>NC_056743.1:1007498482-1008098482 GCF_019279795.1 Protopterus annectens | reverse complement strand
GTAAAAAGAGCCATCCAGCCAGTCCCAGCGGACCAAATAGGATCCGAATCTACTCAAGGTTCTTTTTAGTTCCAAAAGACAGGGGACTGGAGACCAATATTAGATCTGAGCAAACTCAACAAGTTTGTAAAGAAATCAAGATTCCGGATGGTCACGCTTCAGTCCATTCTGCCCTTTCTGGGCAAGGACAATTGGATGTGCTCGATAGATCTTCAGGATGCGTACTATCACATAAAATTCACAGATGCTCCAGAAGATTTCTCCGCCGGCTGGGGACCAGTCACTTCCAATTCAGAGCCCTGCCCTTTGGACTCACTAAAGCCCCCAGACTGTTCACCAAATGCATGGCAGTGGTTACGGCTCACCTGAGACGTCAAGGATTCCAGGTGTTTCCATATCTAGACGACTGGCTCCTCACTGCCACCACCAGGCATCAGCTTCTCCAAGCCAGAAATTACACCATTCACACTTGCAGAGGGCTTGGAATTTCTATAAATTTCGAAAAATCTGCCTTGTCGCCTTGTCAATATATTACTTTTATAGGCGCAAAATTGGACACCGTACAACTTTCAGCAAGGTTGACAGACCAAAGGATCTTGGACATTCAAAGGCATGTCCAAGTGATTCTATTCAGCAACAAAATTCAGGCCAGATTTGCTCTGAAAGTACTGGGTCTTATGGCAGCTGCCATAACACTTCTTACCCTCTCCCGCTTTTACATGCGGCTTCTACAATGGATGCTATTCACCCAATGGTCCTTTCAACAACTTCCCATGCGTCACGAGATCATAGTAACTCCAACTTGCAAAAGACATCTGACTTGGTGGATATCGTCCCCTCAAATCCATCAAGGCAGACCATTTGTTCCTCTTGCCCCGGTTGCCACGGTTACATCGGACGCCTCCCTGATCGGGGGGGGGGGGGCATTATCAGGGCAGAATGGTCCATGGCACTTGGCAACTTTTCGAGTACCATCTGCACATAAATGTTCTGGAGATGAGAGCAGTGCTTTTAACGTTGCAAGCCCTCAACGACTCTCTTCCCCTGGAAACTATTGCAGTCCAAACGGACAATATGTCCGTAGTGTGGTACATAAACAAACAGGGCGGAACCAAGTCCTATCCACTGTGTCGAGAGGCTCTCAGACTTTGGCAATGGGCAATCTCCTCTCACCGGTTTCTGATAGCAATGCACATCCCTGGGAAATCCAACATCATAGCGGACAGATTGAGCAGAGCTATTCTCATGCCTCACGAGTGGTCTCTCAAACAGTCAGTGACGGAAGAGATTTTTCAGAAGTGGGGCCTTCCTTGCTGCAACCTTTTTGCTACACCTCAAAACAGCAAATGCCCAGACTTCTTCTCTCTCTTCCCCCTTCCAGGCCATCCCCCCAGTGATGCTCTAACCCAAGATTGGCCCCGGGGACTTCTTTATGCTTTTCCTCCTTTTCCACTGATACCTCAGCTAATTCAGAAAGCAACCGCCTTGAGAGCCAAGTTGATTCTCATTGCCCCTTATTGGTCTCGACAGATATGGTTTCCGTTCCTACATCATTACCTCTTGGTACAGCCATGGCATCTGGACCCGGTTCCAGATCTTCTGACCCACCAGTTGGGTCAACTGCACCAATCCATACCTTTTCTCAACCTCACTGCTTGGTTGCTCCACTTCCATCCTTAGCCAGGCTTCCTATGATTTCTAATCCTGTACGGGATATCATAGTAGCTTCCCTAAAATCTTCTACCAGAAAGATCTACACTAGTAAATGGCGATGGTTCTCTTTCTGGGCAAAAGCTAGGAACATAGACCCCTATACTGCTCCAATTCATTCGGTATTGGACTTCCTAGCTGACATTTTTAATTCAGGATCCTCTTCTTCCACAGTGAAAGTTCAACTGGCAGCCATTTCAAATTTTCATATAGGCTTTTTGGACCACGACATTATGTCACATAAACTTTGCAAGGCATTCCTTCGAGGTATCTTTTTATTGAAACCTCCAATTAGAGACCCTCCACCACAGTGGGATCTAAATTTAATTTTAACATCCTTGATTCTTCCCCCGTTCGAACCTGCAGCTGCCTGTTCTTTGAAATTGCTTTCTTGGAAGACACTTTTTCTAGTTGCCATTACATCTGCCAGGAGAGTATCTGAGCTTCATGCTCTCTGTGTTCGCCCTCCCTATCTAATATTCCACAAAGATAGGGTATCCCTAAGAACTAATCCGTCTTTCTTACCAAAGGTGACATCTCAGACTAACCTAAATCAGTCCGTTGATCTTCCAGTATTTTTCCCGAATTATTCTGATAGAGCTGAACAAAAGTTACATTATCTCGATGTTCACCGTCAGCTCAGATATTACCTGGATAAGACAAAAATTTTTAGGAAATCTGATCAACTTTTTCTATCCTATGCAGAGAACAGGAAAGGCCTTCCAGTTTCTAAGGTAACTTTATCTAGGTGGCTGTCTTCCGTGATCACTTACATTTATCAGCTCAGAGGCAAAGAGTTGGTTTCTAACCCAAAAGCCCATTCTACCAGAGCTCTAGCTACATCTACAGCTTTTCAAGCTAGACTTCCAATAGACACTATTTGTGCAGCAGCCACATGGGCCTCTCCTCATACCTTTGTTTCACATTACAAATTAGATTTGGTCTCCAGAGACAGAGCAAATTTTGGTTCCACCGTTCTCAAGAGTCTGTTCCATTGAGCCACCCAGGATAGAGGTGCTAGGACGCGGTCCCATCCAGCAAGAATGAAGGCGAGATTGACAACTTAACATTTAGAAGTTATGTACCTACCATAACGTTCCATGTTAGTTGTCTTCTCTCGCCTTCTTTCTTGCTCCCTCCTTCCCCCTAGCCTGGTCAGACCGAGAAGATTATACATCTTCTATTAAGAGGTTATTACCTTTTTCTAGCTGTTCAATTCCTAGTGTCACTAGATTATGTGGATCCTTTCTAGAGGGTTATGATGTTATTTAGTATTTCTTATTTTCTTCCTCCTAAGTTGGAAGAAAATACTGCTATTTCTTTAGCTACCAAACGAGATCTGAGTAATCTCCGCCTTGCATCATGGGATATAGGGTTGCCTCGAGCTGGTAAAATTAGCTCTCGAGCTTAGCAAGTGCCGAGTCGGAGCCGAGGATTGGCTCCGAACCCATCCAGCAAGAAAGAAGGCGAAAGAAGACAACTAACATGGAACGTTATGGTAGGTACATAACTTCTAATTTTGCAGCATGAAAGATGTATGTGTATGAATGTGTGTGTGTGTGTGTGTGTGTGTGTGTGTGTGTATGGGGGAGACACTAGACACCCAGGATACTTTTCTCTAGACTAACGAGCAAATCCTGAAATGTTGAGGGGGATACTAGAAACCAAGGAAATTTATTTAGTGCTCTTTCTTAACTCACTTGAAAAGTTAATAGAAAAACAGTTTTGCAGCATGAAAGATGTATGTGTATGAATGTGTGTGTGTGTGTATGGGGGAGACACTAGACACCCAGGATACTTTTCTCTAGACTAACGAGCAAATCCTGAAATATTGAGGGGGATACTAGAAACCAAGGAAATTTATTTAGTGCTCTTTCTTAACTCACTTGAAAAGTTAATAGAAAGACAATTTTGCAGCATGAAAGATGTAGGTGCATGTGTATCCATGTGTGTGGGGGGAGACACTAGACACCCAGGATACTTTTAAAATATTAAACAATGGTCACTTAAAAAGTTAATATAACAAACAGTTTTGCTGCATGAAAGACATATTGTTGGGGAAACACTGATCAAGGGATACACTTAAAAAATTACCCTGCAATAATTTAAAAAGTTTATACAACAACAGTTTTGTGGCACAAAAGATATACTGATGGGAACACTAGACACCTAGACCATTCCTCAAATATTGCTCTAAGTCACTTGTAAAATTAGTAAAAGAGTAAGAGGGAAAAGGCATTGACGTCAGCACAGAAAGCAGTGCTTTAGTCTTCTGCAGTAATGCTAGACACTGGGGAAATATTTAAATATTACCACAAGTCAGTTTTAAAAAGTAGGATGGGGGAGGTTCAAACCCTGTACCTCTGGTATAGAAACAGGTACTTAACTAAGCAGAGTTTTAGTCCAATATTCCAAATGAAGATTTCACAATTTGTCTTGCATCCCAATGTATTTTCTGAACAAAGAATTATGAAACTCTAATGCCACTTTAACAGTTCATGAGTTATGAGGGGCAGGGTAGGTATATGAAGCAAAATCAGGATTATTTTGTAAAGTTAAGAGCAGTTGAGAGTGATGGGGATGTTTCTGTAGGTGGGTGAGGGAGTCTGACATACCTCTAATCTACCATGCTAAAGATTTCTGACAAAGCTGGCAGAACACTAGAAGCTACCAGGCAGACATTGTAAATATTGTTCTGACTAGCATAAAAAGTTAATAGAACAAATCTAATGTCTGGCATTACTGACTGACTGTAATCACCCATGAATTAAGAGAGGCAAGAAAATATTAAGAGGTTACAGCAGGGACATTCTGTAAAAGTAAGGGACAACCAAGAGGTATAGAGGTGTGTGTGTGTGTGTGTGTGCGTGCGTGCGTGTGTGTGTGTGTGTGTGTGTGTGTGTGTGTGTGAGAGAGACAGTGCCACTGAGATGTATTGACCACCAAAGGTGATTACCATAAGAAAGTGCTGATTCGCATTAGCAGTAACACCATGTAACTCACAGACATGCAAATTAGTCATAAATGAGGTCTTTCCTTTAACAGCTAATGTGTCTCTGAATTGCAATGAATTGCATTTTCCATGATCAAAGAAATGGCTCCTTCAGTTATACATATTTTCAATTAATTTTTTTCAGTGATTTGCGATTCAGTAAAAATGGTATTAGACCAAATGATACAATGTGTGTTAATCCTTAGACCATAACACCTCTATCAGTGCAGACCCAAGAATGAGTGCTAACATAAGTCCTGTAGATGAACAAGGCTTGGAGTTTGATATTGCAGTCGTTAGCGTTGTGATCCTTTGATATTAAGGTCTCACAATTTTGATTTTCAACATTTTGTATTCCAGCATTATCACAGTAAACTTATACACACACACACGTGTGTGTGTGTGTGTGTGTGTGTGTGTGTGTGTGTGTGTGTGTGTGTGTGTGTGTGTGTGTGTGTGTGTGTGTAGGGTGTAGCC
The DNA here is from genome assembly GCF_019279795.1 of Protopterus annectens. Taxonomy (NCBI): domain Eukaryota; kingdom Metazoa; phylum Chordata; order Ceratodontiformes; family Protopteridae; genus Protopterus; species Protopterus annectens. The sequence goes on along the minus strand of NC_056743.1, from coordinate 1,008,093,303 downwards.
AGCCCTTACTTTTTAAAATTATAATTCATTTGTTCTGTGCAGCAATGAGAAATGTGCTAAAATTAAAATAAAAAAATAGTGTTTTAGAGTGATTAACTGATTTTGAATTTTGTTAAATGGCCAGCTTTAGAATGTCTGGTTGGTTGAGTCTTTTACTTAAGCCTGTCTTCATTTTTTAAGTATTGAAAAGGTATACTGTCCACAAATATGCCTTGTCCAGAATGGAAAGGGGTGGAGTCAAACCTATAGTTGGGTGGTTGTGTGAAATAGTTGGTGTAGAACTCTAATAATTCTGTCTATATTTGAATATACCCTCTCTTTCTCTCTCTATATATATATATGTATATATATACTTGTGTGTATTTACACATAAACACACCACACATAAGCAAACACATACACACATACACACACACACATATATCTGTGTGTGTGTGTGTGTGTGTGTGTGTGTGTGTGTGTGTGTGTGTGCACGCATCTGTATGTTGTTGTTGTTTGTCTTTCGGCTTTTCCCGGTTAGGGGTCGCCACAGCGGAACTCCGGTCCGCTAATGATTGGCAGTAGAGTTTTACGGTACCGAGTTGCCAGCTCGACGCCCAGCCTTCAACGAAGGCACGCCCATTCACGCATGTCTTTCGGAACGCCACTCGATGGCGGGGAGGGCATGCAGACTCCACACAGAAGGCACTCCCCGCAGTGTGCACGTCTGTATGTATGCATCCTAAACTTATGACGGATGCAACATTAATGTTTCTCTAACCAAAGGTTTAGATATTATATACTGCTTACATTTTCAGTCCTTTATCACCACTCTGTCTCATCATCTATTACTGATTGCCACTCTACTGTGTTATTCATTTTTTTGTTTTGCACTCTTTGCCCCCACTGTTTGTCAGTCAACAGCCTCCACACTGGCCAACCGCCCCATTTATACTCCATCACTGGAGCAAGGGTCAGCCTGGAAGGGCCGTCATTATGGGTGATTTGAGTTTTTTCTCTATTTGGCTATCCCTGTAACTAACGCACCCACCTTTATACAGCGGGGGGGGGGGGTGTGTGCAATGGGATGATAGTAGGGGATGTTCCCATGCTTCCACAAAGAGCATTCCCTCCAGGCATCCCTGTCCCACCCTCCCAAGGCACGAGAGGTGAGTATCCATTCTCAGCCAGGAAGGTAGCACTGTATGATTTACCACCAAGTGTGACCAACCCCTCCCCCCATGGGAGAGGTGACTGGACACTCCCCTTCACTTCTTCACCTCCGTACCTGGCTCCTGCTTTGTCAGGGCCATTAGTGAAACCCAAATCACCTGGGATGCAGTCAGAAATTTGTCCTGTCTTGCATACAAACAGGCACCTATGTTATAAATTAAGTAAACTCCACCTTTTTCTCACTAATAAAAAAAAAAACTAATCATCACACACACTACATAAATAAAATGCATATACAACCCCCAAAACAGCACTACCCATGTAAATGAGACCCACCCAGAAATGAAATTTTGCATAATTGGAATAAACAAATATCAACAAATTAAAATTAAAGATTAAAAATAATGAATCAAAAATGGTATTACTACCAAAAGTAATCTGAATCTAAAATGTACCCTGAGATTAAAGTAAAACAAGTTTACACTAAGATTAAAGCAGCTGAGCAACAAAGCTAGCATATCAGAATATGATCCTCACCATATTACTAAAATAAGAGCTAAACATTACCTGGCACTATAGAAAAAGTTAACATTTACATCAGACATATATTAGAAAAATCAGTCAGAAGACATCATTCAAAGAAACCAGCATAACCTAGGTAAAGCTCCATTCACTAGACAGTTTGACTACTATATCCTATAGATAAGTACTAGGCTAGCTGCCTATTTTAAACCTAGCTACTTTTCCCAAAGGTGAGAATCAAACCTTGTGTCTGTGAGGTAAACACCTCAACCATTAAACCGACTCCTATTTCAACATCCTGTTAAAATGAATTAGAAATAGTAATTCAAGCTAATAAGAAGCAGAGAGAGAACTAGAATATGTGGGCGACTGCTTTGCTTTTTATAGATAATGTCATCTTGTAGGAATGAGTATCTCAAATTTTATTGACTGGCTTCACCACTCAGCTCATACCTTAAATATAGAGTACATGATATTTTATGTATCTCACAATACACCCCTACAATGTATATGAGTGTGTGTGTGTTTGTGTGTTTATATATACATATATATATATATACATATATATATATATATATATATATATATATATATATATATATAAATATATATATATATATATATATATATATATATACATATATATATATATATATATATATATATATATATATATATATATATATACATATATATATATATATATATATATATATATATATATATATATATATATATATATATATATATATATATATATATATATATATATATATATATATATATATATATATATATATATATATATATATATATATATATATATATATATATATATATATATATGTGTGTATATATATATATATATATATATATATATATATATATATATATATATATATATATATATATATATATATATATATATTGTGTATATAAAAATTTACACACCCCTGTTAAAATGCCAGGTTTTTCTGATATAAAAAATGAGACCACAATAAATCATTTCAAAACTTTTCACATCTTTAATGTGACCTATAACCTGTACAATTCAACTGAAAAACAAACAAATCTGTTAGAGGAAAAATATAAAAAATAAAAAAAATACAATACGCTGGTTGCATAAGTGTGCACACCCTTAAACTAATACTTTGTTGTGAGTGCACACTCTTAAACAAATACTTTGCTGAGGCACCTTTTGATTTAATTACAGCATTCAGTCTTCTTTGGTACACAGCTGCCATCAATTAAAGAGACTCTGATTAACCCCAAATAAAATTCAGCTGTCCTAGTAGGATTTTCCTGACATTTACTCAGCTGCCTGCTACAGCAAAAGCCATGGGTCGCAAAGAGCTTACAAAGCATCAAAGGGATCTCATTGTTGAAAGGTATCATTCAGGAGAAGGGTAAAAAAATCCACAGCATTGGATATACCATGGAACACAGTGAAGACAGTCATCAAAAAGTAGAGAAAATGTGGGACAACAGTGATGTTGTAAAGAACTGGACGTCCCTCCAAAATTGATGAAAAGATAAGATTTAAACTGGTCAGAGAGGCTACCAAGAGACCTACAGCCACACAGAAGGAGCTGCAGGAATTTCTGGCAAGTACTGGTTGTGTACTGCATGTGACAACAATCTCCCGTATTCTCCATATGTCTGGACTATGGGGTAGGGTTGCAACACAGAAGCCTTTTCTTACACAGAAAAACATCCAGGCCCGGCTAAAATTTGTAAAACAATACATCAAGTCTCCCAAAAGCATGTGGGAAAATCTGTTATGGTCTGATGAGACCAAGGTTGAACTTTGTGGCCACAATTCCAAAAGGTAAGTTTGTAGCAAAAACAACACTTCACATCACCAAAAGAACACCATCCCCACGGTGAAGCATGGTGGTGGCAGTATCTTGCTTTGGGGTTGCTTTTCTTCAGGTGGAACTGGGACTTTCGTCAAGGTAGAGGGAATTATGAACAGTTCCAAATACCAATCACTTTTGGCCCAAAACCTTCAGGCATCTGCTAGAAAGCTGAAGATGAAGAGGAATTTCACCTTTCAACACGACAATGACCCCAAGCATACATCCAAATCAACAAAAGAATGGCTTCACCAGAAGAAAACTAAAGTTTTGGAATGGCCCAGCCAGAGCCCAGACCTTAATTCAATAGAAAATCTGTGGGGTGACCTGAAGAGGGCTGTGCACAAGAGATGCCCTCGCAATCTGACAGATTTGGAGTGCTTTTGTAAGGAAGAGTGGGCAAATATTGCCAAGTCAAGATGTGCCATGCTGATAGACTCCTACCCAAGAAGACTGAATGCTATAATTAAATCAAAAGTTTGATTGGGCTCTTTACTATTCAACATTAATGACAAAATAAAAACAAAAAGAAGCTCCAACAACCAAGGCGGTCAGAATAAAAGCAGTTTTAATCCATACAGTAAGTGCTTTCAAACACAAGGTTCTTCATCAGACTGAATAAAAAAGCATCATACAATTCAAGTTAATATACTATTACACAGCCAATAGAAACAATGCATTGATCATCTAGGTAAATCTCTAGATTTCAAGACCGGCCTTAAAGAGACCCTGTCACTTAATCCTGGCTTCCTATCTGCACAAAACTTACAAATCCAATATAATTCTTTCTTCAGTAAAACTGACAAAATCACCACCTCTTAGTCCCTTGTATACAATTTCTACCACCTTAAACTTAAAGTGGTGAGAGGAACTTGATTCAAGAACATGCTTAGCTAGGGCATTTGTTGAATCAGCCCTTTTTATAGCATATTTGTGCACACAAATACGTTCATAGAGCATTCTATTTGACTTCCCTAAATAGAAACTTTTACATGCTGTGCATGTAGCTAGATAAATAATATTTCTAGTCCTACAGTGTGCATAGAGATTAAACACAAACTTCTGTTTAGATATAGGGTGTATAAAGACATTAGCTGTATCAATAGAGGGACAATGTCTACAATTCCCACAAGGTAATGTGCCAACAATCTCATCTTTAGCAGTCAGCTCTGTATGCATGTAGGTAGATAAATAATATTTCTCTAGTCCTACAGTGTACATGGAGATTAAACACAAACTTCTGTTCAGATATAGGGTGTATAAAGACATTAGCTGTATCAGTAGAGGGACAGTGTCTACAATTCCCACAAGGTAATGTGCCAACGATCTCATCTTTAGCAGCCAGCTCTGTATGCATATAGCTAGATAAATAATATTTCTAGTCCTACAGTGTACATGGAGATTAAACACAAACTTCTGTTTAGATATAGGGTGTATAAAGACATTAGCTGTATCAATAGAGGGACAGTGTCCACAATTCCCACAAGGTAATGTGCCAACAATCTCATCTTTAGCAGCCAGCTCTGTATGCATGTAGCTAGATAAATAATATTTCTAGTCCTACAGTGCACATGGAGATTAAACACAAACTTCTGTTTAGATACAGGGTGTATAAAGACATTAGCTGTATCAATAGAGGGACAGTGTCCACAATTCCCACAAGGTAATGTGCCAATGATCTCATCTTTAGCAGCCAGCTCTGTATGCATCAACTTAGAATCCCTATAGCACAACCTATGTTTAAGAGATTTCTTATTTTTATAAGTAAAATTGGGTTTGACACCCACTATGTCTCTAATCCTGTCATCTGTAGTTAAGATGTCCCAATTTGCATCCACTACATGTCTAACCCTCCTAAAATCACTGGCATAGGGTAGAACCAATGGCATAGTGTCTGGTTTCCTAGTAGAAGAGTTACGATCATCTACTGCCCCATCTGAGAAATAGGGAAGGGCCGAAGTCGACCTCAAAACTTTTATATCATCCCTCATAGTGCTGATCTCACTTTTACTATAGCCCCTAGAGGCAAAATCAGTAGACAGTTTATCTAAATCATTAAGAAAGCCATCTTCTGTATTATTTAGACGGGAGATCCTCATCCCTTGAGTTTTCATAATATTCCTATATACATGGGATGGATGCATACTATCACGCCTCAGAATATTGTTTCTTCTGCAGGGCTTTCTGTATAGTCTAGTTACAATTTCACCTTCCATGTTCTTAGTCACTCGCACATCAAGAAAAGTGATTTCTGTAGATGAAACTTGACAGGTAACCTTTAAAAATGATGCGGTAATGTGTAGATAGTCAACAAATGCTAGGAACTGCATCTCAGTCCCTTCCCAGAACAAAACCACATTGTCTACAAACCTCCTGTAAAACAACAGTGAGGTTTTGTATACACTATTAAGAACAAATTGTTCCTCCCACTGAGCTAATACCATGTTGGCGTAGCTGTTGGCACAAGAAGTGCCCATAGCTACGCCAACTTTATGTAAATAGCATCCATCCCGAAACATGAAGATGTTCTCAAGAACAACTTAAAGAAACAGACATATAAGATCAATTTGTTTAACACTATATTTACTATATTTGGTTAAGAATGATTTTATCATATTAATACCATCCAAATTAGGGATACAAGTGAACAAAGATTCAACATCCAATGTAACTAGAAGACAATTATTCAAATCAGAGACATTAGCCTGTGTAAACTGATATGGGTCCCTACGAAAATGCTTAGTATCATTAAGCACTGTAGCGACTTTACTAAGAACTGGGTGCAGCTGCTTGTCAATATAAATTGAAAAAGGCTCAGTTAGCCATTTCCTACCTGAAACAATAGTCCTAAGGGGTGGTGAAACAGGGTTTTTTGTGCACCATAGGAAGACCCTGAAAAACAGGTATTACAGGGTGTTCAACATTTAAATACTGTGCTAATTGCACGGTAATAAGAAAATTGTAAAAACAGTCACGAACTGTGAAAAAAATAGAACATTGTATAGCCCACATATAATCATGGTCGACTTTATCATATACATTGAGTCATTAAGCATAGAAAAAACAGAATTGACATAAAATTCACGATCCAGTATTACAGTAGCGCCACCTTTATCTACCTTCTTAATAATAATTGTATCATCATTTTGTAAAGTTCGTAGAGCAGCCTTTTTCTTCCCTAAATTATAGAAGTCACGCCCTGCAACATTAACAGAGCCAGAAGATGGACCAGATAGTAAAATGAATAATTCATTTTCACGTTTCTTACCAAATACTTCTAGTACTCGATCAATAGGTGGTTGAAACACACTAGGTTTTTTAAAAAGAGAAGCACTTTTAATAGTTTCACTATCATTAAAATACATTCTTAGAGAAACACCCTATATCTAAACAGAAGTTTGTGTTTAATCTCCATGCACACTGAAGGACTAGAAATATTATTTATCTAGCTACATGCACAGCATGTGAAAGTTTCTATTTAGGGAAGTCAAATAGAATGCTCTATGAATGTATTCATGAGCACAAATATGCTATAAAAAGGGCTGATTCAACAAATGCCCTAGCTAAGCATGTTTTTGAATCATGTTCCTCTTACCACTTTAAGTTTAAGGTGGCAGAAATTGTGTACAAGGGACTAAGAGGTGGTGATTTTGTCAGTTTTACTGAAGAAAGAGAATTATATTGGATTTGTAAGTTGTGTGCAGATAGGAAGCCAGGATTAAATGACAGGGTCTCTTTAAGGCCGGTCTTGAAATCTAGAGATTTACCTAGATGATTAATGCATTGTTTCTATTGGCTGTGTAATAGTATATTAACTTGAATTGTATGATGCTTTTTTATTCAATCTGACGAAAAACCTTGTGTTTGAAAGCGCTTACTGTGTGGATTAAAATTGCTTTTTTTCTGACTGCCTTGGTTGTTGGAGCTTCTTTTAGTTTTTTACTTTGACTTTGGTTATTTTGGGAAGTTCCTACAGTTTTCCTGACTGGAGGTATTTTTTTCTCTTGGTATATATATTTTTATTAATGACTTCCATCAGAACATCCCTAATGCTAAACTTGTCCAATACGCAGACGAGTCTACCATCATCTGCTCCACCAATTCTCTCCCCAAACTCATGAATTTAACTCAAGTAGCTTTCTCCTGCACTAAGTCCTGGATGCTAGATAACCATCTAGCTCTAAATGCATCAAAAATCAAAAATTATGATATTCACCCCCTCTAGGCACACCAGTCTTGACAAAGCATCTTTCTCTATATTCAGCCATAACAAGACCTCTATTGAAATAGTTCCCTATGCAAAACTGCTGGGAGTCCTTATTGACAATCAATTAAAATTCGACACACACCTACATGCTAATATTAAAAATCCCACCGAAGGCTTGGAATGCTTTCCTGTCACAATCAATACCTTACTCCCTCATCCAAACAACTCCTATCAACCCTCAAATCTAAACTATCTTCCTGCTATAACAAAATCTCCAAGTTTGCCACCAGATCCAAATTCTCCACTCATCACTGCAACTTCCTCCATTCCCTAAACTGGTTGGAACTCCCAAACTACCTGACATACATTCAGCTTACAACAGTACATAAGCTCATATTCAAACCCTCTAACTGTCCTTCTCTCTCCTCTACCCTAAAAATGCATCAGCCACACAGAACACTCAGATCCAATAATCAAAATCTCATAGAAATTTATAAACTCATACGTTCTCCAGGGCAACTCTTAATATCTTTCTCCCTTGCCAGATTATGGAATTCACCTCCTCCACACATTAGAACTACCCACAATCTCTCTACCTTTAAGACCATACTCAACTCCTTTCTCGCCTCTCTCTGGGAATGCTCCTGCTCTCACCCCACCTGATGCTAATCTCCCCTCTTACCCCTTCCCATCTCAAAAAAAAAAAGAAAAAAAGTATGCATTTTTCCAATTTAATTGTTCAGTTTTATTGTCCTCATATATATTTAACTATTGTTTGAATTTTCTGTTGCTTTTATTATTGTAAATATTGCAAATACTATATTGGAGTTTTTATTGTCAATTTGGCAAATTCTTGTTTTTGGAGCTTTTTCCCTAGGCCTCCATTGAAAATGGGCTCACCTAGGCCCAATGGACTTTCCGGGTCAACAAACTGCAAATAAATAAATAAATAAAAATAAAAAGGTGCTTCAACAAAGTATTACTTTAAGGGTGTGCATACTTATGCAACCAGCTTATTGTAAGTTTTTTATTTTTTATATTTTTCCCATAACAGATTTGTTTGTTTTTCAATTGAATTGTACAGGTTAAAGGTCACATTAAAGGTGGGAAAAGTTTAGAAATGATGTATTGTGGTCTCATTTTTTATATCACAAAAACCTGGGATTTAACAGGGGTGTGTAAACTTTTTATATCCACTGTATATATATATTTATTTTTATATATGTGTGTGTGTGTGTGTGTGTGTGTGTGTGTGTGTGTGTGTGTGTGTGTGTATGGGTATAGAAACACCACATACACACACACACACACACACACACACACATATAAATACAAATATACATACAGGTGTATATATATATATATATATATATGTATATAGGTCTACCTGAAAAGAACAGAAGCCCACGTACCTGAATCCCTAATGACCAAGATGACATCGCTGAAACCACACTTTAATGAACACCTGGAACACCGACAACTAACCCAGGGAAATAAACCACTCGTCTATTCATACAAAACATAAAGACAGAAGCAAATCACACCCACCAATGTGGGGGGCTGTGCCCCCTCACACCCCCACACTAAATATACCAACTCTGAGATCACACTACAGTGGGGTAAGGGGCAAAGGTTACCATGGTGGTCAAGTGGTTCATTTCCCTGGCTTAGTTGCCAGTGTTCCGGGTGTTCATTAAAGTATGGTTTTGGCGGTGTCATCTCGGTCATTAGGCATTCAGGTAAGTGGGCTTTCGTTCTTTTCAGATAGACCCAAACATATATATATATATATATATATATATATATATATATATATATATATATAAACGCATACATATATGTGCATTCATACATTTTTTCCTTTGCTGAGTGGATTAGACCTCCTCTACGGTGGTATTCATACTACTGGATATCAGATACTGCTAGATGGTACTGGAGAGTTCCTAAAGCAAAAATGAAGAGGCCTAAGGGAAGCAGCAGCCTGGAGGAGAATTGAAAAGCAATGGAGAGTTTGAAGGTGGAAAAGGAGAATTTGGAGAAAAATGTGTTCAGCATGGAACTTCAGAATGTAAACAAAGATTCCTGTGTATTTGATATTACAAAAGAGCAGCATTTAGCTGTTTCCATGGAGAAGGAAGTAAGTGAGTCTGTTGAAGTGGTGCAGATAACAGAACTGGTGTCTCTGGAGAGCTTGCAGATTATGTTCTGTTAAAAATAATCTAGCAAGATGATCCAGTTCTGCTGTTTCACCGGGAGAGCTGGCAGATAACAGTTTTGGAAGCACTGAGGATTGTAATGTGGAAAAGAAACCAGCTGATGTAGCAGTTAAAACTTATGCAGCAGTGACAGAAAGTAAAAGAGGAAAGCAGCAGCAATCAGAGAAAGTGTCTGGTTTTGTAGCAGCAGATAATGTAGCAGTTAAAACCATTGCAGCAGTGACAGAAAGTAAAAGAGGAAAGCAGCAGCAATCTGAGAAAGTGTCTGGTTTTGTAGCAGCAGATAATGTAGAAGTTAAAACCATTGCAGCAGTGACAGAAAGTAAAAGAGGAAAGCATCAGCAAACTGAGAAAGTGTCTGGTGTTGTAGCAGCAGAGAATGTAGCAGTTAAAACCATTGCAGCAGTGACAGAAAGTAAAAGAGGAAAGCAGCAGCAAACTGAGAAAGTGTCTGGTTTTGTAGCAGCAGAGAATGTAGCAGTTAAAACCATTGCAGCAGTGACAGAAAGTAAAAGAGGAAAGCAGCAGCAATCTGAGAAAGTGTCTGGTTTTGTAGCAGCAGAGAATGTAGCAGTTAAAACCATTGCAGCAGTGACAGAAAGTAAAAGAGGAAAGCAGCAGCAAACTGAGAAAGTGTCTGGTTTTGTAGCAGCAGAGAATGTAGCAGTTAAAACCTATGCAGCAGTGACAGAAAGTAAAAGGGGAAAGCAGCAGCAAACTGAGAAAGTGTCTGGTTTTGAAGCAGCAGATAATGTAGCAGTTAAAACCATTGCAGCAGTGACAGAAAGTAAAAGAGGAAAGCAGCAGCAATCTGAGAAAGTGTCTGGTTTTGTAGCAGCAGATAATGTAGCAGTTAAAACCATTGCAGCAGTGACAGAAAGTAAAAGAGGAAAGCAGCAGCAAACTGAGAAAGTGTCTGGTTTTGTAGCAGCAGAGAATGTAGCAGTTAAAACCATTGCAGCAGTGACAGAAAGTAAAAGAGGAAAGCAGCAGCAATCAGAGAAAGTGTCTGGTTTTGTAGCAGCAGAGAATGTAGCAGTTAAAACCATTGCAGCAGTGACAGAAAGTAAAAGAGGAAAGCAGCAGCAATCAGAGAAAGTGTCTGGTTTTGTAGCAGCAGATAATGTAGCAGTTAAAACCATTGCAGCAGTGACAGAAAGTAAAAGAGGAAAGCAGCAGCAATCTGAGAAAGTGTCTGGTTTTGTAGCAGCAGAGAATGTAGCAGTTAAAACCATTGCAGCAGTGACAGAAAGTAAAAGAGGAAAGCAGCAGCAATCTGAGAAAGTGTCTGGTTTTGTAGCAGCAGAGAATGTAGCAGTTAAAACCATTGCAGCAGTGACAGAAAGTAAAAGAGGAAAGCAGCAGCAATCTGAGAAAGTGTCTGGTTTTGTAGCAGCAGATAATGTAGCAGTTAAAACCATTGCAGCAGTGACAGAAAGTAAAAGAGGAAAGCAGCAGCAATCTGAGAAAGTGTCTGGTTTTGTAGCAGCAGAGAATGTAGCAGTTAAAACCTATGCAGCAGTGACAGAAAGTAAAAGAGGAAAGCAGCAGCAAACTGAGAAAGTGTCTGGTTTTGTAGCAGCAGAGAATGTAGCAGTTAAAACCATTGCAGCAGTGACAGAAAGTAAAAGAGGAAAGCAGCAGCAAACTGAGAAAGTGTCTGGTTTTGTAGCAGCAGAGAATGTAGCAGTTAAAACCATTGCAGCAGTGACAGAAAGTAAAAGAGGAAAGCAGCAGCAAACTGAGAAAGTGTCTGGTTTTGTAGCAGCAGATAATGTAGCAGTTAAAACCATTGCAGCAGTGACAGAAAGTAAAAGAGGAAAGCAGCAGCAATCTAAGAAAGTGTCTGGTTTTGTAGCAGCAGAGAATGTACAGTTAAAACCATTGCAGCAGTGACAGAAAGTAAAAGAGGAAAGCAGCAGCAATCAGAGAAAGTGTCTGGTTTTGTAGCAGCAGAGAATGTAGCAGTTAAAACCATTGCAGCAGTGACAGAAAGTAAAAGAGGAAAGCAGCAGCAATCTGAGAAAGTGTCTGGTTTTGTAGCAGCAGATAATGTAGCAGTTAAAACCTATGCAGCAGTGACAGAAAGTAAAAGAGGAAAGCAGCAGCAAAATGAGAAAGTGTCTGGTTTTGTAGCAGCAGAGAATGTAGCAGTTAAAACCATTGCAGCAGTGACAGAAAGTAAAAGAGGAAAGCAGCAGCAATCTGAGAAAGTGTCTGGTTTTGTAGCAGCAGAAAATGTAGCAGTTAAAACCATTGCAGCAGTGACAGAAAGTAAAAGAGGAAAGCAGCAGCAATCTGAGAAAGTGTCTGGTTTTGTAGCAGCAGATAATGTAGCAGTTAAAACCATTGCAGCAGTGACAGAAAGTAAAAGAGGAAAGCAGCAGCAATCTGAGAAAGTGTCTGGTTTTGTAGCAGCAGAGAATGTAGCAGTTAAAACCATTGCAGCAGTGACAGAAAGTAAAAGGGGAAAGCAGCAGCAATCAGAGAAAGTGTCTGGTTTTGTAGCAGCTGGTAATGCAGTTAATAAAATGCATGCAGTAGTGACACGAGGCAAAAAAGGAAAGCAGCAACAAACTGTAAGTGAAATTGTTTTTAAAAAGAAGAGAAGACCAGATGTTAGAATAAGAACAGAAAATTAAACTATAATAGACAGATATTATTTATGGGACAATTTGGTAACTGTTCTGGGTTTTAAAGCAATTTTGTCTTTTATACATACTGGGACAGAGACATTTTATGACTTAGCATTTGAAACTGATGATGAAATTTCTGGAAATGTGTAATAAAAAGGGCATATTTCCATGGATCAGTTATTTGTTTTCTGGTAGTATGTTACATGCTAAAAACATGTTACTTTGCAGTTTAGAACTGATGAACTGGAAGACGATGATGTTAAAAATGCATGCAGTGTGAAACTGTCAATAATATTGTAAAAGTTAAAGATGACAGAAAATTATGTAATGGATGCTCTATGTTGGAAGCTGCTTTGGAAAAAAAAACGATGGTGAAACACTTAGCAAGTGTTATTTTTGTGACGGATCATAGAGAGACATTAAGATATGCTGGCCACCCTAAATCATGTTTCTTTTGTGGGGACATTTCTCATTTAATTAATGATTGTGACAAGGTACAATGTAACCAATGTGAGGAGGAAGGCCATACATCAAGAAGGTGTGTGCCTGAATGCAGGTTGTGTAAAAAAGGGACACTTTTGGAATGATTGTCTAGTGCAAAGAGTAAATAATGAAAAAGAAGGGGAAATGGAAGAAAACATACATGAGGGAGGAAAATGAGAGACTGTGGGAGAGGGTGAATTAACTGAAGAAGAAACAGTCAAAGAAAAAAAAATATGGAGGGCAGAAAATGAGAGGAGAGAGTGCATGTAGGAAGAGAGGTTAGCAGAAGGAAATTATACTAATATTTTTTAAAGATCTAGCCAATGAAAAAATCTCATTCTGAGGATCAAAAATTATTTGTGCATAAACCCAGAAAAAATGTTCAGTTGGAGAAACAGTAAAAATAAGTAAAAGATAATTTTAAAAATATTTCCTTTAAACTTAAAAAGAAGGAAAATCAATAATTTTAGAGGACATTCAGTGAATGTGAAAAGTATTATTAACATTGTAAGAAGGACAGGGATACTGGAAGGGTGTGCTAAATGTGACACAGATGTAAGATTCCTGACAAGTGAAGGAGGACCGCAAACATAAAAAGTTTGGGCTGGAAATATGATGTGGAACGTATGAATTGAACATTGTTCTGGAGTGGCTGCATTATTTAGAAAACTGTGAAAATATTAGATGTAATATTAGTAAGAATGGGAAGGTTAACTGTTGTGGGTATGAGGTGGATAGACCAGGTTTATACAACTGTAGTATTATACATATAAAACTAACAAGAAAAGTGACAATCTGTTTCATCAAATATTAGACGATGTAGTTGTTAACATGAGCATTTTAACTGCAGGGGACTTTAATTGTGATTTAAGGGGAAACTGTAAAAAGAAGGAAAAGATGTTTAGAAAATAGAGGAAGTTATAAAATGTGGTAAATTAACTTTGTTGAACAAAAATCAATGGACTTACAGAAGGGGCACTTGGATCAGAAATGGATTATTTTGTATTATTGGAAGGATTGGGGATTGCAGATGGTAATACAGCTGTGACAGGTTTTTCAGAACATTTAGCAATATGGATGGAGGTGAAAGTGAGCATATTAAAATAAGAAAGGGAATAAAAAGAATAAATGAAAAATTATGGTGTGAAACTGGAGAGTAGAAAGCATTGCAGTTATGGTGGGATCATATAACAATGCAGGACGTCTATAAAAACTGGTCTAAATGGTAGACTGAATTAAAGAAGTATAAAAAGTGTTTTCTTTTGAATGCTAGGATGATGTAAGAAAGAAAGAGAAAGTGAAATATGGGCAAATGTACAGAAAATTATTAGAGAATTTTGAGAATAATACAAGAGAGTGTTACGATATGGAAAAAGAAATATATAAAAAAATCTAGAAAAAATAAAATGTTTAGGAAGATATTACTTACAAAGGAAAAGGGAGGTGGTATCTGCATATTTGGGTAAAATAGTAAAAGAGGATATTGGTATAATGAGGGAAATGAAAAATGTAAAGGGGAGGTAAAAAAGAACACAAGCAAATTGTGGGTATTGTAGTACAGCATGTGGAAAATATGTATAAGAGTAAAAAGAAGGAAAATGAGGGAGAATGGAAATTAAAAAAAAATCCTGAATGTGTTAAGAGAGAATATGAAATAGCAATTACTATTATTGAACTGGATTAAGTACTTAGGAAAGTAAATGTTGATTCAGTATCAGGTCCAAATGGTATTGGGTATGGAATGTCCAAGAAATTAATGGCTCGGCAAAGACAGTATTTTTTAAATGTGCTGAATAAATGGGTGAAGGAAGAGTTTGCTTATGAAAACGTATGTAGTGAGATATTAAAAATTTCTACTTAAGAAATATGAGACCCATCACACTAAATAAGACAGATTATACATTTTTTATGAAAATAATACCGAGGAAAATAGAAGGAAGGATGAGGGATATTATGGAAGAAAGTATGTACAGTATAAAAGGGAAGGTGTGTCAAGAATTATTATTGGTTGTGAAAGAAATTGTGGATGTTATTTTAAGTAAAAGGGAGAATGTGAAACTTTAGTGATATTAGCAAGGCATTTGATACAGTAGGATATGGTGCTTTGTGGGATGTTTTGGAGAAGTATGGCATAGGTAATAGAATTAGGAGAGTGTGTATATCAGCATATCAAAATAACAGAGTGAGACTGTTAGTAAATAATTGGCTGATTAAAGAAATATGCATTAAGTATGGTATAAGACAAGGATGCCCTATGAGCGGAATATTAATTGCATTGGTAATGAGTAAGTGAAGTAGCTTATAGAATGAAAGATGCAAGATATGTGATGCAAAAGGAGGTGGTGATTCCAATGGATTTGGCATAAACAGGCAATATAGTTGTAGCTGCTAAGAACAAAATATACATAAGGGAGGTGCTGGTTTGTCTGAATAGATGTTTAAAGGAAATGTGAGTGACCTTGAGCAAAAGTAAGGATTTGTGTGATGTGATGACAATTGGAGGTAAGCATTTTTCAATGAATGAAGTAGCTTTGCTAGGGATAACATTTGGGAAAAAGATGTATTTCTGAAGCAATAGGAAGGTTTGATAAAATAAATGAAAGCAATATGCCTTCTGTGGGGGGTATATATATTATCATTCAGAAAAAAATGTTTATCTGGTAAATTCTGTATTAATGGGAACATTAGCATTATATAGGTTCATAGGTTCATAGGCGTTTACTAGACTAACGACCACAAGGGCCTTTTTAAGCCTAGCCATGCATCCCAAATCTCTGACGAGTTCTGATACCCTGATAAGTTTAAGCATGGGCCTGGGAGATGAATCATTTACAGGGTGCCTGTTTGCATCACAGACATAGGTGCCAAACCAGGGATGAAGCAGAAAATCTCAGGTTTTCCCCAAGTTCTCTATCCTCTAATTATAACCATTTTATTAGACTTATCTTCTTGAGGAATCTCATACTCAGCCAGCCTTTTCTTTAATTTGACCTCTGAGTTTTACAGTTTTATCAACCCATCTGAATGCACGTTTAAAGCTTCTTCCATTTTTTGCCAGCCTTTTGTTATTTGTGTTGATATGAACTTGACCTAGTTTTTGCTGAACAGCTGCAGGATTCTTCCCAGTCAGACTTTTTTCTTCACTGATTTTCTTTCAGGCTCTCTTGGCTTCTTCTTTGCTGGCATCCAGGCAGTGTATTTACTACCCAGTAACTGAATTTACCAAAACTGACAAGGGCTTCCTAGCACTCGTCTTTCAGGGTTTTTTTCACACTGGGAAAGCAGTTAAGCTATTGATCAGCATGCAGCCATCTTGGAAAACTGACCTTAGTACGGATTTCTGACAGAAAAGAAAAACTTTTCTTTACAGCAATTATTAGGTATTCTCCAACGGGGTACTTATCTGCTTGGAGAAGCACCATCCAAACGATTACTTAAAGTACGCGAGTGCACTTCTTCAGCTAGAAAACTCTGAAGGTTTAACACCCTTAACCACTAACTTTTTGCTGCTCTCCCTGAGCTGCTCAGCAGTTGGGTAATGTGGAAAGTGCCCTTAAGCTTTGGAAACTGTCAGTCATATTCTGAGCCGGATACAACCTACATAGCTTAGTCTGCTGCAACTGTCATCTATTGAACATCTAGAGAGCCTAATTTGCTCAATTAGAAATTGCCTAGTATAACCCTATTATACATTGCTAATACAGCACCAAAACTTGCTACATTGTATGGTTCTACAGCACTGAGGGATACAGCCCTGATTGTGACCCAAATGATCTATGTTCAATTAACAGCTTGGGTGTAGGAGACAGTGGGCAGGAGAAGATGGAAGTAAGGGACATTTTGACTTGCTCATTCCAGGAGGAATTGTGCAAGCTTCTGCTGTGATCAAGGCAATCTCTGGTATTGGCCAAGAGGTGAGGACACTTGCTTGGCAAGAGGATGCTGTAGCCGAATCCAAGTGCAGTGAAGCATGTCATAATATATGCCTCTGTCTAGTTAGAACTCTCTTCCCCTAGCAACCCCCACAAAATTCTTCTGCAGATGTCCGATTAGACTGGCACTGCATAACAGCACCCTGAACTCTCCATCCCTTTCTTCAGGCTGCTTACATTTAAGATTTTTTCTTTCAATCTTTAGAGATCCTGGTCCAAAAAGGCAAGTCAGACGAGTTCTGAGGAGAGGCTTAAAGAAAGATCCAGGAGATGCTGTAAGAGTGACATTGGAGAGAAAAAAGGCTATGTCCGTGACATCTGAAATTAGGCTTCTGTAGGCCCAGTCCATAGAAATCAGACTTATGCTGCCATAATACAGAAGGCATGGGGACTCCGGATTCTCCAGGCACCAACATTCAAATTGAGCAACTTCACAAACAAATTGTGCAAATTGATGGGACAAAATCACTATGTAACTTATTCAAGTAGAAAGGAAAACCTTCCCCTTAATATAACCCAATGAGGTTTTATCAAAGGTAAATCTTGTACATTTAACCTCAAATTTCTTATTGTGAGACAACTGCACTGAATAAAGGCTCATCTGCCTATGAAACCCGCCTCAAACTGGTTACAGTGTTCAACACTGTACCCCATGATAGACTCGTATATAAATTCTGAGTTCTCAAGGCAAATGAAGCCATAATAACTTGAGTCTCCAGTTGGTTACATGATTTTTAAGAACAGGGGGATATGTAACTTCATCATTACTTCTTACCACTGAAATCCCTCAAAGCAGTGCATTGAGGACACACTTTCTTGGCATCCTCTTCTCAGCAAAAGTGACTCCGTTACCTGGCTTACTTGGCAGCATTGTCCTCAACAATGACCCCACCTCCTTTCACTTAAAATTACATGACTGGTGAAGTAGATCCAACTTGGTCTTCAGTGTCAAAAAATCCAAAGTTATGGCATTTTATAGGTTCATAGGTAGGTACTAGACTATCGGCCCAAGGGCCTACGTAAGCCTAGCCAGCAAGATACCATAGCTTACGCCACCCAAGAAAGTTATTTTCCTGCACCACTGTCCAGCAGAGATACAGAAGTGATCCCCAGGGTGTATTTCCTATTTCCCATCCACTCATCAAGATTTTTCTTGAAGAGTGCTAATGAAGAACTTTGCTTGACATAGATGGGTAGCTTGTTCCAGAGTATAGGAAGTCTCTGGGACAGGAATATATCCCTCCAGTGTGTCCTGTTTATTGTGGTGACAAGGTTTAGGTCCCTAGAGCGTGCAGCTTGGAGGGATTGGGATTTCTTTATGTGTAGCATGTCCAACAACTCTGTCAAATGTTTATATAATCCCATACAATATGAAAAATAAATTGTGCAATTGGTGTTTTCTTTCATATGGGGTTCAAGATTAAACCCAGTGAAAAGAGGTGTGTTGTATGTGAGTGAAGCTGGGGTGGGTGGGTTACTAAAACAAACTGTGCATTCTGCTTCTTTAAACTTGTATAGCGTATTAAAGTGGTTAAAGGAAGTGAATGAGAAATTAATTGCGAGAATGTTTAAACAGAAGTGCAAAATGTTCTGGGAGCAGATGTGAATAATAAGAGAAAAAGAAAATGTAAATAAAGAAATTAAAAACTATCAAGGAAAAAATACTAACTTGGAAAATAAAAATTGATGATACAGAGAAAGATAGAAGGCTGTGGTATAATAATATGCTGAAACAACATTGTTATGTAAATCCATGGGAACATTTTCAGAAATGTGATTGAAGCCATTAAAGTAAGGGAAAAGTAGTGTACCAATATAGTAGAGTGTCAGGATTTCCAAAGAATACTTGTAATAAATATGTTACCAGTAAAGGCGAATATGCCATATGAAAAGAAAGTTCAAACAGCGTGTTTTGTGTAGAGGAAGAAACAACAGACCATGTTTTTTGAAATGTGAAAGAGTGGTGAAACTCTGGAAAAAGTTATGTGAAGAAATGTTTTTGAAAATATTAATGACACAAGCAATATAGATATGATTATGATTATGTATGGTTATAGAAGAACAAGATGAGAGAATATCTGAGAAGGTTTGATAAAATGTATTTTATGTAATATGGGTTATTTGCGATGAAAGACTGAATGAAATATTGTTTAATTGGAAATGGATTCTGGCAGATATATTGGAAAAAAATAGATTATGGTTGTGGAAGAAGGGGTAAGAGTCAATTATAGAAGAATAACAATGAGGATATTATAAGAAAATGATAAATAAAAAATAGAACTGTGTATATATGTGCCTGTAAATATGTATATTTTGGAAATATGTAAATAATGTTTGTATGCTATGTTAAATCAAGAAGCCCTACTATTTTAATAAGTGCCATGGGGTTTTTTATATCCACCTGAGCTACCACCAACTCAAGCAGATGAAACTTCGGTTTAAGATCCAAACGATGACACTTTTACACAGCTCACATACACTTACACATACATACATGCCTTTCCACTTAGACAGCATTTATAATATTCTCTTTTTGAGGAGTTTTGGATACAGAATGGTAATGGAGGCAGGTGAGGTAGCGGAGACCTCTTTGATAATCAATGTCTCTGCAGGACACAGGGACTATTTTCAAGTACTGTAGAACACAGCCATGCTTTTACTTATACAACGAGTGACTAGATGGCCACAGTGAACATATCATCAAAGCAGCTAATGTGTTCCATACCTAAGAATGATTTGTGAAAGAAGAACACAAATTACAATAGGATGTTAATAGGGAATTGTAGTTGTACTGACACCAAAACTGTAAACATGCTTATCTAGAAAGAAGCTGAAGGGAAATTTTAGTGCATGAGCACAGCAAATAGAATGCATTTAGTAGGAAATCAGTACTTCTTCATATGTTTTATGCATAAAAGTATGCCCAAATGAATAGTTCTGGCATACAAAGTTCTGAGTAGACAATCATAGATGAAAAGAAACAGTACCTATACCCATGAACACTTACACACGTATAGTTATGCTGGTAGAAGCAGGCGGCAGGTCTGCCTAGTCTATCACTGCATTGCACTTAGCCCTTTGAAACTCTGTCCCCTTTTATTTCCACACTTGTTCCATCAATACCCTTTCCATCTATCCCCTGCTAATTTAAACTTGTAAGTTCCTCAAGTTCCGTGGTTTCCATAAAATAACCTCTCATATTATAACACTTTCTCTAAAAATAGTAATTTGTATAACCCATTTTGAATCTGCTTTCATCTGTCTGGCACCTTTGTCCCCTTTCCCCCATTCTTTCTCCTGAACTCTAAAGCTCCTGCACGTTTTGTCACTATCCTTTGTCCTCTTTCTCTCCTCTCTCCTCCTCTCATCTTCTCTTTTTCAACCTCTGTAGTCTGTCTTTTTATAACACCTGAACCAGTCCTGTAATAAGTTTTGTAAACCTTCCCTGCACTTTTTCTGCCCCACTCTATTTGTTTTGTCCTAAATGTTGTTTAAAATTGAACATTGTATTTCACTAGTAGCCTCACCAAAGCAGTCACTGCAGTGGAACTGCAACTTCAGCATCTAAACTGCACTCCATGAGTACCCTAACATTCTCTTGACCTTTGCCACTGTTTTCTTTCTTTGCATCTAGGGATTCATTTTAAGTTTAACAATAACCTCAGATCCTTTTCCTCTTCTGTGATTGCCAGCACCTTAACTTATATGCTGTACTGTATTCTTATTTTTGTGGTCATTAACTAGGATATGCAATGTATTCACACTTTCCTGTTTCCTGCTTTTCATTCAAAATATTTCCTTTTGTTATAGACTTTTAAATAATACACAAAATTCACTTTCCTCGAACTTATTCAGCAAAAAAAAAACTAACATTTCACTAGTAGCAAGACTTCAAGATTCACAATAAGATTCACATTACCTAGAATACAGATCAGTTCAGTCCTGATAACTTTGTCCATGTTATTCATCAGTTTTCTTGCAGTGGGATTTCTGTCCTCATCCCCTTCCAAACTCACTCTGATGCTTTTCTGTCTGGGACTCAGACATTAAGGACTCACTTTCTACTCTAGGCCTCTTGCCTAGTGTACTCTGTGTCTGTGTTAAACCATTGCAGGCTGTCTCCAACAACCTCACTATTAGAACCTTCATCACTCATTGCTTAAAAATGCCTACAGTAGCCCTCTTCAGCAGAATAGTAACAAGCTATCTTAACTTTGTCTCTCTGTGCTTTTCAGGGTAGCGTTAGCTGCAGGCTTCACCCTGACTCTCCCATAATGTGGTGCATTGTAGTTTTCCATTGGCAGCTTTAATCATTTCCCTTCCACTGTGTCACATGTCCCCTCCCTACACAGATGGAGGAGTTGCTAGTAGAGTGATCACTTCAGCCCAGACCATCCCAAAGCCAACTGATCCACCTTGAAGGACAATCCAGTTAGGAATCTCATTCCTGACATGGATTCAGTTCCTTGTTGCTAAGGTCCTTTTATAAACAGCTTCCTTGACACACCTTGCCAAGACACCTTCAGCTTAAGTTAACTGGTTTTCTCAGTCTTTCAGGTACCACTCCTCTGTGGGCATCTATTTACCTCCTTTATGGACAGTTTCAGACCCATCCTAGTCTGAGAAGCCTGGTCCCTGATCCGCAACTGTAACTGGTATAATTCTACTGGGCTTACAATGTTTAATTTCCCATTTCAAGTGGTACACTATTTTATGTTGCTCTGTTCACATATTTTACTTAAAATGTATATCATCATTAAGTCTAACATTAACGTTATTTATCTTGCGCAGTAGTTATAACATCATACATGAAAGCATATCTTTTAGGAACTGAAACACTTTGCTTATATTACTCTGTACAGAACCACACAGTTTGGGGCAATTTCTGTCCACTACCCAAATCAAGGCTATACATAGTGTCTGAGTACATGCAGTCCATGATCAGTTCTATTCAGTGTAGTTTCTTTCCATTTCAACAGTTTGACAAATTCTTCTTTCTGTTTCCAAAGTGCATCAGTTCTCTGTCAATAACTCTGTTTCTGTTGCATTTCTTTCATCTATGGGTATATTCCTTGTTTTTTTTTTTTTTTTGTACCTTTTCTGATCCATCTTAGTAACTTCCCATAAAGCATTAACAAACGTCTGGCTTTCTTTTTAACAATTGAAATGACACCTTTTTTGACTGGGTTTCTGTCTGGTGGCAATGTTTTTACTACCAAGTTATCGTCAGGCTGACATTAGATACTGTCTTGGATATCAAGGCCACTATCAGATACCCAATAGCATATGCCCTCATTTCTGTAGATCTTGGGTAGTAGATAATATAAGATCAGACATAGATTTCGTACTGTTTTGTCCTCCACTTTTCACCTCTGAATTCAGTTCTGCTTCTTCCCTCTCCAGAATATGGTACAGTGCCTTCTTCGCTGGTGTGTAATGTATCTGCACTGGCTGGATACTTCACTGCACTGGCTGCATTTTCTGTTTTATTACATCGACTCACATTACTCTGTTCTGTATTACTGTATATTTTCTGTTCTTGGGGAAAGCACTTGCAGCTATTGTGTTCTTCTTTTTAAACCTTTTGTAGTTTCACTTACATTTTTGTAACTCTTCACGTTCATTTAGTAGCAGTAGAAACACATTCTAAGTACTTTGTGGTCAGCTGTAAAATGTTTGCGCTTAGTTCATCCTTCATACTTCCTTTGTTGTATAAGCTGGGCTGAAGCCTCTTGCTTTTGTTTCAGGGTAGTAGTGTCCTTAATCACAATACAAAGTTTAAATGCGTTTTTTTATTTTTAGCCCTGTCTTGAAATTGTGCCTTTAACAGTTCATTTTAAGTTTGCAGATACTGGTACTTTATTTTTAAGTCAAGAACAACCTGCAATATTTCCTCTTTGCCACCCTGAAAACATGCCACCTCAGCTTGACTCTATATTTCACTTCTCCTTCAGTTTTCAAGTTGAAGGACCAGTTCACTTTGTTCTTTCTCATTGTTTTCAAGTCTGCAAAGAGAAGCTCATTTGCCTTTTGACTTGTCTTAATCTGATTTTTTATGTCTTATTTTTTGTAGTTACTCAAATTGTTTTTGTAAATATTTTACACTTTCCACATATTTATTTAACTTTTCATTCTCTTTCTTTAGATAATCCAGACTGGGTTATTACTCAAATAAAATTGCATGAATTCTCCATTTTAACACACCATGGCTCTATGGCACAAAGGGCTGGGGTCCTGATTGTGACCAAGGTAACCAGGGTTTAATTATTGGCTCCAGCACTAGAAAAGTGAGGCAGGGAGCATGCAGACTCAATGCAAGGAGTATAGCCAGCTCACCTGTCCTGAAGGTAAGGTGAGGTTTGCATGCACTAGGAGGCATACAGACTGGGATAATCTCTCTGGAGGGAACTATAGTGACCACTATTGCTATTGTAAGTGGGTAGGGGCAGTGGGGAAATTCCCTTGCAGAAGTGAGGGGACATCTTCCACTGTCAATCCACTACACATCGCCACCCCAATATTTTATTAGGGCTGGGGAGAAAATGGAAAACAACTCAAACCACTCCTGATATCTGCCTGAATAATGACCTTTCTTATTTGACTCTCCCCAGATGAAGGGAATGAATGGGCTAATAAAGAAAGGATCTGATGGTCATCAGGCAGCAGGAGCAAAAAAAAAAAAAAAAATATATATATATCTATATATATATATATATATATATATATATATATATATATATATATATATATATATATATATACACACACACACACACACACACACACACACACACACACACACACACACACACACACACAGTTTTTTTTTTTTTTTTTGCTTATACTTATACTTATTGCATCAGTTTGTTTGGAACAATTTGTTCTTCTTTTCTCTAAATGTTTTCAGATGAAGCAGGATTTTCTTCATCTATTTTACTTTGGCAATCTACAATTGCTGAATGTCAGTCATTTGCCTTTGTTGAAAAGTGTACACAACTCTTTCCTCTGCTACCAGATCATTTTATGGTGGTTTAGTTCACTTCTGTGGTCACAAACCATTTTCTCTCATTTTATTATCCGTTCTCTGTATATAACTACAGTACTATAAGACTGTGGGTTTTGCAGTTTTCTATGTTTTTAACTCTAATGGATTCTGCAATTTTTGCTTTTTCTTTCTTTTAAAAAAGGACAGACTCTGACTGTTCAAATTCATGGCCTCGAGATTAGTTTTAGCCTCTGAATGAATTTTGTTTCAGCTCTCTTATTACCTTTAGGGTTAGAAATACATGTCTCCAGCAAAGCTCTGACCTTTTATTGCTTGATTTATCACCTGTTGTTGAGAGTTAGGCACTTGCTGCACAGCAACATTTTCTGAAAAAGCCTCCATTACCTTTTATATAACCTCTTCCTGTGTGATAACCTTTTCCAGCTTTACAAACAAATTCTGCTGTTCAGCATTAGTTATTCCATGTCTTTTAGAACCTTTAAGGCTAGAGGCATTACTCTCCAAGAATGTTTTAACCTCACTTTTCATAATTGTTACACAGGAATGAGACACACCCATTTGCTTCTGCAAATCATGACTATTTTTATATGCACATTTGCCCCACTACCTGTTCATCATCTATCCCCACCCAGCCAATTAGCCTATTCTTTTGCCACCACTGGAGTGAGGCTTGACTAAGAGGGACCATCTTTCAGACAGCCCTACATTTTTTCCCCATTATTCCCTAACCCTTGTGTGCACTCAGTAAAGAGCAGGATAGGAGGCATTCAATAGGCTGTCCACTAAGACCATCCCCTCACTTCTGTGTGGGGTGTTATCTTCAAGCAGCTCTATACCTACCCTCCAAGCATGGGAGGTGATTTTCATTGCCTCCATCAAGGAAGTCACCTACCATGTATGTCCCCAAGTGTATGCAACACTCCCCACCCCCAGCAGAGGTAAGCTGGCCATGCCCCTTCACTCCTCCCCTCCAGACTCCTCCATTGCCAGGGCTGCTAATCATATCCCAGTCATTTGGGTCACAGTCAGGGCTCTATCCTTCTATGTCATGGAGATAGGCATGTATCAGGAAGATTCTGATGCAACACTCTCTCATTCTATTTTACCATTGCATTGTTTGTAACAAGACTTAGTCAGTACTGCCTTTCTTTTGGAATTGCATGTTGTTGTATCTAGACAGAAGAATTTAACATTTTTTTACTTTCTATGATAACTTTATTTCCAGCACAACAATTGCTTTGCTGATTAACTATTTTGCTTTTCATGTTTGTTTTTGTAACTTCACACCACATTTTCCCAGGCTATCAGCCTGGAATTTTCACAGCATAAGCATCTATCTTTCTTTTTTCTTACGGTGCATAAATGTTCCATAGCAATGAACCTCTTTCCACTTTTCCAAGGTTTAACTTTTAGAAACAGCACCTTCAGCTGTTTCAGTACTTTGTAGCATGTAATACTTAGTATGCTCACTATTAATACTTTTAGAAACAGCACCTCCAGCTGTTTCAGTACTTGATAGCACATTATATTTAGTATGCTCTCTATTAATACTTTTAGAAACAGCACCTTCAGCTGTTTCAGAGCTTGATAGCACATAAGACTTAATATGCTCACTGTTGATACTTTTAGAAACAGCATCTCTAGCTGTTTCGGTACTTGATAGCATGTAAGACTTAGTATGCTCACTGCTGATACTTTCAGAAACAGCATCTCCAGCTGTTTCAGTACTTGATAGCACATTATACTTCATATGCTCACTGCTGATATGTTTAGAAACAGCATCTCCAGCTGTTTCAGTATTTGATAGCACATTATTCTTAGTATGCTCACTGTTGATACTTTTAGAAACAGCATCTCCAGCTGTTTCAGTACTTGATAGCACCTTATACTTAGTATGCTCCCTGCTGATACTTTTAGAAACAGCATCTCTAGCTGTTTCAGTACTTGATAGCATGTAAGACTTAGTATGCTCACTGCTGATACTTTTAGAAACAGCATCTCCAGCTGTTTCAGTACTTGATAGCACATTATACTTCATATGCTCACTGCTGATACTTTTAGAAACAGCATCTCCAACTGTTTCAGTGCATGATAGCACGCTATACTTAGTATGCTCACTGCTGATACTTTTAGAAACAGCATCTCCAGCTGTTTCAGTACTTGATAACACATTATTCTTAGTATGCTCGCTGTTGATAATTTTAGAAACAGCATCTCCAGCTGTTTCAGTATTTGATAGCACATTATTCTTAGTATGCTCTCTGCTGATACTTTTAGAAACAACATCTCCAGCTGTTTCAGTATTTGATAACACATTATTCTTAGTATGCTCACTGTTGATACTTTTAGAAACAGCATCTCTAGCTGTTTCAGTACTTGATATCACGTTATACTTAGTATGCTCACTGTTGATGCTTTTAGAAACAGCATCTCCAGCTGTTTCAGTATTTGATATCATGTTATACTTAGTATGCTCACTGTTGATGCTTTTAGAAACAGCATCTCCAGCTGTTTCAGTATTTGATAGCACATTATTCTTAGTATGCTCACTGTTAATACTTTTAGAAACAGCATCTCTAGCTGTTTCAGTACTTGATATCATGTTATACTTAGTATGCTCACTGTTGATGCTTTTAGAAACAGCATCTCCAGCTGTTTCAGTATTTGATAGCACATTATTCTTAGTATGCTCACTGTTGATACTTTTAGAAACAGCATCTCTAGCTGTTTCCAGTATTTGATACACATTATACTGCATATGCCTCTCATACTTTTAGAAACAGCATCTCTAGCTGTTTCAGTACTTCATAGCACATAGGACTTAGTATGCCCACTGATGATACTTTTAGAAACAACATCTCCAGCTATTTCAGTACTTAATAACACATAAGACTTAGTATGCTCACTGTTTTTACTTTTAGAAACAGCATCTCCAGCTGTTTCAGTACTTGATAACACATAAGACTTAGCATGCTCACTGTTGAGACTTTTAGAAACAGCATCTGTAGCTGTTTCAGTACTTGATAGCACATTATACTTGGTATGCTCTCTGATGATACTTTTAGAAACAGCACCTCCAGCTGTTACAGTACTTGATAGCACATAAGATTTAATATGCTCACTGATGATACTTTTAGAAACAGCATATCCAGCTGTTTCAGTACTTGATAGCACATTATACTTAATATGCTCACTGATGATACTTTTAGAAACAGCATCTCCAGCTGTTTCAGTACTTGATAGCACATTATACTTAGTATGCTCACTGTTGATACCTTTAGAAACAGCATCTGTAGCTGTTTCAGTACTTGACAGCACATTATACTTAGTATGCTCACTGTTGAAACTTTTAGAAACAGCATCTCCAGCTGTTTCAGTACTTGATAGCACATTATACTTAGTATGCTCACTGTTGATACTTTTAGAAACAGCATCTTTAGCTGTTTCAGTACTTGATATCACGTTATACTTAGTATGCTCACTGCTGATACTTTTAGAAAAATATACTTTAAAAATGATCAATACACGGTAGGTTCAGATTAAGGCACTTTAATCTTGCAGCAAGGAGACAAAAACGTGGTAATACAGAGTTTGTCTGACTAGAATCAGGAAATGCAAGCATTTTTATACATTTTCTAATAAGACATTACCTACCAAGCTGACGTAGTAAATCACAAGTTTTAACATCATCATTTTGTAGTGATTGTTTTTGTAAATTTCTGCTTGTACCATCAATTTTTGTGAGAAACTTCCTAAGAAAAACAACGTGGCCTTGGCTACCACCGGTTAGATATATGCAGTGTTACCATTCAAGGTACTATGGCTAATTTGAGCACAAAGCAAGTATAGATTGCAGTTCATTTCTCCAACAGTCCTTTGTCTGTTTTATCTCTTCCTTCTGCAGCTGTGCATGTTCTCATACTTCGAACAGAGCTAATTGTTCAAAATCATTACATTATAGAATATGGCATTGTTCATTCATTGCTTCCTGACCTAGCAGATAATCACCTGCTTCTCAAGTACATTTCCAAAAGGCATAAACATGATTTTTGCTGTGATAGCAGTTACTAGGTCAGAGGGCATCTTACAAGTTTCAGAAAGCACACTGCAGTTTCAAAAGCATCTTTTAGTCTCATATAAAACTAAGCTGTATATAAAATAGTACATATAAAATAGAATGAAAAACGTGTTAACTCATTTAGTTTCTAATTAGCATTAAACACACACATTAATACATATTTTTCTGACATTTCCCCCTGTTAATACTTTTTAATTCTATTTTCAAAAGGATAAACAGTTTGCTTCTTCTCCTAACCTCTTCCATTCAGGATTTGCAGTTAAGAGAGTCATTCAGTTTAAACTTATGAAAATGTATCACTTTTCAACAACTCTTCAATTTCAGTACTTTGATACAAAGTCTCAGAAACTGATATAACTATAAAATCTTTGATTAACTTTTTCATACAGGGAATACCACAACAAATGCATGCTCCTAATAGGAGTAATCAGTATGTTCATTAGGATGGAACCCCACCCCCAAACAGATTCTGGAAAAAGTCCGTCAGAGGGTTTGGGCCTGGTTTGGTCATGGTCGACACTTGCTGGATCACCTCAAGATGGTTGTTTATCTCGTGCTGGTTGTCAGGAATATACGAACAGCATTCTTCTTTGATTAAAGCACACGTACCACCTCTCGCCACTAGGGTGAAGTCGAGAGCCATGCGGTTTTGAAGTACCACAGTTCTCATAGCATTCAGTTCATCAGTCACTAATTCGAGAGCAGAAAAAGTTGCATTGCTCATAACATCGAGAAGTTTAGACAGTTTTCTCAGCTGCCAAATCGATTTCACTGCACCATATGCAGGGGCTATGCCTGCCCATGATATAATGGTGTCACTCAAGTCCATGTGTGTCAGTTTATCTTTGTTTTTTATGGAGTTATGGTTTCTCCACCCTGCTTCGATTCGTCCCACTGGATTCTTGGGTCTCTTAATTGGATTTCTAAGTTTACTGCTGACCTCTCTGACATTTCAAATTTTTCCCTGAGGCAAAGCTGCAGTGTGTCGTATGGCCGGAACCAGGTAACCCAAAAAACAACTGCCGGACCAATTCTCAGGTAGCCATTTATATGCTTTTTTCCCACAAACAAAATAACAATTCTCTACTTTAGTATTGATATAAGTTTGCCCTGCATGAAACATTTTCTTATCAATAATAGAAAGCTGCTTTAAAAGAACAGGATTATGCTGTATCTCGTCAACATTTCTATGCATCTTCTCAAAATATGCATCATAGTTTGTATCAAAAATAGTTTTAGTCTTACTGGCTTTAATATAACATTTATAAGAAACAGTCACATTGCAATTGCTCCAACCCACCTGAACAGTGTCATTCTTGTAAAAACATACAATCCCTTTTTGTGTAACAGGTAGGTACAATGCTATTTTGTCTTGTGATTTCACAGGTGTAGTATCAAAAATCAAGTTTTCCCAGGTCTCATTGACCCCTAGGGGGACAGCAGTCATTAATAATCCTTCATATGCTGTTGGTATAGCTGTGCAAATCCAGCAGTTCAAAACGTTAAAAGTCACAGCATACACATATTTAATTGCTTGGTAAGTGTTAAAGTTTGGATGCCAGTCTATGAGTAATGCATCACGTTTGTTCAGTTCAACTCGTGTGGCTGGGAAAAGGAAAGGCCACAGCAAAAAGATCAATGTTATCAGTATAGCTATCAGAATAATCATGCAAATTTTCTGAGGTTGTTCTGCATCTCTGTTTACTCTATACCTGGTCATTTTGTTCTCGTTGTACAACAGTAACAAGGTTTTTGTCCAGTTCAAAGTTCTTAACCAGTTTGCAGTGTGTCAGATGAATCCAGGACGCTCGCTCTGCGATCTTGACTGCCGTGGGTGTCGACAGTAGTACCTGGTATGGTCCTTCCCACTTCGGAGAACTCCAGTTCTTTTTCTTCACAACCTTCACCAAGACCCACGTGCCTGGGGCTATTGCTGCTTCCGATGGTCTGGTTTGTTCTTTATCTGAAACAGAATTTAACTGCAAAAGTTTGTTATTCAAAAATCGCCTTATGTACTCTGCAAGTGAACTGTCAGCCTCCTGCTCTGCAGGCATGAGAGGTTTCCACTGAGGTGTATAATATGCCCTCCCAAACAGAATTTCAAAAGGAGTTAACCCTTTTACATTTGGAACAGTTCTCATGCTCAACAGTGCCAGAGGTAGACAGTGCACCCAGTTCTTTTGTGTCTCACTAATAAATTTCCTAAGTTTGTTTTTCAAAACCCCATTATGCCTCTCTACTAATCCTGCAGATTGGGGGTGGTATGCGCAATGGTTTTTCAGAGAAATCCCGAAATAACGGCTTAGTTGTTGTATAGTTTGATTTACAAAGTGTGTGCCATTGTCACTATAAATCTTTTCCGGTATGCCAAATCTAGGAATAATTTCTTTAACGAGGACTTTTGCAACAGTAGCTGCATCTGGATTTTTAGTTGGAAAAGCTTCCACCCATTTGGAAAACATATCCATAATGACAAGGCAGTACTTCTTATTTTCGCATTTGTTCATCTCTATAAAATTCATACAGATAGTATGGAATGGATACGGTGGTGTAGGGAAACTCCCGTGCTTAGGTTTTAATGCCCCTTGTGCATGATGCTTGTTACAAACATGGCATGCTGCACAAAAATTTTTTGTGTAGTTTGTAAATCCATACATCGTAAACACTCGATTCACTAACTGTACCATCCCCCCTGTTGAGACATGGCACTACCCATGGCTTAACAAAGCTGCATATCAAAACAAGTTAGATGGCAAAATCGTTTTTTTCTCTTTGGAGATGTACAGTCCCTTCTCAAGGATTGCTCCTTGTTTTATCCACTTTTGTTTTTCTACATTTGTAGTAAGTGTCTGCATTGTTTTTAACATTTCTAAATCTAAAATATCAGATGGTTGTAATTCCTTACTCAAAAGAAATACTTCTGAAGCTGAAGCTGCTTGTTTTGCAGCTGTATCAGCCCTCGCATTACCTTTTGAAATTCTATCCTGTTGCTTGGTATGAGCTACGCATTTGCAAATAGCTACTTTCTGAGGTAACTGAATAGAGTCTAACAAATCTAAAATAAATTGCGCATGGTTAATTGGTTTACCAGTAGATGTTATAATTCCTCTATTTTTCCACTGCTGCGCAAAAACATGTACAGTAGAAAAAGCATACTGGCTGTCAGTAAAAATATTCACTCGTTTACCTTTTGCCAAGGTACATGACCTTGTTAAAGCAATCAATTCTGCTGCTTGTGCAGATAAGTTGTGTGGTAAAGACTTTGCTTCTAAAATCTCAGTATCAGAAACTACTGCATACCCCACTAGATTCTGTCCTGTAGGACCCCTCCTGCACGAGCCGTCCACATAGCATGTCACCTCAGCATCATCCAAGGGAACATCTGTAAGATCTTTTCTAGGTAGTGTCTTTTGCTCAATCTCCTGCAGGCAGCAGTGTGGTTTGCCATCTGCAGGGGTTGGGAGCAAGGTTGACGGATTCAAAGTTGTGCATCGTTCAATTGTCATATGAGGTTGGCTCAACAGTATAGTCATACATGAAAGATGTCTAGCAGGAGAAAGATATGCTACTTTTTCTTGCAGTAAAATAATCGCAACTGCATGAGGCACTCTCAATGTGAGAGGGTGGAACAACACTACTGAGGCTGAAGCCTGCACTGCCATTACAGCTGCGACTACTGCTTGTACACAGTGGGGCAGGGATCGTGCCACTGGGTCTAGCTGTGATGAATAGTAAGCTATGGGGCATTGTTTGTCCCCATGCTGTTGTGTTAACACTGATGTCATATAACCTTGCTTACAATCTACAGTTTGGAAAAATCGTTTATGATAGTTTGATAATCCTAAAACTAATGAAGAAGCTATCAGTTGTTTCAATTTGCAGAAAGCTGATTCTGCTTCTGGTGTCCACTGTAATAAATCTTGTGCTGCCATAGGCTTTTTGAATATCAAGTTGGTCAGCGGAGCAGATTCCAAGGCATAGTTTGGAATCCAACTCTGACAAACGTTAGTAGTACCCAGGAAGGACATCATTGGTAGTTGGTTTAGGTGCTTGTAATATTGCTATTTTTCTGTCTTCATCTAATATTCTGCCTTCTTTGGATATTACATATCTCATGTATTTTACCTGTTTTTTCCAAAGTTGCAGTTTGTTCTTGTTTACCTTGTGTCCTTGAGTGGCTAAAAATTGTAGTAATGCTATGGTATCCTCTCTGCATTCTTGCTGGGTGGCAGCTGCCAGCAGAATGTCGTCTACATAAAGTAAAATCTGACTGCCTTTCGGTGGGATAAATCCTGCCAGGTTACTTGCCATTTCCTGTGTGAATATTGTTGGACTTTCACAATATCCCTGTGGTAGTCGCGTATATATATATACCTTTTCCCCTGAAATGTAAATGCAAACCAATGTTGGCTGTCAGGGTGTATCGGTATTGAGAAAAATGCATTGCTAATATCTACCACAGAAAAATACTTTTGTTGAGGTTTCAAATCATTTAATAAAGTGTGTGGATCTGGCACCGTAGGTGACCTAGGTATAACTGCGTCATTTACAGCTTGTAAATCTTGGACCATACGCCATTCTCCGTTTGCTTTCCTAACAGGAAATACGGGTGTATTACATGGTGAATCGGGAGATTATTTCATGACTCCTTCCTTAAGTAAGGCTGCTATTATAGGTTTGATTCCTATTTCTGCATCCTTTCTCAAGGGATACTGTCTTTTTTGAGGTCTAAATGCTGATTTTGGCATGATAGTAACTGGTCCTGCTGTACGAATAAGTCCTACATCTGATTTCCCTGCTGACCAGAGAGTCTCTGGTATGTCTCGTAAGGCTTTTTCCTCTTCCTCTAGTAAGAGTGCTACTCAGCTGTCCTCACTTGCCTGGGAGTGTACAGCTGGGTGTGTCTGCGTTATCCAATTTAGTTTCTGCTTTTGTACTCTCTGTTCGGAAAGTTCTAACTCTGTCTGTTTTTCCCACTTTGTGACTTTTTCTCCTAGGTCTGCCCACTTCACATTTTTATCTTTAGTCAAACTCACATGTGGTAATCGATTAGATTTGTAAAGTGCTAAGAATTCCTGGGGCAATGAATAGCTCACTACACTGTTTCCTTCTGTGTCCCAGTACAAATTTCGTAATACTAATCTGTTAGCATGGTTTCTAAACAGTTCTTGCTCATATTCTTTATCAGGTCCTGGTTTGCTACAGTAATATAGAGTGCAATGCAACAAATGCTGTTTATCAGTGTCAAGGGAGGGGGATTTACTGATGGCTACGTTCATCAGTTCTTCGGTTACTGCCCCTGGACCAGTCATAACTAAGTCCTGGCTGTACCAATAAAATGTTTCACCCTCCGGTCGCACTACAAAAGTATCCATTTGTCACTGTGCTTCCATACCCTGCATAGTTGGAACTAAGGCTATGCCAAATATCTGCATTAGCTCTCTGCCCAAGAGATTCACTGGGCATTTTGCAGAAACAACAATTTTGCTTTTCTGGGTCATCCCTGAAACTGGGTCAGTTATCGCTATGTTGTGGGAGAGTGGCTCCCGATACAGCTGTCCATTAGCCGCTTTCACTAATATGTAGTCAAGTGATTCTGAATTTTCTGGTAGTTTGGAAGGATGTATCAGGGTCCGTGAAGCCCCTGAGTCACACAGGAATTTAACTTCCTCCCTCTACCAGAAGTGTAACTTCCGGTTTTGTGTCTGCTAAGTAGAGCTCTAGGCTCAATAATGCTAAGTCCAAAATTTCATTTTCTTCATTATCTGTGATTTCATGCACATCCTCTACCTCTTCTATCACGTCCTCTACCCCTTCTATCACATTTGCACTTGTCTTTTCTTGTTTATTCCTTTCCAGTGATTCTTGACTATCATATAGTCAGTCCTCACCCTCCTTGTCTTCTGTGGTTACCTTTTTATTTTGCCTGCAATCCCTTGCTAAATGTCCCTTTTTCCCACATTTAAAACATTCACCCCTTTTCTTTCTCTCTTCAAAGTCCTCTGATCGTTTATCAGATTGTGTGTTTCCCTGGGTATTTTTCTTACCCTTCTTTCCAGTTTGTACTACAAAGACTTCTGATCTGTCTTCTACTGCAAATACTTGAGTTTTCTTTTTCTTTTTATTAAAATGCCTTTCGGCATGTCTTGCATATTCAAGTAATGACTGTAATCTACTTGTACGATGATCTACCATGTGCTTTGTAATAAAGCTGCTATTGGGTGCAATACTGCCTTTCAAAAATGCATTCTTTAGCTGCTGCTCATATGGGGAATCATGTGTTTGGTCTTCAGGTACCTGCATTCCACAATGGTTATTAAAACATTCTAATAGTCTGGCATAATATCTATCAACAGTTTCACCTTCTTGCTGTATGCATTGATTAATGCATGTCCAATCAGCCCTAGGCTTCCATTTCTCAGAGATTCGGTCTGTCAGACCTTTCACTGTGTTGTCCAGTTCTGCGTTACTATGTGGGAGTGGTCTAAGCTCTGTGTCACAGGGATTCCAGTTGCCACTGATCATGTGCCAGTCTGGACCTAGGATTTGTCTGACTACTTTCTCTACTTCCTCTCCATTCAAAAGGTAACTTAACCTCATACCCTGTAAGTCTTCTAAGAATTTTCTAAAATTAACTTTTGGATGGGGAATCCCCTCTGTGGCTTTCCGGATGTCTTCCGGTGTCCACGGTCTATATACTAGAAGAGTTGGGTCCTGTCCTGCCTGTGGATTTGGTACTTCTATGAGTGGACATATCTCTTCTTCACTCATAGCTTGTGAATTTTTATTTATTTCATAAATTCAATAACCCTCTTAAGTTACGTGTTTGAGACCTGGTCTCGATAGGATCTTTGATAAACGGCTTTGGTTTTGCAGGAACAGCTGGGTATAGCGGAGGTGGATCAGCTTGTCCACTTGCTTCATATTCTGGTAAGGGAAGCGGAGGGGGCGGAGGGGCTGTTGCTATTACCAAGTTATTGTCTTCTTTATCTAAAAACATTGCTTTTGAATTTTTAATCTTTTGTTCCCTGCGGTTTGCCTCCTCAAGCCACCTGTGTGCCTGAGGGACTCCTAATTGTCGTTGCTTTTTTAGCTGACCTTTCGCGTCTGTTTTAAGTTGTCTAACAAGTTTAATAAGTGAAGGTTTATCTAAATTACCATCAAATTTGTATTTATTAACCCATTTTGTATAATACCTAACATTATCGGCACGCTGTAATTGCATATATTTCGTGTCTTCGGTTAAGGGCGGGTCTCGGGAACTTTTTGTGCACTGATTTCCCATGTTGCCTTAGCTAAGTTAGAAATTGTTACGTAACCCTTTTTATCACGTGGTACCACGACGTACACTTTTTCACAGTTTATCTAGAATAACTGCCTACCTATTCTGTTTCCCTGATCTATGACAAGACAGCAATCTTTTTTTTTTTGTCTCTGATCTGCACTTGCAAATCTCCCTGACAAAAACAAAAATACTGTAACAAGTCCCTGATCTAAAACAGAAAAAGGTAAATTCCTCCTTACTTGAGCCTCCGTGTTTTGATTCCACCGGAACGTTGACTCGTCCTCCAATCACAGATCAGAAACAGTGGCTGGCCTCTTTTGAATGACAATTCAGTCGGAGGTCTTTCAAAGCAGAAGAACCGATGTGGCTTCTTCCCCGTACGGCTTCATGCCACCGGGCCCATTCTGACCTGAGCTAGAGTGAGAGATATAATTTCCGGCTCGAAAGACCAATCTGTCAAAGGAAAAATATACTTTAAAAATGATCAATACATGGTAGGTTCAGGTTAAGGCACTTTAATCTTGCAGCAAGGAGACAAAAACGTGGTAATACAGAGTTTGTCTGACTAGAATCAGGAAATGCAAGCATTTTTATACATTTTCTAATAAGACATTGCCTACCAAGCTGACGTAGTAAATCACAAGTTTTAGCATCATCATTTCGTAGTGATTGTTTTTGTAAATTTCTGCTTGTACCATCAATTTTTGTGAGAAACTTCCTAAGAAAAACAACGTGGCCTTGGCTACCACTGGTTAGATATATGCAATGTTACCATTCAAGGTACTATGGCTAATTTGAGCACTAAGCAAGTATAGATTGCAGTTCATTTCTCCAACAGTCCTTTGTTTGTTTTATCTCTTCCTTCTGGAGCTGTGCGTGGTCTCATACATCGAACAGATCTAATTGTTCAAAATCATTACATTATAGAATATGGCATTGTTCATTCATTGCTTCCTGACCTAGCAGATAATCACCTGCTTCTCAAGTACATTTCCAAAAGGCATAAACATGATTTTTGCTGTGCTAGCAGTTACTAGGTCAGAGGGCATCTTGCAAGTTTCAGAAAGCACACTGCAGTTTCAAAAGCATCTTTTAGTCTCATATAAAACTAAGCTGTATATAAAATAGTACATATAAAATAGAATGAAAAACGTGTTAACTCATTTAGTTTCTAATTAGCATTAAGCACACACATTAATACATATTTTTCTGACAATCTCCACCTGTTTCAGTACTTGATAGCACATTATACTTAGTATGCTCACTGTTGATACTTTTAGAAACAGCATCTCCAGCTGTTTCAGTACTTGATAGCACATTATACTTAGTATGCTCACTGTTGATACTTTTGGAAACAGCATATTTAGCTGTTTCAGTACTTCATATCACATTATACTTAGTATGCTCACTGTTGATACTTTTAGAAACAGCATCTCCAGCTGTTTCAGTATTTGATAGCACATTATACTTAGTATGCTCACTGTTGATACTTTTAGAAACAGCATCTCCAGCTGTTTCAGTACTTGATATCACGTTATACTTGGTATGCTCACTGTTGATGCTTTAAGAAACAGCATCTCCAGCTGTTTCAGTACTTGATAGCATGTAAGACTTAGCATGCTCACTGCTGATACTTTTAGAAACAGCATCTCCAGCTGTTTCAGTACTTGATAGCACATTATACTTTGTATGCTCACTGCTGAAACTTTTAGAAACAGCATCTCCAACTGTTTCAGTGCTTGATAGCACGCTATACTTAGTATGCTCACTGCTGATACTTTTAGAAACAGCATCTCCAGCTGTTTCAGTACTTGATAGCACATTATTCTTAGTATGCTCGCTGTTGATACTTTTAGAAACAGCATCTCCAGCTGTTTCAGTATTTGATGGCACATAATTCTTAGTATGCTCACTGTTGATACTTTTAGAAACAGCATCTCTAGCTGTTTCAGTACTTGATATCGCAATATACTTAGTATGCTCACTGTTGATGCTTTTAGAAACAGCATCTCCAGCTGTTTCAGTATTTGATAGCACATTATTCTTAGTATGCTCGCTGTTGATACTTTTAGAAACAGCATCTCCAGCTGTTTCAGTATTTGATAGCACATTATTCTTAGTATGCTCACTGTTGATACTTTTAGAAACAGCATCTCTAGCTGTTTCAGTACTTGATATCACGTTATACTTAGTATGCCAACTGTTGATGCTTTTAGAAACAGCATCTCCAGCTGTTTCAGTATTTGATAGCACATTATTCTTAGTATGCTCACTGTTAATACTTTTAGAAACAGCATCTCTGGCTGTTTCAGTACTTGATATCACGTTATACTTAGTATGCTCACTGTTGATGCTTTTAGAAACAGCATCTCCAGCTGTTTCAGTATTTGATAGCACATTATTCTTAGTATGCTCACTGTTGATACTTTTAGAAACAGCATCTCTAGCTGTTTCAGTACTTGATATCACGTTATACTTAGTATGCTCACTGCTGATACTTTTAGAAACAGCATCTCTAGCTGTTTCAGTACTTGATAGCACATAAGACTTAGTATGCCCACTGATGATACTTGTAGAAACAGCATCTCCAGCTGTTTCAGTACTTGATAGCACATAAGACTTAGTATGCTCACTGTTTATACTTTTAGAAACAGCATCTCCAGCTGTTTCAGTACTTGATAACACATAAGACTTAGTATGCTTACTGTTGTGACTTTTAGAAACTGCATCTCTAGCTGTTTCAGTATTTGACAGCACATTATACTTGGTATGCTCACTGATGATACTTTTAGAAACAGCACCTCCAGCTGTTTCAGTACTTGACAGCACATTATACTTGGTATGCTCACGGATGATACTTTTGGAAACAGCACCTCCAGCTGTTACAGTACTTGATAGCACATAAGATTTAATATGCTCACTGATGATACTTTTAGAAACAGCATATCCAGCTGTTTCAGTACTTGATAGCACATTATACTTAGTATGCTCACTGATGATACTTTTAGAAACAGCACCTCCAGCTGTTTCAGTACTTGATAGCACATAAGACTTAGTATGCTCACTGCTGATATTTTTAGAAACAGCATCTCCAGCTGTTTCAGTACTTGATAGCACATTATACTTAGTATGCTCACTGTTGATACTTTTAGAAACAGCATCTCCAGCTGTTTCAGTACTTGATAGCACGTTATACTTAGTATGTTCACTGTTGATACTTTTAGAAACAGCATCTTTAGCTGTTTCAGTACTTGATATCACGTTAAGTATGCTCACTGCTGATACTTTTTAGAAACAGCATCTCCAGCTGTTTCAGTACTTGATAGCACATTATACTTAGTATGCTCACTGTTGATACCTTTAGAAACAGCATCTCTAGCTGTTTCAGTACTTGACAGCACATTATACTTAGTATGCTCACTGTTGAAACTTTTAGAAACAGCATCTCCAGCCGTTTCAGTACTTGATAGCATATTATACTTAGTATGCTCACTGTTGATACTTTTAGAAACAGCATCTTTAGCTGTTTCAGTACTTGATCACAATGTTATACTTAGTATGCTCACTGCTGATACTTTTAGAAACAGCATCTCCAGCTGTTTCAGTACTTGATAGCACATTATACTTAGTATGCTCACTGTTGATACTTTTAGAAACAGCATCTCCAGCTGTTTCAGTACTTGATAGCATATTATACTTAGTATGCTCACTGTTGATACTTTTAGAAACAGCATCTTCAGCTGTTTCAGTACTTGATAGCACATTATACTTAGTATGCTCACTGTTGATACTTTTAGAAACAGCATATTTAGCTGTTTCAGTACTTGATATCACATTATACTTAGTATGCTCACTGTTGATACTTTTAGAAACAGCATCTCCAGCTGTTTCAGTATTTGATAGCACATTATACTTGGTATGCTCACTGTTGATACTTTTGGAAATAGCATCTCCAGCTGTTTCAGTACTTGATATCACGTTATACTTAGTATGCTCACTGTTGATGCTTTTAGAAACAGCATCTCCAGCTGTTTCAGTACTTGATAGCACATTATCTTAATATGCTCTCTGTTGATACTTTTTAGAAACAGTATCTTTAGCTGTTTCAGTACTTGATAGCACGTTATACTTAGTATGCTCACTGCTGATACTTTTAGAAACAGCATCTCTAGCTGTTTTAGTACTTGATAGCACATAAGACTTAGTATGCTCCCTGTTGATACTTTTAGAAACAGCATCTCTAGCTGTTTCAGTACTTGATAGCACGTTATACTTAGTATGCTCACTGCTGATACTTTTAGAAACAGCATCTGTAGCTGTTTCAGTACTTGGTAACACATTACACTTAGTATGCTCACTCTTGATACTTTTAGAAACAGCATCTCTAGCTGTTTCAGTACTTGATAGCACATAAGACTTAGTATGCTCCCTGTTGATACTTTTAGAAACAGCATCTCTAGCTGTTTCAGTACTTGATAGCACATTATACTTAGTATGCTCACTGTTGATACTTTTAGAAACAGCATCTTTAGCTGTTTCAGTACTTCATATCACATTATACTTAGTATGCTCACTGTTGATACTTTTAGAAACAGCATCTCCAGCTGTTTCAGTACTTGATAGCACATTATACTTAGTATGCTCACTGTTGATACTTTTGGAAACAGCATATTTAGCTGTTTCAGTACTTCATATCACATTATACTTAGTATGCTCACTGTTGATACTTTTAGAAACAGCATCTCCAGCTGTTTCAGTATTTGATAGCACATTATACTTAGTATGCTCACTGTTGATACTTTTAGAAACAGCATCTCCAGCTGTTTCAGTACTTGATATCACGTTATACTTGGTATGCTCACTGTTGATGCTTTAAGAAACAGCATCTCCAGCTGTTTCAGTACTTGATAGCATGTAAGACTTAGCATGCTCACTGCTGATACTTTTAGAAACAGCATCTCCAGCTGTTTCAGTACTTGATAGCACATTATACTTTGTATGCTCACTGCTGATACTTTTAGAAACAGCATCTCCAACTGTTTCAGTGCTTGATAGCATGCTATACTTAGTATGCTCACTGCTGATACTTTTAGAAACAGCATCTCCAGCTGTTTCAGTACTTGATAGCACATTATTCTTAGTATGCTCGCTGTTGATACTTTTAGAAACAGCATCTCCAGCTGTTTCAGTATTTGATGGCACATAATTCTTAGTATGCTCACTGTTGATACTTTTAGAAACAGCATCTCTAGCTGTTTCAGTACTTGATATCACATTATACTTAGTATGCTCACTGTTGATGCTTTTAGAAACAGCATCTCCAGCTGTTTCAGTATTTGATAGCACATTATTCTTAGTATGCTCGCTGTTGATACTTTTAGAAACAGCATCTCCAGCTGTTTCAGTATTTGATAGCACATTATTCTTAGTATGCTCACTGTTGATACTTTTAGAAACAGCATCTCTAGCTGTTTCAGTACTTGATATCACGTTATACTTAGTATGCTCACTGCTGATACTTTTAGAAACAGCATCTCTAGCTGTTTCAGTACTTGATAGCACATAAGACTTAGTATGCCCACTGATGATGCTTGTAGAAACAGCATCTCCAGCTGTTTCAGTACTTGATAACACATAAGACTTAGTATGCTCACTGTTTATACTTTTAGAAACAGCATCTCCAGCTGTTTCAGTACTTGATAACACGTAAGACTTAGTATGCTTACTGTTGAGACTTTTGGAAACTGCATCTCTAGCTGTTTCAGTATTTGACAGCACATTATACTTGGTATGCTCACTGATGATACTTTTAGAAACAGCACCTCCAGCTGTTTCAGTACTTGACAGCACATTATACTTGGTATGCTCACTGATGATACTTTTGGAAACAGCACCTCCAGCTGTTACAGTACTTGATAGCACATAAGATTTAATATGCTCACTGATGATACTTTTAGAAACAGCATATCCAGCTGTTTCAGTACTTGATAGCACATTATACTTAGTATGCTCACTGATGATACTTTTAGAAACAGCACCTCCAGCTGTTTCAGTACTTGATAGCACATAAGACTTAGTATGCTCACTGCTGATATTTTTAGAAACAGCATCTCCAGCTGTTTCAGTACTTGATAGCACATTATACTTAGTATGCTCACTGTTGATACTTTTAGAAACAGCATCTCCAGCTGTTTCAGTACTTGATAGCACGTTATACTTAGTATGTTCACTGTTGATACTTTTAGAAACAGCATCTTTAGCTGTTTCAGTACTTGATATCACGTTATACTTAGTATGCTCACTGCTGATACTTTTAGAAACAGCATCTCCAGCTGTTTCAGTACTTGATAGCACATTATACTTAGTATGCTCACTGTTGATACCTTTAGAAACAGCATCTCTAGCTGTTTCAGTACTTGACAGCACATTATACTTAGTATGCTCACTGTTGAAACTTTTAGAAACAGCATCTCCAGCCGTTTCAGTACTTGATAGCATATTATACTTAGTATGCTCACTGTTGATACTTTTAGAAACAGCATCTTTAGCTGTTTCAGTACTTGAT
This sequence comes from Protopterus annectens, assembly GCF_019279795.1. NCBI lineage: Eukaryota > Metazoa > Chordata > Ceratodontiformes > Protopteridae > Protopterus > Protopterus annectens. The sequence goes on along the minus strand of NC_056743.1, from coordinate 1,008,051,365 downwards.
ATCACGTTATACTTAGTATGCTCACTGCTGATACTTTTAGAAACAGCATCTCCAGCTGTTTCAGTACTTGATAGCACATTATACTTAGTATGCTCACTGTTGATACTTTTAGAAACAGCATCTCCAGCTGTTTCAGTACTTGATAGCATATTATACTTAGTATGCTCACTGTTGATACTTTTAGAAACAGCATCTTCAGCTGTTTCAGTACTTGATAGCACATTATACTTAGTATGCTCACTGTTGATACTTTTAGAAACAGCATATTTAGCTGTTTCAGTACTTGATATCACATTATACTTAGTATGCTCACTGTTGATACTTTTAGAAACAGCATCTCCAGCTGTTTCAGTATTTGATAGCACATTATACTTGGTATGCTCACTGTTGATACTTTTGGAAATAGCATCTCCAGCTGTTTCAGTACTTGATATCACGTTATACTTAGTATGCTCACTGTTGATGCTTTTAGAAACAGCATCTCCAGCTGTTTCAGTACTTGATAGCACATTATCTTAATATGCTCTCTGTTGATACTTTTTAGAAACAGTATCTTTAGCTGTTTCAGTACTTGATAGCACGTTATACTTAGTATGCTCACTGCTGATACTTTTAGAAACAGCATCTCTAGCTGTTTTAGTACTTGATAGCACATAAGACTTAGTATGCTCCCTGTTGATACTTTTAGAAACAGCATCTCTAGCTGTTTCAGTACTTGATAGCACGTTATACTTAGTATGCTCACTGCTGATACTTTTAGAAACAGCATCTGTAGCTGTTTCAGTACTTGGTAACACATAAGACTTAGTATGCTCACTCTTGATACTTTTAGAAACAGCATCTCTAGCTGTTTCAGTACTTGATAGCACATAAGACTTAGTATGCTCCCTGTTGATACTTTTAGAAACAGCATCTCTAGCTGTTTCAGTACTTGATATCACGTTATACTTAGTATGCTCACTGCTGATACTTTTAGGAACAGCATCTCTAGCTGTTTCGGTACTTGATAGCACAAGACTTAGTATGCTCACTGCAGATACTTTTAGAAACAGCATCTCTAGCTGTTTCAGTACTTGATAGCACATAAGACTTAGTATGCTCACTGATGATACTTTTAGAAATAGCATCTCCAGCTGTTTCAGTACTTGATAGCACATAAGACTTAGTATGCTCACTACTGATTACCAGCAGAATATCTGTTTTACATCTAATAGCACCTCAGCTTGTGCTCGGTTCAAAAATATCACAATGGACAAGAATTGGTTGGTACGTGTTCAGTTCTTTGTCCTGTTCTTTTAATCCCTTTAATTTCAAGTGAAACACTGCACTATTGTCAGCATATTATGTAATTTTTGTCTTTTTCTTCCAGCTTCATTCACTATTTAATAGTGAAAGTAATTAAAATGTTCTGAAAACATGCTTAAGTTTGCTAGTTTTTCCACATAATTCATTAACATTGGTAGAAGCACAAGAACCACATCTTGTAACATTCAAAGCCTTTCCATTTTTCAGCCACACTGGTTAGCAGAGTGTCCCTGTACACAGTTTTATCAGCCCTTGAATTATACGAGTGGTTCTGTTATGAAATGTTGACTTTCACAATACTGATAAGATGAAAATAAGGCCCCAAGCACAGAAGGGCGAAAAAAATTTACTTTAAGCATTTTATGCAGGGAGCAACCCCCCACCCACCCACATACACGGACACTCCAGACTTATACAGACCAACTCCATGGTCTCATCAATTCAAAAAAGGGAAAATCTCCCAAAGCAAGTGAACCATTGATGGTACATACTTAGAAGTAAAAAAAAACAATGGTTTTCCATGAAAAATGGCAATCAAGGCTATGCTTTTTTGTCTTTTTTTTTTCTTCAGGCTAGTGACACAACAAATTTCACCTCAAACATCTATATAGGAACCTATACCAGCAGCACGGTTTACGTTTAATTTCACATATATATTTACCAGGTGTTTGTCACACTAAGATTTACTGAGTTTAAATACAGGATAGATTTACAAATGCAAAAGTCCTGGTTCATTTATGTAATTCAGTACCTTTTATCCTTTTTCAGTCACAGTTTTAGCAAACAATACTCTTGATTTGCAGCAATTAAAACATCCAGCAGCTTGCTGAGGTTCAGCTCTCAGCACACTATGAAGTTTCCAGCCCTTAATTATTTTCTATCAGTCTTTCTTATACTGAGAAAGCTCACAATTATTTGGGTTATGTTTATATTACAGGTCATAACATTTGTGTTACAACAGGACATTTCAACTCAGTCTTTCTGTGAAGCACCTTACTAAATTCAATGTGCAACAGGTATAGTTTAGACATTCTTCCTTACATTCCAGATAAGACCACTTGCCAAAATTCACCCACTGTCTGTCAGAATCCAGCTGTTCCACTGAGACACTTTAGTATTTGTTTCTGCAACATTTCTTTAGACACACTTTATGTCTCTTGCAATAATTTAGTGCTTATAACAACATTTTGTTAGGCACACATTTTCAAATTTATCTTTCCTTACTCCAATTTTATTAAATAGTTTCATCAGATTTTTGTTTCACGAAGTACAGAACTCCATCACATTTTTTTTCTCTTGTATCTATATGCACAGCCTTTCTAAAAGAACAAATATACATTACTGCTTCAAAATCAAAGTCAAGTCAAAGTAAACTTTATTGTCATTCAGAAATCACACAAGTGCAAAAACTGAATGAAATTCCGTGTCTCCAGACTCAATGTGCAGACAACATATAGACTATTTTCACAGATATTTGCACATATATCACCTAGCTATTACATCACAGACATGCAGGTAGACTAATACTGCACATAATTAGAAACACGTTTTAACACTTTTCACAGTGAACACTTACTTGCCTGAGACTTTAGTATTGCACAGGTACTTGGCTAAGACATTGCATTGATCCTTGCACAGAAAAAGACATTTGAGTATTGCACTGTGAACATTAGAATATTGCACTATTGACCTTAGAGTATTGCAGTACGGTTAATTTATGAATTTGCATGTATTGCACTGAAAGAACTACATTGCTACTGCCATAGCTGGTCAATGAGTTACAGTTATAGTGAATATTGCACCAAGTATTAGATGAGACTAGTAACCAGGTTAATGCACAATTTGAGACAATCTACTACAGTTGTCCATCATGGAGTGTAGTTGTTACTACAGTTCAACAGCCTGATGACATTAGGGAAGAAGCTTTTCCTAAATCTTGTGGTTCTGCAATGTATGCTTCAGAAGTGCTTTCCAAATGATAGATGCAGGAACAGTCTATAAGCAGGGTGAGTACAGTCTTTAATTATTCCTCTGGCTGTGATAAATCATCTGGATAAGTACAAGTCATAGACAGATGGTAAGATGGTCTTGATGATCCTCTTGGCTGTCTTCACCACTCTCTGGAGGGATTTGTGCTCAGAGGTAGAGCAGCTTCCTTACCATACTACAAGGTTGTTCGTTAGTATGCCTTCTATAGTACCTCTGTAAAAGGTAGTGAGAACTGTCGATAGGAGATTCACTCTCCTCAGCCTTCTTAAAATGTGCAATCTCTGGTGTGCTTTCTTGACTATGGCATTTGTATCGGTGTTCCAAGACAAGTCCTCATTAATGTGCATTCCCAGAAATCATGCTTCTCACTTTTTCCACTGTTTCCCTATTGATGGTGAGGGGAGAATGCTCCTTGTGATTTTTCATGTAGTCCACAATTATCTCTTTTATCTTGTTCAAGTTTAGTGCTAAGTTGTTATTTCCACACTAGGTAATCAGGTAATTCATTCCCTTTTTCTCTATTTCTGGTGTTAACACTACCTCACCCACAGTTCAATGTGTTCAGTAGCTTAAAATAATTTTCTATAAATTTTAATTGTGATTATTGGTAACAGAAATCAGTTTTTTCCCACATTCCCCAGCAAATGTGATATGTTGGGGTTTATTTGACCAAACAACTTTAGCCACACTCTCTTAAAGGAAAACTCCACCAGAGAACTAAAAAAAATCTGTTTTTTTCACTCTTTGTTTCTTGACCTATTTTAACACCTCATAATCACGTTAAGTGCTTTATTTTTAATTGTACCCTGTTTTCCATGACATGGCTACCAATGGGTCTTGATGTAGCAACATGATCTTATTCTCCCTCAACACTTTCTCTTTCCCAGATGCTTTGTACGACTCATGCCAGACATAAGGAAGTAACTTTCAAACTGTGTGTGGACTAATATTGCTACATACTCAAGTGTGCCAGCTTGCACTGCATGTGAATTGTTTTTACTACTGTTTTTGCTACTTTTCTGAAAAAAAAAATGTTCTGCTTTTACTGTATTTGTGTTTCTTCCTACTTTATTTTGCTTTAAGCGCCATCTTAAAAAACTTTGGGGTTTAAATGTTAATCTCATTTAACCAGAAACCCTTCTTCACCATTTACAAAGAAAGGTTTTTTCCATTAGGGCCCAAAAGGTAGCTTCAACCTTTTAATTGGGAACGCGAGGGGGGCCATTCCCCATTCCAAAGTTAAATTTGGTTTTCCCCGGGGCCCCCATTAAAACAATAAAGGGTTTTTTAAAAACTTGTGGGGGGGGGGGGGCTACCGCCCCAAACGGGATTCCCAAACATGTGCCCATATTTAAGCTCTTCTGAAAGGTACACCCTTGGGAAAAAACGATCCCCCTTTTAATTAGGTTTTTTTGTAAACTTGAGCCTAACCAGGCTTTTAAAAAAAAGGGATTTTACTGCCTTGGGGTCTTGATTAAATTACAACATTTTAAGGGCCTAAAACATTTTAGACCAGTTTTCATTGGTGTGAATGACCTGACAACTCCTGGACTACATGAAAGAGACATAGAGGGTCTGAGCATGTAGCCCAGGCTTCCTGAAGTGCATTTCTTACACGGGGCAGCAATTATTTAAAATACAATTTCAACAATGGCTCAGTTTGGTGTCATTAAAGGGTGCATCTGAGCTGGGATACGTGCTAAAGCCGATTTCAAGACGGCTTGCACCTGTCACCCTGGGCTTTGGATATTGGCAAAGGCTCTTGCTACCCCATAGTCCTTTTGGAGCTAGACAAACCCACCTCCATAGGTATCACAAGTGATAAACAAAAGGTATCACGCCGAGATATAACTGCATGCTACTGACTTTTCTGGACATTGAAGTATTTGCAACCTGGTTCAAGGTCTGAAGCACCCACATACCAGGTTATACCTTAAATTCTTTACAAATTGGACCGAACCAAAAGGAAGTACTAAAATCAAAGTACCTCCAGGTTGGCCCCAATATAGGAATTCCACATTCAACATCGGTAAATTTAATCTCCTTGCCGCTGGGAACTAACTAGGAACCCTCGGCCTTCCTGAGAACACTGGAAAATATGGTCTCCAAAACCAAATTTCACTCCCAAACAACTGGGGCTTACTCTCTCCCACTGCCAAAGTCCAGAAAATAAACCCCCTGAAACCCTAGACAAACCAGGTTTCGAACAGCCGTTAAGGCTAAACAACACTAAATTTAATTGTATTATGTTGGAAACTTGATTGTAGCTAACAAAGTCTGGTTAAACCTTGGGCTTAGGAATTGACATTAAAAAGGTGGGTCACTTTGGGGGAAGGGCAAATAGCTTACATCCTTCCAAGTTTGGGTGTGAATTTAGGGCTCCTCCCCGGATTCTAAAAAAGGATTTGGGGTTTAAACATTGGCCCAGGCCCGTTATTTTTTTAGAAATGTTCTCCCTCCCAAAAAAGAGGGAAAATTTTTCCCCAGTGGGAATTTCTGGTTAAAGGTTTTGTGCTCAATTAACGTTCACTGAATTTTACACCTTGTTTTTGTACAAGACAGTTCCCGGCCGGGTGAATTACCCGGGGTTTTTATTTGGGTTTGTTTCTTTTTTTCCTTTAAGCAACCAAAAACCCCCTTTTTGGTTCACCCAGGATATGATGTTTTGTACTTATTCCGTTTCCCAAAAAAGTTTCTTTTCATTTCTTTTACCTGGAAACATTGATTTAAATTTCCGGAAATTTTTCCAAAGGGAATAAACCCCGCACTAAAATTAAACACACACCCTCCCTTTTCCCCAAAACCCTTTCCCCAAAGGGGTTCAATTATAAAGAATTTCCCCCACCCCCAGGGGGGGCAAGGCAACTCCCCTTTCCCCTGGTGAATCTGGGAAACTTTCAAGTTTAAATGCCCTTTTCACAGACCAAACCCCCCCCCCCCAAAAACCCCCCCTTTGAGAACACCTAAAAATGGAAAGGTCTCTCCAAAACCCTTTTGGCGTAACCACAAGGGGGGACAACTCACTCCCAAACCCCGCCCAAAGGCCTAAAAAAACCAAAACCCTAACACACAAAAAATACTACCAAAAAAAATCTGCCTGAAAACCCCAAAGGGGACACCCAAAAACCGTACCCCAAACAAACAGGAACACATAACAAACCATGGAAAATCCCGCCCCAACCCCAAAAACCCCATGAAAAACTTTAATAGGGATTTCCACCCTAAACCGTAACTTAAAAGGGGGCCTGGGGGGCCCGCCCGCAGGAAACCCCAATAACACAACACTCAGGAATCCCGGCAATCCCAGAGAAATGAAACCAAGGGCCAATCTCGTCCAAGAAGGCAGAGAGGCGTCCTGTACTGGTGGACCCCGCCATATAAATAAACTATACTGTGAATAGAAGGAAGGCTTACTAAATGATGAGAGCAAAAGGAAGTCCCAAAAGGGAAGGCATCTCTGATTGTTATTAGCAAAAACTACGAGGGCACTCCATAAAATCATCTAAGGCCAAAGCTTGAGAGAAAGAATTGCACAGGACACTAGGGATAATCATAAAAGAAACTTTCTTTGAATTATGTTAGGAACCTGGGTGGGAATTCCCAGATATGCTCAGAATTGGTCAAGAATGACAAAATGCACGGGCCTGAACCCACAGACTGCCAACATCCTGGCCCCTGACCAGGTTCAGCGCCAATGGCTCCCCACTCCCCTGCAAAGGGCAAATATCTATCCCAGCAGGAGGTGCTGCTCCTGACCATCTCAGATGCTCAGGTAAAACGCCTACCTTTCCAAATAAAAAACCCACAGCATCAATGGGACCAGGCCGGTGTCCCAGACTTAAATCACTACCATGAACTCAAGAAGAGCTAAGCCAAACATAAAACTACAAGTTCAGTCTCAGCCTTACTACAGGATAGCCAACTGTACCCAAAGAGTGGCGTGCCTTGGCGGCAGTGGTTCCTCTCCCACAAAAGAGTGGTGCCTCAGGATCACTGGAAACTATAAACCCAGCCCCATACAGCCTGACTAGCTTGGTCTGCCACAGAAAGCCACTAACATAGAAAGGATCATCACTGGACCCTCATAAATAAATAGATATGTGAGGACCACTACAGACACTTGGATCCCTACCCAGTTAGAAACTTTGGTTAAAGACCCAGAATCCATGCCTCTGTAAAACCCTGGATTTGATTTCTTTGAAACATATTACCAAAAGGCCATTGATGAGGGAAGGTGGTCCACACAGCCTACCTGGACAGCCTACATAAAGAAGCGCTTAGATACAATACCCCACTCGGGCATATAGATCGAAGGCCTCCACCGAAAGCAAATATAAACCCTAATGTCACTAGATGGGTTTGCAAGAGCTGGCTCAAGGACAGAACCCACATGGTTAGAATTGCTGGAGCCATGTCAGACTCCAAACCAGTTACAAAGTGAAAGGCGTCCCACAAGGCTCAGTCCTGGGACCTCTCTTGTTAGGTATATATTTCTGGAGGTACCAGGCCAGCCAACAGGAAGGACTGTGGCTGGCTTGAGTGCGTCAGGTGGCTACGCAGACTGGGCACCATATTCGACTCTCCAGCCGACTTCAAGCATCCTTGCTCCAAAAGGGCCTCTATAAAACAGACAACTGGTGCCAGAGCCATGGCCTCAAGCTAAGCGCCAAAAGTGTATAGTCATCCCCTTTGGCAAAAACAAAGTGCCCACAAATTACCACATAGGTGGTAATCCATTAAGTAAGAAGAAGTAATGGGGACCTGGGGACCCAAGTTGATAGCAATCTCTCATTTGACAACCCACATGGCCAAAGTGGTTAGAAAAACATTTTATATAGCCCACCTAATCATGAAGGGATTCACATCTAGATCAGGGAGGTCGCCGTGCCTCTTTACTCATCCCTCATCCAGGCCCATGGTGAGTACAATGCCCTTTTGGGATGTACCTTACCAGACACCTGCAGCAACTGGAAAGACCCCAAAAATTTACCTCACCAAAGAGGATCAAGGGCTCAAACAGATGCCATATGCTGCTTACGATTAAAGAAACTCCAGCTCTACTCAGTGGCATACACACGCCTGTTCAGGGCGTCTGTGCCTGGCGATATAAAAGCCATGTCCAACCCGAATTAATGGACATGCTGCACCTCAGAAAATCAAATCCCATGAGCTGGCACTTAGAGAGACTTGAACCTCAGCACTGAAATAAACTTAAAACGGACATGCTGGGAAGGGACAGATTCATAACCAGAGGTTCCGCTTCACTCTGGGAATAAAATCCCAGTCCAGGTTGACTGGGCAGAGTCCCTCATTGACACTCTTCAAGAGGAATCTTGATGAGTGGATGGGAGATCGTAGGTTTAACCCGGGTATCACTTCTGTTAGACAGAGGCACAGTATACTAACCTCAAAAAAGGGCATAGCAAAATTAATTTAAAATGGGTGGCGAAAGCCAAACACATTCTGGCTAGGCTTATAAATGCCCTAGGGCAGATAGCCTAGTATGAACCTATGAACCTATGAACTGTGAATTCCCATGCCATTGCCATATAACGGGATTTGTGTGAGTCACTGTTATCTTCTTTACCTTCTGTAAAAGGACTGCTTCTTTTCTCTCTAACCACCCACATTTATTTTTGGCGCAGACCTTGTTTTACACCATACTTAGCAGTTATCCAGCTACAGCCAGGAAAGTAGCTAAAATGCAGGCCTTTGTTCAGGTTCTTTTGTAGTTCAAGAGGAATTGATTCTGTAAGGGTCTCTCAGTGCACTGACAGTTTTAAAACCTCTGCAGTAGTGTGAGGAGAGGGGACTGTCAATTCCACCTACAGTTTAACTCAACTCTTAGGATTCATTTCTCCCGATAATATGGTTCCAGTAATAGTTTAATTATCAGAAACATGCCTGTACCTAAAATAACATTACTTTCCATGCCTTGGAATAAAAAGAAGGGAACGCCTCCGCACTTTTTTTTAGCCCACACACCTTTTTAAGTTGTTCATGTGGTATGACGAAGGAATTTGTCTCCACTTGTAGGGTATACCACTGATGCAGGATAAATCTGTATTTTTCCTGTCTGGCACTGCTCACAATCCTACATAGGCAGCCCTCAGTTTTCAGGATGTCTTACTATAAAAATGTGCATAGTATAGTGGAACTTTTTTCCACTCCATTTCTGCAGAGAGGAAGAGAAGCACTATCAATGCAAATAGTTGACTACATTTTGTATAGTGATCCACTTTTGGAGGTTTTCTTTTTCTTTAATGCAGCATTTTTATAGAAAGTAGTGTTTGTGTTATGCATAGCACAGAGAACTGCTAATTTGTCATGCTCAAGTACTATGGTTTTGATGAAATATAAAAAAAATCTAGGGGTAGCAATGCAACAGCAGTGGGAAAGTGTAACACATAAAGGCATTTATGCTTTAGTTTCTTGTAACAATACAAAGTGAAGAACAGAAAGCTAGATCTGCTTTTCACTGTGCTGTACTATGAGGGCAAAGATAATATGAGTTGTAACACACTTTTGAGCTAAAACAACAAGCACATTTCTCCAACATTCAAGATAAAAAAACACATCTTCCTACTGCAGGCAGTGGTAAATTGTGGAGCAAGTTCTCTGAAGCATCACTTAAAAGCTCCTAGTTATAGTGATCGTTCTGTCATTTTAGGAAGAATAATGGGTGGCTCTATCAGTACTTGGAAAACTACAAATTGATATCCTTACAAATGCATGCTGTTTAGCTAATTTCTTTGGTCAGAGCTGTATATCTGCAGTGAATAACTTAAGCTCTGAGAGAAACACATGTGAGAGTTATTCAAGGAAGAAGCAAGCACTTCTGTTACAGGTGTGCAAGTTGCCTTTGGCTTACATTACTGCCACTAATCACTTCATCATGACTAGTATGACTCACGTAGTCCGGACACGAAATGGAATTTGATACGGGTGCATGAAAACAGTACACGATTATGGTAATGTGGCAAGCCCTATGACAGTCATTTTGTGGGGAAAAATATCAACATTTTATAAGATGCACCTAGAGTGATTTTGATGTATCAAAAATAACCACAAAACAAAGATACTATGATGAAACACATTTTGAGTTGTAATGTGGAATTTTCCTTGAACAGATTCAGGGCAAAGCCATTAGTTAAAAAACTACTGACATGAATATATTTAAGTAATAGCTCCTTATCAATAGCACTTTAAAATATATTTTACAAACATGTGTGGTCATCTGGATTGGAATATGCTAAGACTGAAAAAAAAAAGAATACACATTGTAAATGCAAAGAGTGCACATGTATAGGTACATTTACAAAGTTGTAGTGCAGAGTCATCTTGAATACTATGCGGAGCCCTAGCAATGATATCCTTCATGTATAAGCTGATTTATTTTCAGGCTCATTAGGTTTGTCAGGAAACTGTCCACCCATCCATCTAAAACCTGTTTTTCACATTTTTACACAAGGGTTCAGGGTGTCACTTTAACAGTGACAATCATCTAAAGCAAAGGAAAAATATATGGAATAAAAATAAGTCAAGATGCTATGACAGTGATACATGCTCCAAAGTACATGTAGCTCTTAGAAGTTGAATTGAGCAGGAAATAAACTATATTGGGAGCTTAGACATTATTAAGACTCAATCATATATAACAGAATGGGTAAAAAATATATTTTCACAAAGCAAGAACATATATTTATTATTGATCAGCAATTCCTCATGAACAGAACCTCTGATCTGAATAAATTGATTATGTGAAAGTATTATTCGTTGATTACAGAAGATGTCTTCTTAATGCAAAATGATAGTTTCTTTTCAGTGTTACTTACAAACTAGAGATTCTGTCAGTGAAAGCTAGGTGAAGAAAGCTCCAACAAAGTACATTTAATATGCCATTTGGAGGATATAGTTTCTTTAGAGAGACATCTGGTACCTCATCAGCATCAAAGGTATTCCAAAAAATGATACACAAGTAACTGAAGGCATGAGAGATATTGTAATTATACTCAATTATCTGTTACTGAAATGTTAGATACAAGAAGAGCACAAGTGATTGACAGAGTTGCTAAAAAATAATAAAAGTAGTACAACATAAGTTCAAGTTAAATAGAAGTAAATGTAAAATATGAATGAAAAAACTGAAACAGAGTAACTGTGAAATGCCAAAGACAGAAGACAAGAATGCATTGCAGAGGTTTCTTGGATTATGCACTAGAGTTTGTATTTAGATGTTTGAGATAACTCTGCCTTTAAGAAAGCTATTAATTCAGTCTGTAAGCTGTGTATGGAGCTACAACAAGGAAAATAGTTTTAAAATATTCAAGAAACTATTATATATAATATGGGCTTTGAGCTGTATAGCCCATAAATGGGAACTGGCGAGAATGCTTGGCTTCCCAATACCTGTGGATACCAAGGTATGTATATCCATCACTATATGTGCCACAGAGACTTTTCAGATGCAAACTGGGACACTTTGGGTATCTCACAGGAATCTGTCTCAAGGATATTATAGCAGTTCCTTGATATGCTAATCCACATTTGCCAAGAGTTTACCTATTCCCCAGTGTCACCACAAGACTGAGCCAGTACATGCATGTCTTATACAGAATGGATCTCTTTCCTGAGGTACATGGTATAACAGAGTGCACCCATGTTGTAAGGCTACCATTTTATCATCTGTCATGTAGTGTGTGATTCATGGGGGTGCATCACCAGAGTGTCATCCCAGCATTATGGCAGTGCCTGTGATTCTCATATTTTGCACACAAGTTTGCTGTGTTGCCTCCTTCTGCATGGTAAGATTCCTGATGGTCACCTACTTGGTAAGTGCAAACTCTTCTAATGTTTTAACCACAGTTATTTCTGTGTCTATATAGTGGCATGGATAGTATTGCTTAATCACCCTTTTTTGTTAAATGTTCCCTCTTAGTGTTGTTTCCCACATGACAAAGGCTACTAACTCAACCTTGGCTAATGGCTCCAGTCCATAACTCACAGGGAGCTGCTGAGGAGCACTTTAGCACCATCATGCCCCAGATATTAATAGTCACTAAGCGTTTGGCCTTCTCAAAGCCCATTTCCATTGCTTGGCTGACTTGGGGGATCTTCAGTACGAATCTGTTACTGCATGTAGAATGGTTATGGCATACTACATTCAGCAAAACATAATCATGTTTTGGGCTGGCGTGTGACTGTCAGAGCTAGTCAATGATAGTGATAGTGCAGCTCCAGCTATCATTTGTCCCTCCAATGGTGATAGCTAAGGTGGCCAGCTGATGGCCGTAGCATGGCAACCCCACTGGTAGGCTTGTGCATGGTACGTGACTGCACAGGCAAAGAAGTGGTATCTAGTCTACAACTATAGACAATGACATTCACTGTGTAAGAGTGCAACATTGCAAAGGTAATACCTGATGTACATAGTGTTATTTGTGGGCTATGCAGAGTGGCACATGGTCAGTTTACACTGCACATTAGATGTTTCTCCACAGCTGACAGCTGCACAAGTGCTAGTTATATAAGTTAGACTTTGCATGAATTGTAAAGAGTTAGTGATATGAAAAAAGATTAAGGCTATAGTCTGAGCTATTCACTGCAATGTTTTACTGAAGTTATTTTTACTTGTTAAAGGAAATGTATTTTGTTCTTTCATTTATGTCACTAGTATGATCATAAATACTTTTAAATTCACCATATGGTAAAGAATTCAACAAATGTCCAGGATGCATGCTAGGATGATTCTAAAGTTTAAGACTTTAAGGCCCTTTGGTTTGAATCAGGAATTGGGTATTTAATATTTTATCATTCAACATTTCATATTTTGTATTTACGTTTGTATTTATTATTGTATTTATTTATTATGTTTAATACTTATTTGTTATTGTTATTTAGTTAACTATATTAATGTTGTTACTTTAAATGTTTAATATATAATTAATTAGCAGCAAACAAAATAAGGTAGAAGTCACCACGATGGTAGAAGTAATATTATATTTATTGAAACAACAAGCGCTTTCACGTACTGCCAAGGTACGCTTCTTCAGGTTTATAAATTCATTCATTCTGTTCAACATTTATATACTGAATGTTTTATCTAATAATTCAATTAAACAATTAATTAATTTATCAATTTATCAATTGAATCAGAATAGCTCATCACCATTTTGCTGTTTTAGTTTGGTTTAAAGCCACATTGTTCATTAGGCTTATAGAATACATAGTAAAACATAAAAAATATATAAAACAATGTAAATGTATAGATTGAATAAGTAATGTACCTAGATATCCAGATATTTTATGACTAATATATATGTCTATTTTTGTTTTTACTTGTCTTAAAAAAGTTTTTACATTGTTTTATATATTTTTTATGTTTTACTATGTATTCTATGTGTGTGTGTGTGTGTGTGTGTGTGTGTGTGTGTGTGTGTGTGTGTGTGTGTATGTGTGTGCCTTCTGTGAAGGGTTGGGCACTGGGCTGGCAACTCGACACCGTAAAACTCCACGGCCAGACATGAGCTGACAGATTATCTGCTGTGGCGGCCCCTAACTGGGAAAAAGCCGAAAGAAGAAGAAGTGCTAACTGCCTTTACAACTAACACTCAATTGCTCTGTATTTACTAACAAGAAGAGTGTCCGCTTTTAGAAAACAAACTCATCCTGAATATCTCACAATACACAAACATGTCACAACACACCATTTTGACTGTACTTATAAGACCTCAAGTCAACCTTGCCAATAATGAAAAATCTATCTATGCTATTGCCCATGCATTATGGAATCACCTACTGAATAATCTAAGTAATGTCACCTACTGAATAATCTAAGTAATGTCACATATTACATTCTCTTTAGAGAATCCTTACTCTCACACATACTCCACAGCCTCCAAGCATTAAAAATCATAGCAGAATGTCAGAAAGAGAAGCACTTTCTTAATTGGCACAATAGAAGTCCTTTATATACTACACCTTATAGAGTTACAAATGCAAAAACAAAAAATATGAACAGCAGCAGAAAGACTTCGACTCTCCGATAAAATAAAAACAAAAAGTGTTCAATAAAGGAAAAGCGCTTTATTAAATACTTTTTGTTTTTATTTTATCTGAGAGCCGGAGTCTTTCTGCTGCTGTTCGTATTTTTTGTTTTTGCATTTGTAGTAGATTGTGAGTTTAGTTCATACGTTTTGGATTTACACCTTATAGAATTACTGATAAGGAATCTCTTTATATACTTAGTTTCTTTATTTAATAAGGTATGTATCCATAAAGAGGTCTTAATTTATGAGGAACATCAGTAAATATAAGAGGAGCAAGGCTAAATCTGAGGGCCTAAATCAAATATTTCACCTCTAACAATATTTTAGGCTTTGTTCAGATTTCTTGCACTGACATGTTGAGAAGCATGACAGTAAAAAATGGCAAAATATAATTTTCTCCCATACTGGGTTTGTAACTGTTCAATAGGCATAATTTAATAAACTTCTATTTGGCGCCCTCTGTACTAACCCATTCTGTAATGTAGTTATGGAAATTATACTGATAAAACAGTAGCTCCTGTTATCCGACTGAGTAAGTCTGAAGTCAAACAGCTTATGTCTAGACTTAGCTTAATTTCTATCCACCTAATTATTTGTGTGATAACCTACAATTCTGCCTATATTTTATCAGAAAATTAAATTCATTGCATTCTTATACCTGCTGTTTGTCTTCATAACTATGATCCTGTTTATTGTGCTTTATTGCCCCACAGTGCTAATAACTGTTCGGTCACCAAATGCCCTTGACTATAAACATACGGAATGCTTTATATCTACTCTCTGCAAATCTATGGACTGTATATAAATATATATATATATATATATATATATATATATATATATATATATATATATATATATATATATATATATATATATATATATAAATATATATGGGTCCCCTTCATATGAACGATCTTTCAAAAGTTTGACATTTTGAAAGTTTGATCATGTATAGCGGAGATCCCTATACAGCACGGAACCGGGAGATTTCCCTTTTCTGCACTGTAGTGTGATCTCAGAGTAGGAATATTTAAGTAGCAGTGGGTGTGGGGGGAGGCTTGCCCCCCCTGCTAAATGCAGTTAGTGAAGTGTTTTATGTTATTTAGAAGATGTTCGACATTTCAAACTGTCCCTCATATGGTCTTGGCCTTATGAAAGTCAGCGTTTTGAAATGTCAAACATCTAAAGTAGACTTTTATATATATATATATATATATATATATATATATATATAGTCAAACATCTAAAGTAGACTCATATATATATATATATATATATATATATATATATATATATATATAGAGAGAGGTTATAAATTATGTTGTTGAAAGAAGTGTTCATCAAACATGTCTTCATCAACACATAAACAGCGAACACACTAATCTTCAAATGGCCACTTCAGCAGACTTTTTCCCAGGGGAAAAAATCGCTTCACTAAAGAAACACAAAACAAATATTTAAACCCTACATGGTGGGGTGCTTCACCCCCCACACACCCCTGACTAAATATACCAACTCCGAGACTGCACTACAGTGGGGAAAAGGGCAAATTCCCAATGACGGGCAAGTGTTTATTTTCTCCTGGGAAAAAATTTGCTGAAGTGTCCATTCTGAGTTTAGTGTGTTCGCTGTTTATGTGTCGATGAAGACGTCTTTCAACAACATAATATAGACCATATATATATATATATATATATATAATTATACATATTCAAATTCAGATGTGTATATTTTTCTTTTTTCCCCATGCCTTTGCTGGTAATGATCTCTGCCCAGTAGAAGTCCCCCATTTATTAAACAAAATGTTTACCTGCTTTACCCAGTTCATGGTCATGTGAAAGCCAGACCCTGTCCTGGAATTCATTGGGCGCAAGGCAATGAAACTAATCTCAGACTTGCATATATTCATAAATACATTCTAGTACTCAGTGCACTGCATGACTATGTCAATAAAAATGTTTGGCCACTCTACTGTGGAAAGATGAAATACAGCAGCATAAGTCCTACTTGTCTGTACCAGTAGATGTTTGAATTTCACACTGTTTCAGTGGCATATGGGTTTTGTGCATGCAGAAACACCTACAATGGTAGCTTTCCAGAATCCCCTCCTCTGACTTTCTGTGACAGGGGATTTGCCAAACCTATCTCATCAGGAGAAGCCTTACCCCTATCACAGAAATTCAGTTATTCAGGCCTTTAGTGCAAAGTAGACTGAACCAAAAAGGATCAGAAGCAAGAATTACCTGAAGCCAACCAACCCACAGCCAAAAAAACACTAACACAAATAAGTAAAGCTAACCAACAATACAACAAGGTTGGATAACATCAAAATACATACAAAATAAGGGGGATGGTGGTTGGGTGCTGCTACTGAGGCAGTGTGGAATTCAAACATCTACTGCCACAGGTAAATAGGTTTTACACAACTGTATGATGATCATCATTCACGCTCCCTCAGCATCATATGGTAGAGTCCCAAAGTTTACTGTACCTGGGTGGAGGAAGGATAAGGATTCATAAGCCCCTGGAGAATGGTCCTCACAAAGCCTGTTCTGGAACATAAAAAAGAATCCAATTTAGTACTTTGTAAAGGGATGGACAGAGGATCAAGTTGCTGCCTCTAGAATGATTCTAGAATCCAAACCAATCAAATATGCCACTGAAGAGAATAATGGTCTGGTGGAATATGACTTAACCTTTCTAGAATAAATTACCCATGGTGCTAGTAACAAAAAAAGACTATCAAAACAACCAGCGAGCAATTCTTTGCTTAGAGGCTAGTTGGCCTTTCTTAGCTCTTGAATAGGAAATAAACAGCTGCTCAACTTTCTGGAAAGGCTTAGTTCTGTCAAGGTAGTACCAGAGCTGCCTGTGCACATCCAAGTTGTGCAGAATTTTCTCTCCCTTGTTTTTAGGTTCAGGAAAGAAAACTGAGGATTGATAGCTTGATTCAGGGTAAATTCAGAAACAGGTTTTGGCAAGAAAGATGGATTAGAATGTAAAATAGCACTGTCCTTGTGAAAATCAGATAAGGTTGGCCCACCATGAGAGCTTGCAGCTTAAAGACTCCTTGCAGAAGTCAGAGCAGTAAGCAAAACAGTTTTCCAAGTGATGAACCTCAAATCAGCCTGAAACGCAGGTTCAAAAGGAGATAAGGGAAGTTTCTAAAGGACAAAACTGACATCCCATGGAGAAGGAATTTGCTTTTCAGGGGGTCTCAAGTGCGACACTCCTTTCATAAACTGTATGACCACAGACAGATATGAAAGAGAAGGATCCATGGGCAGACAAGCTGAGATGGAAGCAAGATGCACCTTGATATATGCATAAGATAAACCATCATTGAGTAGCTCACACAAATATTTCAAATCCAGAGGGGTAGACACCATGACAGGCCCTCTTGATATTGATTTAAGCACCACCTAGAAAACCCCTTCCACTGATAAACAGAATACATTCTAGTTGCAGGTTTTCTTTTCTCCTTCAATACTTACTGTATATCCTGATGGAATAAGTGCCTACAGCTGTCAAGCTAGAATTATCCAGGCTGTCAGTAGCAATTGCTCTAAGTTAGGGTGCACCAGTCACCCTTGACACTGTGTGAGCAGATTCAGAGCATGATGAAGCTTGTGGTAATTGCCCTTGGCCAGTTCCATTAAAAGGGAGAACCAATCTTACCTGGGCCAAAACAGGGTCACTACAATGATCTTTAGTAATTCCTTCTGAATCTTCAGAAGTACCTTGAGTACTGGTGGAAGGGGTAGAAATGCATAAAGGAACATTTTCATCCAAAGGAATGAGAATGCTTCTGTCCTTCAAGCATGGATGCAAGAATGTCTCAAATGGAATTTTTCTGTCTGCTTTGAAAAGAGGCAAACTGATCTATCTGAAGTGTTCTCCACATATCGACTAAGTCCATGCAGACCTCTGTCCCAAGTTTTCACTCATGAGGGTCTGTCCAGGATCTGCTTATCTGTCTGTTGCTGTGTTTTGCTCTGATGTAATGTATGACGTCTGAAGCAGCAGGGAATGATGTAAGGCTAGCCCCCATATCATAACTGACAGCTGGCAAACAGGGTATGACTTTGTACCCCCTTGTTTGTTCAGATACTACATGATTGTGGTGTTGTCTGTGACAACTAAAAAGGAATCCAAAGACCAGAAATGGTGAACTTTTAATGCCTGAATTGCTGGTAACATTTCTTTGACATTTATGTGCTTGGTAGCATCTAAGGGACTCCATTTGCCTTGCACTTGAACACTGTTCACCATGCAAATCTGACAAGTCTGTCTGGACTGACTGAACTCAGGTCTTGGGGGGGAAGGGTAGGTCTGGATTGAGAATCATCTAATCCCTCCACCACTGTAACTCTCAAGTCACAAAATTCAACATAGGTACCTGGAACGCAAAGGGAAGCAGGTGTTGGGTTCAACAATTTTTTTAAGTACCTGGAACTCAAAGGGAAGTGGGTGTTGGGTCCAACAATTTTTGAAGTGCCATTGAATCTTTCTCAAGTGGAATCTGGCCCATGGTGTCATGAGGATCACTGATGCCATGAGGCCTAGAATTTTGAGAGCTTCTCTTGCAGAGACAGCTTCTTGAAAAGAGAAATCTCTGAAAATATTCTGAATAGTAAGGACTATGTCTTCTGGTAGAAAAGCCATATTTTTTTTCTCTGTTCATCATATACCCCAGGTAGACAATTCTTTGTGAGGGTGTGAGACAGTAAATGTGTAGATTCAACTTGAAGTTGGGAGTAATTGGTATGTGATGATAAGCAACCTTCAGATGTAAAGTCACCATTAAATAGTGTCCCTGAAGTAGGGGTAAGACCATCTGTAGGGTGAGTATTTTGAATCTGAGTACTTTTAGAAAGGTATTTATGTACACCTAATTGACCACAAGTCTCCATTGTAGCTCCTTTTGGAGTACCTGAAGGATTCTTGTGTAAAATCCTTTTCCTTTTGAGATACATCAACTGGTTCTATAACACCTGATTATAGCCTTTAAAGGAGTACCAGAGAATAGATGTGCCTGGTCTGGTGGGTGCAAAGGGGGGGGGGGGGGTTCACAGAAGGGAGGAGAATTTCCTGTCCACTGTCGAGTATCCTCAATGAATTATTCTCAGCACCCACTTGTCTGAGACTATTTGTGGCCAGGCTGCTAGGTTAAGCTAAAGCATGGGGGAAGGTGTAAGGACAGGAAGACAGGAGGAAGGGATGGGATGCCCTTAGTCTTAGCATAGTCATTCTTTAGCAGGGGGAAAGATCTTTTTGGGGAAATGAACCCATTTTATTTGGTTTGGAAGAATTATTCTGCCATTTCCTCATGGTACCCTGACTCTTGTTAGGCTGGGGTATTTGTTTGTTTTGCCATTTGAAACTGGATGCCTTGTTAGGAGATAATCTAGGAAATTGAAACATTCTAGATACCTCATGTATCAGTTTGTCTTTTGTCCCATTTTTTAGAGAATCTGGGTAGCATCAGGACCAAACAAAAATGCAGAACTTAAAGGAGCATTCAAAATCTCATTTTTTAAATCCTCAAACAAATTCTGGTCATGTAGCCTAGCAAACCTTCTCTATACATCAGAAGTGGCTGCATTTTTAGAAACAGTATTTGCACCTTCTGATACTCCTCAAAACATGTTTCCAAACCTGAGTTTCATTAGAAACAATCTCATTCATATAATACTTGTGTTCAGTGGGCAGCAATACAGCACAGTCATCTAAACTGTAAGTACATTGCAAAATAAATTTCCACATGAAGCCCTGATAATTTAAAATTCTAAAGACAAAATTACTAGACTGAGACAATTTTCCATGAAATTCTAACCACTTGCCAGTTTTATCTGGTTGTATAGAGTTAGAAGAAGCCAAAGCTCTCCAGTTGGAGTTGACAGCTGGAGAAACTGCAGCTGGGTCAGTGGAAAAGGAGCAAAGAGCGATGCAAGATCACAGTACACCTTCTGTTTCTTCATAGCCATTTTAGAAACTGGTTCACCAGCCAAAGGAGGTTTACATGCAGTTTTATACATATCTTCTAAGGTTGGTAACAGAGGAGGAGCAGCTAAAACATTTGCAATCTCATCCTCAGTAAAAGATTTCAAATTCTGTCAGTGTCCAGCATAGCTCCAGATTTCTTCAAGTCAAATACATCTCTAAACTTAGGTAGTACCTGTGGAAATGTGAGCAGTTGCTTGGGTTTTTGAACCTGTTCACCTTCTGAAGAATCAGATTGGATAGATTCAGAGTGGTCTCTACTGTCTGCATCAAGAGAGGGATGATAGCTCCATAGTCATTCTGAACAGAAGCATAGCCTCCAAGATTAGCTGACTGTAAAACACTCCTAACTAAGGAAGCCATATCAGCCCTATACATGGTACTTACCTGATTGTCTGTCGTGAGGTGAAGTTTGTTTCTTCCTACTATGAACTACACTAAAGGGCAAACTATCTGGAAACAGAGTATTATGTCTAACAAGGGGTCCTTTACGCTGGATCTCTCCTACATCTAAACAGTTTGATTCTCCAGTACCTAAACCGGGTAATGGAATATCCTTGGAGGATGTGCCTGCTTCACATACCATAGAGGGCTTTGTGCTCCCACCAGAGGGTGTCTGTGAAAAAGGTAAGTGGTCTGTGAGCTGGCTTAAGGCAACAACATATTCCCAAACTGTAGGCTGAGGCAGGTTTCTGTTGTGTTTTTTGGTGCAAGTGGATTTAATAGGGAGGGCAGCCATATAGGAGCCATCACGTCAGGAGGAAAACACTACCCAGAATAATGCACTGACACTATTAAGAGATGACTAAGGGCAACAATAATAGAAAATATAAACTATGCTCCCACACGGCAAATAGGGCTAAGCTGCATAAATATAGAGGAGACAGTTTGAATTGTGCTAAGCCTTGTTCTACAATCTGCACAGGGTAGTAAACTGCACACAGTCACAGTACCAAATTCACTTGTCCAAGTAGTGAAAAAAATGACATATATGCCCTCAAAACAAATAGAAACTTTTTAAAACAAAATGAATACGTGTTTACAGAGATTCTGTTGTCAGAAATAAAAAAAAAAATCTCCACAGAAAATTAATTTGCAGTAAAAAAAAACAGCTATAGCAGTATTAAAGCAATAGTAAATATCATAAAAATGAAGAAAAAACTGAAAATGCAATATTTTCCTGTCAAAACTTTAAAATAAAGCAGAAAAACAACAGAAGCAACATGTCTCTTTGCACTTTGCCAAGAAGACAATCCCTAGAATTCAACTGACATCACAGAACATCAGTTTCTCAGTTCAAGTAATAAAACACTTTAAAACAGACCCATAACTGATTAAAATCAGTATTAAGATACAAAAAAACACATTACTAAGTTAGAATTCCCAGTGTAATCAACAGCAGTAGTAAATAGTAAGTCTATTAAAATAAAAAGTTAACACGTGTATATATTTTAAATAAAACAAAAAGAAAAAAGTATATAATGATAAAGGGGAAGGGAAGTCCACAAAGGGATTTCATCTTCGTTTAGAAGCTGGATTTCACCAGTGCAGGTTTTTGAGAAGATTCACCTGTAAACAGTTGCCAGTGTAGGTGTTTGTACTGCACAGAAACCATATGCCACTGACACAGTGTGAATGATGCGCATCTGTTATTGTATGAAGTCAGTATGATCATATCCATCTAGATGAAGGGATAATTCCTAAAATTACCTATGAAATTTTTATCCACAGTTCAGGATATGTTCTTGCAATTGCTGATTCTGCCTTTTGGAAGACAAGTGACTCATGCTTGTTGTTGAAAGAAGTCCCTTTTTCTGAACAGAAGTTGCATACCTCTGAAATGGTGGTAAATGGAATTCACTGTAGCAGTCTAGCAGTGACCTGGAGAGCTACCGCTTTACATATTTTTTCTTTTGATTCTTATATTTATGCTACCTTGCTCTTTATGCAACCTACCCTCCATTAAGTCCAGTTTCTGCATTACGGTGTTGTCAGCTTCAGATGTGATAAAACTTAACTTAAGCCATTCCTGTGTTTATTGCAGCCAACAGTGATGACGTCTCAGATTTACTTTACACTTGTCTTTATGCAACCTACCCTCCATTAAGTCCAGTTTCTGCATTACGGTGTTGTCAGCTTCAGATGTGATAAAACTTAACTTAAGCCATTCCTGTGTTTATTGCAGCCAACAGTGATGACGTCTCAGATTTACTTTACACTTGTCTTTATGCAACCAGTTTAGAAAATTTCTCAAGATGGCATCCTTGAATTACAGTGCACAAAATATTAAGTAACACAAGCAACTTCACCCATCTCAGCTTGGATTTAGGAAACACCAAGTCACACAAGGTCACTCTAAACTTTTTTGTGTCATTATACACGATTCCCTGAAATTCATCCACCACATCACACACATTATTAACAAAACATAAAAAATAGGACTCCTCTATGCTAGTAAACCTGTGTTTAGAATGTGTCCCACGTTCATCTTACTTTTCTGTAATCCTAATCTTGATTTCTACTTGTCTAACCATCTTTATTAAATTATCACTTAAGACATAGGCACACATACATTAATAAAAAAGAAAACAAACCATATTAACATTTTTTATTTACATATATTATAATTTCAATTTATGTTTTCTTTCTTTAAGCAATTCCAATTTAGTCCAACATTATATAAATTGCACAGTTCCTGCCTTTCCTTAAACCTCACGCCTCCTGAACATCATTCTTGTTTTGGGTACTTGTGTCTCCAGAGTTTTGATACACTTTCTTGGCCTGCATATTTTTTTAGAATCAAAAGCTGCAGAAAAGTCTACAAAAGCCATAATTATTCACTAAATGTAAATTATGCTCATTTCCAAGACCCAACAATGAGTGAAATCTGGTTACTGCCCCAACCTTCTGTGAAGCCTGCTTGTTCAGTTTGTTGAGTGGATCTGATGAGTGGCAGTAATCTATGTCTGATTAGTGTGTTAGTATTTTACTAGCAACAGGAAGTACAGTAATTCCATGGCAGCCTGCATATGTTTTCTTACAACCCTTTTTATGGATTAAAATAAACAAGGCATTATGCCACTCTGATGCGATTAATTCTGTTGTCCAGACATTTTATAGCAATTGCTCAAATGCTTTTACACCCATATCACTTCTAGCTTTGAAGGTCTCATTTGGCAATTGATCATTTCCTGCTGCTTTGTTATTTTTCCACCATTTGCTTGTTTCCTTGATTGTGCTTAATAGTGGAAGGTTTACCTCTACGTTTGTAACTAAAGGTAGATCTATCTTTGCAGTTAGTTCATTCATCTTATAGGTTCATAGGTATGTACTAGGCTAGCTACACTTTTGTGTCATTTTAGGCCTAGTCAATTCTCCTTTTTTGTCCTTGAAATAACCTATCCCATTTGGTTATAGATTGGCCTTATGCATCCTACGATCAATAATTATATATTACCCCTAATGAGAATAATTGGATCATGGGATCTTGTCATCAAGGGTTATTAGTTCAGGCCTATAGAAAACCATCTGAAGTGTTAAACCCACAAAGCATCTAATCCTCTGCTTTTGTGATTGCTAGACCATTCTAATCTAATACAACTTTAGTAGGTTTGAGTTAGAACGTATTACAGTTGAGATTATTTTGAAGACTTTCTAGCTTTTACATCATCTGGCTACATCCTCTTCTTCCTCAGCCTGCTGAAAATAACAGTGGTCTTGGACCTGTTTCAGTGCATGTTTTGATTTTTTTATTTAGTTTGTTGTATAGTCTTTTCTTGCATTTTGTTACCTCTCTTTTTATCAACCATGGTAAACATATGCATGGCTATTCAGGGTTTCATTTTATTGTACTGTATGTAACAAACATGACATGTTGTGGAAAGAAGGCCTTCAGTTATTGTTTTCCAAGTCTTTTCTGTATTGTGGGTTTATCCTAAGATATTTATATGTTTTTTTATGTTTCAACAAGGAAAATATATTGATATCTGATTATTTTAAGCAAATGTCTGATGTTTGGTTCAAACTTTTGGAGTTTTTCTCTTGTAGCTATATTTTAAGATTAATCGTGACTATACCTCTCAACTTCTTAGAGCAAGAAATCTGGACATTAATAAAAGTGGGACAAATGCCCAAAAATTGTGACAGTTTTTAAATACTACTCTTACAAACTTAGAAAGTTGATAGAATAACAGGTTTTGCATTAGCATGAATTTTCTGAAGGGTATGAAGTCTGAAACTCAAATGCCTGTCATTATTTTCTAACTTCATTCTTTAATGATTTGCACTAATTTGCCAGAAAAGCAAAATTTTATGAAAAACAGACCAAAAATAAGAGGCAAAAATTTGGACATCCTATGAAAATCTGTACAGTTGAGAGGTATGATCGTGACCAAATACTGGGTTGTGGTTAAAACTCTTCTCATTTCGTGAATTTGTTGATAGGCTAAGAGAAACGTTTGTGTTTTCTGTTTTATGTTTTCTGATCATATGAGACCTAGCTAACTTCATGACATTTTTTGTTTGAACTCTTAAGTTTAGTATGTTCAAATTGTTTAACAGGGCAAAGTTTAGTAGGCACCAGCTATTAACACTGAGATTCCTGTCTTCACACTGTCCTACAATAAGCTCCCATCCATCTTGAACATTTCCTATTTCTACATTTAAATCTTTCAGTATAATGGCCATGTACTTCTTGGGTATCTTTGTTTAAATACAAAACAATAAAGTACCTCACAACCACACCAGGATACATTATTTATGAATAAATGAGCTAAATGCTTTCACTTTTATCTGAAAGAAGCAAAGAGAATCAATTAAATTTGTTGTCCTTCAAGTGATATATGAATGATACTAACACAGACACTGACAGAACCCACCTAATCAAAATAGGGGAAGCCACCTCAAGCAGTAGACTCGTAACGAGCAGTGTACCCCAGGGATCAGTCTATGGCTGACCAAGTATGCAGATGACTGCAAGCTGGGTGCAGTCATCAATTTCCCAAGTGATATGGATGTCCTTCAAGAGGGTCTCACCCAAACAAATGACTGGTGCCAGAAACATGGCCTCAAGCTGACTGCCAAAAAATGCATCATCACCCCCTTTGGGGAGCGTGACATCCCCAAATATTATCACATTAATAACAATGTCCTAAGTACACAATCAGTAGTGAGGGATTTGGGCACCCAGGTTGACAGCAACCTGACTTTTGACCACCATGCTGCTTCCATTGTATGGAAAGCTTTCTACATGGCCCACCTCATAAGTAAGAGTATCTCATCCAGGGACAAAGAGGTCATAACATCCCTGTATTCCTCCTTTATAAGGCCAATTATTGAGTACAATGCTCCCTTTGGCATGTACTTCGCAAAGCACATGCAGCAGCTGGAAAACCACAGAGGTTCCTCACCAGGGGAATCCAGGGCCTCAAATATCTACCCTATACAGATTGGCTAAAAGCCCTGTCCCTCGGCTCCCTATTATGTTGTCGCAGATGCAGGTTGTCGAATGCATCTTTGTCGAACTGAAAAACATGAAAAGGCAAAATAGCGAAGAGGCTGGGAAAGAATTCGCTTGGTCACTTTTGCTACTTTGCCATTTTTGGCACTGTAGTGCGATCCCAGAGTTGGTATATTTAAGTAGGGGTGTGTGTGGGGAGGCCGAAGCCCCCCACATTATGTAATGTTATACAGTTTTTTTTTTTTTTCAGAACAGTGATTTTTTTCCCTTGGAAAACAAATCGCTGTTCTGAGGTTTCAATGTAAGTTTCGCTTACATGGGGTCGATTATGTGTTGTTCGCTTTTCTGAGCGTGCAGTATCATAATACAGACCCCGGTCCCTCTACTCAGTTTCATACAGACTCCTCAGAGATGAACTCTGTCTGGCATACAAAGCAATCTCAGACCCTGCCTTGATGGTACTGTTGCATATCCTCAAGTCAAGCTCCAATCGAGCAACCCATATGCATGACCTCAACCCTGGGCTGTGATGTCAATAGGACTTTTTGGTGGGACAGATTTGTGTCCCAGACACTCCCCCCTCTGTGGAATAGACTCCCTTTCCACATCAAGCAGAGTACCTCATTATCCCTTTTTAAGCGCAACCTGGATAATTGGATGGGAAACCGAAAATACACCCCTGGGATTCTACCTGTGTCCCTGCCGGACAGGGGCTTTGGGTGCTGACTTGTCTAAACATGGGCTAAACTCTTGGCTAGGCTTATAAGGGCCTCAGGGCCAATAGCCTAGCAACCTCCTATGATCCTATGAATGTGTTAGGGGTGATGAATATGTTACAGAAACAGAACATGCTGAATATAAGTGGATAAATAGGTTGTATTCAGATAAATTTCCAGGTTTAAATGAAAATATGATTGATGGCATAAAAGTTAAAGAAATGTATTAATTTCTATATACATATTTTTAAGTTAATATATATATATATATATATATATATATATATATATATATATATATATATGTATTTTTAGTACTTTTTTAGTGATTAATCATGTGTCTATTACATTTTTAATAATTTGATTGGATTTGTGCTTTTAAAATGGAGCATACAAGCAATTGTTTTATTTAACATGAAGAAGGGACCTTGCAAAAGTACTTAGCTGGTCTATTCATAAACAAATTGTCTTGCAGTGGTTGTGAGGTACTTTGTTGTTTTGTATTGGTCGATTTAAAGCACCTCACATTTATCCACTTCAGCTGTCTGGCTGTTTCGTATGTTTGTTGAAAGCAAATCTGAAGGTCTTCATCGAAAGTATCCTTGTCATTGTCCAAACTGCAGTCAGTAGACACATAAGGTGCAGTGACAGTGATTGGCATTTGTGCATTTAGGCTTATTTTTACTGGGCGATCAGATATCAGGGTGAAGTCTGTGAATTCATTAAAACTTTGTTATAGACCACAAAAGCTGCTCCATTAAGGCGGTATTCAAGTTGGCATGAGCAAAATAACATCTAGTTTGCTTTATCATGAGCTACATTAATGTATCCTGATCTAGGAAGTTCTGTTTCCTTAAGTACAAACATATCCATACTGCACAAGTCCAGAAACAGGAATTTTTCACTTTTCTGCTCCATTTAATGTTCTAACATTCAAAGTAACAAGGTAGATATATTCCACAGGACTGTTATCCCTCCAGTTGGGAAAATGTGGTCAAATAATTGTCTTTCATGCAATGAAAGTTATAATGTAGCATTTGATATGGCATGGGAAAATTGTATAAAATAGTGCAGCAGAAACCACCAGTCCATAATATAATCTTTATTGAACAGAAGAAAAAATACTTACTCAGACTCTTCTTGTATAAACAGATGAAGCAACAGAAATTATACAATGGATCTTGTCTACTAGTTCCACAAAGAAAATAAATTACTCTCTCTCATACCAATTTTAACACACTCCAAAGGTGCATTTCCTAGTGGAAGATGTCCAGACCTTTTACATGTTATTATGGGATGTATTATCCTTCCATATTAAAAACTCTCCCTGTATCAAGAAGCTAATTTTGACTAAAAGAACTATACCCTCCTTTTTCACATCATTTAATAGAATAATTGTTCATTAACAACAATTCCTGTGAAAAACCTCTCCAACCAAAATGTAGCTGTCTAATTTAAAGAAACAATACTGCTTGCAATATTTACAAGAATAATCTGTCATTTTTTTTAAATTGCAAACATTTTTCATTAGCTTCATGCATTATGTGTATATATTTTTATTTCAAACAATTAACCATTCACTCAAACATTATATAAATTGGTCATGCCATGCCTTCCCTTAAATTTTAGTCCTACTCCTGTACATTATTCTGCATGTATTGTTCTTACAAATACAATTAATTTCTATGTAATTTGCTCCTTCTCTTTTCTAAAGATCCCACCCCCAGTTCATTTATTTCCTTTATAATATTCAGCACCTTAGGTACAGCTGGATTAAATTTGGAATTCCATTTTCTAGTAATAGCTTTTTGGCGGCCAATAGCATTAAACTTACCAAGGCATTACTGTGTCTAGGCAATTCAGATCTTAAATCTTATATCAAAATAATAATTTCCTTAGTTTCAACCTTTTGTTCCCCCAAAATGTCTGACAAAGTACTCTGTAGGGAATTTTTAAAATGTGGCAACTAATTAAACCCCCCCACTGAAAAAAACATGTTCTCCATTACCCTTCTCTTTTGCATCACACCTCCAGCAATTGCTATCTATCTGAGGAAAAACATCTCTCAAGTTTGCTTGGGATATAACAGTACCTATATAAACACTTTCATGCAAAAATCCTAAACCCTCTGGACTTTGCTGAATACTTGAGCCGCACAGATGTCCTCACACTGTTCCTTTATACATTGTATTTACATTCTGTCTTCTCAGCCTTTTCTAACCTCTTCTGATTAATTTAAATGTTCCATACTTATTAACCATTTATAACAAGTAGTACTGTTCTAGTCTCAACTAAAAACTGAGCTGGAACTGGTCTTCCACTTAGCACTCCCCTGTCCTTTTCTCTTCTGCTATCAATGCCTGATAGGGACGGTAGTATTTAATCTGCATTCAAACCTCTGCTTGGCATTAACCCACTCTATTACCTTTCCCTTCATAGTTAATTGCTCCTAATACCTTGGTTCCTTCTCTATTTTTCTCAAGTAAATTTAAGTCCCCTTTGCCTATTTTCTATGCCCATTCTTGTCCATTCCTGTGGTGACTTAGTTGGCAAACCTCCTTTGTCCATTCTTGTGATGAATTAGTTATTAGAATACTTTCTGCTAATCTATAACTATTATATCTATATGGTTGTTGTTATTCTCCTAAATGGCCTGCATTCAAAATCCTACTATACTCTTATTTCTTGAACTCCCTCATGTTTCATCACCATGCCTTTCCACTTTGATTTGTAATGTTCTGTTTGTGTTATGTATATTAGCCTTAACTGCATAGCTCTAAAGTACCCATTCATATCAGGTAATCCTAAACAACATTGAAAAATTGGGGTATCAAATTTTTGATAGTATCAGGCTCACCCCAAGAATGTACTCACTTGCCTCTTAGTGCCTAGAGTAGGTCAATTTCTTACTACTTGTAGTTCTTTTTAGGATTTGAGAATTCATCTTCTTACTACATATCCTAATTATCTTACCTAGCTTGGCCTTCAAGGCACTGACTGTCACTCTGACTACTTTGACAGAGTGTAATGCAGTCTGTAACTTAGCTAGATGAGGGTCCCTGTCCTCGCAGTATATTATGGCATTGTCGGTGTAAGTGGCAGCACGTTTGACATGGGCATTACGATTCTGTTCAATAATATTTGAAAGACCACAGGGGAACCACCTAGTCCAAAGAAGAGAAGGACAGTATATTGGTATAAGCCTTCTGGGGTTGAAAAGAATGTATTTTACTTGTCAGTACCCCTTTGTCAGAGCTATTGTGGTAAAAAATCTTGCTTTTCCAACCTTTCTATGAGTTCATCTACACTAGGCATTGGGTAGCTGTCATTTTGAAATACTGTTCAGTTTCCTACAATCATGAAAGAACTTGGTTGTTCCACCAGACTTTAGGGCTAACACTATAAGACTGCTGTGTTTTGATTCCTCTATCATTTCCCTTCTAAAATGTGTACTTCCTCTTGCACAGACTTCTGATGTCACTCTGGTATTCTTTAAGTTCTCATGTTAATCTTTTATGCTGTCAATATGGTAAAAAATGAGGTTTGTTCTGCCAGGAAATACTGAAAATACTTCTTTTTTTCTGAACAGAAACTCCTTTATCTCATTTCTTTGACTTACATGGTGTGTCATCTACCTACCCTGCATGTGCAGTTTCTCCACCATTTCATTCAGTTTCTGCTGTTAACCTAATTACAAAAGTCTACCCTTCTTTCCACAGTTTCAGAAAGTTGTCATGGTAAATCTGTTCTGATATTCTTTAACCAGTCTGTCTAACCTTGTAGTTTACATAATTTAAGTTTTCTACTATTTCATGTGGACTCAGGTGTTGTTGTGTCTTTTGGCTTTTCCCGGTTAGGGGTCGCCACAGCGGAACTCCGGTCCACTAATGATTGGCAGTAGATTTTTACGTGCTGGCTTGCCGGGCCTAAGGCACAACCTTCAACGAAGGAATGCCCATTCACGCATGTCGCCACACAGAAGACACTCTAACTGAGAATCGAACGGGCAACGTCTAACTGTGAGGCGACAATGCTACCGCAGCACCACCACCGCAGTAGGTAATTTTATCCTAAACTTGAATTCTGTAGAGGGAGCAAAATTAACACATGATCACTACGTTGAATTCAGCCTTCCTTGCATTTCTATTGAATATACTTTGTTGTGTAGCCTAGGCTCTTTCCATGTGTTCCTATAGATAGGCATTACCACTTTTAGCCTGTCTTGTAAGTTGATACAGTGTTCTATTGCACTTTAAATGGGAGGGTTCTCTTCCTCACAAGTTTTTCTAGCAATATCTAACAGTCCATGAATGTGCCTGTCATATAATGACTGAAAGGGAGTGAAATTTATTTTACACTTATGGCACTTTTCAAATAGCAGACAAGAGTTATGGTATTAACTGGCCTCACTTTTTACCATCTTCCTCAATAACTTTTCTAGGTTTGGATTTTAATGCTTATTTAAAACACTGCACTAATCCATTTGTCTGGAAATGGTATACTGACATTTTTAACTGCTTAACCTTAAAGCAGTGGCTTAGTTAATACATTATTCTGGGCATAAATAGAACATTTCCTCTGAGAAGGTAAAATCTTGTTAGGATTTGTGCTTTAGTCTTGTCTGTTTCTAGGTATCCTCTTAGTATGTAACTATGTGCCATATCATCGTTATAATTCTGAAATGTTTTGTCACTAACAGTCGCAATATTACTTCTTCTCTGTCCTTACTTTGTAAAATGCATAATTATGTAACCCAAAGTATGAGTAAGAAATGGGAACATTTTGTTCAACTTCTTCCCTTGCAGCTATTCCTATATTTCCCTTACTCTGCTCAAAGCCTTATTTTCCCATTGAGTTTTTTTTTAAAGTTTAGCTGGCTTGCCTAGAGGTCGGCTAACTGTGAATTTTTTCAGGGTCAGTCTATCATGTCTGATATGATGAATAAGGCATTCTCTCCTCTTTTACAAACAGAGGTACTTGGATCTCACTTTCCAGCTTTTCTCCTAAGAAAAGTATTTCATACCAGCATTCTTTAGTGTCACTTGTTATATCTACCATATTCATTTTTTTTCTGTTCCTTTACTTTATTAATCTGATGCATAGAACACTCTTTCTTTAGTTTAGAGTTTCTGCATTTTGGCTCAAAATAAGTATCATTAGGGCTCTGTTCAAAGTTATCTTGTATATCAGTATACACTGCCCTGCCTTTTGACACTTTTTCATTATAGCTTCATAGGTAGGTACTTGGCTATCAGGCCTAGGACCTATACAAGCTTAGCCATAATGATTCCCTGGCTATTGCTTCCCACAAATATTATGTTGCTCTCCCATTGTCTCTGTTTGACTGAATACCTCTTTGTTTCTTTTTCTTCTTTAGTTTGCTCTCCCTTTGCTTCAGTATGAGTGAACATTGCCATCTCAATTTATTTTTCTATCTCTAGGTTGCTCTTCCATTGTAAAAAAGATATTTTCAGTTTTATTTTCTTAACTACTTGATTACTTAATTAATTTCAGAGAACCTTTTCCTAGAGCTTTTATTATTTGAAGTTTTTGTCTTGCACAGATAGAAAAATGTTTAGAACTCTGAAGAGGTTCTGTTTCTATTTCTTTCCCCTCATTAACAATCATGTGGTGATTTGAATTCTCCATTTCTGGGGCTTTCTGTTTTAGCTTGACAGGAAGTTTATAATTCTGTTCAAGCTGAGCATTTTCTGTACTTTCTAATATAATTCCCTTAAAACACACAATCTCAGTGAGTGATCATTTCTGTTTAGTTCTGCTGGTTATTTATACTCCCTGCTTTGCAAAATTTTCAGACTGCAGTTATACTTCTACCCCCTTCTTTGTAACGCTTTCAGGTTGTAATATTTTACAGTGTTACTACCTTACTTTTACTGTTTCAGCTCTTGCAGGCTGCTGTGTCACAGCTGTATGCTGACATACCTCTTTAAATTATGTAAATTATTTTTCTATCTGCGGTGGTGGTGCTGTGGTAGCGTAGTCGCCTCACAGTAATAGGTTGTCCTGTTCGATTCTCAGCTAAAGCATCTTCTGTGTGGAGACATGCATGAATGGGCATACTTTCGTTGAAGGTTGTACGTCAGGGCTGGCAACTCAGTACGTAAAAATCTGCTGCCAATCATTAGCGGACCGGAGTTCCACTGTGGCAACCCCTAACCAGGAAAAGCCGAAAGATACAACAACAACAACAACTTTATCTATCTGCATCTTTAGCCATATTTCTGTAACTTTAGGGATTTCTAACACTATAGCCTTATCTTTGATAATTTCACACACTCTTAATGAATGTGTCTGGTGGTTACTTCCTTTCTTCTTTGTACACATTTTGGCCTTCCCCATATTGATGAAGTAGTCTATAAGGATAATCTTTTTCCTCACAGTCCCTCCATGAATATTTAAAGTTGGGAAGATTTTTCCTTATGATGATGTCATGTTTTAAGTTGGGAACTATAGCAACAGGGTGAGCTACATTTCCAAACTGAGTTTGTATATCTGCTTGAGTAATGAGATATTGTTTCTTATTTCTGTGAATGCCAACTACTTCAATAGCTTTTTCAGTAATGGTCTTTTTACAGGTGTATTGTGCTCTTATAAACATAACCACAATGTCCAAACTTGTCATCCCTGAAGCTGTGCCATCAATTAAGATATTACATTTAATTCATCTTGTAAAAGCACCGTGGCAGAAGACCAGCTTAACTATTCTGGCAGTCAGTTGCATTCTAT
Source organism: Protopterus annectens (assembly GCF_019279795.1). Taxonomy (NCBI): domain Eukaryota; kingdom Metazoa; phylum Chordata; order Ceratodontiformes; family Protopteridae; genus Protopterus; species Protopterus annectens. The sequence goes on along the minus strand of NC_056743.1, from coordinate 1,008,018,096 downwards.
AAGGACAACATCATTAGTAGCATGACTGGTTATAGCTTTCAAATCTTGCATTATTACTATTACTAGTAAAAATCTAGTGATGTGCCCCCTTTCCCCACATTGAAAACATAGTATACATAAAGCTGATACTTTCTGTTCATTACCAGAATCTGACACAACCTTTAATGTAGGTTTAGTCTGTTAAGCTTTAAACAGTTTCATTGCATATCAATCTCATTACCAGTAGGATAAAATTTGCGATATCCTCATGTTAGTTTGTAACACCCAATTTTTTATAGTAGTAGACAAACCCCAACAACTAATACAGCTATCATTCTACTTTTAGGATGTTGACCTTCAAGGTCTAACCATAGTTTAAATGCATGCTTTAAATTGCATAATTCAGATCTTACTGTTTTGTTATGAGAAAATGTTCAACCATGACATTTTTGAGTTTATTTCTCAGAGGTGTTACACGAATCTGAGTTAGCACTGCCTTTTTTAAGTTCATCATAGTTTTGATATTCAGTCCTTTTCATATGCATGAAAGCATTAAATGTTTGCCAGTTAAATGGGCTGACAGAACTCTAGCTCAGTGATTCCAGTGCCATCCCTCCTAGTAGGCATATGGTTCAAAGGCCATGAGGTACACCTCAAGGTCTTTTTCCCTTGTTAATTTCTTAAAACGTGGAATTGCCTTTGATATTGCTAGAGAATTGGCCCACCATCCCCTCAACTACAATAGTCTGAAGCAGTTGATCCACAGCCATCATCTCAGCACATGACCAAATGTAGATGTACTCCACATAAGACGTTCAACCTACTCCACAGGACCGCTGTCTTTCCAACTGGGATAAAAAAGGTTGTAATACAACAGGTAGTTAAATAACTACATGCACAGTTATGGTATTATATAACATATGCTAAGCTGTGAAAAAGAACCAATATTTAACTGGAAAGGAAAATAAAACACCTCTGTAAATGGTACATCATACAACCTGACTTGATGCATAAATAATGCAATAACTGTCAGATTTCAGTTGAGTCTATTAGGAGTAATGTGGCTGGGACATATGTAGAATAATAGTTGCTGCAAAAATATGATGACCAACAAATGTAAGCTTATCTTATTAATACATATCTCAAAACACATGTATGGTAGAGAAAATGCATACTCTCAACACCCAGTATGTTTGAGGACTGTCAAAATCCAGGGGTGTAATGGAGACATGGCACTAGAAAGACTGATAAATTATTGTAAATTGGCAGTGCAGTTCAGCTAGTCTATGTTTAGAAGGCATTATTGCTTTAGTAAAATAGGTAGATAAGTAGTTCACTAACATAGTTGAGTTTATCAAGTTTGTTGATAGAAATTAACTTTGTTTTTTCCCTATTTTACTTTTAGTTCACAGAATATAGGGTCGATTTTTTAAAGTCTTAAATCTCTGGCATTTATATTCCCTATTAATGCATCATTTAGATGGGTACAGTTACGGAAGGATATGAAAGTGAATATAAATGGATTGTAAAGTGCTCTGTATTAGAAAGTCATTCACTTTATCGCAAAAGGTATCAGTAATGGGTAACTAAGGGAGACTGGCCGAAAATGTTGTGATTCAGTTATAGTCACAGGCAGTTTTGTCTGTGGGGTAATTGCATATGTTTTTCATAACAGTATGGCAATACAATCACTTTGAAAGGAGGAGTGAGCAAGGCAGCAAAATTATAGTCCTTTGAGCAAGAAATAATCTGATTCTATATAAACTATATAGTTTACATTTGACTTCTTTGACAGTGTTCATTCTGTTTTCTAAGGAGGGGTCATTATCCATGAAAACTCAAAGTACATCCAGTACCTGACTTGCTCAGTTGTTCCAGAGTTACCTACATTATCTTTACAGTCTGACTTTGTTTGTTTGTTTGGTTAGTGAGTATTGATTCTCACTAAAATGATTCATTTTACTTATTTATCATTGAATACTAATCTATTATTGGTAATCCAGTGTTCAGTAGAATTGAAATCCCATCATAGCTGTTTGATTAGTTTTCTTATGAAACAGCACCATGGAAGAAATGAATGTAATTAACACACTAAATGAGTGGAACTCTTACAGTGCATTGTTGTATCTCTTCAGTGTTGGTTGAAAATTGAAGTGGCCCGAGACCTAACTCTTGTGGAGCTCTGAAGTTTTGATCAAAAATTTCAGACAGAGAAGATTCCAGGATACGATTTGCATCTTCCTATACACTCAGGGTGTTTGGGTGACGGCTAATATAACTTAGTTTGTTAATCAAAATGTTATGGTCAGCAAGGTCAAATGCTTTGCAGAGGAGAAGAAAAATGACAGAAATATGACATTCCTTTTCTAGATTAGATGCTATGAACATTCTATGTGCAGCCCTGAAAAATATATTGGATAGGAGACAACCTGCTCTTTTTTTCTCTGAAGAAATGATTTGAGTTGGCCCTGTAAAATTTTTTAAGGATTTTTGAAAGACGACTGAGGACGCTAATTGGTAGATAGTTTTCAATACTAATGACCCCTTCTGTATATAGTAGTATTGTTTTTGACATTTTCATATGTCATAGAGTAAGCCCTCTTGGATGTATTTACTGATTAGCATGATAACAAGGAGAACAACAGCAATGCTGAAAAAGTTTGAGTACCATTATTTATTTATGTATTTTTGTTTTTTAAGGGTTTTATATTTCACCTGGACTGAACCTGAAACTGGCCAATACTAATAATTGCACTACCCCAGTAAACAAATATAAATAAACAGATGAATGAAGGAAGGAAGGAGTAAATAAATAAATAAATAAATATGGAAGTGATGTTTTATGAAAGCCCAGTCAATAATGATTAATATTTTCCTGTTTTGATTCATTGAGAGTTTTTTAACACTTCTAATGGCAACTAAGTTAGTGGTACTCATGGGGGCTAACATTTCTATGCAGTGTAGATGGGTGAGTAGTTAATTAGAGGACAGTGAATGGTATCACATTAGAATATTCTTTGCATTCCTAATAAGAATCCAGACTAAGGTTATTTAGCCCTAGTGTGTTTGTCAACACAGGTAGGCTGGTCTATGAGCTATGATCTGAGAGAACAAGTGGCAGTACATTCATGGAGCACATTAGTTCAACTTTCAGTGTACCAGTGGACTACTTATAAGTCGTAATTCTCTGTTTGTGTAGTGAACTATTTTAAGGGGGTGATAGTTTGTATGCAGAATCATGTTAATGTATATACTGCCCACCTTGATTGATTTATGTTGACTTAACTGTTTGCACAGAAATCATTAGGGCATTCCTACCAGAAATGGAAGTGGTTATCTATGTAATTATGATCAATATTTGCTGTGTATGAACACTGCTATTTCCCCTGCCCTTTTATCTACTGATATATTGTGAATTCTGGGATATTTTTCTAAATTAGTAATATAAGGCTTTAGCCATATTTCGGGTATAACTAGCACATCAGGTTTGACATCATCCACACTCCAGGCTTGGAATTCCAGGATTTTCTAGTATTTTCTTACAAAGAGTTCTTACATTAAAGAGAAGAACCTTCACACCTTTTAGTTTTTTTATTTGATATTCTCAGGTCTAGAGTAATTTGGCACATACCTGTGGAAGTAAGCGTTTCCTGGGCACTGATAACTACATGCCTGCAGATCCAAAAATGAGGAAAAAGTATTGAAATACTTAATTCAAATATCACTGTGATGGCCACAATTATTATTTATGCCTTGTTGTAAAGTGGCAAGTTTGAATGCGAAAACATACCGGAAGCTTGAGAAACAGAAATATAGTACTTTTGCCTTAAATTATTTATATAGCCATGTCTAGGAAGATGCTGTTAAGTACCTGGGATATGTGAATGCTGATAAGGTAACCAGTCTTTGTGAAGATATCTGCTGGGGTGGGTATGGTTAATAAATTATATTGGTCAAAGATGGTGGTGTATAACATAAGTAATTCTTAGGTGGGCTGTGTTAGAGTAGGTGGCAAAATACTAAGTCCATACTTGGAGCCCATGGCTCAGGGACAAGCTGAGCACACTAGCATGAGGTAGATGCATCTTGGGACAACCGACATAGATAGATTATAAATATGTCTGCCCAGGTTAGAGTATATAGAGAGCTTATGAGTCTCTATACTTGTGCTAACACTCTTTCTCAAAGGTTAGGGAAACTTTTGCTTCTGAGTGCAGAGAATATTTTATATTATGAGTTTAAAACTGTAACTAGTAGAACAATCAGTCCTTACTTAAGGCAACTTAGCAAAACTTTTCCTACAGAGCTCTGAAGAGTTGTAGGCAAACTGCAGAGGTTGGGGGGGGGGGGTTCTATGGCGTATACCTGAAAAACAAGGAAGACAGAATAAACATTATGTTTTAAACAAAAGAAGGAACATATTAATATCAAAGTTCTATGTGTTACATGAAGAATCAAAGATAGATTTATGTAGTGTATCCCCAAAATATTGTACTGTGATACAGTACTTAGGGCTGTAGACAAAAAGGAATAATAGATTCTGCAAGAAAATGTAAATATGTTAGGTGTCCTACTTTCTGCTACAACCTGAGTCCAGTAAGACATGTTTAGCTCCCCCCATCTCCCCTTTGGGAAAGTTTGGAGTCTTTGAGCTCTGAATCTGTGTTTCAGTTCCCTGCAGTGAGTGCTTGAGCATCTGACTGAAATAGCGAGAAAAAAGAGAGAAGAACCATGCTGGTCCACAGACAAAAAAAAAAACAAAAACAAACAACAACAAAAAACTGGAGTATAAAGGTGATGTGATAACTTTTATCAGACCAGCATACATTTAGGATACAGCTGATCTGATAAAATGTACCACATCATCTCTGTGTTGCAGTCACTGAAATGGAGTAAATAGTTGGCGTCACAAATTATATCACACAGTACTATGAAATGGGTGACCTGTACAACACCAGCCTGACTGGGGAATGAATGTTCTCCAGCAGGGTGTTAACGTACAGGTAATGCCTGCTGAAAAACAAGGTTGTACTTCGCGGCAGCATATTGATAAAAAAAAGCAAATGGCCACCATTTTTTTAAACTTGCCAAACAATGCTTTGCTGTTTAGTAAGCATAAAATTAAAATAAAAAGTAAATAAAAGAAAAATAGAAAGAAAACTATGTATGTGTGCCTGTGTGAGTGAGATCAAAAAGAAAAGAGTCTACATAACATATAAAACACAGAAGGAGCAAGGGGTAATTGCTGCTTTATTTATTGGGACAATAAGTGAAACAAGCATGCACACATAACCACATACATAGTAGTATCAGTTCAGTAAAGGTCTAGATCCTTACCTCCACTGACAAACTACATCATGGATGGATGACCAAGGCCATACCTTTAAAATAATTAATAACTACAGCCATGCTTCTAAAAGGATGGATGGCCATGATTCCAAAACTATGAATAACCAAACCTCTCCCCGGATATAATGTGGCATGGGGGAATCACATGAACACTGAATGATGACTGATCACGGCCGTGCTTCTAAAAGGATGGATGAGCAGACCTCTCCCTAGCTAAGAAGTGGACACAAACACTGCTTGATGACTGACCGAGCTCATGAATGGGTGGATGACCAAACCTGTCCTCTGGCTATGATGTGGCATGGTGGAACACATAAACATTGATTAATGACTGACTACGGCCATTCTTCTAACACGATGGCTGACCAAACTTCCATTCTGGGTATGGCAGGCAACTCCTTGTATATACAATGAAGGGAATGTGGAATGAGAGATCACAGAAATACTGAGAGATGACCACCTTCATTCCCCAAAGGTGGACGACTTCAGTGAGGAGTAGATATAGCTCTGTACAGATGACAGGAGTATAGCAGAAGACTTAGTAAATATGACAACACTAGTTAATACTATATTTTGTGCAACAAATAATTGGACTTTGTTAGTTATTGAAGAAGTGCATCTTGTAGCATCAAAGCTGTTATAAATAATTATATTATTGAACATAGATTATGAGTTAACAAATGCATCTACATTTGATATAACTCTAGCCAGCTGTACAAGTACCATTTAGCATTTAAATTATAGTGTTTACTGCATTACTAACACTAACAATAACAGGTACTCTTACTTTTACATATGGCTGTGTACACTTCCTTTTTGTTAGAATCACTTATTAACATTTCAGAATTAATAGCAGTGTCACTGGTTTAACTGCTAGCACAACCCCCTTTGGTGTTGGAAGACCCCATTCCCACCCCAGGTGTTAGAATCATTTTCCATTACTGTCACTGGGTTCAGGTAGATATAAAAGCATTGTCACGACTGATAATCTTGATAGGTATGCACGTGTGAGACATGGTGGAATTAAAAAACAAGAGTCTGTTAGATCAATAAAGCATTTAGACGGGGTGAGCCATAACCATATTAAAAAAGTAGGGCAATTTACCCAGTGCCCTTGTGAAATTTCCATAGTCATTAGGAATTCCACCTCAAGTATCCCTTGAAAAGAGGCCATGAGCCTAGTGGGACTAACCTAATTAGCAATGTGTAAATTGTTTGTGTCTTTCGGCTTTTCCCGGTTAGGGGTCACCACAGCGGAACTCCGGTCTGCTAATGATTGGTAGTTGATTTTTACGTGCCGAGTTACCAGCCCTGGCACATAATCTTCAATGAAGGTACGCCCATTCACGCATGTCTCCATGCAGAAGACGCTCTAGCTGAGAATTGAACAGGACAGCGTCTTACTGTGAGGCGACAACGCTACCGCAGCACCACCACCAATTACCAAAGTGTAAATAAATAAATAAAATACAGCACATAATTTGCTCTGAAGCTTTTAACTAAAATGGGAGGAACAGCAGTGAACTGATACTATGTATGTGGTTATGTGTGCATGCTTGTTTCACTTATTGTCCCAATAAATAAAGCAGCAATTACCCCTTGCTCCTTCTGTTGTTTATATGTTATGTAGACTGCAAATGTATTTCAGCATGGACATCACATACAAAAAGCAGACATGCAAAATCAATACTATCCACTAGATGGAGATAAAAGATAAGAAAAGTGAATGGTAGGCTTGCCATGTTCAGTAGGTGTGTTTGAAATTTTTGCTGCAGTAAGTAGCCATATCCTCATGATATACCTTACAAACATTTTCCTGGGATGGCAGCATTGTTATCCATAGATTTTTATTTTCTAATTCATCATAAGTAGTTACTAGACATGCATTCCAGGAGGCCTTTGGGTACCATAGACCACTTTTTCAGTTGTCCTAGAGTGCTATATACTTAAATGACTTGTTCAGAATCACATAGTAGGCAAAGGAATCAAATCCTGGGCTACAGGAAGCAGCTCATCAACACCCCATAGCTTTAAGCCTCTGCACCATCCTCCAGGCATCAACCTGCCCTGCTGTGTAGGTCTGAAAAGCAATAATCTGTCCAAATATCAAGTCCGAGTAAGGGACCCACATAAATATTTTCCAACAGTGATAAGCATGGGAAAATACATAAAAGAACTCGCCTTGATAGATTGCTGCAATGTTTAGTAACTGTTTTTTGCACTAAGAAGGGATGAAAAAATATAAATTGTAGAATGTAATGAACAGTCTAGAAGTAATTTCAAGTGGCATCAGTACCCAAGTAATTTCTCCTTTTGCTTTTAAGGATGTGAGTAACAGAAGTTCATTCTGTCATACACCACAGTTCACAAGATACCACGCTGACTTGAACATGCACTTTTTCATCACTGTGTGAGGTCAGCAGGGGCAGCATCATTTGAGCTCATCAGGTGTCAGTGATACAATCATGCTGTGATATGCTAAGTTCATGTGAAGTTACAGTAAGCTCTGACTAAAGCTGCACACAAGTGACAAGCTGCTCTTTTCTTATGCCTTGTCTCTGGCTCTCTGCAGTGTTGGAAGCTAATAAAAAGATGGAAGAGGCAAATTACACAAAGAAGCCAAATACTTTGGTAGTTAATGAGTTGAGAGAAAGATAATGAGGGGTGGTGAATGATGGGAAAGGTTACACATGGGTTATTGCCCACTGTTTCAAGAACAGTAAATTTAAATGTCTTATAACTGACCTAGCAGAAAACAGTGTTGGGACATGTGCCTGTCTGCAGACAATTAGAAAATGTGATGTTACACAATCAGTTTTAGACGTGTGTCGGGATCTGAAGCATATGTGGAGTAGCCTGAGTCGGATTAGCCATTCTTATGCAGAGATGGTAACAATGGAGCAAAGGTAGCTTGAACCATTGCACTCTGAAGTATGGCAGGATGCAAGTATGTTACCAGGATCTTTGGAAATGTATGCCAACTCCCAGAATGTCACTCCAAAGTACTCCTTACTTCAAAAAGGGAGTGTTTTGACAGCACACATTTGAATACTGAAAAAAAAAATCTTGAAATGACAAGCTTCAGCAAAAACCCACATATCTAACCAGGCATTCAGATAACAAATCTATTGAAGAAAACATATAACTTAACAAAATAAAACTGTGGCAAATATGCAAGATTATTTACTAAAATTTAAATTCTGTCAGATACTAATACACAAAAATAAATGAATAATAAAAAAGTACATAATGTGGAATCCATGATGGAAGCCTGACTACCCTTTGCAGGACAATACTAGCAGTGAGAGGAGTCAATGGTATCCAGAAGTCAATTGCCACAGGTAGCCTAAATGTACTACATATTACTAAATAGCATACAGCAAAGCCAGCTGGATGCACTGTTACTTTCTAAGGGGCTTCGACTGCGGGTTGAAGGAAGTGGTATGATAACAGGTGAGATGGCACAGCTTAAACAATGTACCCATTTCTGTGGTCTGCATTTACAAAGACCAAGGATAAAACACAGAATTGCACAACAATTATCTCATTCACGAGTTTCAGAATAAAGGGGAAAAAAACAATAGAAGTGCTTACAGTATATTTATATTACATCTGGTTGTCAGTTGAAGGAGATAATAAGCCTTTCTAGTCTGCCCAGCAAGTGCATTTATGATGTTACTTCCCATTCATCTCTGCTTACTCCATCACTTCCTTCTCCTCCTTTGTGTCCTCTTGAATGCATCCATAGATTTCCTCTCTACCTACCATTCTAATTGCTGTTTTCATGGGTCTGCAGCTGTTTCTGTGAAGCAACAGCTTTGGATATCTAGAGGAGTTTGTACCAAAAATTTTCTTTCTATTCACCCTCATCCCCATTTGTCATCATGTTTAAGGTACCCCTTTTACATCTCTTTAGCATGATTTTGTGCATCCATATCATGTCCCCCCCCACACCAATATATTTTATGGACTATAAGAGGAAGATATCCAAACTCCTCTAGTTGCAGGCCATGCCCTTCTCTGTCCACCCTACACACCTTCCTGGTGGCTTTTCCCTGAATTTCTTCCAGCAGCCTGATGTCCCTTCCTTGTATGATCCAAGAACTCCATGCTTGACTAAGACCCAAAAGAATGGGAGCATTACTGCCTTCCTTCTGGAGTCCAGCCCCTCAAGATATACCCCCAAATTGTATTTACTGCTGCCAGTACCCCATCACTCTGCATTCAGTGGTCCAGTCCACATACAATTAACATCCCTAGATCCTTTTCCTGCTTTGTTGCCATGGTGTCTAGTCCACCAAGCTGATACTTTACACTAGGATTGTTGTGGCTTATGTGTAGTATTTTGCATTTGTTTTGTAATGAATCTCATCGGACATCTTTCTGGCTACTTGGCTAAACTTTCCAGATCCTTTTTTTTGTTTTTTCCTTCATCCTGTACCATCACAGCAAGCTCACTCTGACTCATGGAAAGGTCATAGGTTCATAGGTAAATACTAGGCTGGCTCCACTGTGGGCCATTTTAAGCCTTGCCAATTTCCCTCAAAGGTGGGAATCAGACTCTGTACTTTGTGTCTTTGAGGTAAACATATTAACCATTATGCCAATACTGATACATAAACAGAATAGATTAACTAAAGTTGTATATATAGAGACTGAATTAGTCACTCGAGAAAATAAAATAAGTAACCTGGGTTTACTGGCATAGCTGCAGGGTTTGTTTATATTACTGGAGATGTATGTTCAGGAGTAAATTTAGGAACCTGGACAGTTTTCTGGAGGGGTAGATAGGGAGACAGATCAAATAATTGTGTGAACTTGTTCTCTGTGTTTTCCTTGGGAAAGAGGTTGAGTTGCTGGCATTGCATGATGCCTGAAAAGGGACTTTGGACCAATGCAATTACTTGGTTAACAAAATATAAATACATACATACATGCATGCATCCATAAGTGGATGCTGGGAAATTATGTTAAAAACCCATAGTAGATGCAGGAGGACATACACAGAGGAGTATGCACACTCTTCTAACTTCACTGCATGAGTAACAGACAATAAAACAGCTGAACCAGGAACTAAACACATCCACATCCATCGCTGCCACAGAGACCATAAAAGTAAAAGATTCCACCATACGATCTAACTAGTGGACTCTAGGACAAAGACTGATCTGATGACATAAACCCCATCTCTCAGTCTATACTAGGGTGGCACAGTGGTGCAGTGGATAGCATTGTCGCTTCATAGCAAGAGGTTCCTTCTTCAATTCTTGGCTGAGGTGCCTTTTGTGCAGTGTTTACATGGGCTTCCTCCAGGTGCTCCAATTTCCTCTCACATTCCAAACACATGCAGTAGGAAGACTGGACACTCTAATTTGGCCATAGGTGCGAATGTGCGGTGTAACAGGACTTGAAGGCAACTGTCACACAGGCAGGCATGAGCTTATTCTCTGCTTCCCCTTTGGAGGAGGCTGAAGGCAGAACCCCTGTTAGTAGTCAAAACAGAGTTAGTTATATGTCTATAACTATTCCTCAAACAAACAAAAAAACAAAAAACAGAGTGGTACAACAGCTAAACCACCACATAATGCATATTCATTTCAGTGCAAAGTACATGATAATATAGCTGGTAACAGATACAAGGGGTTATTGCTTATTGGTGTGTGGGATAATAAACAAATAAAATAGAAAGGAACTTAAGTATAAGTAAACTACAATATCCAAATTAATTAATGTAGGAAAGCAATTAGGAATCAAGGGAACCAGGTATGCACAGGAAGGTGCATCACCAGCATAAACAATGAAGCCATACTTACTCAGTGCAAAGAATTAATGAGACATATCTATTCAGTTCTGGAGGCATCACTTCTATATAGGTATGTATAGAACAACAAAACTAGTAGAAGATTTGCATATGAAGGCATATAAAGAGAAAACAAAGGAACTTGATATATAATTCCCGGGACAAAGAAGAGAAAGGGTGAGAGAGATACAACATGGCAGAAATTTGCAGAGAGGAAGAGCTCCCATCTGCTAAACCTGCGATGTAAGTTCAAGTACAGACTTAGGTACTAGATGGACAGCTTTGTGGGTGGGGAGGAGGGCAGGGCATGAGGGAAAAAGGTCAGCTCTCCACTCTTAGAGGATAAACATGGTTTTACCACTGCATAGCTGCCTCTTCCAGCAGAGGCAGAGATGATTGTAGAAGGCAACTAATAATGTCAGAAGGCTGGTCAGGGTGGAAGAATAGTGTGCTTAGAAGTTGTACTCCTTCCTTTGAAGGAGGAGGACAGCAGATGTAGCTGGTGTTCATGTGGCCCATGACAGAGATTAGAGCTCACCTCTTGCATGCTTATACTAACAGATTTTCAGATGGATGGAGTAGAGGAAGCCATTCCATAATTTTATTTGCATTCCATGATAAGGATACGTTTTTGGCTGACTGTGGTATATAGTTTAGCTGAGGATTGCTGAGTCCCTAGCATGTTGTCCATCATAGACAAGTGCTTTTATTAGGCAGGCAGATTGTACTTACTGTCTTAGGAGGGTGAGTGACTTATTTAGTCTGAGAGAAAAAAATAAATGCCATGTTGGTCTACTAACAGAAAACACAAAGGCAATCGAAAACAGGTGTAGGGTAATACATTTCATTGGACCTACATAGCTTTTGCAATTACTGGAGCATTTGGGATAGCAGGAGCTTATAACTCCCAGTAAAGGGTTGTTTATAGCACAAATGCTCGAGTAAATACAAAACCTATTTTGATCCAATAGAGGTATTACATCACTTCTGTGTTCTAGTGTCTTTGTGTTGTTTGGTATGAGGTGACATTAGTGCCTCAGGAGCAAATGAAGGACTTTCTCATAGCATAAGCCTGGTTTCACAGAACCTCTAAAGCAAGTAGATAAATGAGAAAATAGAATGACATTTTAACCTGACATTTTTTTCACAAACATATTTGCTGTTTTGTGTCTTCCTAGTTGTTTTTGAAGAAGGGTCTCGTTTGGAATTTCACATTTCTTCTATTTGTGGCTTGCATTTAGTAATACTTACTAAACATCAATTCATTAAGTCTGTCTTAAAGAGTATGATTACATAATGGGTGGGGTGCATAAATGCTTGATGTTAAGTATTAAGGCTTTGCACTCAGTGTACAAATGCACAAATGGTTTCTGATTCATAAGGCAAGAAAACTCAGTGTAAGCTTAGCACATAAATACAAAGTAATGAATAAGAACATTTCCCCTGCAGTGTGCAGTTTGGACATAAATCACCTTGTTACTGGTATTCATGTAATCAGAGCATACAGAGAAATACAGTCATACATTCTGAAAAACTAAAGGAGATGATGTCCACGATGCTTGCTATTACCACCCCACTTTAAACCTCGGGTATGAGATGTGGCTGAGTTTTGACTAGACTGCTGTGATAAAAAAGACATCAGCAATGGTAGCGCTTCAGTGTCAGAGTGTCCTACAAATGCCTAACCAACCAAGACATACTAGATGAGAAGAGGGTACATAGGGTCATGCTGGCCTTTATGTATATATATATATATATATATATATATATATATATATATATATATATATATATATATATATATATATGTGTGTGTGTGTGTGTGTGTGTATTTTATCTCTCTCTCTCTCTCTCTCTATATATATATATATATATATATATATATATATATAGTATACACACACACACACACACACACATACATACATACATATATATATATATATATATATATATATATATATATATATATGCACATATATATATATATATATATATACATATAAAAGATAAATATGTATATATGTGTGTGTATGTGTGTGTGTATTTTTATATATATATATTTTGTTCTTCTTTCGGCTTTTCCTTGTTAGGGGTCGCCACAGCGGAACTCTGGTCCGCTAATGATTGGCAGTAGATTTTTACAGTGCTGAGGTGCCAGCTCGATGCCCAACCTTCAAGAAAGGCATGCCCATCCACGTATGTCTTTCGAATGCCACTTGACAATGGGGGGGACATGCAGACTCCACACAGAAGGCGCTCCAGCCGAGAATCGAATGGGAGAACCTCTTGCTGTGAGGTGACAACACTATTGCTGCACCACCGCGGAAACTGTATTTTATATATATGTATATATATATATATATATATATATATATATATATATATATATGGGTCTACTTCATTTGATAGAAAGCACATTTCCCCGAAACCCATTTGATAGAAGTCTCATTTCACTGAAATTCAATTCCCTGATCACAATTCACTGAAAGCTCACTTCACTGAAAACTCATTTGACTGAAACTCATTTCGTCGAAAGGTATATGCCCTGTTCCACACTGTAGTCTAGAAACTCTAGAAAGAGTTATTCATTCGATTTCTAAGTATGTATATTTATGATTTACAACGTTTCAAATAGGTGGGGGCTATGCCCCCTCACCCCCCAATGTGGGGGGCTGTGCCCCCACCATCCCCCTTACTATATGTACTGACACCAGGGTTGCACTACAGTGGGAAAGAGGGCATATACCTGTTTAGATGAAATGAGTTTCAGTCGAATGAGTTTTCTGTGAAGTGAGCTTTCAGTGAATTGTGCTCAGGGAATTGAATTTCAGTGAAATGAGACTTCTGTCAAATGAGTTTCAGTAAAATGTGCTTCCTATCAAATGAAGTAGACCCATATATATATATATATATATATATATATATATATATATATACATACATATATATATGGTATACCTATATATATATATGGTATACCTATATATATATATATATATATATATATATATATATGGTATACCTTAATTTATCTGAATAGCAGTTATATGATCGCACTATTGTATGACTTTACATGTCGAAAAGCAACATGTCCCGCAAAACAAAATATCAAAGATGGTAATCTGGAAAATCAGATTCAACCATTTTCGAACTCCAACCATCTCCAACCATCGTTATGCAGGGGGCAAGCCCCCCTGCACACCCCCCTACTTTAATATACAAACTCCGAGATCGCACTACAGTGAGGGAAAGGGTTAATTTTCCCATACCCGCTATAGTGCGATCTGCACCTGAAGTGACGACTTCCAATGAGCGAATGCCAATGTGCATTCGGTCATTAGAAGTCGAACCATTGTCACTTGACATTTCAGAAATTTGGAGGTTGTACTTTCACACTTTGGTACATCGTACAACCTCCTTTCCCATAAATGAAGGTATACTATATATATATATATGGATTAACTTTATATCCTCGAAATATTGAAATGTTGAAATTTAGTATTTCTAAGCTATAAAGTTGAATTTTTGAAACATAGAAAACTCAGAAGCACGAAATTCAAAATCTTGCACACCGGAGATTTAGAATTTTGTGCTACTACTGCACACACACACACACACACACACACACACACACACACACACACACACACACACACACACACACCGTCATCCCCACGCACAAACACAAGCTCTCTACTACCTCACATGTCAGGGGCTGTGCCCCCCACGCACACACCCCTACTTAAATATTCTAACTCCGAGGTCGCACTACACACAAACACACACACACAACAACACCACACAAGCTACATTCTGCTCGCACACACATCATATCACAGCAACAAAACACACTAACACACACCACAGCCAAACCCAAAACCCTTAACACACACACACACACACACACACACACACACACACACACACACACACACACACACACACACACTTACCTGAATCTGTAACCACAGTGGAACCTCAGAAGCACGAAATTCAAAACCTCCGGTATTCGCTCTTTTCAGGATTCCACTTTACGGGCTCAAAATACTGAATTTCGATATTTCAGTATTTCAAGCTTCTAAAGTGAATCCATATATATATATATATATATATATATATATATATATATATATATATATATATATAGGTAGGTACTAGGCTATCTGCCTGAGAGCATTTATAAGCCTAGCCAGAGTGTGTCAGCTTTCGCCGCCCCATTGATTAATTAACTGAGCCTCTGTCAAGAAGAGCCAATGAAGAGATCCCAGGGGTGTATTTTCTGTTACACATCCACTCGTCAAGGTTTCTCTTGACAAGTGTTAGTGAGGGGCTCTGCCTAATGTAGTTAGGAATTTTGTTCCAAAGCATGGGGAGTCTCTGTGACAGGAATCTATCCCTCCAGCATGTTCTATTTATTGTTGTGGTGAGGTTTAGCTCACTAGAGCAAGTGGCTCGCGGTAACTTGGATTTCTTTAGGTGGAGCATGTCCATCAATTCTGAGTTGGACATGACTTTGTAAGTCAGGCAGAGATCACCTCTGAGTAAGCGATATGCGACTGAGTACAGCTGGAGTTTTTACAGTCGGGCTGCATAGGACATATGTTTGAGGCCAGTAATCCTCTTGGTGAGGTACTTTTGTGGTCTTTCCAGCTGTTGGAAGTTTCTTGTGAGGTACATCCCAAATGGGGCATTGTACTCTATGATGGGTCTGATGAGTGACGAGTAGAGGGGCACTATAACCTCTTTATTTCTAGATGTGAACCTTTAGTAATTAGATGGGCTACATAGAAGGATTTCCTAACTACTTTGGCAATATGATTGTCAAAGGAGAAATTACTATCTACCTGGGTCCCCAGATCTCTTATTACCTCTTCTGTATTAAGGGGCTGCCACCTATGTAGTAATTCATGGGTGTTTTGTTTTTCCCAAACGGGATGACTATGCATTTTTTGGCATTTAGCTTGAGACCATGACTTTGACACCAGGTGTCCATCTCAGTAAGGCCCTTTTGGAGAATGTCCGTGTCAGCCGGAGAGTCAGTTATAGCTCCCAGTTTGCAGTCATCGGCGAATTTGTTTAGCCATAGTCCTCCTGTGTTTGCCTGTACTTCTGAGAAGGATATGCCAAACAGTAGGGGTCCCAGGACCGTGCCCCTTGTGGGACACCACTTGTGACTGGTTTAGAGTTGGACCTGGAGCCCACTATTCTTACCGTGTGGTTCTGTCTGTAGATATATATATATATATATATATATATATATATATATGGTTTACTATTAGAATATCGAAGCGAACTCCATCGACTGTACTATTGTCGAACACGGAAGTTCGAAAACGGTAATATCGAAGACCAAAAGCCAATATAGGAATGGGTTTTAACATGGGTCGAGATAGGGAGAGGTTTGTAGTTCGGAATAACACTGAACACCTATCTCGACCCATGTTAAAACCGTTCCTAGGTTGGTTCTTGGTCTTCGATATTACTGTTTTCGTACTTCCGTGTTCGACAATAGTACAGTCGATGGAGTTTGCTTCGATATTCTAATAGTAAACTAAATATATATATAAATAAAAAAAAACAAAGCACAACCCAAAAGGGTATAAATTTGTAAAAAACAAAAACCAAAATAAATACGGACTGTACCAAGTGCTGTTTATTACAAAGCTTGTTGTGAGCTTTGTAATAAACAGCACTCAGTGCAGTCCGTATTTATTTTGTTTTTTTATATATATATATATATATATATATATATATATACATATATATATATATATATATATATATATATAAATATACATATATATATATATATATATATATATATATATATATATATATATAGATAGATACACACACACACAAAATGTATGTGTGTGTGTGTATATATATATATATGTGTGTGTGTGTGTGTGTGTGTGTATGGGTCTTCCTGATAATATCAAAAGCTGACATCATCAAAGACCGAGTCATCGAGATGACATCCATGAAAACCCACTTCGTCGACAGATCAGATGAACAAAATCCTTCCCAGGGTAAGTAACCTGTTGGCAGTGAAGGCGAACTTTGCCCTTTCCCAAACTGTAGTGCAATCTTGGAGTTGGTATATTTAATTGGGGGTGGGGTGGAGGGTGCAGCCCCCCCCACACTGGGGTGTGTGGGTGCATAGCCCCCACCTTGGTGGGTTTTGAGTGTTCTGGTGTTGGTTTTGTGTGTCTTTGAGTGACTTAGTACTTACCCTGGGAAGGATTTCATTCATCTGGTCTGTCAATGAAGTGGGTTTTCGTGGATGTGAACAGAGAGATAGCATACAATAACAGTTAATGTAATTATAGCATGATGACTGGAGGGAAAAGATCATACTAAGGTGTTTTTGAGCTTAGTAATAATTTACAAACAGACTGATTGCAGATTTTCATAGGTTGAACGGTTCCTAGGAGGTTACTAGACTAATGGCCTAATGGCCTATACAATGCCTAGAATGTAGCCTAAAAATGATAAGCGAGGTATGAAAGAAGTTATGGGAATGAGCAGGAAGATAATTGGACAGAGGAGGAATTGTAGTTAGTGGTGGGGTGTAAGAGAAGGAGGAAAGGTCAGAGTTTAGTTTGGTTCTTTCCACTGAAACCTAAAATTGTAAGCAGGGATAGCCCATCTATCATAGGTTCATAGGAGGTTACTAGGCTAGTGGCCCTAGAGCCTTTACATGCCTAGCCATGTTACTCCGAAGTATCCCATTTGTTTTTCTTTTGGGTAGTTTGCAGAATGAATTTATGCACAGAGCAGGTCTGTGATCAACACTGGCTACGTCTGTCCTTGAGGGACATGGGTGACACCCCAGGGGCAAATTTATGGTCTCCCATCCAGTTATCTAGGTTGCATTTGGATAGGGTCAGTGAGGAGCTCTGTTTTACATGAATAAGGAGTATAATCCAGAGAAGTGGCAGTCTCTGGGAGGCATATCTGTCTCTCCAGCATGCTCTGTTAATGTCACAAGCTAGGTTGAGATCCCCACATCGAGTGAATCTTGAGACATTTGACTTGTGGATGTGTAGCATTTCCATCAGGGCAGGGTTGGAGATTGCCCTATAGGCCAGGCACACGTCACCTCTCAGCAGCCTCTAAGATACAGAGTAAAGTGACAGGGCTTTCAGCCTGTCCACGTTGGTCAAGGTTTGGAGTCCCTCTATTTTCTTAGTGAGAAACCTCTGAGGTTTCTCCAGCTTTTGCAGGTGTCTGATGAGGTACATGCAAGAGGGTGCATTATACTCTATTAGTGGTCTGATGATAGTCGAGTACAGTGGAGTTATAACATCCCATTACTTGAATGCTATGCCCTTGCATATGGGGTGTGCTAGAAGACTTTCCTCACCACTGTGGAAGTTTGGTGGTCAAAGTTCAGATTGCTATCAACCAGTGCTCCCGAGTCTTGCGCTACTGGGGTTGGAACCCAGGGTGAGTGCTGTCAATATTGTAATTTGTAGGGAATTCCATTTTGCAAAAGGCAATAATAATGCATTTTTTGCATTTAGTTTTAGACCATGGCTTTGGTACCAATCATTTATTTGTGTTAGCCCTTCTTGTAATACATATGTTGACATCACTGGGGGACTCAATGATTGCTCCCAGTTTGCAATCATTAGCGAACTCGGTGAGCCAAAGGCTATCTACTTTGGCCTGGACTTCCGAGAAATTGATGCCAAACATTAAGGGGCCCAGAACAGACCCCTGTGGTACTCCACTGGTGACGGGTCTACTGGTGTAGGTGGAGTCACCAATTCTGACAGAGAATGTTCTGTCGGTGAGCCAATTCCCTACCCATCTAGTAACGTAAAGGTTAATCCTTATCTGGGGGAGCTTCTCAATGATGCCAGAGTGCGGAATTCTGTTGAAAGTCTTGGCAAGGTCAAGATAGGATGTCTGCTCTGTCTTACCTTCATCCAAGGCTTTGGTGACATTCTCAAAGAAGTCTACCAGGTTTATTAAGTATGCTCTACCCTTAACAAAGCTAATCTGGGTTGGGTCCAGCATTTGGAAGTCACCTATGTCCTTGTTTATAAGGTCCATGATAATTATTTCTATGGCCTTGCAGATGAGTCTTTAGTTCCCAGGGTCAGTTGATGGCCTCCCTTTGTGTAGGGTGATTACTGTTACCGTTCTCCATTCTGCAGGAGCATAGTAATTTCTCAAGCTATGATTTAAGAGAACCCAAGTGGATCAACTAGGTCGTTTCAGATTGTTTAGTAAACAGCCTGGGATATTATCTGTTCCCATTAAGGCCATGTTTTTGGCCTTGGCGAGCGCAGACATGACCTGTTTTCTAGAGATACTAGGTGGAGAGCTGGTGTTAGGTATGTTTTGGGATGTGGTAGGTGGGGATGGGGGTGAAGTTTGCTCTGAATCTGTCAGTTAGCAGGTTGGCTATATCTTCCGATGTAATATGAGTGATCCCATCTACAACCAGTTTGGCACTTAGCTGGGCATTCTCTTTTATACTATGGATGTAGTTAAAGAATGCCTTATGATTATCCTTGGCTAGAGATGTGATTTTAGTATCATAATTTGCTTCAGAAAACTTTACAAGATTTCTGATTTTCCTGTTTAGGCTTAGGAGGAAACTCTTCCTCTGTAGAGTGATATCCCTCTTACTTTTGGACAACAGTTTCTTCCTCTTGTTATATAATTTGTTTTTACTTGAAGTCCACCACGGTGGCTAGTTTTTATGGGAAGACCTGGTTTTGATTTGGTCAGATACAGCAGAGTTTATGCAGTCACTTAAGTGTTTGTACAGGGCATTTGCATACACTTCTGCATAGTAGTCATTAGTGTCTGCAATCGTAGGTTGTATGAAATTTTTATACCTTTGCTTAGTACGCTGTAGTTAGCTTTGGTGAAGTTTTTTATAAATTTTGTTTCTGTGAGGTGTCAATTTCAGTAGTTACTGCAAACGAGACTGATCTGTGATCTGACCTAACCAGGGAGGGCACCAGGTATAGGGAAATACAGTGACCCCCCCCTCCATGTTGGTGAGTACTATGTCCAGAACATTAGAGCCCCTAGTGGGGGTGCAGACTATCTGTTCCAGAGCATTTGTATTAACAAAGTCTAGGAACCTCTGGATGAGCATGTTTTTGCTTATGTATTTCCCCCAGTCTATGGAAGGATAGTTGAAATCTCCTATGACTAAGGTGTTGGGCTGTATGTGAGGGATTACAGTAAACAGATGTAGGCAGCATGCTTATTCTGGTTCATTATGGGGGATATATAGCTAGCAATGATGTGGTATGGTACTTTCCCAGTAGTTAATTGGAGATGGAGTAGTTTGCGAGAGTCATGCTGTTTAACCACTCTCGAAGTATATCTGGTTTTAATGAAGATGGCTACACCTCCATGTTTGGTTTCTTCACGTTCATTTTGAGGTCTGAATGTGTGGAAGGCATTGTAGCCTAGCAAGGTGAGGAGTGCTTCTAGGGAGTGCAATTTTGTGTTTAAACTCCTAGCATTAAGCAGCATGACCCTGAGTTTGCCTCAATTAGATTTTGTTAAGTTGGAAAATTTGTTGTTTTGACATTGCCTAAAAACGGTACTATGGGGGAGGCAAGAACCTTTGCCAGTATCCATAGTCCTCCTGTGTTTGCCTGTACTTCTGAGAAGGATATGCCAAACAGTAGGGGTCCCAGGGCCGTGCCCCTTGTGGGACACCACTTGTGACTGGTTTAGAGTCGGACCTGGAGCCCGCTATTCTTACCGTGTGGTTCTGTCTGTATATATATATATATATATATATATATGGTTTACTATTAGAATATCGAAGCGAACTCCATCGACTGTACTATTGTCGAACACGGAAGTTCAAGACCAAAAGCCAATATAGGAATGGGTTTTGACATGGGTCGAGATAGGGGAGAGGTTTGTAGTTCGGAATAACACTGAACACCTATCTCGACCCATGTTAAAACCGTTCCTAGGTTGGTTCTTGGTCTTCGAGCATTTGTTTTGATACTTCATGTTTTACAATAGTACAGTCGATGGAGTTTGCTTCGATATTCTAATAGTAAACTAAATATATATATAAATAAAAAAAACAAAGCACAACCCAAAAGGGTATAAATTTGTAAAAACGTGCTGTTTATTACAAAGCTTGTTGTGAGCTTTGTAATAAACAGCACTCAGTGCAGTCCGTATTTTTTTTTTATATATATATATATATATATATATATATATATATATATATATATATATATATATATATATATATATATATATATATATATATATATATATATATATATATATATATATATATATATAGATAGATACACACACACACACAAATGTATGTGTGTGTGTGTATATATATATATATGTGTGTGTGTGTGTGTGTGTGTGTATGGGTCTTCCTGATAATATCAAAAGCTGACATCATCAAAGACAGAGTCATCGAGACGACATCCATGAAAACCCACTTCGTCGACAGATCAGATGAACAAAATCCTTCCCAGGGTAAGTAACCTGTTGGCAGTGAAGGCGAACTTTGCCCTTTCCCAAACTGTAGTGCAATCTTGGAGTTGGTATATTTAATTGGGGGTGGGGTGGAGGGTGCAGCCCCCCCCCACACTGGGGTGTGTGGGTGCATAGCCCCCACCTTGGTGGGTTTTGAGTGTTCTGGTGTTGGTTTTGTGTGTCTTTGAGTGACTTAGTACTTACCCTGGGAAGGATTTCGTTCATCTGGTCTGTCAATGAAGTGGGTTTTCGTGGATGTGAATAGAGAGATAGCATACAATAACAATTAATGTAACTATAGCATGATGGCTGGAGGGAAAAGATCATACTAAGGTGTTTTTGAGCTTAGTAATAATTTACAAACAGACTGATTGCAGATTTTCATAGGTTGAACGGTTCCTAGGAGGTTACTAGACTAATGGCCTAATGGCCTTTACAAAGCCTAGAATGTAGCTTAAAAATGATAAGCGAGGTATGAAAGAAGTTATTGGAATGAGCAGGAAGATAAGTGGACAGAGGAGGAATTGTAGTTAGTGGTGGGGTGTAAGAGAAGGAGGAAAGGTAAGACTTTAGGAAATAAATGGCAGCTTTGCAGGTCTTTTGGTACTTTCCACTGAAACCTAAAATTGTAAGCAGGGATAGCCCATCTATCATAGGTTCATAGGAGGTTACTAGGCTAGTGGCCCTAGAGTCTTTACATGCCTGGCCATGTTACTCCCAAGTATCCCATTTGTTTTTCTTTTGGGTAGTTTGCAGAATGAATTTATGCACAGAGCAGGTCTGTGATCAACACTGGCTACGTCTGTCCTTGAGGGACATGGGTGACACCCCAGGGGCAAATTTATGGTCTCCCATCCAGTTATATAGGTTGCATTTGGATAGGGTCAGTGAGGAGCTCTGTTTTACATGAATAGGGAGTATAATCCAGAGAAGTGGCAGTCTCTGGGAGGCATATCTGTCTCTCCAGCATGCTCTGTTAATGTCACAAGCTAGGTTGAGATCCCCACATCGAGTGAATCTTGAGACATTTGACTTGTGGATGTGTAGCATTTCCATCAGGGCAGGGTTGGAGATTGCCCTATAGGCCAGGCACAAGTCACCTCTCAGCAGCCTCTAAGATACAGAGTAAAGTGACAGGGCTTTCAGACTGTCCACGTTGGTCAAGGTTTGGAGTCCCTGTATTTTCTTAGTGAGAAACCTCTGAGGTTTCTCCAGCTGCTGCAGGTGTCTGATGAGGTACATGCAAAAGGGTGCATTATACTCTATTAGTGGTCTGATGATAGTCGAGTACAGCGGAGTTATAACATCCCATTACTTGATTGCTATGCCCTTGCATATGAGGTGTGCTAGAAGACTTTCCTCACCACTGTGGAAGTTTGGTGGTCAAAGTTCAGTGTTCCCGAGTCTTGCGCTACTGGGGTTGGAACCCAGGGTGAGTGTTGTCAATATTGTAATTTGTAGGGAATTCCATTTTGCAAAAGGCAATAATAATGCATTTTTTGCATTTAGTTTTAGACCATGGCTTTGGTACCAATCATTTATTTGTGTTAGCCCTTCTTGTAATACATATGTTGACATCACTGGGGGACTCGATGATTGCTCCCAGTTTGCAATCATTAGCGAACTCGGTGAGCCAAAGGCTATCTACTTTGGCCTGGACTTCCGAGAAATTGATGCCAAACATTAAGGGGCCCAGAACAGACCCCTGTGGTACTCCACTGGTGACGGGTCTACTGGTGTAGGTGGAGTCACCAATTCTGACAGAGAATGTTCTGTCGGTGAGCCAATTCCCTACCCATCTAGTAACGTAAAGGTTAATCCTTATCTGGGGGAGCTTCTCAATGATGCCAGAGTGCGGAATTCTGTTGAAAGTCTTGGCAAGGACAAGATAGGATGTCTGCTCTGTCTTACCTTCATCCAAGGCTTTGGTGACATTCTCAAAGAAGTCTACCAGGTTTATTAAGTATGCTCTACCCTTAACAAAGCTAATCTGGGTTGGGTCCAGCATTTGGAAGTCACCTATGTCCTTGTTTATAAGGTCCATGATAATTATTTCTATGGCCTTGCAGAGGAGTCTTTAGTTCCCAGGGTCAGTTGATGGCCTCCCTTTGTGCAGGGTGATTACTGTTGCCGTTCTCCATTCTGCAGGAGCATAGTAATTTCTCAAGCTATGATTTAAGAGAACCCAAGTGGATCAACTAGGTCATTTCAGATTGTTTAGTAAACAGCCTGGGATATTATCTGTTCCCATTAAGGCCATGTTTTTGGCCTTGGCCAGACATGAACTGTTTTCTAGAGATACTAGGTGGAGAGCTGGTGTTAGGTATGTTTTGGGATGTGGTAGGTGGGGATGGGGGTGAAGTTTGCTCTGAATCTGTCAGTTAGCAGGTTGGCTATATCTTCCGATGTAATATGAGTGATCCCATCTACAACCAGTTTGGCACTTAGCTGGGCATTCTCTTTTATACTATGGATGTAATTAAAGAATGCCTTATGATTATCCTTGGCTAGAGATGTGATTTTAGTATCATAATTTGCTTCAGAAAACTTTACAAGATTTCTGATTTTCCTGTTTAGGCTTAGGAGGAAACTCTTCCTCTGTAGAGTGATATCCCTCTTACTTTTGGACAACAGTTTCTTCCTCTTGTTATATAATTTTTTTTACTTGAAGTCCACCACGGTGGCTAGTTTTTATGGGAAGACCTGGTTTTGATTTGGTCAGATACAGCAGAGTTTATGCAGTCACTTAAGTGTTTGTACAGGGCATTTGCATACACTTCTGCATAGTAGTCATTAGTGTCTGCAATCGTAGGTTGTATGAAATTTTTATACCTTTGCTTAGTACGCTGTAGTTAGCTTTGGTGAAGTTTTTTATAAATTTTGTTTCTGTGAGGTGTCAATTTCAGTAGTTACTGCAAACGAGACTGATCTGTGATCTGACCTAACCAGGGAGGGCATCAGGTATAGGGAAATACAGTGACCCCCCCCCCATGTTGGTGAGTACTATGTCCAGAACATTCGAGCCCCTAGTGGGGGTGCAGACTATCTGTTCCAGAGCATTTGCATTAACAAAGTCTAGGAACCTCTGGATGAGCATGTTTTTGCTTATGTATTTCCCCCAGTCTATGGAAGGATAGTTGAAATCTCCTATGACTAAGGTGTTGGGCTGTATGTGAGGGATTACAGTAAACAGATGTAGGCAGCATGCTTATTCTGGTTCATTATGGGGGATATATAGCTAGCAATGATGTGGTATGGTACTTTCCCAGTAGTTAATTGGAGATGGAGTAGTTTGCGAGAGTCATGCTGTTTAACCACTCTCGAAGTATATCTGGTTTTAATGAAGATGGCTACACCTCCATGTTTGGTTTCTTCACGTTCATTTTGAGGTCTGAATGTGTGGAAGGCATTGTAGCCTAGCAAGGTGAGGAGTGCTTCCAGGGAGTGCAATTTTGTGTTTAAACTCCTAGCATTAAGCAGCATGACCCCGAGTTTGCCTCAATTAGATTTTGTTAAGTTGGAAAATTTGTTGTTTTGACATTGCCTAAAAACGGTACTATGGGGAGCAAGAACCTTTGCCAGTATCCAAAAACCTAGGGGGAACAGGTGCAGACCATCTCTAGCAAAGTAGTAAGGTCTGTCTACCATATCCTTCCAGGCTGACATATACTGGATCCTCCTGGATTGACACCAGAAGCTGAGCCAATTGTTGAAGTCAGTCATTTTTATTTATATTGTGGCATCATCCTAATTGAGGGTAGGATACTGCTTTGGGCTGGGGAATTACCTAACTGGAACATGTAATCAGGGAGTCCCATCATGTCTCTCTTCATAAAGTCCAGAGAGGTACATCTCAAGTCATTTGCTCCAACATGGACTATGGCAGAGTCATAACGGTACTTGTTGTTGAGTGACTTGCATGCATGCATGATTTAATCAGATCCTGGTACCTGATAGGCAGCTAATCTTGACCTACTCCTGGTCCAGTCTAGTGAGGGGGACATCTATGTTTCTCACTATGGAGTCACCTATGACAAAGAAATTTGATGTGTTTTGCTTATGGGCTTATTTGTTGAGACACAGATGTATGTGTTGATATGTGTAGTGGTTTCTTTATGCTTAGCGGTGAGTGTGGGTAGTGTGCATTTGGGAGGATGTCCTTCAAGGATGCATCTGCAGTCCTAACAAATGGGTTGTCCTGGCCTCAGGCAGCCCTTTTCCAAAGTCTGGGTCTGGCCTCGGCTGATGTCGCACTTCACCCGACATCATAGCTGCAGTTCTTCGGGTATAAAGGCATCAGCCGACGCCATTTTCCTCAGTCTTTCTTGCCGCGTGGCGCAGAAGCTGTTCGCAAGTGCCGGTCGGTCAGAACCAGAGATTGCTACTACCGAAGACTTCTAAAAAGCTAAGTACCCCGTTGGGGACTCTTTCTTGCCTCAGCCGATGTCAGAAAAAGTGAATAACTGTTTAACTTGTGGGAAACAAATACCTGAACACATATCTCATTGTTCCAAAATTCAAGATGCTGACCCTACAGCAGCTTCTTCCCATGCTGGGCAAGGTGTCTTGGCTGGTGACTCTGGATCTCAAGGAGGCATACCTGCACATCCCCATACGACCAAATTGCAGAAGATACCTCAGATTTCTTGCAGGATCAGAGCATTATCAATTCTCAGCATTGCCTTTTGGCTTATCTACTGCGCCCAGAGTATTCACGAAATGCCTGGCATCAGTAATTGCTCATTGCAGCCTTCAGGGAATTCAAATTTATCCATACCTGGACGACTGCCTGTTACAAGCGGACAGCAAAGACAAATTAACAAAAGATTTGAAGAAGGTTATTCACCTGCTGCAAGCCCTGGGATACACAGTCAACACAAAAAAGTCAAGGCTGATACCATCCCAAAGGATAACCTTCCTGGGTGCAGAACTGGACACATTAAACCAGATGGCATTCCTCACAGCAGAAAAACAGAAGCAGCTACCACTCTATTTCATGGCATTAACAACGCAGAACCAGCTTACAGCAAGGAAAATCCTGCAAGCCTTGGGTTACATGGCATCCTGCATAATATTAATTCCACATGCCAGACTACATATGAGGAAGTTGCAATGGTACCTGAGGAATTTATGGTCTCAGCACAAGCACAGCCTAGAAACCCAAATTCCAATAATTCCATGCCTGAAGAAAGAATTCCAGTGATGGGCCCGGGCCTGTCAATTGAACAAAGGGCTGCCCTTCCACAGGCCTCACCCAAGCCAGACTATCACCACGGATGCCTCAGACCTCGGTTGGGGGGCACACATGGTGGACATGTGCATACAAGGCTTATGGACTCAAGACCAGATGAACCTACACATAAACCAAAAATTGATGCTGGCAGTAAAACAGGCAATTCAGACATTCAGACCATTTCTTCAACAGGGTCATTTGCTGATAAGGATGGACAACACCACAGTTATGTGGTATATCAACAAACAGGGAGGCACACATTCATATCCTCTGTGCCGGATGGCAATGGACCTCTGGAATGTGGCCCTGAGCCTCAACATTCAGCTCCAAGCCATATTTGTGCCAGGAAAAGAAAATATACTGGCAGACATCTTAAGCAGAACCACCACGGATGCCCACGAATGGATGCTGCATCCAGACATCTTCAAAACCATCACAAGGAAATGGGGACAACCAGAAATAGACCTTTTCGCATCCCCACACAACCACCAATTGGAAAAATTCCGCACAAGGACATACCACCCACTTGCTTGGAAGGTGGACTCCCTATCCTTCAGTTGGGAAAACCTGACAGCATATGCATTCCCACCTCTTCCTTTGATGCACAAAGTGCTACTGAAGATCAAAGAAGATCACCCGAGGATCATCTTGATTGCTCCAGATTGGCCGAGGCAACATTGGTACCCGCTACTGAGGAGTATGTCCCGGGAACACGCATGGCCTCTACCCCTACTGCCTCTACTGCTAACACAGAACAAATTCAAAATCCTGCATCCAAACTTGAAAACACTGCAGCTAGCTGCTTGGAACATTACATAAGGAAAAATAACCCAGATTTATCTCAAAGGGTTAAAGACATTATCTTGGAGGCTCGCAGACCCTCAACAAGGAAAACTTATTCAGCAAAATGGAAAAGATATCTCATTTGGAGTGCAACAAAAGGAGTGGAGTCATCATTTGCAAACATAGCTAACATCCTGGAATACTTAGCAGAGCTTTTCCACAATGGTCTGTCTTACTCCTCCATTAAGATTCATGCATCAGCAATTTCAGCAGAATACAACATGGATCCTCCAGTCTTTTCACAACCTCTACTCAGACAGTTTCTCAGAGGAATTAAAAATGTAAAGCCACCAAGGAAACCACCATTGCCTACTTGGGACTTGAACTTTGTGTTAGAAAAGTTGACACTACCCCCTTTTGAACCAGCAGCAACAGCAGAATTACAGTACTTATCTTGGAAAACTGCATTCCTGCTTGCAATCACTTCAGCTAGAAGGGTTTCTGAATTACAGGCATTAATGGCAGTACAGCCCTTCCTTATCTTCCATCAGGATAGAGTGTCCATGAGAACTAATCCTACCTTTATGCCAAAGGTGGTCTCCAGGGTATCATTAAACCAAGCAATACACCTACCAACTTTCTTCCCCAACCCGCAGAACAGGGGGGAAAGATTGCTGCATACCTTGGATGTACACAGACAATTGCGCTTCTACCTGGACAGAGCCAAGAACAATAGAAAAACTGACCAGCTTCTGGTAGCATATGCAACAGGAATGGAAGGAAAAGCAATTCCAAAACAGACAATCTCAAAATGGATAGGAAATTGCATTAGATTTTGTTACTCTTTTCATGGAAAGGCAACTCCAGAAAACATCAGACCTCACTCCACAAGGGCTACAGCCACTACTACAGCTTTCTTACGAGGAGTGGCTACCAAAGACATTTTAGAGGCTGCTACTTGGAGCTCCGTGCATACATTTGCCAAGCATTATAATCTGCCTTTATACTCCAGATCCCGAGCAGGTTTTGCCACTGCTGTTTTGCAAGGGATCTTAACTACACCATAAAACTCTTAGTGCCTCCTCCCCCAGTTTGGCTATGGTATTCTACCCATTTGTTAGGACTGCAGATGCATCCTTGAAGGACATAGTACAGTTTTGTACCTACCATAAATGTAGATGTCCGAGAGGTATGCATCTGCAGTCAGGATTACCCACCCTCCTTCCCCTCTGTGGTACTCCTAGGGTATTTGCCCATCTTGTAGCTAGCTGGGGGAATCTATTATGGTGTATTTGTTTGTATATATGTATATACATGTTTATTTCTATTTGCTCTCTATTGTTTGGAAACATTTGCATTTATCCAAATTTAACCTTCCTAGAGGGCACCTGGCATCTGGGGCAAGAAACACTGAGGAAAATGGCGTCGGCTGATGCCTTTATACCCGAAGAACTGCAGCTATGACGTCGGGTGAAGTGCGACATCAGCCGAGGCCAGACCCAGACTTTGGAATCCGGCCGACCGAAGGGCTGCCTGAGGCCAGGACAACCCATTTGTTAGGACTGCAGATGCATACCTCTCGGACATCTACATTTATGGTAGGTACAAAACTGTACTTTCTTTTGGTAGGCTATTAATTAGTACCACCACATATGTGGGTTTATATGTCATGACCTTATTTTGTGTGAGAGGTGAGGTTTGCATTACAGGTGAAGCATGTGTGCTGACAACCTGTTTGATGTCTAGTTTGTTTTTACATTAGAGAACTGACACCACTTCCACAGTGTATTTGCATCTGTCACATAGGGTGTTAGTTTGCTTTAGTAGTAAATGGTTGTCAGTATACATGAAGCAATTGTTACATTGCTTCAAGATGCCCATATCAATCAAGCTGGCAGGAGAAATGATGAGAAGCTGCCCGTCCATTGTGGCAGGATTTTTCTTAATGTGGTATTTGGGAAGGAAATGGGCTAGTTGGACTTAGTCACAAACAGCAAAAATGAAGCAACAGTTCAATTAAATAAAGTTAACAAAGTGCAGTGCTGGTTTAAAATATACTTATTTTTTCAGTTTTTTTTCAGTGGATGCCTTGTATTTCAGTGCAGATGCACTCTGGACCTCTGGCTAAAGATGCCAAATGTTTTGCAGCTCTGGTAAATTGAACCCAAAAAACACTCGCCAAGACCAGGAACCAAGTAAAATGAAGCCCAAAACACACCAGTATAGAAAAGAAATGATACAGCTTTAATAAATAAAATGAATAAAGATAGATAATATAGGTTGAGCACTTTTATCTGAAAATAACAGACTTCATCAGAACATTTGAATAAATTAAAAAATCCTCCTTTTATACTCCGTAATAGAACTTCTAGACAATTAGAACAAGGTAGGAATTATTCAATAACAAGTAGAGCTAATATAAGAAACTATGTACAAAAACATTAAAAATAAAAACACAACTAATCAAAACCACTGTACAAATCCTATTAGAATATATTCCTACCTCAATAAATAACCATAAAAATATAATCAAGTTAAAGTCTGTCTGCCCTGATTTTTAATACGCTTGAAATAGAAATGTTATCGTTTTGTCCTGGGAATTTACCTGCTTCCAGTTTGAGTTACCAAAACAACTCCCTATAGAGGAGGTTCCTGGGAGACTAGACTATAATACCTATTTCAAGTGTATTAAAAATCAGGGCAGCCAGACTTTGACCTGATCATATTTTTATGGTTATTTAGTCAGGCAGGAATATATTCTAATAGGTTTTTGTATAATGCTTTTAATTAGTTGTGTTTTTATTTTTAATGTTTTTGTACATGGTTTATTATATTAACTTCATTTCTTATTGAATAATTGCTATCTTGTTCTAATTGGCTAGAAGTTCTATTATGGGGTATAAAAGGAGGGTTTTCATTTATTCAAATGTTCTGATGAGATCTGTTATTTTCAGATGAAAGTGCTCAACCTAAATTATCTATCTTTATTTTATTTATTAAAACTGAGGTCAAACCAATGCAAATGTGAGGCTTATATACAGGAAAATGTAAACAGATTTAACACAACTACCAATGGGAAAGCCGCAAACTGAGCCTTTCTCCAGCAATTCCCAACTCAGATGGGTCCTGAGCTACACACTTCTACCACAAGGGTGCAGGAAAGTTCTCTTAATGTAAAATGGCTGGTCTAAGAGCACAGTGATACCAGTCTAGATTCAGCAGGTCTAAATCTACCCTATGCTATGTAAGGCAAGGAAACACAACTTCTAGATGGGAAGGAATAAGGGAGAGTCACTTAAAGGTCAAAGTGAGAGTGTTTATTAGTATACTGTTAGATGACCTGCAGTGGTATCACCCTCTGTACAAACTGGCAGCTCTTTGAGCAGCTGTGAACAGTGGAAGGCTATGGAGAACATTTCCTATAGAGGATTTTAAACTGGAGAGGTTTGCCTACATGCAAGCACAGGAACTGCGTTTGTGCATTGGCTTTTATAAGAGGAGGATGAACGACTTTTTATTAAGTTAAACGCTCAGGCCAATCAGATAAAAACACAACAAGCTATTGACAGTAGTTCCCACCTTGGATGGGTTGAGTTTAGCTCTCTGCTCCCACCAGAGTGCAAAAGAACCCTTTAAATGTAAAATCAACTGGTTTGGAGCTCATGGTTCGTAATAAATGCTTTACAACAGAAGTAAGAATTCCTGCAATATCAGGAATCCTTGGAAATAAGTTCACTAACCCTGAGAAATGTTCAGAACACACAAAAACTTTACAAAACTTAGAAATATTTTGGCAGACTCACTCAGAACAGCTTTTTGCAGTATCAGAGGAGGTTAGGAAATATCAGAATATTGTTAAAACAACCTAAGAGCAGTACAGTAAAAAACAGATGGAGTTTCTTTAACAACTACAGCTTAAAAACAGTGATAAATTCAACCAAATAAATACTGTAAATACAACACAGAAGTGTTAAATAGCACTGAAACAGTTAGAACAAGTGCAAAAAATATATTTCTATCAGCTTTGTGGGCCAGATGATTTTAGAAGCAATTCAAGTTTTGAAGTCACAGGTGTCCAAGACAAGGCACAGGGAAGCTCTGAATAAATTAGCTTGGCTTCTACTGCAACCCATAAAGGAAGGCTAGTAGTATTGACTGTGAGTGTTTGGTGTAACACGTAGGCTGACATGTAGGGTTTTATTTTAGGGAGACCAAGTTCACTATCTCTTGGTTTGGTATAAAGAATGTAGTCTTTGACTTTTCTTCTTTTCTCATCCCAAATATAATTAAACATCAATTTGGAGATTTTGTGGTAGGTGTAGGCTTTTCCAGGTATGGATCATTTTGAATAGGTTTTCCCACAGACGCTACAAATTGTGATTTATCATTGCTGTTGCAGATATAGTGAGGTATATGCTGAGGTATTGCACCAGCACTGTGCACTGTCTAAAGGAAGGAGGGTGAGATGTAATGCAATATACTTGCCCTTTTGGTTGGCTGGAAGGATTTCTGTCTTTGCCATGTGAATCAATAAGCCTGAAATTCTTTGATAATAAAATGGGAACCTTACTCCGGGGTCTCAGTTAATAACAGGCAGTCATCTGCAAGCATCATTATTCTTTCTTCTGTCCCCATAATGTTCCGACCATGGAATTCTTGACTGTTGAGAACCTGAAGTATCAGTGGCCCCACAATTAGCAAGAAAGAGAGGGGTGGGGGTAGGCAGCCTTGCCTGATGCCTCTTCCCAATGAAAACAGAGATGACAGAGAATCTCTCGATAACACTCTAGTCCATGGGTCTTTATACATAGCTGGAATGTGTACTATGAATTCATCTGGGAAGCCAGACCCCTGCAAGACTTTCCACAAGAAGTCCTAACATACCAAGTTCAAAGCCTTTCCAAATGGTCAAGTAAGACAGCATATGCTGGATCATATTTCAGGGACTGTTTTTTTAACATAGTAAATATTACCCTAAGATGATCCATACTAGCCCTTCCTTTAATGAATCCAGCCTGGGATTCATGCACTATACTTGGGAGTATAGGTTATATACAAAGAGCTAAGATCTTTGCATAGAGCTAGACATCTAGATTTTACAGAGAGATGGGTCAGTACTTGGATATTATAGTTGGATCCTCCTCCAAATTGATTTTCACCAAGTGAAGGAAAGCATACTAGTGGGTGGGTTCACTGAGGTAAACCTTTTTCCTTCCCTATAAATATGATCTGTTGACTTCTGTGCATGGAAAATTAATGGATCAACTCTCCAAGTTTTTGAGGCATCTCCACCTCTGAATACCCACAGCTAACTGGTCTGTTAAAGTACATGGCAGCATTTGGATTGCCTTCACTCCCTGCACTAACCTAGATAATATTAGCTTAGAATCTAATCTACTACTCTCTAAACTGCCTGGAGCAATAAAAGTGCATTCTGGGACTCCGTGTGATAGAAGGTTTGCAATATCATACATATCTAAATTGTTTATTTCTGTATTAAGAATTTTTAAGCTTTTCTATGCAGCTCAGATTTGGGATTTGTTCTGTCTGAGACATAATTTATGGTGACATTAACCCCCCCTCCCAATCACTTAATCTCCTATCATAAAAATACGCAACTGTGCAAAAAGGACTGAGAAGAAGTAAGGACATCTATATTCCAGCCATACACATTGCTTAGAATAAGACAAGAAGTTCTTGTCTTCACTCTGACTATGGCCCAATCACTCTCTTTATCCATCATTGTGTTCTCTATTTCCCACCCTAACTCATCATTAATATATGTTTCTACCCAGCTTTAGATTGCCTTGATAAGCCTGCTACACAAGGCTTCCCCACAAATAAGAACAAGCATGGTCTGTGTCGCTTTGTCGTTTTCATTTCCTGTGAAAATAGGATGTCAGGTTTATGCTTCTTAATAAACCATTTGACAGAGTTTCTTTTCACCTTGGAGGACAAACCTCTAGTGTTAATGGACAAGGCTAATAACATTAATAACTGTAATAAAATAAATGAATTGCCTAGTTATACAACCATATATACTATAATTGGGTAATTAAAGTCAACTGGCAGCTCCCCTTTAAACATTTCACAACTCTGCTTAACACTGTGTGCTTCCAGTCCAGCACCCTTGCACTAAACCATGCCCACACACAGCAAAGCTAGGACAACCTAGATGAATCAAAATAATACAATGACATGTGCTCAGATTGGCTTCATGGGGGTTTTGTGGTTTAACATTTCCAGTCTCCATTTTCTACCTTCAGTTCCTTTCACCAGGGTCTGCACAGCATTCTTTTCCTTAGGTTGTACTGTTACTGGTACAGCCTTCACAACATTACAGGACTGGGCACTGCAATCCATGGCCAAATGAGGTGATTATTATTCTGCCTTTCAGTGGGACCTGAATCTTTTGATGATCCTGTTTTGAAAAGCTGCCTACTTGCTGCAGGTTTGTGACATCTC
This sequence comes from Protopterus annectens, assembly GCF_019279795.1. Taxonomy (NCBI): domain Eukaryota; kingdom Metazoa; phylum Chordata; order Ceratodontiformes; family Protopteridae; genus Protopterus; species Protopterus annectens. The sequence continues at coordinate 1,007,983,984 of NC_056743.1, read as the reverse complement.
TCCATGCTCTCCTCGACAGTATTGGCCTCTTCTTACAGTACTAATGTTTCCATTTGCAAAAGAGATTCAACAGTGCTGAAAATTAATATTGCTGCATGCCTCCCAGGCTGAGTCTTGAATTATGCTCTGTCCTGAGGCTCCAATGATGTTATGGAAGTTAACCTAGCTATATTGGGGACTGAGTCCTATAGCAGCTTATCTTGTAGGTATTGCAGGACCATGTCTAGAGAGTCAACGTTTTAGTAATTGGCCTGCTACTTGATACGTAGTAGTGCAGGACACAAGAGTAGTTTGTGCGCCATTCTTGCAGCATAGGGCATGTATTGCAGCAAAAGACGTCCTCTTAGCCACAGTTTGTTGTGAAAATTCTTGAAACAAGTGGACTTTACATCCCTCTTTTCCTTCCTTAATCTTTGTTAATAACGCCATTTTATCTGCATAATTCAGCAATTTGAGTATTATCTGTCAAGGGGGTTAGTTTAATTTCAGAAAGGGCTTGAGTGTGCTATGATCCCTTTCAGTTATGATAGTATAATTTAACCCTGCAGATTTGGAAAGGTGGTTCTGCAGATACCCTACTAAATCTCTTTTAGGCATACTAAACTTAGTCTTCTAAGTCGTGGACCTCTTCGGATAGGTATGAAACTGCCATTTCTAAAAATCCCACCTTAGCTCCCAGTCTTTGAAAGTCTTCCTATTTGCTAGTAGCTAAAGCTTGTAAGTCTCTTGTATCCATTAAGTTTTGGGGGACTAAGTCTATGAGAGCATCCAGCTTCTTTATACTCTGTTGGATCTCTGTCACTGTGGTAAGACTGTAGCATTGGGCGACTACTGTGCATAACTAGAAATGAATAAGCCACACTCATTCAAGGCTCTTATAAAATCCTGGATCAGTATAAGAATGCAGGACAGGATAAAAGGTACGAGCCATTCACACTGACTAATTTTACTAGAACCCATAAATATTTGCAAATTACACTGCTGCCATGGCTCTCGGTCATTCTGCACCCCCAACAACAATTTAACTTGCCAGTAGATGGCACTTCTATAAAGGTGCCTCTTTACATTAAACGTTTGCTAAACATGCACTTGTCTAGCTACTGATTTAGTTCAGGGTCCTGCTCTGAGGGCTGATGTGCTTTGTGCCAAAATATTGTAAATTCCTAAAGTCTGCAGTTAAAAGAAATCTTTACCCTAAAAATGAAAAATGTATTTTTTCAACACATCTTCATGTCCTGTTCTAATGCATCAAATTACTCTATGTACTCTTATTATATAAAAGGCCATCACTGAAACTACCATAATGACAATATTTTGTTTTTTATTCTATTTTGTTCTCACAATGCACTTTGTGGCCCCATAATATGAAACTGCCTAGGCATACTAAATTAGGTGTTGGTTCTTCAGTAACCCACACTAGCAAGTCCCATGATGTGGAGACTGAATTTCTAAAAATTTGGACTTACATTTACTAAATCTGATTTTGCCACTTCTTGGAATATTTCCCCCTGCAAAAAAAAGAGAAGAGTGATGTTCGATATTAGCTGTTCTCATGCATTTTCAGTTTTTTTTTTCTGTCATGCTGGGAGTCAGCATTTGGAGTGCTGACATTTCAAAAGGGGGCTTTTTCTTTTGTATTTAGCAATGATGACAGTTCTGTGGTTCAATGGTTTCTTATAATGTCCCTGTGAATAGTACCACTGTTTCTTTTCACTAAATTATTCTGATTTGTGCTAACTATAGGCTGCTATATAGCTTTTCGTTGTCTAGTTATTATTTTCTTTAGTATGAATTGGTAAACTGGATGATTTTATTATGCACTAAAAGCTGTAGTTTCTAGACTCCTCCACAGTCTATCTTATGTGTTAATGTTCCCACTAAGTATTCTAGCAATGTTTATTCATCTGTGACTGGTGTTTATCACTTCAAAGACATGGCAAGGCAGATGAAATGTTCTTATAGTATTTCAGACTTTCTTTGATATTCTACAGCTACATGGATAAAGACAACACTTTGCTGACCAAATAGGAAAGTACTTATTGATGCCTTTGTATATGTTTCAGTATATATCACCTTTGCTCTCTAACATCTAACTCTTTGGGGAAAAAAAGTTCCTGTTTAGCTCTTAACTTGTCTCTTTGCTTACAAAAGAGTTTCAATTTAGATGTTAACTTGTTGCTTATAGCATTTTACTTACCCCAACAAAACAGTCTCAGAATGTAAAATTATGGGTGATAAATAATATTGGAAATTACAGAAAGTGTGCTGTCTAGCCTATATTATGCAGGATGGAACAAGTTCCTTTTAGAAATAATTCAAGATTTGAGCAGGTTAATTAGTGGGACCTTTATTTTATTTTATTTTATGTTTCATTTGTTAACCAGAGAAGAATAACTAATTCCAATGGACTGTTTTCAGATTCAACCCTTAATTGACTTATGGCATGCAAAATGGCCTGTCAGCCATCAATCCTCCCATTCTGGGTGCTCTAGGCACTAAACTATATCGATGTGAAATTTCATGGAGGAAAAACAATTCTGGGATAAGGTTATCTATTTTGGGGGTTGAAGTAGTGTTCCTAGAATTTTATAAATATGTTTGTGTAAGTTTAGTGAAGTTGATCTTTTCTATGGGACCTTTTCTCATGAATAACCTGCATTGCTGTGCATTCCAACCTCAAAAGTTGATTTCACACAGATGGTATGCTCTTGCACATGACTGAGAAATCACTTCTCCCTTGCAGTCTCATACTCAGCATTGTGTTTATTAGTTTACTTATTTTTTTATTTATATTTGGGAAACAAGCTATTTAACTGAGTAAAAACAATTTTAAGCAGAGGCCTGAAAATCAAAGCTCCAAAGTTATGATAACAATACAATCATACCACAATATAAAGTAGATGGCAAGGTGTTCTATATATACATATTGTTTAGACTTTCAAGTTTAGAAAAAAATCCTTTAATCTGTGTACATGTTTTGGGGTAGTGGAAGGAGTCATGGCTGGTGGTGGAAGAAAAGCAGGATGTACCTATAGAAAATGAGAAATGAGTGAAACAAGCAACATGTAGGTTACTAATAACAACAAACAAGAAGCAGAAACTGGTGAGGTACCAGTAAAAATCCACAAAACAACAAGGATTTCAAACTGATAAAAATGAATTTATTCAGTCTTAGCGCCTCGGCCACAACAGCCTTCAACGAGTACAAGTTTAATGAAAACACACTCCCATATATATATATATATATATATATATAAATATATATATATATATATATATATATATATATATATATATATATATATATATATATATATATATATATATATATATATATATATATATATATATATATATATATATACACATTAAATAATTATTCAATTAAATGCAATCAAAGACACAATAAAAACTAAATGGCATGAAATTTAAAGTAACCTTCTCCAATTAAAATCTCTGTTTAAGCCCATCGGTGACAATGTATTAAATTTCAGTATAAATACAGTTTCTTTATAGAGCAAAATGCTTTTAAGTAATCTCTCATCCCCCTTCTTAATAAATACTTGTTCAAGAATAGTTGCTTGCAATAAATTAACATTTCCATTATGTTTTTCTATAAAGTGCAATGCTAAAGGACTTTCTAAAGTTCCCCTTTTAATGCCTCGGATATGTTCCTGCAACCTAATTCTAATTTTTTTTTTCGTTTTCCCAATATAGAAAGAGTCGCAAGGAAACTTAAGACAATAAATCACACCCACTGTATGGCACATAAAACAACTATATGGTCTAAATATTCTTCCATTAATCCTGGAAAAATTAAGTCTAATAAAAGAACACACATTACAATTATAACATGGTATAGTGCTATAAGTTGCTAAAGAAAGGGCATTCCTCATCACTGGTGAGACATAATACGCTTTAACTAATTTATCCCCCAGATTCTGTCCTCTCTTATAAGCTATGTAGGGAACATCAGAAATGAATTTATGTAAAAATTCATCTCGTAACAAGAATTTCCAATAATATTTAATAAGGTCCCAAATCTCAACACTTAATAAGTTAAAAATTGTCACAAAAAAGATTTTTTGTTGTTTATTAGTCCTCTTTGGTACTTCAGCCCTTAAAGTAAAATTATTAACTTCTGTAATTTTGTCTCTGCTATCAATTAGTTTATTCAAGTTTAACTGTATTAATTTATCAACTGATTTACAAATTAAATTTTTACTGTAACCCCTCCGCAAAAACATATCTAATAATTGATTAAGTTGCTTCTCTAGATCTACATTATCATTGCAAAGCCTAGATAACCTAATAATTTCACCATAAGGTAGAGATTTCAATGTATGGGACGGATGGCAACTAGTCCCAAAGAAATATTGGTTGCCATCCAAAAATTTACAATGAATTGTGGTAATAACATGACCATCTTTCCCTCCTGATAAATGAATATCCAAGAAATTAACTTCAGTTCCACATTGTAAACCATCAAATTTTATATTACATGTATTGTCTTTTATTTCAGTAAAAAAAGTTGATACTTCATTTAGCCCCCCTTTACATAAAAAAATCAAATCATCAATGTATCAAAAATAAAACAAAACATGTTGTTGTACAAATGTATTAGTATAAATATAATCCAACTCAAATTTGGCCATAAAAAGGTTGGCATACATGGGTGCAAATGGTGCCCCCATAGCCGTGCCCTTTAATTGATGATAAACTCCCTCATTGAAACTAAAAAAATTATTCAATAGGCAAAAATGAGTTAAATCAATAATGCAATGTGAAGTGGGACTATCTCCAAGAAAGTAATGTAAAGCTCGTACTCCATCACTATATCTAATGTTCGTATATAAACTAACCACATCCATGGTAACCCAGAACATATTATCCGTCCAAAATATATTCGATATTTTCTCAATAAAATCAAAAGAATCTTTTATATAGGACTCAGTCCTTTCTACATAAGGTGACAAATAACCATGTATCACAATACCTATGTTCTGTAAAAAATAATTAACAGCAGAAACAATAGGGCGTCCAGGAGGATTTATAAAATTTTTGTGTAGTTTAGGAAGACAATAAAAAGTAGCTAACTTACAATTTTCCAAATTAAATTTGGTGTCAAGATCTTTTTGAGAAAAATACCCCAAACATACACCCTTTTCAATTAATAATGTGAAATCATTCATGGCATTCAAATTTCTAGCAATTTCACATACTTCATAAGTTGATACATCATTTAAATGTTGCATGCACATACTATAGTATTGAGTGTAATGAAGCAATACAATTTTGTTGCCTTTATCAGAGGGCTTAATAATTAAATCACTCCTGTTCATAAGACTTTTTAAAGCAAACCATTCATTTTTAGTCATATTGTATCACCAAGCACTATTATCACATGTATCAACAAGTTCTTGTACAGAAAAATTCACCATTTCTGAAAAATGTATTACAGTATTATTAATGTAGGGAGGTATATATTTGCTCCGAAAATCAACACCAGTGGTATTTAACAAAGAATAAGCATTAGGAGAAGTAGAAATATCAAAGCCATCCGATAAGCAAGAAAAGAAACTATCATCATCGCTATCATTTTCAAAACTACATTCAAAACTATGTTTACTCAACCGCTCATCCCCTTGTGCAAAAAAACATTTCAAATGCAATTTTCTAACTAATTTAAAAATTTCTTGTTTAATTAAATAGAGTCTAGGTGTAACATTAGGTACACATTTTAAACCCAAATGGAGAACAGTAGGTGGCACATTAGAAACATGAAAAGCAGCTTGAGAAACATATGTTCCTGCAACCTAATTCTAAATTTTCTTTTCATTTCCCCAATATAGAAAGAGTCGCAAGGACACTTAAGACAATAAATCACACCCGCTGTATGGCACGTAAAACAACTATGTGGTCTAAATATTCTTACATTAACCCTGGAAAAATTAAGTCTAATAAAAGAACACACATTACATTGCTTCTTGTTTGTTGTTATTGGATTTCTATGGAGTCAGATTCCTTGCTGAACATTCCCAGGGTCTTTTGAGAAAACTTAATGGTTACTACTAATGCCACCGCTACCCCACCGGTTCCTGGAGGTTCTGGAATTCTAGGTGTATCAGGTATGGTTTTGCAGAAAACTATGGACAATTTCGTTGTCCATGGTTCTTCAGTTCCTGTTTCTCAAGCTGCTTTTCATGTTTCTAATGTGCCGCCTCCTTCATTTGGTTCTCAGGTTCCACCTGTGTCTACTCATTCTATTGGAATGACTGGTGTTTCAAAAATTGCTCAACCATTATTAAATGGTGAGTCTACCTCTGCTAACTTCACTTTAAAATTCATGGAAGATAGAAAGCAGAGACATAATAATCCATTTGGGGGCATTGGTGGAAATTCTTATGGATCATTTCCCCAGGAGATACAGGGTAATGTGGATAGTTTTGAAAAACTGATTTTCCAAGAAACTCATTGTCATTTTAATCTCTTGGGATTAATTAGATACACAGAAATGAACACTGCCCCTCTAGGATTAAGGGCTTTTAAAAGCCCAGCAACTCCCTTTGATATAGCGGACAATTCTGATTTAATGTTTAAAGATCGTTGGTTAGCTACGGCATATACTTGTGCCATGGAATGGGTCAATATTCTGGTAGAAAGGGAAAAGTTATTGCATATGAAGTTAAAAAAAGAACTTAATGAGATGCATATGCAATTACTGAATCAAGTAGGTAATTCTAAGATTAATGACATTTTCAAAAATTTGAAAGAGAAACTAAATAAGTTTGAAAATGAACAAGTTCATTTTAAGTTACATAAAATCAAACAAGATATTCATGATTACGGAAATTGGGTGGGCTTTTCTTTGGAGAAGTCAACAAAGTTTCTGTTCAGGGCAGACAGGGAAAAGAAATAACAAAAAACAATTGTCTGTCTCTTTTGCTTCCTCCAATAGTATAGGTTTTACCACTGATTCGGAGGGTGAAGTACATGACTTTCCCCCGTTGCCCGTTGCACATGAACCTGAAGTTCATCAACAGCATTTTTGCCAGAATGAAGAAAATGCCAAAAGAGGAAATAAGAAAAAAGAAATTGGTTTAAATTCTGCAGCGGGTGAAGGACAATCTAAACAAACATATAAACGAGGTAGATGGAACTGAACTGAGTAATGCTGAAACTTATTTTATATCTGTAAATGTTTCAAATGTTGTTAATTTATCTGGATGTGCTTTAACGGATGATCAGATTGCTGTTCTCCATTTGGGTTTAAAATTTGTACCTACTGTTACACCTAGACTCTATTTAATTAAACAGGAACTTTTAAATTAGTTAGAAAATTGCATTTGAAATTTTTTTGCACAAGGGGATGAGCGGTTGAGTAAACATAGTTTTGAATGTAGTTTTGAAACTAATAGCAATGATGATAGTTTATTTTCTTGCATATCAGATGGCTTTGATATTTCTACTTCTCCTAATGCTTATTCTTTGTTAAATACCACTGGTATTGATTTTCGGAGCAAATTTATACCTCCCTACATTAATAATACTGTAATACATGCAATAGTGCTTGGCGATATAATATGACTAAAAATTAATGGTTTGCTGTAAAAAGTCTTATGAACTGGAGTGATTTAATTATTAAGCCCTCTAATAAAGGCACCAAAATTGTATTGCTTCATTACACTCAATACTATAATATGTGCATGCAACATTTAAATGATGTTTCAACTTATGAAGTATGTGAAATTGCTAGATATTTAAATGCCATGAATGAGTTTTACACTATTAATTGAAAAGGGTGCACGTTTGGGGTATTTTTCTCAAAAAGAGCTTGACACCAAATTTAATTTGGAAAATTGTAAGTTAGCTACTTTTTATTGTCTTCCTAAACTACACAAAAATTTTACAAATCCTCCTGGACGCCCTATTGTTTCTGCTAATTATTTTTTACAGAACATAGGTATTGTGATATATGGTTATTTGTTACCTTATGTAGAAAGGACTGAGTCCTATATAAAAGATTCTTTTGATTTTATTGAGAAAATATTGAATATATTTTGGACGGAGAATATGTTCTGGGTTACCATGGATGTGGTTAGTTTATATACGAACATTAGACATAGTGATGGAGTACGAGCTTTACATTACTTTCTTGGAGATAGTCCCACTTCACATTACATTATTGATTTAACTCATTTTTGCCTATTGAATATTTTTTTTAGTTTCAATGAGGGGGTTTATCATCAATTAAAGGGCATGGCTATGGGGGCACCATTTGCACCCATGTATGCCAACCTTTTTATGGCCAAATTTGAGTTGGATTATATTTATACTAATACATTTGTACAACAACATGTTTTGTTTTATATTTGATACATTGATGATTTAATTTTTTATGTAAAGGGGGACTAAATAAAGTATCAACTTTTTTTACTGAAATAAATGACAATACATCTAATATAAAATTTGATGGTTTACAATGTGAAACTGAAGTTTATTTCTTGGATATTCATTTATCAAGAGGGAAAGATGGTCATGTTACTACCACAATTCATCGTAAATTTTTGGATGGCAACCAATATTTATTTGGGACTAGTTGCCATCCGTTCCATACATTGAAATCTCTACCTTATGGGGAAATTATTAGGTTATCTAGGCTTTGCAATGATAATGCAGATCTAGAGAAGCAAATTAATCAATTATTAGATATGTTTTTGCGGAGGGGTTACAGTAAAAATTTAATTTGTGAGTCAGTTGATAATACAGTTAAATTTGAATAAACAAATTGATAGCGGAAACAAAATTACAGAAGTTAATAATTTTACTTTAAGGGCTGAAGTACTAAAGAGGACTAATAAACAACAAAAAATCTTTTTTGTGACAACTTTTAACTTATTAAGTGTTGAGATTTGGGACCTTATTAAATATTATTGGAAATTCTTGTTACGAGATGAATTTTTACATAAATTCATTTCTGATGTTCCCTACATAGCTTCTAAGAGAGGACAGAATCTGGGGGATAAATTAGTTAAAGCGTATTATGTCTCTCCAGTGATGGACCTGCCCTTTCTTTAGCAACTTATGGCACTATACCATGTTATAATTGTAATGTGTGTTCTTTTATTAGACTTAATTTTTCCAGGATTAATGGAAGAATATTTAGACCACATAGTTGTTTTACGTGCCATACAGTGGGTGTGATTTATTGTCTTAAGTGTCCTTGCGACTCTTTCTATATTGGGGAAATGAAAAGAAAATTTAAATTAGGTTGCAGGAACATATCCGAGACATTAAAAGGGGAATTTTAGAAAGTCATTTAGCATTGCACTTTATAGAAAAACATAATGGAAATGTTAATTTATTGCAAGCAGCTATTCTTGAACAAGTATTTATTAAGAAGGGGGATGAGAGATTACTTAAAAGCATTTTGCTCTATAAAGAAACTGCATTTATTCTGAAATTTAATACATTGTCACCGATGGGCTTAAACAGAGAAGTTAATTGGAGAAGTTTACTTTAAATTTCATACCATTTAGTTTTTATTGTGTCTTTGATTGCATTTAATAATTATTATTAATAATTATTAATAATATTTATTAAGCCTGCCCCACTCCTGGCTGCTGCGTTTTTCCCTTGCTGGTAGCGTTTGCGCAAGTAACCCTTCTGCCTGTATACATCCCCCAGCTTCAATATCCTGCTTAATACTGGAAGCCCAGAGTCAACCCTGAACACTGATACCTGAACTACCTACTCCTGAAACAGGACTGAACTAGACATAAAGACTTGTCTTCCCCATAGTTCTCTGCCTTGAGATACAGGAACTTGTCTTTTGAAACAAGCAACCCTTCTGCCTGTATACATCCCCAGCTTCAATATCCTGCTTAATACTGGAAGCCCAGAGTCAACCCTGAACACTGATACCTGAACTACCTACTCCTGAAACAGGACTGAACTAGACATAAAGACTTGTCTTCCCCATAGTTCTCTGCCTTGAGATACAGGAACTTGTCTTTTGAAACAAGCAACCCTTCTGCCTGTATACATCCCCAGCTTCAATATCCTGCTTAATACTGGAAGCCCAGAGTCAACCCTGAACACTGATACCTGAACTACCTACTCCTGAAACAGGACTGAACTAGACATAAAGACTTGTCTTCCCCATAGTTCTCTGCCTTGAGATACAGGAACTTGTCTTTTGAAACAAGCAACCCTTCTGCCTGTATACATCCCCAGCTTCAATATCCTGCTTAATACTGGAAGCCCAGAGTCAACCCTGAACACTGATACCTGAACTACCTACTCCTGAAACAGGACTGAACTAGACATAAAGACTTGTCTTCCCCATAGTTCTCTGCCTTGAGATACAGGAACTTGTCTTTTGAAACAAGCAACCCTTCTGCCTGTATACATCCCCCAGCTTCAATATCCTGCTTAATACTGGAAGCCCAGAGTCAACCCTGAACACTGATACCTGAACTACCTACTCCTGAAACAGGACTGAACTAGACATAAAGACTTGTCTTCCCCATAGTTCTCTGCCTTGAGATACAGGAACTTGTCTTTTGAAAGTATGTACATATATTCCTATGTGACTTAAACTGTAATATAATCCTGTAGTTATTTAAGTAAGCGTTCCCTGCAGGACTATCAGCAGCCACAGTCTCTATTATATACCCCCTGCCTGTAATAATCTCTCCTCCTACTTTGTCTCTATACTTCACTCCCATTTACCTTTGTTAACCTCTCACCTATTACTCTCCCCCTGCTTGTATATTACTTATCTTTTGTCTTACCCCTACCTCCCCCAGTCTCTCTAAACCCCTTTAAGTATATTGTACTTTCCTTACCTGCTTACCTTACCTTACCTGCTTTAACCATTCTATCTAGTCTCTCTAATACCCCTTATGGTAGATCCTACCTACCTTTCCTGAAAGGCATTTTACCCTTTTTTCTTTCACTACCTTGCTCCCAGATAATAGCCTTGAAACCCTTTCTGCTCTCATCTTACCTCTGCTACTCCTGAACCTATCTCTTTGTCTCTCTATCAGCTCTTAGCCAGCTCTTTTCCACTCTGCTAACTTAATCTCTCAACCCCTAGGTACCTTACCTAAATCTAGCACAAATCTAGTACAGTTTACTTAACCTTACCTTAGATTTAACCCCTAGGTACCTTACTTAACCTTAAATTTACCTCCCTCTTCACTGATTGTTCTCCCTCCAAACCTGTCTGTGTCTGCACCGCTCCGTTAAGCCCTTCCGGCTCCACTCCCCTCCCTACCCCCCCAATTCCCACCCACCCCAGTGCTCCTATTCTTATACTACCTACACGCACCCCCTCACTCCTCTAACCAATTAATCACTCCAAACAATTATCTTCACCTACCACACCCTCCTCTTTACTATCTCTACTTATAGTACTGCTTCCCATTTTTTACTACCCCTCCCTCTACCTAAGTCTCAGTTTTTCCCACTAGTCCTTTTATCTTATCTCTCTCCTCTTCCTTTGCATTTGTAATCGTGTATATATATATATATATATATATATATATATATATATATATATATAAATATTTATATCAGTATACTTAGATATTACAATATGTATACTACTGGAAAAGTTATCTTAACCTACTTAATAATCTTATCCATATATTTACCTGTCCTGACCTCAGCCTATCTCCTAACCTATTTTGAAAACTCCAATCTCACCCTCAACAATCTCCCTCCAAAACAAACAACCACTCTTGATATTTCTCACTCACTTACACATATTAACATAATCTTTACTCCCTGCTATACATCACCTCAATACCATCGATATGCACACATTAAGTATAACAACCTATTAATAAAAAATGGAAACTTCTAATTAACTACTCACATAACCCAATATCTAAAACACAAAGCCCTACCTTAAAGGATGGGGACATACATCCTAATCCTGGCCCAACCAATGCATCTATAGGAAATATTCACTGCATGTCTTCCCTAACCGGCCAACCTTAACCAAAATCTCCAACTCTCTACTTATAGCACATCTCAATATCCGCAGTATCAATAACAAAATTGCACACCTTCATGCTCTCCTTCATATTCACTCTTTCGACATTTTCTGCCTAACAGAAACATGGTTAAAACCTGGAACTAAGGATAATGAAATTATCCCCCCTGGCTACAATATATTGAGACAAGACCGAATAAAACGTAAGGGTGGGGGAGTAGCACTTCTCTATAAAAGTGGCCTACAGATCTCCTCTATAAATGATAGCCCACCTATGGTTAGTAAGGCTGAAGTCCTCATCTCCAAACTTCAAATCAATCCTAACAAATCCCTCTATGTGATTTGTATCTACCTACTGCCTGGTAATAACAACACTATAATAGAAGATATTCTTAGCTGGGTATCCTCAACTTACCCACAAGAAACTATAATTCTAGGTGATTTTAACACAGACTGGAAAACCTTCAACACTAATAACCCTCTCGCACATATTAATCTCCATGGCTTTACTCAAACTATCAACTCAACTACCAGAATCAACAAACCAACTAAAAAAGAGACTACCTTAGACTGGATACTTATAAATAAACAACCCCATACTTATAATGTAGGAACTTTACCAGATGATCTAAGCGATCATACTCTAACTTATATTATAAGACAAAGAAATGACATTTTCAACACCCCTACCTACAGGATTTCACGAACTAATAAACAGTTTGACCCTGTACTATTCCAAAATGAACTCAAAGCATGTGACTGGAAACCTCTAAAAATACTCCCACTAGAGGAGGCTGTCAAATATTTTAACTCCAAATTCCTTGCAATCCTAGATGTGCATGCACCTAAACGATCTATTAGAATAAAATCCAAACCAGCCCCCTGGCTTACAAAAGAGACGACAAAAATTCTACTTAGAAATAAAGCTTGGTCTACATGGAGAACTAACAGAACTTCCCTGAACAACAAACTTTAGACAGCTAAGAAACATCACTAAAAAGCCATACTCTCCGACAAAAGAACTACTACTGTAAGCTACAACAAACACACCAGAACAATCCTCAAAATTTTGGACTAACATTAATAGGCTCCTTAACCCTGGCCACTCTAGCACACCAGCCCCTCATGATGCTGATCATAATACCCCAAATCAAATAGCCAACAACTTCAACACCTATTTTACAGAAACTATACAATCCCTAGCTAGTCAGCTTTCAACTGATAACAGAAGGATCCCATTTTCCTCAGCTGGATCATTACCTACATTTACATTTCAGCCTATCTCAACCACTTTCATATATAGAATCTTATTAAAACTGAAACCTTGCACTCCTTCAGCCGACCAATTGCCTTCTGAATACTTACAAAAAGCAGCCAAAGTTATGGCCTTCCCCATATCCATCCTACTTAACAGAACCATTAATGAAGGAAGTATTCCAGACATCTGGAAAATCTCCCACATCATCCCCCTACATAAAGGAGGTAAATCCTATGATTACTCTAATTATAGACCAATAGCCCTGCTATCACCTCTAGCAAAGATCATGGAAAAGTGCATTCACCACCAGCTATTAGAACACCTTACTAAACATGACATACTGGCTAAATGCCAGCATGGCTTTAGGCCATTCATAGCACTACCACTGCTCTACTCTCTTTTACTGACTCCATATATAGGAATCATAATAATAACACCCTCTCCTCTGCTCTCTTCATCGACCTTTCAAAGGCTTTTGATATGGTTAACCATCCACTGCTTATAAATACTCTTGAACTTCTTGCTCTAGATACACGAGCTATACAATGGTTCAAGTCTTACCTTAACAATAGACAGCAGGCAGTTCTCTGGGAAAACAAACTTTCATCCCACCTACCAGTCACCCTTGGAGTTCCCCAGGGCTCCATTTTAGGACCTCTTCTTTTCTCACTGTTCATCAACGACCTTCATATAGCAGTCCCTGAAGCCACCTGTATTCAATATGCCGATGATTCCACACTTAAATGTTCTGCCAACACCACGTCTGATCTATACTTTCTAACTCAGAAAGTATTCAACTCAGTAGAAGACTGGTTCCTGAAACGCTGTCTCCTTTTAAACGCCAAAACCAAGCTTCTACTTTTCACACCTACCAATAGGTCCTCTCCATAAACTTCTCTATTAAGTCTAACAATGGTACCCTCATCGTTCCTGATCCTACTACCAAACTATTAGGAGTTACAATTGACAACAACCTCAACTTTGATAACCATATAAATAACACCATTCAAACAGTGAACAGAAAAATGGGCTCCTTATCGAATTAAACCCTTCTTAACTCCCATAGCTAGAACCACTATTGCCCACTCTCACTTAGTCTCTACTCTTCTCTATGCTTCTCCCATTTATACTAACCTAAAGAAAAATAATCTTCTCAAACTGTCTAACTCCTACAACAATATTGCCAGATTTGCCACTGGAAATGCATTTCAAACACACCACTGTCTGAACCTTAACCAGCTAGACTGGCTTGAACTCCCTAACATGATAACTTATTCCCAACTCACCATTGCTCATAAAATATTTTACAAACCAAATCATACTCCAATACTTGCTAACCTAATTACTCCTTATAATAATCTAAATTCCCTACGCTCCTCTAGCAAACTACGTTGCTAGCATAAGTAAGTCCAATAACTTGTCAGGTGACAGCCTATTCTCCAATACTGTTGGGAAACACTGGAACCTTCTACCTACCGACTTAACACTACTACCTTCTCTGTCACTCTTTAAGCCAAAACTCAAGCGTCACCTAAAATCTCTCTGGCTATGCCCCTGCACGAACCCTGATTAATCTACTACCTATCCTACTTTATCTTCTTACTGCCTATGGATATATAATCACAATCTATATACCTCTCTGTATTCTAAATCTGGACATTGTAAAACTTTTATAACCACAAATATTTAAGTTAACTACAATGAACTCTAGTGTATCCTTTCATATCATATGATTATGTGACTGACATGACTTTATACTCACCTTTTTATTATTGTACTTTTTAAAAACCTTACATCTTTATTCTAAATACTTACTATTTTATGTGTTTTATTATTTTCTAATGTGTTTTATAATTTGATATTTCATTTTGAGCTATGCTGGAGCTTTTCTCCCCGGGCCTCTACTGAAAATGGAAATATATCCAGTTGGACTAGCCCGGTCAACAAATGTAAAATAAATAAAATAAAATAAAAATAATTTATATATATATATATATATATATATATATATATATATATATATATATATATATATATACTATGGGACTGTGTTTTTATTAAATTTGTACTCGTTTAAGGCTGTTGTGGCCGAGGCACTAAGACAGAATAAATTAATTTTTATCAGTTTGGAATCCTTGTTGTTTTGTGAACATGTAGGTTACTGGTGGGGGCTGGGAAAGGACACAAAGTTGAAGGATAGAAAAATTCAGACTATAATGAAATATGGGGGAAGGAAAGAAGTAGAGTACTGAATAGGGAATAAAGTGAGGAAAACTACAAAATATATCTCTAGCAATGTAAGATTCCCAGCACAGTGTAAGAACATAATGTCACTTGATCAATTTGTTGATCTGGGTATGACAGTACTAGACAGAAAAATAGTAGGTATCATGTTGTCATGTGAAGGCCTGCATGATGCTATGTCTGTACAAGGGCACTGACTATTACTGCTGTTATGGCCAGTATCTTCATACTGTGCACTAGTTTGGGCAGATGTAGTCATATTATATATTTCCTGCAGGGTATGCTAGACTGAAATGTGGATGCTGTTAAAGGTGTGCACTGTAAACAGGCATGCTGATCTATGTTAATCACAGTCAGCCCTTTTCCCCTGCACATGACCTGCTATCTTTACAACATTGTGTGTTTGTATATTTTCATTACAGCTCTATAAATAAAATGGTCACATACTACCTAAAACAAGTCTCCCTGTGCACACATCCTTAAAGTATGCATTGTTTCTTCACATATATCCCACTTTCTGTGTTTTTTTTCCCTTGCTTACTTCATGATCCCTTCCACTTCCATTTGATCCTATCTAGTCCTGACAATTCAAGTGTTGTGGACTATGTCATTTGTCTGTGGCAATACCTCTGCTTTCATGTATAACACATTGATAGTGCTTATGTAGTAAAGATTTTATCATAGCATGTGTTGGCTCACTTTAAAATGTATTGTACCAATCACTTCAAATTCCAGGTTTACCAATATCCATATACATGTTCCTCTGCATTAGCATATTGTATACATGCATTGCTTGCTATTTGATATAGACTAACTTGTGTATGCCTGCTTCTCTCTCTCTTTCTGTTGTTTATACAGACAAACGTGCCTAGATTTTCTCCCTGTGTAGGGAAAGGATTGTGATATTACTGTTGTGGAGTGTGTACCTATACAAATGCAAACATGTTTAGCATTTATTGTGTCAGCATGTCACAGTGGGATTTGGATAGTCATTCATGTGTTCAGTGTAATCAAAAGTTCATTCGTGCCAGTGACATCAGAGAGAGCCAGCCCTATTGTCCCCTGTACCTTTACCAAAGCAGTCAGCAATATCAAGTAGATGTTTCTTGGGCATTGACACATCTGTACATATGTCATCTTTGATTGTGCATATATGGTCACACATGTACACATAACTTCCACGACTGCTTGTATGATACATACTGTATTTCTAGTTGCACTGTATTTGTCTATTGGTGCTCTATTGGAATTTGTCAAACATCACCATGGTTTATACATGGTATGACAGTTAACACTTACCTTCATGGTGTCATGACTGATTATCCCCTGTGCATCTTATTGTGACTTTGGCTTCACCATCCTAGCCACATGCATGCCAGTCATATGTACTGCACATCTTAACTCAGGTGCTTTGTAGTGGACCTTTTAGGGGCATAGTTTGGATTTCTGGGTTTGTACACCATCTTCCAGAACATTGCCCCTCCCCTGCAAGTATAGCCTCCACACCTCCACACCAGGGTACATTTTTCTACAGAAAAAATAGCCATTATGGCATTCTAAGGAAACAAAGAAAAAAGGTCATTCAACAAAATCTATAGCTTTTCTTTTGTCCCTTGTTAGCACCACATCTTGACAATCATTATCTCCAACTTCCTCACCCAGTACTGCCATCAGTTGAGGCCACCTAGGTGGAGTGGAAAGGAAACTGGGATAGCAACATTCTACCCCTGATGTGGCAGGTGGTACGGAGACATGGACACCAGCATTGCAAGAGGTGGAGAGGAACTGAGTTGAAGGGCAACATTATATGTGCTACTTGGACCAAGCTTTTTTTTTTATTTCTGTTAGGCCCTACCTTCTCACTTATATGCTGGGTACTACCACTCAGATAGAGTGCAATGGTGCTGTAAGGGAAACACCAAAATGATGGCATGCTCCTTCTTTATCTTCATACTTTCTGCAGCATCTGTTTTATCATCACAGCCCTGAAGTTCATATCCCTTAACTGCCCTTGATTCTGCAAAATGGCCCTGATTTCTTTGTCCTATTTTTGCCCTGTTCCTCATATCATTTTTGATTTTTTGACAAATCACTGAGAATTACAGACAGTCAATAATCACAGACATTGCTGTCTCATACTTCTCATTGTTTAGAAAATACATGTTGATGCAAAACCTGTTATTCTCTTAAATTTTTAAATTAATAAGAGAAATACATTAAAAATGGTTGTGTATTTGCCACCCCTATTATTTTGGCTTTGGCCTCGATTCTTTTTCAGACACCTTTATTAAATTATCACTTATGACATGAGCAACCTTAGATTAACAGAAAAAAAAATATTAACATTTTTCCATTCACATACATTATACATAACATATATTTTCTTTCCATGTAACTATCATCAGCCAGCATTACATAAATTTCTGAATTTCCTGCCTTCCTGTAAAGCCAACTCCTCCTCCCTCGTCCAGTTCTTTTATAATATTTAGTACTTCAAATACAGTTGGTTTAAACTTTTATTTCCATTTCCGTAACTGTTTTTTTGGCAGACAGCCGAATTAAATTTAATAAGGTCTTACTATGTCTATGCAATTCAGATTCTGTGTTCCCATTCAAAAGAATCTTTTCCTTAGTTACACTATTTGCTCATCCAATATTTCTGACAGAGTATTCCAAATGTAATTTTTTAAATCTGCCAACTAATTACACTATCAAAATATATGTCCCCAGTTACCTCTTTCTTCCCCATCACACATCTGACATTTGCTATCTACTTGAGCAAAAATTCTTGAATACACTTCCAAGCAAATAGCCTAAACCTTCTGGTCTTTGTTGTATACTTGGGAGCCATACATATGCCCCCCCCCCCCATTGTTTTCTTGTAAATTGCTTTTCCAGTCTCTCTAGTAACCAAAGAAACAAAAACCAGACTAAAAAATCCAAAAATCAGCACACAGAGCTGGGACCAGAACTGATACGTCAGCAAACAATCTTTATTTGATACACGGTTAGCACTTTCAT
This sequence comes from Protopterus annectens, assembly GCF_019279795.1. Lineage (NCBI taxonomy): Eukaryota > Metazoa > Chordata > Ceratodontiformes > Protopteridae > Protopterus > Protopterus annectens. Next base: position 1,007,965,457 of record NC_056743.1, on the reverse strand, counting down.
CTGGTATAACTCACCAGACTTCATCAGACAATGTCAAAAGTCACAACCCTTCTTGAAATACTCTTCCCAATTAATACATCTACCAATAAAGTAGCTAAATCAATTAAGTACTTCACTACATCACAGATAAGACTTTTAAAGCAATACTTTCCCTTTTTACATTGTTGCATTTCATCATCTAATCTTAAACATACAAAATAGAAACATGTTATCAATTACTAAAGTATTACTACTATAAATATATATATATATATATATATATATATATATATATATATATAACACATATACATACATAAATATATGAGCATATGAATATATATACATATATAAATACATATATGAGATAAGTATTTACACCTATCTTTAAAATGTAAAGTTTATATATAATTTAATAACTTTTGTTTCTAAAATTCAATAACTTTAAACTTGGACAATAATTTACATAGTCATACAATCTAAATAACACCTATGCATATATTTATATATGTATTTATATATTTATATATATATATTTTATATTTATAGTAGTAATACTTTAGTAATTGATAAAATGTTTCTATTTTTTATGTTTAAGGCTAGATGATGAAGTGCAACAAAGTAAAAATGGAAAGTATTGCTTTAAAAGTCTTATCTGTGATGTAGTGAAGTACTTAATTGATTTAGCAACTTTACTGGTAGTTGTATTAATTGGGAAGAGTATTTTAAGAAGGGTTGTGACTTTTAACATTGTCTGATGAAGTCTGGTGAGTTATACCAGATGAAAGCGCTAACCGTGTATCAAATAAAGATTGTTTGCTGATGTATCAGTTCTGGTCCCAGCTCTGTGTGCTGATTTTTGGATTTTTCCAGTCTCTCTTCCAAATCTTTTCTACCCCCCCCCGATTGATTCTTCTTTTGTAATATTCCCTACTAATTACAATTTTATTAACAGCAGCTTCAATTCTAGATTAAACTAAATATTCTACCAATAAAGATCTTTCACTAAATATTCTCCTAGCCCTTTCTCATTGCCTACACTATGATATCAATTCCTGGTAGGGAAGGCAATCTCTAGCTTGCAGTCCTAATGTCTTCTTGACCTCATCCCACTCAATTAGCTTTCCCTCTCAATACTTTGTTCCTTTGCCAGTTTTCTTCAGTAAATTTCAGTCCCCTGTTGCTTATTTTCTGTGCTCCTACTTGCAGTCATCCCTATTGCCAAAATCTCCTTTCTCCATTCTCTTGTTGGTTTATTTCTTAGAATAGTTTCTGCTACTTTATGAGTATATTCTGTATGGTTGTTATTCTTCTTCTTAAGAATTTGCATCCAAAATCCCACTCTCTCTTTATTTCCTGAACTTTCCCACTGCTTCATCATAATCCATTTTCATTTTGAATTATAACCTTTTGCTTGTGTTATATATAAGGGCCTTAACTCTGTAGCTCTAAAATATCCCTTTAAATCAGGTGCTCCTAAACCACCATTTTTTGTTGGGATGATCAGCTTATCTCACTTAACTCTTGCCTTCTACCCCTCCCAGATAAATGTATTCAACACTTTATTAATTATTATCCACACCTTCTTCTCTGTGTGATAAAAATATGCTTGGCCTATATATAAAGCAAATGAGACTAAAAGCATTTTCACTGCTTGAATCTCATTATCCATATCCATGAACAAGAGCTGTCAGTTTCTCAGTTTTTTAATTATCTTTTGTTTAGTTTTTTCACATATATCCTTAACTGTCATAACACAAGCCTTTTTAACCCAGACTCCTAAATACTTCATCTTATCATGTCCCCATAAAGTACTGCTGTACATAATTTACGGTTGTAGCCTTTGTTTTATCTTCATTAATTTTATATACAGAAAAGACCTGAAACTATCTCAAAGTATTCCACAACACTGCAATGCCCTTTTCTTTTTTTTATCTGGTACAAAGTAATACTATTTTCAAATAAAAGTCAACTTTTCCTTATTACCATACCAATTATATCCTTGCATTTCTGAGTCCCTTATTTTCTTTGCCAATGGCTCTAAATATAAAGCAAATAACAAAGGGGAAAGAGGAAACCCCTGCCTGGTTCCTCTGTTCAAACACAACATATCAGAGAGGAACCCTCCCACTTTAATTCTTGCCTCTGATCCTTCATATATCCTTCCAAATTAACCTTATTATTTTATTATTAATCTGAAGAAGAAATGAGGGATCTAGGGACCCAAGTAGATAGTCAGCTTTCCTTTGATAACCATGTTGCCAAAGTGGTTAGAAAATCCTTCTATGTGACCCATCTGATCACGAAAGGGTTCGCATCAAGATCTAAGGATGTAATGGTGCCCCTCTACTCTTCCCTCATCAGACCCATTATTGAGTACAATGCACCAATTGGGATGTACCTGGCTAGACATCTCCAGCAGCTGGAGATACCACAGAGGTACCTAACCAAGAGGATTACTGGCCTCAAACAGTTGCCCTATGCAGCACGTTTGAAAAAGTTAAGACTGTTCTCTGTTGCATACCACTTTCTCAGAGGTGATCTCTGTCTAACGTATAGAGCCATGTCCAACCCAGAATTGTTGAACATGCTCCATCTTAGCAAAACCAAATCGACTCGAGCTACATGCTCTAGGGATATAAACCTCAACACAACAATGAATAGAACATGCTGGAGGGGTAGATTCCCTTCACAGAGACTTCCCTTACTATGGAACAGGGTCCCAATCTACATAAGACAGAGCCCCCTCACTATCACTCTTCAAGAGGAACCTTGATGAGTGGATGGGTAACAGAAAGTTCACACCAGGGATCACACCAACAGCACTACTAGATAGGGGCCAAGGGTACTAGCTGCTAGTACAAGGGTCTAGGGAACTACTAAATGGGCGGTGAATACTGCACAATGTGGCTGGGCTAATATATGCCTTCGGGCAGATAGCCCAGTACCAACCTATTATCAGGGAATGCAAATGCTTCCATTGTCCTACTCATAAAATCCCAGCTTACTTTATCAAATACTTTCTCTTTATCAAGACCCACTAACAACAGCAGTATTTTCTTACATTCTGCTTCATTCTGGATCATCATTGTTCTGTTAATGTTGTCAAAAGTTTGCCTCCCCTCAACAAAAGCACATTGATCCCTATCTATCAATTTTTGCAACACCTTTGCCATTCTTTAGCTGGTACAAACATAAACACTTTATAATCATGATATAAAACCTAAATGTGGCTATATAAAGCTGGTTCTGATGGGTCTTTACTGTCTTTAGGTAATACAGTCACCACAGTTTTCTTCCAAGATGTTGGTGCTTCCCATACTTTTAAAATATTGCTAAATAAAATATTCCAGATCTTTATCACTTTATTCCACTCTAACTTCAACTTCCAAACTTCCATAGGAATACACTGGAGACTTTCCTGAAGATTGATTATACATCACAGTTTTTATCTCATCTCTTCCTATCTTAACTGTTAGTTGTTGAGCCTCATCTGCCTCTAACCTTGCCATAATTAAGTCTTCTATAATTATTTCAATCCATGCTCTTTCGTGATTTCAACATTTCTCTGCTTACAAATTTTCATAAAATTTCTGAAATATTTTTAATGGCTCTACACTATCTCTGGTTATTTTTCTTGTTATAGGCTCCCTAAGTTTGGTGACAACCCTTTCTGTTTTTTGTTGCCTACGTTGTTGTGCTAAAAGTTTTTGTGCTCTGGGGTTATTCTCAAAAATAGTTGCTTAACAGCAATTTATTTAAATTCAAGCATATTATCCAGGTACTCCCTTATTTTCTCTTTAGCACTCTGTATTTATGTCTGTTCTTGTTTTGTGAGATTCCCCTTATTCTGCAGTAATTTATCCTTTGTCAGCCCCTCTGCATAATTCTTATTACTTCTTAACCATATCTCTTTTATCTCAGCCCTATTTTTAAAATCCATTTTCATTTTATCCCATTTACTAGCTATAACTTCTGAAAGTATTTCTATCTTCCCTAATAATTCTCAAATAATTTCTACTACCAATTGTCAAAACAGACAGCTGCACCCAAAGGCGTTTCCTAACCTAAAATTAAGATTAACCATGCTAATGTGTATACTACAGCCAGTGTTCTCACTTACATTGATCGCTGTCATTTCTTTCCTTATCTCCATTCCCCTCCCAGATGTGAAAAATAGCTAGTATGCTTTCAGAAAACATTAACCTTTTGCCCTAAGAAAAAAGTGAACTGGTTAGATTTGAATAAAACTAAACTGTACACTGTTCTATTTAGTCTCATAATTTAACCTTTATTTCAGCTGTGTGCTATTGTGCCTTTAGTTTGCATTTTCATAAGTAAATGATGCTCAAAACTCTCGAGATGAATTGCTTGCACCTGTAGAAAGCTGGTCTCCATGTAAATGTAGTCTTTGTAATTTCGGTCAGAACAAAATGTTACAGCTACCTTTGCAACAGATTTCTTGACTCCCAGTGAACATTTGCTAATGGGAAAAAATAAGCTAATATATTTGTAGATGTAAGAAGCTTGGCATTTATCATTGTTTTCATCATTTTGTCTTGTTTCAAGCTTACTTGCTTAGAAAAAAAAAATACTTGTGTAGAGCTTAACCCAGTGGCATTAATCTAGACATTCACTTTTGTAAAAATTTGAGAAAATCTCTTAATACATATAATATAATCAATGCTCTTTTACACTGTGGCCCCACTACAGCAGCTCGATATCATAGTATATTAGCATTAGACTTGCTTTTGTCTAGCCTTCCTCCTCTTCTTAATACTGTAAAGCCTATATTTCTAATAACTAAAAAAGTGCTTGCTTACTTGATTTATTTATTTATTGACATTTGATTACCAGGAAAGTCCGACTGGGTAGAAACCCATTTTCAGTGGTGGCCTGGGGAGAAAAGGTCCAAATTATTAAAAACATTTTAAGAACAATAATTGCACAATTTTCAAAACTAAACCAACACATCTGCAGTTTAAATAATTATAATAAATTAGACATAATATAAAAACACTGGTTGAGAATCAATACAAGGTATATGACAATCATTTAATATTTAGAGAAATTTTACTCTGTAGATAAATTCAAGGTAAGCTAGTGTAATACAAATAGGAATTGCAATATTAAGTCAGGGAAAAATAATCTTATGGTATATTTAGAGAGAAAGCTTGAGAAGAGAATTAGATAGCAGTAAGGAAGTAAGTGAAGAAGGGAGAGTAAGGATGTATAAGGAGTGAAAAGGTACTTGTTCACATTTAGGGATATAGGTTATCCTAGTTTTGAGCAAGAACAGAGTCAGATTTTAGCTAGGAAATCTTTCAGAGTGGTTTTGAAAGATGGGAGGGTGGGTATAGACCTTATGGATACAGGTAAGGAGTTCCAGGCCTAAGCAACTTTATATGAATATAGACATTGCCCAGCAGATTTGCTAGGTTCATAGACAGACAGGAGTTTTTGGACACTGGATTGCAGTGACCAACTGGGAACATAGGTGTGTTGAATTTTTTTAGTGCTGGATAGGCAGATGGATGATGGATAATTTTATGGGTGGTAAGAAGTTATGTATATGTTAGTTGACGTGGCAGTTCTAACCAATTTAGGCTTTTCAGTGCTATATAGTGGTAGGTTCTGAAAGGGGTATGTGCTGCAAATTTAGTAACTTTGTTATAGCATTGTTCAGGTTTCAGTTTTTGTGAAGCCTGGAGGTTAGTAATGATTGAAGCACCATAAAGAAGAGTGGGGAGGAGATAAGGAGTGGCAAGTGTAGTTTTAGTTGCATTGGTCAGAAACGGTGTAGCTCTGTAAAGCATCCCTAGTTTTTGATGAGTTTTTCTCATGCAATTTTGTATATGCAGATCAAATGTAATATTATAATCCACTATCACCCCTAATAGTTTGCTATGAGAAGTGACTTCAATGGTTGTATTATCAAGAGAGAGGACATTAAATTTAGTTTTTTCATGAGAGTGGTATTTAGGGAAAAATAGTAGTAGTTTGGTCTTTTTTGGGTTGATCATGAGTTGTGAGTTATGAAACCATGTTTCAGTGGCTGCTAAAGCTTCCTAAGTAATTTTTGGAGGTGTATCACATTGTCAGATGTGCAGATGAGAGTGGAATCATCTGCATATTGTATTAGAGTGGGCTGTTGTGTGGAAGTATAGAGGGTGTTGGTGAAATTGTTAAAGAGGAGATGACCAAGGATAGAGCCTTGTGGTACACCGGTGGTAATTGGGAGGTAAGGAGACAGTGTAGAGTGACATTTTACTGACTGATACCTATTGGACAGGTAGCTTATGAAGCACAGAAGGGTGGGCTGAGAAAAACCTAGTGAGGTCATTTGAAGAAGTTTGCTGTGACAAACTGTGTTGAAGGCTTTCGAAAAGTCTAGAAATAAGGAAGAGACTAGTTTGCTATTATCTCTAGCTTTATTGACAGTATCAATACAGGTTAGAAGGGCAGTGCTAGTAGTATGGGAAGGGTGGAAGCTATGTTGAGCAGTGGAGAGTTCTTCCTGCAGGAGGTAGTCTAGCAATTGTTTTTGAATACATTTTTCAAGTCTTTTGGTGAGGGGAGATAAGGCTGCTATACATTTAAAGTTATTCATGTTTGTTGAATTTCCTACTTTGTGCAGAGGGATAATGTGTGACTTTTTCCAAAGAGAGGGAATGTGAAATTCCTGGATTGACCTATTTATAAGGATTAAGATAGGATAAGCAAAGCTACTGGCTGCTATTTATAGCTACTTACTTGGAAGGTCATCAACTGAAGAAGAGCACAGTTTAAGTTTGTTTAAGAGTAGTCTTATATAGCATGTGTTCACAGGTTTGTAGGTGAAAGTGGATGTGGTGATATGTGGCGATATGTGGATGTTGGACAGGGTTGGGATTAGATGTTGAGGAATCCCTGGTTAGAGATGCTATACCATATATAAAATAAGAGTTAAATTGTATTGCAGCTTCAAGTGATGAGTTACTGGGAGAGGGTTTGGGGTTGAATTTTTGACTGGGATGTAAGGTTTCTTTAATGGGTGTCCAAAATTGTGTTAAGTATTATTTTGAAAGTGATTATAGTATTTTTTTGTCTTTTTAGTACGATTATGAAGCATTCTGAAGTTTTTAAGATATTGAGGTGTTTTATATTTTTGCCAGTCTTTCCATGCTTTTTCTCTATCCTGTATTAGTACTCTGCTCTTTTTGGATAGCCAAAATTTCAGAAAACGTTAACCTTTTGCCCTAAGGAAAAAAGTGCTGGCTGTATTTAAATATAACTGAACTGTACACTGTTGTTTTTAATGCACTAAAGTATTATAGAGCCCATTGTCTCTAATTCACTTCCCATAATTTCAAACTTTATTTTTTACTTAACTGTTTGCCATTGTACCTTTAAATTTTGTATTTTCATCAGCAAAGAATGCTCAGAACTCTCAATAATACTTTAATATCTTTAACACATAGAACAGTCACCAACACTTACTATATTCCAGCACAAGTACATACAGAAACAAATAAAAGACAAACCATATTACTATACTCCAAGTATTAGCAGGGGGCAAGCTCCCCTGCTACCCGCCCATGTCAACTCCGAGATTGCACTATGTGTAGTGAAGTGCAATCTCGGAATTGATATATTTAAGTAGCAAGAGGTGTGGGGGGTACATCCCCCCACATGGGGGGGTGCAGGGGGGGGCTTACCCTCCTGCTTATAGTTGAAGGGTAATATATTTCTGTATGTACTTGTGCTGGAATATAATAAGTGTTGGTATCCTGTGTGTTTTCAGTATTATGAGATTCAGTATTTTGAGTTTTCATCATTTTGAACTTTCAGGATTTTGTAGCACTCCTATATATATATATATATATATATATATATATATATATATATATATATATATATATAAAGGTTTACTATCACATTGTTGATCGTACTATGTGTGATCAACCAATGTGCGAAACTCAGGTAGCTGAACCGGAATTGCGATTACTGCATTGTCGAACCTTACAATAACGAACATTCGCTATAGCAAGGTTCAACAATGTAGTGCAGATCACATCATCATAGTGGGGATTGGGAAATGTACCCTTTCCTCAGTGTAGTGCAATCTCTGAGTTTGTATATATAAGTAGGGGGGGTGGGGGTGCAGGGGGGCTTGCCCCCCTGCAAAAACTCTTGTAGAATGTTGAGCAGATTTGAAGACGTACTACTCTGTCTTTCCTGTTTTGACTATGGCTGTTCAAAAATGTTGATTCGATGTCCACAAAAAACACCATTTGACAATTTTATTGTTCGGTCATCTGTGTTCCATACAAACGCATCGGCCATATCATCTTCCAACTAATTTGCACTCGGACATGTGATAGTAAACCATATATATATATATATATATATATATAATATATATATATATATATATATATATATATATATATATATATATATATATATATATATACATATATATATATATATATATATATATACATATATATATATATATACACACACACACACACACACACATATGCAGTTTACAATTTGTTTTATTTAATTACTTTGCCCCACTTTTACTGTCCTCCTAAATATTATTGACAGAAAGTGGTGTATATGTTATATGGGCCACCCACAAGTTTAACAAAGTCAACAAAAGTGCAATCTTTATCAGCCACTTTTTCTTGTAAAGTCATATTTCACAAATGTGACTGATGCTTTATAATCTCCTATTTATTCACAGTTTCAGTGTTGCTGCTCTTCTTCCTGTTCATCTCCATCTCTCAACATTAGACTTTGATTTAAGTCCAAAGTACTTCTGATTTTTCCATTCTTTTTCTTTTCTGTCTCTCAAGCATTTTCCTTTGGAAAATGTTTCAGTGGTACAATCTCTTTATTAGCTTTGTTGTCAGAAGAATGAGAAGCAGAGGGGAGTGTGGCCAAGATGGCAAGCAGTTAGCAGCACAGGAATTTTGCTCTGCTACTCCTATACATTTTGACAGGATTAAATTGTCATTTTCATCAAAAGTCATTCAAATAAGCTGGAATATCATGTTGGAAACTTTTTGGGACATATTGATGGAAAAAATAATTTATATTTCAAATATTTTCCTGTCAAAACTTTAAGATAAAGATTTACCAAAATAAGAAGAACCAATCTAAAGTAGTTTCATTGAAGAAAGAGTTGCAGTCTATTCTTTGTAGTATACAAGACCTATCCTTAAAACTAGATAAACTGGATTCCAAAGGTGACAAAATAAAAGAAAATTATACAAAGCAGATGGAGTTGATCAAGAAAGTAGTGAAAAAACAGAAATTACAAATATCTGCTATGGAGGATTCTATCACTGAGATAGACTGCAGACTTACAGAAAGAGAACATAACATTGATTTTATTCTTCAATAAAACAAGTTCTTGGAAAAAAAAAATTATGACCTGGAGAATAGGGCAAGCAGGAACATCTGTTTTTATGGAGTCTCTGAGCAACTAGAAGGAAATAACATGGTAAACGTCTTATCCACTTGGATCCCTAAAACATTAAACTTTCCTGAAGCCCTGTCATTTGGCATAGAGAGGGTGCATACATCTTTGACTATAGTGACACCAAGCAAAAAACTTTAAAATCCAAGATCTATAATAGTCAAATATATTTCTAGTCAAGACAATAATCTAGTTTTGAAAACCACCTGGTCTGCTTCACCATAAAACTTCGTTTATCTAGTTTTAAGGATAGGTCTTGTATACTACAAAGAATAGACTGCAACTCTTTCTTCACTGAATTTTCTTGTGAAACTACTTTAGAGTGGTTCATCTTCTTCTGGTAAATCTTTAACTAACACAGCCAGAATTACTCTCTCCCATGCTTTTTTACTTCCCACACTTCTATACTCCTGTCACATATTCACTAACCTTAACTCTACACTCATTTCAAGACTTGAAACTACCTATAATAAGGTGGCCAGATTTGCAGCCAACCAATCCTACAAGTTTCATCACTGCTTATCACTTAAGCAACTGGACTGGCTCGAGTTTCTTCACCTGCTCCTACTTTATCAGCTACAAATTATCCACTCCATCCTGTATCTGCCCTCTTACTGCCCCAGCCACTCTACTATCATATCTAAATACTCCCCAGCTAGGTCACTTCGTAGCTCAGATCAAGGACTGTTACAGATTTATAAAACCCCAAACTAAAATAGGATGTCTACTCTATAACTACAACCCAGCCACTTCCTGAAACCAACTACCTTTGAAATAAAGTCACTTGACCATATCAAGCAATTCAAATTAGCCACCAGAAAATACCTAACAAAAAATGGTCCTGCCATTGTAGTCATCCCACCTGAAACTACTACCCTTACACCTATACTCCTCCTTACCCCAGCTTTACTTCTAACTTTGTTCTCCCTCCACTTCCTTCCTTCTATCTACTCTTTCTTTTTTCCTCCTTCTCCTACAGTCTTCCCTGTCTACCTTATCTAAATTATATCACACTGCTCCCATTAAATCATTTACTTCAACCTGTCATCTTGGACATCACCTCTTTACTTCCCTATATCTTCATTCCTACTTCTGTATACATCCTCTCTAAACCTATCAATGATAACACAGGTATTCTTAATTTACTATGCCAATATAACCCGTTTGTAAATTTTGCTGACTGTAACTGATTCTTTGTTAAATTTTATTGCACTGCAGAGTCTCTCTCCATCCAACTATTGCATATATGCTGTCTATACCTAAAAATAAATCATGTTGCTATTTAATCATTTCATTTGCTATTGTAACCTGATAGTAATTTTTTGCTGATTGTAATTGAATTTTGTTAATTTTTATTCTCTGAGGAGCTTTTCTCACCGGGTCTCTGCTGAAAATGAGCCAAGAGCTCAGTCAGACTAACCCGATTAACAAATGTAAAATAAATAAAAAAATAAATAAATTTGACAATGACTATTCCTGTCTGGTGGTTTTGAAAAAGAGAACTTTTATTCCTCTGTTAAAATCACTAAAGAAATCTGGAATAAAAACTCACCTAATCTACTCTGCAAAACTAAGATTATTCTTGCCAGAGGGGAAAAAACATTTGATTCATTAGAAGATGGAGTTTCCTAGGTCAAGAAAATTAATTTCCTTAAGAAGGAGAAAAGTGATACTCTGAGTGCCTCCATTTTGATTTTTTCATAATTTACTGCTCTCTGTACTTGTTTTTTTGTCATTTTTTTAATTTATCTGCATTTATTTAAACTGTATTTGCATTAATATTAATACACACCCAAGTGTGCTAGCTTGTACTGCATTTAAATTGTTTTGCTACTGTTCTAACTGTTCTGCAAAAAAAAAAAAAAAAAAAGTTCTAAGCTTATTTCCCGCCTTTCCTGTAACTAGTCTAGTCCAGATACAGATTTGCTGTATCCAGGACTGTTTTGTAAGTTTCTGATCCCCCCAGACATTTCTGTGTCAGAGGGAAGCCTTCTAGCTTATCAGTGGAAGTGGTACAAGAGGAGTGGTTTCTGGTCTAGAAATTGTAGTTTATTGGCTGTTTGGGCATTTTTTCCATCCCTTTCAACTTTCTGGTTTAAAAGCCTGTGTTTGTGCACAGTACAGCGGTGCTCAGCTGAGGTAAGCTATTACTGGTGCCAGTAAGGTTACTTTTCAATTTTCCTCTCAGAACGTGCTTGTTCTTTTACTTCTTTCACTTCAATTAGTGTAATTGGCTAACACTTTAACAGGCTTTTGTAGCATTTATTGTAGCACACTTAGGTGCTATCAGCACTAGCTCTTCCTACACAGTAACAGCACCAGTACTTATTAGTTATGACCACTCCTCCTGGTATGATTGTAGGGCAATTTCCTGTACTTTCTCATGCTAACCTGGTGTACTTGGGCATTCTGAGACAGTGTAGCAACTGTCTAATGTACACAGACAACCCTGTCCTCTTACTTCCCAACACTCATAACTGTGAGAGATGCACTTATATCACAAAATGGAAGCAATGCATGCTCCAACCAAGACCGGACTAGCTGGTCAAGAGGAGGTGGTCAACACCTGCAACTCACTACATAGAACACATAGCCCTCCAAAACACCAACCATCACAACCCACACATAGAAACAAAAAGCATCTACCCACCTTCATGGAGGCTCTCAATAAAAATGTATCCAAACAATAGAGACCCCCGAGACAGAAACACACTCAATCACCACAACACCAACCCCAGAACACACAGCTCACCACCACAGTGTGCCCCTCAACCAAGCCCTTAAGGCAAATCACTTTGCCCAATGTACTAATCATAGGAGACTCAATTGTGAGGCACACAGATGTCCCACTCACCAGGTTGAACATGGAGAAGGTGACAGTCAGTTGTTTATCAGGTGGCAGGATCCACCACATAACACATGCACTCAGGTCACTCGACAACAAGTACAAATATGACTCAGTCATTGTCCATTTGGGTGTGAATGACCTGAGACATACTTCCCTGGATTACATGAAAAGAGATGTGATGGAACTCTTGGATTATGTGACCCAGGCAGGTATGACCTTAGCCCTGAGCAGTATTCTACCGTCTCCCAGAATGACACCACAGTACGAGCAGAAAATGATTGACTTCAACAATTGGCTAAGTTTCTGGTGTCATGCTAAAGGGATCCAGTATCTGTCTGCCTGGGACGACATGATCGACAGACCTCGATGCTTTGCCAGAGATGATCTGCATCTGTCACCCCTATGAATTTCGGGTACTGGCTAAGGCTCTTGCCATCCCTATAGTGCCTTATATAGACAATGTTCCAAAGACCAAAATTCCACCATAACAGCTACAAATGAATGCAATCTGAGGGTCATGATGCTCGATGCTAGAAGTCTAAATCTCAAGATGCACTCACTTGAAGCTCTCCTCAAAATGGAGAATATCGACATCTGGGCTGTAACAGAGACCTGGCTTAAAGAGGCAGAAAGTACCCCTGCGCTCACCAGGCTACAACTTATTCCATACCTTTCGACCCCACAATGTGGCCGGAAGCTCCAAAGGTGGTGGTGTCTCCATATTCTTAAAGGATACGCACACCTTTAGACTGGTAGCCCAGCATAATGCATCCGAGACAGTCCAGGTACAACTAACATTGGGTAAGATGGCGATACAAGTCATACCCTGCTACAGAACCCCAAACATGTCCCTAGACTTGCATGCCAACTTCCTAAGCACCCTGGATTCTATCAAGGTCCAACCCAATACTCTCATACTGGGTGACTTCAACTACCCTTCCATCAACTGGGAGAACTATTCAAGTACCAATGTATAGGCCCAACGCTTTCTGGAATTTATCATTTCCAATTACCTGGACCAGCTTATTCTGACCTCCACTAGAGGAAGCAACATCCTCAATCTTGTTGTCACCAACATGGGACAGCATCTGACCACAAACTGATCACCATGAAAATCTCCATCTCACCTACTATCCCCACTAAGGTGACCACCCTGAAAAACTTCTCTAAGGCCAACATTGGGCTCCTAAAAACAGAGGTGGCTAACTTCTTGGCACCCATGCCAATGGAAAATAGCTGCATGACTGCTGAATCATACACCAATTCACTATACGAGCATGTACACAAATGCATGGACCTTGCCATACCAAACAGAACTAAGACGCTGTCCTCCAAAAAAAGAAAGCCAGTCTGGTGGTCCCCAGCTATCTATAGACTGTACAACAGAAGGAAGAAACTGTTGCAGAAAAAAATGAAGTCACAAGACTGGAAAACCTCCCTTATCAGTCTCAACAAAAAGCTGAGATCCCTTATCAAATCCTGTAAAGCCAGCTATGAATTGCAGCTGACACCAAAAACAACCACAACACCTTCTATAAATATATCAAAAACCTCAAAGGCAATACCCAGATTTGCACTGAGGTATTGCACAATGGCACCTCCTATATACTGAACCAACAGATATAGCCAACATACTGGCTTGCAGATTCAGTGCCAACTTTACCCCTCCCCCCAAGGGCCCTATCGCAATAGCAAATGAAATCCTGGTGCCCACTATATCTGTGGCACAGGTAAAAGCTGCATTGTCCAAAGCCAAGAATACAGCATCCATGGGACCTGATAATATCCCTGGCTGCACCCTACATGAGCTATAAGATGAATTGGTACCGCATCTGTGTGCCCTGTTCAATCACAGCCTTACCTAAGGCTATGTCCCTAATGAATGGTGCACTACTACAGTCATCCTGCTCCATAAAGGGGAAGCAACTACAGACCCTGGGAACTATCACCCCATTAGCCCGATAAGCTTGGTATGCAAAGCTGTGGAGCGCATCATCATAGACCTGATTAACAAAGATATAGGCAATCTCCAAACTCTTGACCCCACACAGTTTGGCTTTGTCAAGGGGATATCCTGCCTGCTGAACCTGGTTGACTTCTTTGAGGCAGTCACCAAGGCTGTGGATGAGGGTAAGGCAGTGCATACAGCCTACCTTGACCTGGCCATGGTCTTTGATACCATTCCCCACTCAAGTATCATTGATAAACTCACCAAACTAGGCATCAATCCTTACATCACTAGGTGGGTTGCAAATTGGCTCACAGACAGGACCCACATAGTGAAAGTTGTGGATTCCAAGTCAGACTGTTGATCAGTCATGAGTAGATTCCCACAGGGCTTTGTCCTGGGTCCTCTCCTCTTTGGCTTCTGCTTCTCAGAAGTCCAGGCCAACACAGGAAGACTCTGGCTGCCCAAGTTTGCTAATGACTGCAAGCTAGGAGTCATTATCAACTCACCAAGTGATGCAGACATCCTACAAAAGGGCCTATCTGAGACCAATGACTGGTGTCGGAACCATGGCCTGAAGATTAACACCAAAAAATGTGTTATCATCCCCTTTGGAAAAAAATCAGTTCCTATGAATTACCACATTGATGGGAGCCCACTGAACACTGAAGGAGCCATAAGAGATCTGGGCACTCAGGTCGACAGCCACCACACCTTCGACCACCACATTGCCACTGTGGTCAGAAAGTCTTTCTACATGGCACATCTTATATCCAAAGGTTTCGGATCCAGGAAGAAAGAGGTCATCATCCCTCTCTACTCATCCCTCATTAGACTAGTCATTGAATATAATGCCCTATTTGGCATGTACCTGACCAGACACCTACAACAGCTGGAGAGGCCACAAAAGTACCTCACAAAAAGGATGCTAGGCCTTAAACACATGTCCTACACAGACAGACTCAAGAAACTTCAGCTGTTCTAAATCTCTTATCATCTACTTAGAGGTGATCTCTGCTTGACTTACAAAACCATGTCCGACCCAGACCTACTTGAAATGCCACACCTAAAGAAATCCCAATCCCCCATGCCACACACTCCAGAGATCACAAATTCATTACCACAATTAACAGAACATGCTGGAGGGACAGGTTCATCTCCCGAAGACTGCCCATACTCTGGAATAAGCTTCCCATTCATGTCAAGCAGAGCACCTCACTGGGCCTCTTCAAAAGAAATTTTGACGAGTGGATGGGTAACAGAAAGTTCACTCCAGGGGTCATTCCAGTTGCATTACTGGATATGGGCACTGTGAACTAACATCAGGTGGCACAGTGCCTGGGCAATTTTTGTTTTTTGGGCTAGGCTTGTAAAGGCTCCAGGGCCATTAGCCTAGTACACACCTATGAACCTATGAATTCTATTGATGGTATGGACATGGATGCATCTTTAAAAAGACAAGCTACAAGGAATGATTGGACAGTTAAAGTGAACAAAAAAGCTCAGAGACAAATAAAACTACCTGTTATTTATTTATATTTTACTTGTCTTAAAATAGTCTGTTTCTGAAACATCCTTTAAATGAAATCACCTAAAGGTAATACTTTTCTATTTTCCTTACATTAATTTCAATTTACAAGTATTAGTCTCCCTGTTACTGTAATGTTGCAGTTGTTCCACTAGAGGGAGAAAAGTGTATAGTAATAAGTTTATTTTAACTAAACTATTATGAAGCTAAAGGGAAATACCATAGTCAAAACAGTTTGATTTGTTTATTTTTTTTATTTTTTATTCCTTTTCCTTTCTTTTCTGTCCTCTCACTCTCCTGTTCAACAATAATTTAGTAACTGAGTAACTTTAATAGAATGAGTCTGATTTAGGGGCTGGTTTGACTGTTGGGAAATGTATGTGTGTAGAAGGGAGTGTTAAAACTCTTTACTATTTTAATTTTTAATATTTAAAACAGTATTTACATATAGTGTTACTTCTTCTTCTTCTTTCAGCTTTTCCCGGTTAGGGGTCGCCACAGCAGATCATCTATCCGCTCATGATTGTCAGTGGAGTTTTATGGTGTCGAGTTGCCAGCCTGGCGCCCAACCTTCCACAGAAGGCACACACGCACACACTCACACCTAGGGCCAATTTGGAGTGTCCAATCCACCTGCAGCATGTCTTTGGGATGTGGGAGGAAACTGGAGGAAACCCACGCGACCACAGGGAGGACATACAGACTCTGCACAGAAGGCACCCCGGCCAAGAATCGAACCGGTGAACTTCTTGCTGTGAGGCGACAATGCTAACCACTGCACCACCGTGGCTACCCTATTTACATATAGTGTTACTGATAGTGGGGAATTTAGTTAAAATGTGTGCACTGATGTGTTTTTAATCCCTTTTTATTTCTAGTGATGTTATTAAGGCTGTATAACTTTCTCCTGCTTACTTGATATTAAAAAGCATCTTCCAGTTAAAATGTGGCTTGCAGAATGTGTCCATGAGCCTTCTGTGTTTAAAGAATTTCTTTTCAGTCTATTTTCCCACCAAATTACTTCAGAAGAGTTTAGAGAATGTTTTCAGCTTGCCTTGAGCTTCTGTGTCTCACTGTCTCTCTGCTTCACTCCGAATCCTTCCTGAACATTTCCTGAGTCAGAGAGGAAGTGCAATGTGATCTTTAACCCCTCAGAAGCAGAAAGCTTACAGAACACAGAAAAGGACTGCTAAAACAGACTTTTAAATGCTCTAGCTTTTAAAATGATATTCCCAGTATAAAAGACAAACTGTAATTAGTGCAATTTAATATAATAGTAATTCATTAGACTTCTGAATGGCTTATTTTAGCTATATACACCTGGAACATCTGTTTAATTATTGACTTCAGATGTACCTCACTGGAATATATGAAGAGAGACATGACTGAGCTCTCAGATTATGTGACTCAGGCAGGTATGTCCCTAACCTTAAGCAGCGTTTTACCTTCGCATAGATGATATCTCAATACAAAAAAAAAATTATTGACTTCAATAATTGGCTTAATTTCTGGTGTCATTCCAAGGAGATCCAGTATCTGTCAGCCTGGAATGACATAGTTGGCAGACCTCGATGCTTTGCCAGAGCTGGTCTTCATCTGTCACCCCTGGGATTTTGGTTACTGGCTAAGGCTCTTGCCATCCCCATAGTGCCTGTGTGGGCAATGTCATCAAAACAAAATTCCCAATGTAAAAACTCCCTCCACAAACAATCTCAAGGTTATGCTGCAGTGCTAAATGCTAGGAGTGTAGACCAGAAACTGCACTCAGTGGAAGCAGTCTTCACCCTGGAAGATGCTGACATTAGTGCAGTCACTGAGACCTGGTTTAAGGCTGTGTAAAGGGCCCCAGCTATACCAGGTTACATTTCCTTTCACACTTTCAGACCACAAACTGAAGGCATGACAACTAAAGGAGATGGTATATCAATATTCAGTAAAGATAAATACACCTCTAGATTGGTTAAACAGCATGATTCCATTGAATTACTTCAGGTGCAGTTCACTGTAGGTAAGACCCCTTTTTGGGTCATTGCCAGCTACAGGACCCCCTCCATGAATCAGAACATCCACTCAGCCTACTTGGATCTACTTGAGTCAAGATACAACCAAACACCCTGGTTTGGGGTGACTTTAATTACCTAGCCATAGACTGGGTAAATTATATGTGTTCTAATTCACTTGTCCAAAGATTCCTGGACTTCATTAACTCCAATGCCCTGAACCAGCTGGTTGACACACCCATAAAAGGTTCAAACATCCTGGACCTGGTGCTCAGCAACATGGGGGACTGCTGCATCACACCCAGTGTGTGGCCAACCCTGGTGAGATCTGACCACAAATCAGTCTGTCTAGAAGTAACTATAACACAAGACCCTCTCCTTACCAACATCTAGACTAAAAAAATGTCTCCATGGCCAATTACAACCCCGTATGTGAAGGCATAAGTAGCTTCATAGCCCCTCCCCCCACTGATGGAACAGACACCTATGCTGAGTTATACACCAATGCTTTATACAACCACCTGTACAATTGTATTAATTCTGCTGTACCTGATAGAACCAAAGCAAGATCTTCAAGAAAAAACAAACCTGCCTGGAGGACAAATGTAATTAATAGGTTACATAATACGAGAAAGAAATTGCTGTCTAAGAGTAGAAAGGAATGGCCTCAAAAGTGGAACAACTCCCTCCTCAACTTAAACAAGCAAATAAGACTCCTAGTAAAATCCTCCAAAGCTAACTACAAATCCAAATTAGCTTCCCTAACTAAGGATAACCACAAGGCATTCTTTAGTTACATCCATAACCTCAAAGGTAAGGCCCAGATTTGCACTGAACTCATAATTTATGCTACTACATATATAGAACCTGTGGATATAGCAAACCTGCTGGCTGACAGGTTCAGTGAAAACTTCACTCCCCTGTCTCTGCCACATATACCCCAAAGCATACCTAACACCTGTCCCCTGCCTAGTATCTCTGTGGAGCATGTTTTAAATGCCCTCTCCAAGGTCAAAAGCACAGCCTGTATGGGACCAGACAACATCTTGGACTGTGTTTTACATGGGTTGAAACAGGAATTAGCATCACCATTGAGCACGCTTTTCAATCACGGCCTAAGCACTAGCTTCATCCCAGCAGAATGGAAAACAGCTACCAGCATCCCTTTGCACAATGGGGGTGTATTCACAGACCCTGGGAACTATAGACCCATTAGCGTGACCAACCTTATCTGCAAGGCCATGGAACAAATCATCATTGACCTCATTAACAAAGATATAGGAAATCTCCAAATGCTCAATCCCACCCAGTTTGGCTTTGTCAAGGGGAGATCATGCCTGTTAAACTTGGTGGACTTCTTCGAGACAGTCACCAAAGGTCTAGAAGAGGGCAAATCTGTGCATAAGGCCTATCTAGACTTAGCCAAGGCCTTTGACAAATCCCCCACTCAGGCATCATTGATAAACTCACCCATATATTGTCAGGTGGGTTGCAAACTGGCTCACTGATAGAACTCATATGGTCAAAATAGGGGACTCCACCAAGCAGAACCGTAACCAGTGGTGTTCCACAGGGATCGATTCCGGGACCCTTACTGTTCAGAATCTATTTCTCTGAAGTAGAAGCTAAAACTAAAGGACTGTGGCTGACAAAGTTTGCTGATGACTGCAAACTGGGAGTGATCATTGAAACCCCTAGGGATGTCAGCATCCTGCAAGAAGGTCTTACGCAGACTAATGACTAGTGCCAAAGTCATGGCCTTAAACGTAATGCAAAAAAATGCATTATCATCCACTTCGGCAAGGGTAATGCTCCTACAAACTACCACATCAATAGCAATACCCTAAGCACACAGTCAGTGGTGAGAGATCTGGGCACACAGGTTGACAGCAACCTTAGCTTCAATCACCATGTCTCCACAGTGGTAAGAAGGGCATTTTATATTGTTCATCTCACAAGTAAGGGTATTGCCTCCAGAAAAAAAAGAGATTATAACCTCCCTGTACTCCTCCCTCATTAGGCCAATAATAGAGTACACTGCTCCCTTTGATATGTTCCTTTCCAAACACCTGCAGCAACTGGAGTGACCACAAAGGTTTCTTACAAAGAAAATTCAGGGTCTTCAAAATCTGTCTTATGTGAACAGACTGAAATCATTGTCACTTTTCTCTGTGTTGTACAGACTGCTTAGAGGTGACTTCTGCCTTGCATAGAGAGCAATCTCTGACTCAGCTTTAATGGAAATTCTGCACATTTGCAAGTCAAATGGCACACGGATCACTCGCTCAAAGGACCTTAACCCAGTATGTGACATCAACAGAACTTGTTGGAGAGAAATTTGTCTCATATGGGTTGCCCCATTTTTGGAACAAGTTTACTACTCATGTTAAACAAAGCCCCTTGTTGGCCTATTTAAGCACAATTTGGACAATTTGATGGGTAACCAGAAATTTACCCCAGGGGTTCCACCTGTGTCCCTCTTGGACAGGGACAGTAGGTGATACCTTTAGTGTATGCTTGACAGAGACACCCTTAGGAACATGGGCTGAACTTGGCTAGGCTTTTAAGGGCCCTTGGGCCATTAGCCTAGTAACCTCCTATGATCCTATAAAGGGGAGAACAAGTGAAATGATGCACAAAGGGTACATATTTGATGTGAGACACATAGAGGTGTTCTCATTAAACCTCAAACACAATACAGAAATGTACACTTTATAGTTGAGAGGAAATTTGTGCTGCATGTTTTCAACATTACTACTGAGTGTCCTATTCCCTCTGTAGCTGGTATACTGCTTGTTTAATGTAATTCTGAAGTTTTTAATGAGTATTATTCCTAGTTGAAGCATTTGTTCATACTAAATGATGCCGTAGCACCACTTTATTAGTCAGAAAACACAGATATGTGTCTTATATAGGGAACATGGAATAATATAAGTTGCAAAATACATACAGTTTCATTAAGATAACTTATATTTCTGCATAAAATACAGACATTAGCAATCTACTTTATAATTCAGGCTTATTAGATAATGAATATGAATATAAATAGCCAAAATTTATGCAGGATCTTTTTATAAGCTTCTAGTCTGTGTGAGAGATTAGATGAGAATTTGCAATCAGTTATGAGGTTTTTGTAGTGAGTGTGGTGGAAATGTAAGTAATTTACATAATCAAAATATTATTATAGATAATGGTTTATAACCTTTTTACAAAGTGTAATAAGTACAGGTAATCTGTTTGTTATACAATGTTTTATATATATATATATATATATATATATATATATATATATATATATATATATATATATATATATATATATATAAGTAGGACGCAGATGTTATTCTGGTTAAATTACAAGCACATGTACCTTAAAAGACATTATTTACTCATAACACAGAGTTTCTTAATTCATATAAATATTTCAAGTATTAAAATGGTCTGAGTATATCTTCAATTTGTTTGTTTGTGTCTTTCGGCTTTTTCCCGGTTAGGGGTCGCCACAGCGGAACTCCGGTCCGCTAATGATTGGTAGTTGATTTTTACATGCCAAGTTACCAGCCCTGATGCACAACCTTCAACGAAGGTACGCCCATTCACGTATGTCTCCATGCAGAAGACGCTCTAGCTGAGAATCGAACCGGACAGCGTCTTACTGTGAGGCGACAATGCTATATCTTCAATATGATAGTTAATATATAAATAAATGTTATGTATAATTAATGCTGATTATTTTAAATGAAAAAGTTCTTCTATTTGATAGGTCTTATTATATATTAACCTTGTTGTGTAATTTTTTTGGTTTGTTTTCTAGTAATTTAACATCTTCTTAAAAAGTGTAAAATATTTATTTAGAAAATTTCAGTTTATGTACATAGAAGTAGTAGCAACTATGTGATTGGTTGTGTTATGGTGTTGTTAGTAAGTGGCTTGTATGAACTTTTCATCAAGCCTGGAATACTTTATTCCATGTTGGAGGTTAAAATGTTTTTTTAATTCTGAATTTTTCACATCATCCTTATTGTGTTTGTCCATAACAAATTGTTCTTTTCTTAGCGTAATGCTTAATACACAAAATAATTTCACAGTAGTTTCTACACATATTTTTCCAATAGATGCCAACATGTAAATACCTTCCATTAAATATAAATGGGTTAAATAACCCTTTAAAGATGGGCAGTTTAAATAAGTATTTAACTCTACATAAATCAGACATCTTTTTTTTTTACAGGAAACTCGTTTATTGAATAAAGATTTAAATAGACTGTTGTTAAAAGATTATTCAGTTTTAATTGGCTCTCAGTTTGGTTCAAAAAGAAGAGGTGTTCTTATTCTCTGGAAAAAAAGTCAGGTCTACCTAAAATAGTGGATTCCTATTCTGACAAGAATGGTATGCTGGGATTGGTGGTAACAGAAATTGATAAAAAATACTATACCCTTCTAAATACCTATTGGATTCATGGGATTGGTTCTAAAACAGCTAAAAAATATTTAGATATTAAAACATTATACTCTAAAGGAGAAATGTTGACAGCTAGTGATTTTAACTGTATTCTACCAGACAAAGACACTACAAATGTTAAACAAATCAGGTTATCTTTAGTAGCGAAACTTTTAAATCATTACATTAATACAATGTATATGACAGATATATCAGATTTAAAACTAGATGGTTCTTTAACATTCTTTTAGATTTGGGACTCAAACCAATATTGATAAAGTATTGTTATCCAATGCATTGTATTCCAAAATAGAGGAGATAGTAATAGTTTCATGTTACTTATCTGACCACAATGCTATTACATTTAAATTAACTTTAAGTCCAAGCAATTTAATTTATTGCCAAAGACTCCTGGCATATATAACTAAAATAAAAGGCTTTAATGAAGGGTTATTAAAAGAGATAAATCAATTTGTGGGATTTAACAATAATGGTGAGATCACTGATGTCATACTATGGGACACATTAAAAGCTTACTTATACGGCAAAATAAAAAACTGGTATATTTGTAAAAGAAAGGAATGAGTAAATAGTTAAATGCTCTCCAAGCTGAAATCGATAAATTAAAATTAAACCTTAAACCTAACAAAAAAGCTGCAAGCACACAGTTGAAAAATCTAACTCAGAAATACCTAGAAATCCTACATCATAAGATTTCTATTAATCTAGAAAAAATAAGTTACAATTGGATTCAATAAACCCCCACAGCCTTCATAGAATAGCTATTAGATAAAAAAGTGAATAAAATAAACTACATCAGGGAGATTGTTTATAAAGAAGGCAATAAGACCATTAAAGCTATGGATCTGAAAGATTTATTAAAATGTTTTAGCAAATAGTATGAAGAAATGAATAAAACAAGTCAAACCTGAGTAACAGCAACTTATTGGATATTTTTAAAAGAAAACATACATAATAAACTATCAAAAAAAAAAAAAACAAAATTGATAAGTCTTTTTCCTTTAAGGAATTAAAAGCCAAATTAAAAATCTTAAAACTAAAAAGCACAGGTATGGATGGGATAATTCCTGAATTATATAAACTTTTACCTGATAATATTTTAAAAATGTTATTAAATGCTTTTGAAAAAGTTAAGAGTACATCTAATATTCCCCCATCATTGAGATATTTTATTATAACACTCATTTTAAAATCAGATAAGGACCCTGCTCTATGTTCTTCTTATTGACCTATATCACTTTTAAATGTAGACTACAAGATTTTCATGTCTATATTAGCAAAATGATTAATTAAACTGCTCATTGCTTTAGTACATAAAGATCAGACTGGGGTTACAGTTGATAGGAAAGTTCAAGATAATATCATAAGACTCTTTTCATTGATTGATATGGCAAACAAAAATAAAAAAAGAGTTACCTATAATAAGCTTAGATATGACTAAAGCTTTTGACTCTGTGAATTGGTCATACTTGTTCAGGGTACTAAATGAATATAACTTTCCCATAAAGTTAATTAAAAAGCTTTATGATAACTCCATTTCTTATGTCAAAATAGGCTCCTTTACATCTAGCCCTTTGATATCTTAAAGGTACCAAAAGTACAGTTTTTGTACCTACCATAAATGTAGATGTTCGAGTGTTCACACTACTGCAGTCATCACACTTGGGTTATCCTGCCGTCAGGCAGTCCCGCAGGTTATCCTGCCGTCAGGCAGTCCCGCAGTCGGCCAGAGTTCCAAAGTCTTGGTCCGGCGTCGATTGCTGTCACTTCTTCCCTGATGTCAGTGTGCCAGGGGTATATAATATGCATCTGACGCCATTTTCTTCAGTTTTTCTTGCCGCAGATGTCAGGTGCCCCCAAGTGGGTAGGCAATACATATTGCTAATCAAAAATATACATATAAAATAAAAAAACAATACCTTCAGTTACCAGCAAATGCACCCCAAAGGTTGTATAGGATAGAAGGGTATAGATAAGTCCAGCTAGTTTAGAGGGGATGGAGGGAGGGTAACCTGGACTGCAGCAGTGTGAACACTCGAACATCTACATTTATGGTAGGTACAAAACTGTACTGTGTTCATCGTGTTACACTGCTGCAGTCATCACACTTGGGTTGAATCCCAAAGCTAAGTTTGGGTGGCTGGTCTATAAAGAGTTAGGATTGGCTAAGAGGCCCTGCAGAACTGCAGTGGCAAATCCTGCTCTGGATTTAGAGTAAAGAGGCAGGTGGTAATGCTTGGTGAAAGTGTGCACTGAACTCCAAGTTGCGGCCTCCAGAATTTCCTTGGTAGGTACTCCTCTGAGAAAGGCTGTTGAAGTGGCTGCTTCCCTGGTGGAATGAGGCCTAATGTTATTAGGGACTGATTTTCCATGCTGTCTGAAGCAGTATCGAATACAGTGTCCTATCCATTTGGATATAGTCTGCTTTGAGATAGCCTTGCCTTGTGATCCTGCAGCATATGCTACAAACAGTTGATCAGTTTTCCTGAAAGCTTTTGTTTTGTCCAAGTAGAAGGGTAGCTGCATGTATATGTCCAAAGAATGCAGAAGTTGCTCCCCTTTATTTTGGGGGTTTGGATAAAAAGTAGGCAAATGGATGGTTTGGTTAAGAGCCACACTAGATACCACTTTTGGCATGAAAGTAGGGTTTGTCCTTAAAGATACCTTGTCCTGATGAAAAATTATGAAAGGTTCCACTGCCATTAATGCCTGTAACTCTGAGATACTTCGTGCTGAAGTTAGTGCCAGGAGCAGAGCTGTTTTCCATGACAAAAATTTTAGATCGGCTGTATTGGCTGGCTCAAAAGGTGGTAGGGTCAGTTTTTCCAAAACAAAATTGAGGATCCAAGTTGGTGTTGGTGCTCTCCGGGGTGGTCTTATGTTTTTAGCCCCTCTGAGGTACTGCTTTAGCAAGGGATGAGAGAATAAAGGAGGATCCATGTTGTAATGTGCAGAAATGGCAGAGGCGTGGATCTTAATTGATGAAAACGACAGGCCTCTGTCCAGCATCTCAGTCAAGTATTGTAAAATCTGAGGAATGTCTGGAGCAAGAGGGTCAAGGCTGTGAGCCTGGTTCCAGGCGCAGAATCTCTTCCATTTTTCTGAGTAAGCTTTCCTGGTGCTAGGCCTCCTGGCCTCCAAAATGACATCCATAACAGCTTTAGATAGAGGTGTTGCCTGTTTGACTAAAGTATCTGTCATGCAGCCAGGTTTAGGGTTTTGAGCTGACCGTGCAGGATCTGACTGTGTTGTTGAGTCAGAAGGTGTGGAATTTGGGGCAAAATCCATGGTGGGCCCTGCGCCAAGTTCCTTAAGATAGGGTACCAGTGCTGGCATGGCCAGTCTGGAGCAATCAGGATCATCTGTGGTTTTTCTTGTCTGGCTTTTAGGAGCACCTTTGAAAGGAGAGGCAGTGGTGGGAAGGCATAGACTTTTAGGTTTTTCCAGCTGAACAGAAGAGCGTCGACTTTCCATGCTTGTTTGTGATAAGTCCTTGTGCAGAATTTTTGTAGTTGGCAATTCAGAGGGAGGCAAAAAGATCTATGTCTGGGCATCCCCATTTTTGTGTTATCATGCTGAAGATTTGTGGATTCAATTTCCATTTGTGAGGGTCCATGATATTTCTGCTTAGGTCGTCTGCCAGAGTATTATTCTTTCCTGGCAGGAATTGTGCTTGCAGGTGAACTTGATACGTTAGAGCTGTGTTCCACAAGGTTATGGCTTGCCTGCATAGGGTATAAGAATGAATGCCCCCTTGTTTGTTTATGTACCACAGTACTGTGATGTTGTCTGTCTTTAGTAATAGTTGTCCTGGATGTAGAAGGTCCTTGAAAGCTGTTAGGGCATTTTGAACAGCCAACATCTCTTTTTGATTGATGTGAAGATGCATCTGGTCTGTGGTCCACTTGCCCTGAATGCATTTTCCTACCATGTGTGCTCCCCAGGCATAATCCAAAGCATCTGTTGTGAGAGTTTGTGTGGCTGTGGGTTGGGTAAAAGGCTGACCCTTGTTTAGTTGACATGCCTGTGCCCACCATCGAAACTCCTGTTGTAGGCAGGGGATCATTGGAATTACTGCTTCTAGACTGTGAGAATGTTGAGTCCAAACACTTTTTAGGTACCATTGTAATTTCCTCATATGCAGTCTGGCATATGGTATTAGTAGTATGCAGGATGTCATGAATCCCAGGGCCTGCAGAATTTTTCTTGCAGGGAGATGGGACGTCTTTGCCAGTAGTTGAAAATATTGAGTTAGTTGCACTTGTTTGTCTGGCATGAGGTAAGCCATCTGGGCCGTTGTATTTAAGCTGGCACCCAGGAATGTAATCTGTTGTGAGGGCACTAGTTTTGACTGCTTTTTGTTTACTGTGTACCCTAGAGAAATTAGCAACTTTTTCACAAACGCCAGATGCTGTAGAAGAATGTCCTTTGTCTCTGCTTGAATGAGGCAGTTGTCCAGGTATGGATATATTTGAATACCTTTTTGTCTGCAAAATGCAATTACTGGTGCCAGGCACTTTGTGAAGACCCTGGGTGCAGTAGATAAGCCAAAGGGCAGTGCAGAGAATTGGTAGTGCATTGTACCAGCTTTGAATTGGAGGTATCTTCTGCAATTTTGTCTGATAGGGACATGCAGGTATGCCTCTTTGAGGTCCAGAGTAACAAGCCATGCTTTCTTGCCCAGCATGGGTAGAAGCTGCTGTAATGTCAACATTTTGAATTTCGGAATATCCAGGTAAGTATTCAGAATTGAAAGGTCTAGTATAGGCCTCCAGGCTTTGTCCTTTCTGGGAACCAGGAAGAGTCTTGAGTAACATCCTTGTCCTTGTTCCTGTTGTGGTACTTTTTGTATAGCTCTCATGTCCATGAGGGCTGTAATTTGTTTTTGTGCCTCTGCCCATTGATTTTGTGGCAGGTCTGGCATTCCTTTTAGCTTTGGTATAGTATGGAAGTGGAATCTGTAACCTTGAGACACAATATTCAGGACCCATTTGTCTTGGGTGATTATTTGCCAGTTTTGAGAAAAAAGTGCTAGTCCCCCCCCCCCCCAAGGGGGCTTCCAGAAGGGACGTGCTTGGCGTACACAAAGGAAAGTCATAGTGACTGTTTCCTGTAAGGTTGAGACTTGTCCTCACCTCCTTTTGGGGTTGAGGTGCCCCACTGTCGTTGTCTATTTGAGCCTTGGGGTTGAGATCTGCCTCTTGGGCGTCTGTATCTGCCTGTCTGTGGCCTGTCTGACACTGGAAAGGACCAATTTTTTGTTGGCCAATTTATGCTAAACCGAGGTGGCTGTACCTGTAAGAAATCCTTGACTGTTTGCATAGATTTAGCTTTATCCTCCATTTTCTTTAACACCTCTTCTGCCTTAACACCAAACAAGGTATCATGTTGTAAAGGAGCATCCAATAACTTTGCCTTAACATGATCAGGTAAACTCTGTTCTTTTAACCAAGCATGTCTTCGAATAACAGAACCTGTAACTGCGGCTCTACAAGAGGCCTCTAAAGAATCAAAACCACATTGCAGAGTATGTTTTCCCACCTGTTCAACTGCATGCAATAAATCTTGCATTTCTTTATAATCAGGAGCTTCTGAGCTAGCAAGCATTTTCTGTTTTAACTGAGCCATTAAATATTGTTGGTACTTAAGCATGTGAAACTGGCAATTTAAAGCTCTTACTGCTAAAGTTGCAGACGTGTATACTTTTTCCCCCATCTATCCAAAGCTCTGGAATCTCTGTCAGAGGGTACTGGATTTTTTGCAATGGAAGCCTTAACCCCTTTTGGACCCTGGGAAATAGTTTCTGGATCAGCAGAAGGGTTTTTGTAAAGAAACTTGTGAGAGGCAGGGACTCTGTAATACCTATCTGGCTTGGCTGGAGCAGGGGGCAAAGAATCAGGAGATAAGCTGGATTCAGAGAACACATCATCCACAATGTCTAGCACAGGCGGAATAGCCAGGGGCATGTGCTGAGGCAATAAGAGGAAATCCCTGAGCCTTTTCTTGGATTCTGAGTATTCCTGACTTTCCTAATGGAAATGTTCCCTCATGGTATGTAAAGTTTCCCCAAAAGAGTAATCCTCAGGTGGAGAGGCTGAAGGAATAGATTCCTCAGCATCAGAGTCCTCATAGGGGGGTAAAAAATATCCCTGGACTGAAGAGGAATCAGAGGAAATGGAAGCCTGATCAGAGGAGTCATAGTCTGTATCCTGCCTAGGCCTTTTCTCAGGAGGGGGATGGGAACCCCTGATTAGAGTAATGAGGTCTTCGGCCATTTTAAGCATCTGTTTCTTAGGCATGGAAGACTGTCCAGGAGAATGCTGTACTAGTTTCTTTGTCTTTAATAGTACCTTTGTCTTGGCTGTTGTTTTAATGGTAAGTTGTGAAGGTCTGAAAACGCCCTCAGATGCCGGTGCCTGCTCAGCGGCTCCAGACCCATCTGAGGGATTAGATTCCGTAGGCCCAATAACTTGAGTTTCCAGAGGCCTAGATGTCTCCACATGGGAGTCGGAAGCGGCCTGTGGCTCTGAGGTAGCGGGTGTCAGGGGCTGCGAAAGCACCTCACTGAGAACCGGCGAACCAGCGACTGGCCTAGAAGAGGTTTTGTCATCGGTTTTGGACCTCAGATGCCTGTCTTTATCCTTGTCTTTGCATTTTTTTGGTATTGAGGTTGTCGGCTGATCCGATGGCATGGTATAATTGAACCTTCGGCCAAAGTAGTGTAAAGCAAAATCAAAACGTCTCTTTATAGTGCGTTTGTTGAATCTAGCACAAAACCAACAACTAGTGACGTCGTGATCAGGGCCTAGGCATGGAATACAGTAAGAGTGGAAGTCCTTATGAGGTATTTGCTTCCCACAAGAAATACAATTAATAACTTTTTCTGACATTGGTCTGAGTCAAGAAAAAGGTTTCCCCAACAGGGTACTTAGCTTTATTGAAGACTTCGGATCTGAAATTCGACTTTGAAAATCTCAGGAGTCGGCCGACTGGCACTTGCAAACTGCTTCTGCTTTGGGCACCGTGCGGCAAGAAAGACTGAAGAAAATGGCGTCGGATGCATATTATATACCCCTGGCGCACTGACGTCAGGGAAGAAGCGACAGCAACCGATGCCGGACCAAGACTTTGGAACTCTGGCTGACTGTGGGATCGCCTGACGGAAGGATAACCTGCAGGACCGCCTGACGGCAGGATAACCCAAGTGTGATAACTGCAGCAGTGTAACACGATGAACATCATGGATGCCCTTTATCCCCTTTGCTATTTGCACTAGTTATACAGACATTTGTTAACTATGTAATATCTAACATAAATATTAAAGGCTTCAAAGTAAATGAAAAATTTGCTTCTAAAATTTAACTTTTTGCTGATGACATTCTGTTCACTAGTAGTAATATTGAACTCTTGTTAGATCATATAGTTCACTCTGTGGCCTATTTTGAAAATATTTCAGCTCTGAAATTTAATCACAATAAAACAAAAATCTTGCTTATAAACAAAGGGATAACCACTAAGTTAAATTCAAAAGTTTGGCTGGGACAATTTACAGTTAAAATACTTAGGAATTACTATTGAAACTAATAATAAAAAATCAATTTTAGTTAACTACCAAAACCTAATTAATACAATATTCAAATTAACAAGCAACTGGAATAAATTATTTTTCACATTTGAGAATAGACTTACATTGATCAAAATGATAATCTTAAAAAAAATCTTATTCTTTAGTCAGTTATTAATTCTTACCCTTCTAAAAATGTTTAAAAAAATAAACTATTTTACTAAAGTTCTTATGGTATCAAAAAAAAAAAAAGAATCTCCTTAAATTGGCACATCAAAAATTGGAAGGAGGGAGGCAGACATATTCTAAATCTGTAGTTATTAAAGTAATACTCTAGTGGCTTGACTCCTCTTATGCTTCCTGTTGGAAAACAATACATGAATATTAATAGATAATAAATATATACTAGAAACTTATACAAATTCAGACAGCAATACCTTTTTTGCATTTTAAAAGACTATATATTAAATGAAAAACATAAGTTTACTCTTTACACTTTCATAAATCAAGTTCTATTAATATTAAGAGATTTATGAATTCAAATTAGCTAATCAAGGATCTACTAATAATATTATTTCCTATAGCTTTCACAAATGGATGCTTAATAGCTTTTAATACAAGGAAAATGTTTGACTTAAAGAATAGTAATTTATTGGCATCAGTTTCTGAATGAGAATAAATTACACTCAGTTGATTATCTGATTGCTAGATGCAGTCTGGAAAATAGTAGTTGATTAGATATACAAACATGCAAGGACTATATTCAAGACAAAAGTAAAATAGCATTAGACATACAAACCAAAGCTATTCCAAAAATCCTAGATTTCTTTTCTAATGTAAATAATTATCCATCTAAAGGTAAGTTATACTTGTTGGTCATATATAAGATCATTATAATTGAATTTGTCCCCCTTGAATTGTCATACTGGAATTACTCAAAAAACAAAGAATAATTTTCTGAGAAAAGTAACAAACTACCCTTAAAATCTCCAGGAAAATCAACATCCTCTCCATACTGGAAGATTTATACATGGAACTTTTACACGGAGTTTTTATAACACCCGACAACATTGCTGTTATACATAAATCAGAAAAAAAATAGAATGCTCTAGATGCAGTGAAGCCCTTGATGCAGATTGGGTTCATATGAACACAGAAAGCAACATAGCGTCATCTTTCTCAACTGACTTTAGAAGCTTTTGCCAGGCACTTTGGTCAAATAATTGTACTATTACAGGTTCCTTGATTTTGTTCAATGCCCCAGTCCCAGGCATTATTCTTATAACACAAATACCTTTTATTTGGTCTGTCCTAGCTATTTATTTATTTATTATGTATTTATTTCACATTTGTTGACTGAGTTAGTCCAACTGAGTTTGAAAACAAACTCATTTTCAGTGGAGACCTGAGGGGAAAAGCCCCAGCAAACATAAGTAAAGATAAAGTGACAATATACAGATATTAAGTAACAATTACAATACAAAATAATTGTAAAAAGAAAAGGTTATTAGCTATTTGCATTGCGTTGATAGTAAGCAACCCATTTTTAGTGGAAACCCAAGGGGAAAGAGCCCCAGCAAACATAAGCAAAGGTAAACATACAGGACAAAAACTATTAAAAACAACAATGTAAATATGAAATTAATTATAAAGAGAAAAACAAAAGAAAAAAAAATTAAGAACATTAAGGGTTGCACTGATAGTAGTGGTCAAAATGTACACATATGAGAGTAAAAATAAAAAGATAATCGTTGTTCAAAAGAAGGACAATGTATAGACACTGATATGAAGTGGAGGGAAAGATAAATAGTGTGGAGAATGGGAGGGGAAGGGAAAGGAGGGGACTATAGTAGGGCTATAGTAGTAGAGCTGAGGGTTTAGGAGGTTAGTTTAAGCAGAAGTTACTAACAGAGAAAGAAAGGAGATGCAACAGGTTATACAGTAGGTCAGACTAAGACTACATGTGGTCAAGGCAATGGCATAATTTCAAGTTTAGTAGGTGGGATTTAAGCTCCTTTTTAAAACAGGGAAAGGAAAGTTGGATTTAATATGGATAGAGAGTTTGTTCCAATTTAGTGAGACAGACTGTTTTCAGAGTAGTTTGTCAATATTCCTTTTGGGTTTATAAACTGAGAGAAGATGCTATCGCTATGAAAGCTATAACTAAAAACTGGAAATTCAGATCTACTCTCTTTTACTATTGAATTTATCTGTCTAGCCAAATCTGTTTGTAAAAATGAATTATCAACCATAAAAATGAGAACTAGAAATATAACTCGTCAATACATAGCCTGAGAGAAATTTAATGATCTATTAGAAAAATACTAATGGTTTTGTGTAAATTATTTATTTGCATTTGTTTACCATGATTGCCCAGCTGGGCCAGAAGTACCTATTTTCAGTGGAGTCCCAGGGAGAAAAGCTCCACATATAAGACATTTCACATACAATACAGAATTTACATTAATAAAGACATTTAGTACATATTATTGGCAGCTTATACAATTGGTGAAAAAACAGTACATAAGTAATCATTCTCAAATCAAAGATATTATACAAGCAATACAGAGTATATACATGACAGCTTTCCATATAAGTAGTTTTCAGCTAGCAGAATTTATATAGGACACTTCATGCAGTGGGTGCAAAGCAGATACAGGAATGAATTAGAGACTAGGTACTTAAACTTTTCACACATTTAGGAGGTATAATAGCTGAGCGATAGGCTATATGAGTTCTGTTGCAGGAATCAGCAAAGTTGGTGGATACTGTTGCAGATATAAGTGGTGGTATAATATTAAGGTAGGCTGTGAGAGTACCTGAATGTCTCTCCTGGTACAGTGGTAGGTCTATCAGGGTTAGGAAGAGAAGTCAGTAGACAGGAGAGATCAATGGTAGGACAATGAAGGTTAGTAGAAGAGGGAAGTAGGCAGGATGGAGAGGCAGAATAAGTAAAAAGACAGGTGGATGTGAAAGGAGGATGTCAGAGTAGTAGAGTGGGGGTGAGAATAGTTGTGATGGTTGAAGTTAGGTTATACGAGATGTGGTTTCATTCTTGTTATGGACTTTATTATTTAGTTTTGTTTTATTTTGTTTCAAGTTGTTGAATTATTGTTGGAATATGTAAAATCAAATAAAAACGGAAAAAAAAATAAGAATCAGACTCCCCTTCTGTTTGCTGGATAAACTTTTTATTTCCTCTTTAGCCTGTTGTGCATCAAAAATGTCTTTGATGCTCCAGGAAAAAAATATTCTGAAGTGAATCTCACTCCTGCCTCTTGACATTCCCTGATTGCAAGGATAAATTTGCTTCTGTTCTGCTTGGTGCACAGTGAATAATCATTTTTCAAAAAAACACTGCTGTATCCAGTTTTTAATGTTTCCCTTCTGTCACAGTTTTGTCAGGATCAACTCTTTCTGCCAGTATGATTGCATCTTTACTAATACAAGTCTTGGGCTACTTTCTCATGGCCAAGTTTGCTGTGTACATTCAGTGTGCCCTTTCAATTAATAAATCCTGATGTGGAATACCAGCCATGTTGCTTATTTGTGCTTTCATAAAATGAATGCAATCTGTTCTTTCCAGTTTCTCTGGTACAGCAGAAAATTTCAGGTTTTCTCTGTTCGCTCTGTCTGCTAACTCTACCATTTTTGAAACATCTCTTCTTGAGAAATCTCTTACTCGGCCATCCTTTTCTTCATTTCAACCTCTGATTTTTGCAGTTTTATCAGTTCATCAGCTAGTTAAAGCTTCTTCTATTTTTCCAGCCTTTTGTTATTTAAGCTTATATAGTATTTCAATGTTACATTTATTTTAATCAGCTCTGAGTACAGTTGATTTATTTTTTCCTCTAAATTATTGGAAACCATCACTTGTACCAAAGCTGAAGTCTGAACTGCTTTTTGCTGAACAGTTGTAGGATTCTTCCCAGCCATTATTTTATTTTCACTTTTTCTACTTGATTTTCTTTCAGATTCTTCAAATTTCATCTTTGCTGGTACCTGGGCAGAGTACTTACTATCTAGTAACTGACTTTTCCTCAAACTGACAATATCACTAGCTCTTATTTCTGCCCCAGTATGCTATCATTGCCTTCTCCCTGAAATATATGAACAACAAATTCATCAACATTTTTCTTCCTGTCTGCCAGCTCTAGCATGACCCTGAGATGCAAGGTGAACTTAGTTTACTTAGGCTGCAGACCGGGTTTTATCCATCATTGTCAATAAAGATGACTAACAAATTAACAAAATCTATAACTTAATAAAACTATACATATGTCAGATTTTTTTAAATGCAAATTACAGAACATCTCATTGCACAAAATAAATAAATTGTTCCAAAAACATGTAAGCTGTGACATACATGGTGCATGCCTATCTACACCCTTGTACCATTTTCATCAAAGCCTATTCACTCAGGGCTGGAGTAGTCAACTGACAACTCATCACAATAAGATACAACCTATACAGGCAGTTGGCAACCTCATTTGGCACCCCCTGCCCTAAGTATATTAGCTGGAGGATGCAGAATAGCATAGCTAGGGAGTGTGGTATACAGCCCTCCATATAAAAAGGATCATTAAGTTGTTCATTCAACATTTCAGTTCTATCCAAACAGGTTTCTACTTAGCAAGCTTTGATGAAACCTACTAAATCCTCTTGTCTACTGCCTTGAATATGTGCTGGTGCTTGCTGTGGCATGTCCTCTTGTACAGAATAATGCTGGTGTGATGATTATCTGGTTCAGCTACTTCCTTCGTGTATTTTTTATGATGCTTGCTCTAATTTGGTGTGCACACACTGCTCAGTCCTGTGCTGCAGGGCTGCAAGGCTGCAGCTGCTTGTTTACTTCAGTGCTGCACAATGAACCACTGTCTGCTCCTGACTTTTCTTATTCTGAGGTACTTGTATTTGTACCTTCTGTGTTTATCATACAGGCTACATGTCAAATAAAAGAAAAATAATACAGGTACCGGATAAATCCTCGGTTTTCACCTCAAAGCTTCAGACATAAACAAAAAAGAAGCCAAACAACCATGGGTGCTGTATTTTTTAGTCCGAAGACGCGATCAGGAAGATCGCAAAAGCACTTACTCTTGTTTTTATTTGTTTTGCTATTAAAGAGTATTTATTCCTTCAGCCATGGTCATTCCACTTATTTTTGTTTATATACATGTCAAGTAACATGGCCTGTTATGTGCCATGCCTTGTATTTCACAATGTGCACTATTTGTGCAATGACCTGCTTGTATAAAGGCACATTATGCTTTGTCTGCATTTATATGTTGGCTCATACTGTGTTCTCTTGTATACTGCCTGCATATTATTGCTGTCTGCGTGTCACTACTGATATTGAAGGGCTCATATTCATGGGAAATCACAAACACTGCTGGTGGTGTTGCACACTGTTTGCAGTTACATCCGAGTTGAGACACTGGGATGACACATCTTCCTGGTACACATCAGATATACATCTCTAAATCACAGGCCTTAGTACTGTCTGAGACAAAGGCGGTTTGTTCTCTTCAGGTTGACAGCTGCTTTTAGCGGAGGAGTATAAATACTTCGTGGACATGTTCAGGAGGTGATGACAAAGGGAAAAGTGAGCCTGATAAGCAGTTTCTGAAGGTGACTACAGCAGGAGATTAACTGATCCATGGTGATGACGTGGGTGTTGAGTTCTCTAGTAAAGCTATCAATTTACCATACAGTTTATTCTCCTACCTTTACCAATAGCCATGAGACTTTGGGAACAAGTGAAAGAAATGAGATTTCTCTACAAGATTATGGGCTTCTCCTGTGATGGAGCAAGGAGCTTTGTGATCTGGGAGAGCTTTGGTGGTGTGCCACTGCTTCTTTTGACTCAAATGAACTAATGAATTAGTGCAGTCATTTTATAAGGACAGCTTTTGGGTGTTTCCCACTTGGAGTTATTCTACAGTATGGCCCATAACAGGGGACCCCATAGCAGTCCAAGGACATGCTGGAGTGATTAGGTCAATCAGATAGAGGAGGAGCTTGAATCTGCAGTGTGGAAAGGAAAGTTTAGTCATTCTTTCTTAATCTGCTGCTATGATAATGCTCACCAGGAGAAGCAGAAAAAAATGAGTAAGCACTGCACACCACCTTGTATAGCTGCTGTAGCACGTGCCCCATATCTGTGGATCTACTGGTAGAAGATCCTATGCTTGCTGCCATGGATAGTTTTTCACTTTTTTTAGCTTTCTGGACTAGCTGTCATACTGCAGTGCACCTGCTGTTGTGTAGCTGTACTAAACAGAACTTCAGGGTTGTACTGCCACCTATTCCTTTGTGTTAAATATGTAATGAATACTATTTCTATTCTGCCAAGCACCTCTGGCCTGTCTATTTTTCATTGCTTACCTAGTGTTGCATTTTACTATGCTGATTTTACTCTGCCATTCTAACCTCTTTGTTTAGCCAAAATGTGTAAGAGTGTGATTCTCTTATCATTTGTAGTGCTATTCGACCCCTTCATTCCATTTCTGCCTTTATTTTATTTTCTTGCATGGCAGTGATGTCTATATTCTCAGACATAGCTGTAGGCATTCTGGTTTTGGCATTGTGATCTGTAGTTGCATGCTAGGACATAGCTATAGGCATTTTGTGTTTAGGCATTGTGATATGTGGTTGCATCTAGGACACAGCTGTATGCATTCTGTGTTTAGCCATTGTGATGCCTGGTTGCATGTTTATGCATGATATGTTGTGGTTTAAACTGTATTTTCAACCCCTTCCTTGGCATTCCCCTCACTGAACACTTTTAGAATGTGTCTATGACAAGGCAATGAGGACACTAGCATTATGTCCAATAACCTTGACAAACGAGCATCGATGTAACAAAATCACCAATGTCCCCAAACGGCAAAGTTAGCATGTTTATAGGATAGACAAGCCTTCCTGCATCCCACATCTCCCTTCTTTAAATATGTTAACTTTACAGTTATACAACAATGGAGAAAGGTTAAACATCACAGGAAGGAAAAAAGTGCTCCCCTCTCCCTGTCTGCTGCTTCTTGCTGCTGAAAACAGTAGAGCAGAATTGTTCCTGGAGTTAAAAAAACAAAAACTAAAATGAAAATTTCTGCTCCTTCACTCGCAGTCCCTCAAAACCCACTTTGCAAAACTTGCCGTAGAAATATTGAAGAACTACCATCCAAAATAAGTCATGCTTAAAACCCGTACAGCCTTTGATCTTGGTCTTTGTTTCTTTTCGGATATTTATGATCGCAGAAATACTGCATATGAATATATGACATGTTTCCATTGGAAATCTATGAGGTCTGGTATACTTATTCATTGGTACATGACCAGCTTACCTTTTGGCAGGATACTTATATTTAGCACAATATTTTGCTAACAGTATTACCTCTACTGTGTACCACTTCATCATCATGAATCAAACCCAGTATTCGTTTGTTGTACCACAGAGCATTTTATCTGGTAAAGTGTCTCTGCTTGATCTGTTACACACTTACTAAGTCCATATTAACCTGCCAGTTATGGTCTAATATATATGGTCACAGTTACAAGCACCTTCACATCTTCCTTTAATAAACTTGAAATCTTCTACTACCAATATGTTAGACTTGTAGTAAAAATACATAATCAGATTCATCATTGCCTGTCCTTAAAATCAGTAAGTTGTAAACTGGCATACTCAGGTACAATCAAACACTCCCATCTCAGTTTTGATCATAAAGGCCTCTAAAAAAAAAAAAAAAAATATATATATATATATATATATATATATATATATTCCTCTTTTCATTCAGTCCTAATGAAAAGGACACTTGTACAGACACTTTGATTTTCTAACACCCTAACCATATACAAATATGATAATTTGCATTGCTGTTATTATGTAAGTAAGCATGTAGATAACATTTGATAGGTAAAGACGGATGGCACTTCCTGTTCTGTCATTTTTCAGCATTTGGATTTCATTAGGGATGCATGGAGATGCCTTTTCAAGCCTGAACTATAAGAGATAGTGTGGCTATAAATGGCAGTGCCAGTATGCCATGAATCAGTAAACTTTTTTTATAACCAATTGTGCAATCAGGCACAAATGGTCAGATCCACACACTAATTGAAAGAGTTTGCTAAAAAAGAGGATTCCAGTTTTCCTGTAGGCACAATGACTTCAGAGTTAATTGTATTAACTAGGAAGTTGTGGGATACAACCCATGGAAAACATATATGACACTTTGAATGCCATTTTGAACAATTTGTGTTATTTGAAACAACATTCAGACAATTAGCTGCATGATAGCATGTCATAGACCTGCACTATGCACTTTTCAATGTTCATTTTCGGAGACCCAAAAAGAGACAGACAGGATACTGTATCAACAAATGCTCTTCTACAGCACTATGAAATAGGAGACTCAAGAGAAAAAAGTGCTCATAAATAAAGGACTGAT
This sequence comes from Protopterus annectens, assembly GCF_019279795.1. Lineage (NCBI taxonomy): Eukaryota > Metazoa > Chordata > Ceratodontiformes > Protopteridae > Protopterus > Protopterus annectens. The sequence goes on along the minus strand of NC_056743.1, from coordinate 1,007,927,206 downwards.
TAGAGCAGCACTGTAGCTTCAAACACAAAGTCATTGAAACAAGAACAAGCATCCTAAATGACTATGTTATCAAGACCCAAATGTAATGTAAATGAGGAGAGTAACACACTCCATGAAACAGCATGCAAAATGTGTACATATAATTACACTTGCAACGCAATGAGAAAAAACACTATTTAGCAATACAAATCCATAGAGGTCTAGAGGGTATGAACCAGTCCTGTAGTAAAAATGCTACTTTCAGACATCTTCTGTTCTTTGCATATACTCACAGAAATGCATTGTATTCATCATAGGAATCATCACTGCTCTCTTTCTCTCTGTGCCATTACTCACAATGGGGTACATTGGGCAACAAGCACCTTTCAGCTCTCATTGTTTCTGTAGCAGTTATGGGTTTTACAGGCTCAGGTCGCTAGCACAAGGCCCTACCCTCCTAAGGATTATCACTGCAGGATTCACAATATGGATGGACATACCTGTCAACTTTCCAGATTTTTGCATCATATTTTTGGTCTGTTCCTCTTTCAATTTGTGGTTTTCTGGCAAATCCTAGAAGACTGAAGTCAGTAAATAATGACATACTTTCAGTTTCAGACTTCATATCCTTCAAAAATGCAAGATAACAAAAGACCCGTTAACCTAACAACTTTTCAATATTTAAAATCTGTTCCTATTTTTGGGCCTTTGTTGACCCCAACCCTCCTCCCCCACATTAATTTTGGCTTTGTCCTAACTTCTTGCATTAAGAGCTTGAGAGATATATGGATGGGAGTGAATTAGTGCATTTTGAGTTCCCACTGTGAGTTGGCCTACAACCACCCATTTATAACAGCAGCTACAGATTTCGGTCTGACCTTAAACTTAATGTCCAGGTTCTAATATTTGGTAAAGTGTAGCTTTAGGTCCAAGTGATCACCTGACATATATCCTGGGTAGAAACATTAAAGGTTGCAGCATTACTGTCTGCTAGTCTTATAGAAAGGGTTCTGATTTCTCCAGTCAAAGAATTTTTAACATTTTCATAATAAAATGCAATGTAAGCATTGAGAGTGGTTTGTAACTTGAAGACCGTGGTTAATCCTTCTTAAAAGATTAAAACAGCTGGTTCACTTGTCTCAGAGGCACATTTTTCTCAGTATAATACCTGAGGGGTTCTATGAAAATTCACATCATGCAAATGTCATTACACTTTATTCTCTTTCTCAGAAAAGAAGCCTGAAAGCCATATAGTCTGGTTAGAGAAACTCAAATGCTGAAGATAATTGATAGTGGTAAAACTCCGTTGTGTAGAGCAGAGAGTAAAGTAAGTAAAAACAATTGATATTGCACACTGTGATAAGTCTTAAAGTCAAGAATTCACAAACAGCGAATGTTGGTTTTTTTTGTTTAATTACTGAAACAGGGAGGAGGAGGATCAAAAAAAGTAAAAATGCTTTCCGCGTCCAAGAATTCATTCATCGAAATGAACTTGAAAAAACACGCAAAATCTTTTTGGCAAACTCATAAAAAATCAATTATTTATAATCAATAATTAATTAATAAAAAGCATCTTGTTTGCAAATTAAAGAAACACAGCCAAACATATTCAAAACAACACTAACAAAAAAAAAAAAAAAAATCAAAAAAATATAAAAAAACCAAAAAATTTAAAAACTTAAAAAAATAGATCTGGTTAGAGAAACTGTTAAATGGGTAAACCAAGATGGCATATCTTAGCATGCTGTCAGAGACGCTATGCTATTATACCACCTTCTTATCTGAAGACTTGCATTGGATGTGTCAGCAAAATATAGGAAGACGTAAACTAGAATTTTGAAAAGCTACACAACAGTTACCATCTTTTATACTATGTTCCTTAGAGATCATGTAAGAAGCATCCAGAACTGTGTCTGAAATCTCTAACACAAGAGGGAAAAGGATCCAGCTTATCTCACCTGAGGGTTATGCCTAAAATCTGGAAGCACTGGAGAATATGTATTTCAGAAGTTCTGAGAGGCTGTAAGAACATGTCATGAATCCAGCACCATCCAGATAGTGATAAATGTGGATACCCAGCAGCCTCAGACAAGCAACACTAGATCTAGATCCAGGCATTTTATGTAGCCTCTAGCAACAGCAGGGTCTGGATAAATCAACAAGAAAAGAAGAGTAGTATTGCGGGAACTGAATTCATCCACAAGTCTTGGTGAGTACCTTCATGTGTTGGACCCTGTTTTACAAAATCTTACCAAGATGACAGTGATATAGAAACTGTATTTTATATAGCATGTATCATGGATAGAGGTAGGTTAAAAATAAAAAAGACAGCTGAGTGCACAAGTCCCAGGATAAAAAAAGTATCCAGTCCTGGTATATGCACTGCTGCCAGGGCTGTGAAAAAGACAGCCTAAAATCCTCAGGAGACAGAAACATTCTTTCAACTTTTAACCAACCTGTGTCTATTGCTATAAGAAAGTCCTTCTATATTGCACGGCTTATAAACAAAGGGATTGTGTCTAGATATTGGGATGCCACTGCCCCCTTTACTTAGTCTTCATTAGGCCAGTCATTGAATATAATGCCCCCTTTGGCATATATCTGTCCAGACACATGTAACAACTAGATTGCACACAGATATACCGTACTAAAAGGACAGAAGGCCTAAACAACATGCCCTAGATGGACCGACTCAAAGGTCTGTCAATATACTTGGTATCTTAGAGAATGCTAAGAGGTGACCTATGTCTGGCATACAAGACATCCCCAACCCATTACTGATGGATTTACTACATATGAGCAAGTCAAATGTCATCAGAAATACTGAGTCTAGGGATCTAAACCTCATCTACAACATAAACAGAATGGTTTGAAGGGACTGGTATATCTCACTGAGAATGCCAATGCTGTGGAGCAGACTCCCCATTCACATAAAATAAAGTTCAGCCCTGTTTATATTCAAGCACAACTTAGATCTACAGAAGAGAAACTGAACTTTTATCCCATGACTGCCCCCTGTATTATAAATGGACAGAGGCAGCTCTTAAATGCTTTATCCCATGCATGGATCCCCTCAAATTATCTATGGTATGGCCACAATTATCCTCAAAGGGGTAATATATAATTATTGACCATGGGATGAGTAAGGCCAGTCTGTAACAAAATGGGATAGATTATTTGAAGCACAAAAGGAGAAATTGACTAGGCTTAAAATGGTCCACAAGGGCAGCTAGTCTAGTATTTACCTATGAACTGATAAGAAAAATAGTTGCACAAGAAAAAAACATCAAATGTTTCAAAGTATTCACTAATATAACAGACTTATGAAAAAAATGACATAGATGAAGAAACTTTAGGCTGCCTGGGAAAAGAAATGAGAGAGGATGTGTGAAAATATCAAGAACAAAACCCACAGATTTGCCAAGATGGCTGCATACCGATCAACAGCTTAACTTCACATCTCTCGATGTGAAAAAAGAAACTGAAAAACAAGTGCCAGGAACTCTGTGTCTTTTAGTAAATTCAGTAAGTACACTGCTTGGATGCCAGCAAAAAAGAAATTAAGAGTGCATGAAAGAAAACCAACTAGAAAAGGCGAAGAGAAAGCACTGATTGGAAAGAATCCTGCAGCTAATCAGCAAAAAGCAGTTCAAGTTCCAGCTTTGGGGCAAGACATGGCATCCAGTAATCTAGAGAAAAAAAAAATAAGTCAAATGTGCTCAGAGCTGATTAAAATAAATGAAACACTGAAGGAGTATACGAACTCAAATAACAAAATGCTGAAAAAATGGAAGAAGCATTAAACAGATATGCATACGAGCTGATAAAACTTCAAAAATTAGAGGTCAAAATAAAAAAAAAGGCTGGCTGTGTATGAGACTGCTCAAGAAGAGATATTTAAAAAATGGTAGAATTAGAGGACAGAGCACATAGGAAAAACCTGAAATTTACTGCTGTACCAGAGAAATTAGAAGGAACAGACTGTATTAATTTTATGAGGGCATAAATAAGCAATTGGACTGGACTGGTGTTGCACAGCTGGAGTAGTTAATTAAAAGGACACACCATATGTATGAGCCAAACCTAGCCACAAGAAAGCAACCAATACCTGTACTAGTAAAGATGCAAGCACAGCAGGAGGAATCAATCCTGTCAAAACTGTGGCAAAAGGGCAAACTATTAAAAGTCAGAGACAGTAGAGTGTTTTTAAGTATTCACTGTACACCATGCAGAAGAGAAACAAATTTATTTTGGCAATCAGGGAATGTTGAGAAGCTGGTGTGAGATTCAAGTTGCTGTATCCAGCTGTCTTCAGAATATTTTTTCCTGGAGGATCAGTCATTTTCTGATACTGAACAGGCTATGGGGGAAATACAAAAGTTTGTCCAACAAGAGGTGAGCCATCACACAGAAGGGGATTCTGCTTCTCATTCTTCTGATGGTAGGACTTAATAGAGAGACTTTGCCAGTGAAAGTTTTTCCAGTGTTCTCAAGAAAAATGTTTGAGAGACTGAATAAAGCACAGGAGTTGACTAGAAGAATCAGAAGTACCTTGGACTTGAACCAGAGTCTGGGGTTGGGAGACAGAGATGAATAGGAAGAATACCAACAACACTGAAATTAGTGAATAAATGTCAGATTATAAAGCATCAATCATATTTGTAAAATATGTCTTTACAGGAAAAAGAGAATGAGAAAGACTGGACTTTTGTTGACTTTATTAAACTTGGGGGACTGACTTATCCTCTGTGTCATTAATGTTTGGAAGGAAATTAAAGGAAACAAAAGTGGGAGAAAGAGGGGAAAAAGTAAATGTAAGTATAAAAATGTTAACAGTAATCGTATAAAACATTTTATTATATAAATTGCATAGGATATAGTAATTTTAGTGATTGCTGTATGTGATAAAGATACTGAAGTAAACGTACTTTTTTCTTCTCTCTTTTTAGTTTTAAGAAATGTAGGCATTACAACGTGAAAAGAGAAGAAATGTCGGACCAAAGCATGTTTTTTAAGTCAATAGGTTGTAATCTTGGGCTGTTGGGATGGAGAATGGCATTTAAAAGTGCATCAGTTATAACTAAACTGTTTTCTTTTACTTTTGCAAAGGTAAATGTCTGGATTAATGCCCTTGGCTTAATCTAATGACATTTATTGTGATTGCAAGTGAGTTTTGAAAAATAAGACATCACAATATAATAAATATTTTTAAGCAAATAAATGTTCAGTGCAAGTTGAGAAATCTGGGGCTGAAGGCAAGTTTGCATTTTGATCTTATGTTTCTATAGAAACAAGCTGACTGAAGATGAAGGCAATACATTGAGAGGTCTAGACATTGTTTGCTGACTGAAACTTAAAATTAAAAGGTACAAAGGCAAGCAGTTCAGTAAAAAATAAAGTTTGAAATTGTTGGAAGTGGATAAGAGATAGCAGCTTTTCTTGTAACTAAATACTTTTACAAGATCACTAAAACAGAGTATAATTTACTATTTTTTAAAATAGTCACTTCACTTTTTCTTAACAATAAAAGTTAATGTTTTCTGAAAGCATACAAGTTGTTTTTCAAATATGGGAGGATAATAAAGATAAGACAAGAACAGACCACTATTAATGTAAATAGGAGCACAGGCTGTAACATGCTTCTTGGCATGGATAAATTTAATTTAACATTAGGTTTTGCCTGTGTGTGTAGCTGTCAATTTGGAGCATTTGTTTTCCTATCAGGAGGGTAAAACGTCATTATTTGAAGATGTACATAGAACCAGATTCCAAACAAGTTGCTCTCAGTGTAAGTCTTCCCTGATTCTGAAAAACATGTTCTCAGTGTAAGGGACGTTTGATATAAGACCTATCTATAAACCGGTTTACTATGGGGACCAGATTCCAAAACACCTGCTCTCAGCCTACTCTCAGTGTAAGTGGTCACTTTATTCCAAAACACTTGCTGTAAGTGGTTACTTACAATGACAGCAAGTGTTTTGTAATCAGGGCATATATGTTTTAAGTTAATAGGTTATGGTGGTGTTCTGGGGGTGTGTTTTTTTTTTGTTTGTTTGTTTGAGGGATGTCATTAACACAAAGAGTCTTGTAAAATGTGACATAGGTTCAAATGGAGATGACAAGAAACAATGGTATAAAAGTTCAACCTGCCAAGCATTAGTGAGTGCATGTAACACAAAAGCTGGGAATAGACATTTAAGAAAAGTGTCATATATAATAAGTGGGAGTAATATCTTCTTAACATAATGGCTACAACAAACACATTATTTTGGAATGTAAATGGCCTCACAGGTATAGAAAATGGAAAGAGTACTGAATTAAATTAAGAAATGAAGAGTACAAATAATGTTACAAGAGACACAAATGGAAAGAATGAGTGTGTGAATTTGATAAAGAAAGGATTTCAGGAAGGATATTCAGCAGAATATCAAGGACAAATTAAACTAATTGCTAGAGGAGCTTCAGTAGTGATTGAACAGGAAAAATAGATAATAATGGTGCATTTGTGATTTGTAGTAGTAAGCGGCTACTGACAAGGGAGGAGAATTACTTTGGCATGTATTTATATTCCACCTTAAACTGGTATTATGGAGCTTAAGAACATTTTGGGAGAAATAATAAGCTTTCAGAGGGAATATTACTTATAGGTGGAGACTGGAACTTGATTTGCAACAGTGAGGATGTATCTGGGGGTTCCCAGAAGTGAAAAATGTAACAAAAGAGGGTAGGTTTCTGTATAAATTTATGAAAATGTTTGGTATGGAAGATGTGAATTCAGTAGTAAGAACTCGGAGAGAATGTTCATATTATTTCCCAAGGTACAATAACTGGGCTAGACTAGACAAAATTATATTTCATAGGAACATGTGCATTTAATTAGAAGATTTGGCACACATCCAGTAACTATTTCAAATCAAATAACAAACAAGATAAAATGCAGGGTAAGAAATGAGGAACTTCCCTACCCACTCATTAAAAGGAGAGGAATTTAAGGAATGGGTATTAGAAATTATTTAAGAATTATTAGGGAAGACCGAAATTTCTTCAGAAGTTATAGCTAAAGAGTAGGATAAAATAAAAGTGGAGTTTAAAAATAGGGTAGAAATAAAAGGAGATATACTTAAGAAGTACAAGAATTATTTAGAAGGACTGACAAAGGATTAAGTATTGCAGAATAAGGGATTATCTCTCAGAACAAGAAGAGGCACAAGCGCAGAGTGCTAAACAGAAAATAAGAGAGTATCTGGATAATATGCAATAATATGCATGAATTTAGAAAGCTTGCTGTTAAGCAACTATTTTCTGATAATGACTCCAAAGCAAAAAAGCTTTTACCATGATGACTTAGGCAACAGAAAGTAGAAAAGGTTGTTGCTAAACTTAAGGAGACTATAACAAGAAAAATAACCAGAGATCCTTTAGAGGTATAAGAGGTATAATGGAAATTTTATGAAAATCTGTATAAAGCAAAGGATTGCGGAAATCAAGAAAAAGCACACATGGAAATATTTATGGAAGACCTAGGTAGATGAGGCTGAACAATTAACAGCTGAGATAGGAGGAGAGGAGATAACAATTGTGATATATAATCAAACTACAGGAAAGTCTCCAGGAATAGATGCTATTCCTGTGGAAGTTTGGAAGCTAACAGGGAAGAAAGTGATAATGATCTGGGAGGTTTTATTTAACAGTCTTAGAAGAAAGCTGTGGTGGTGTAATACCTAAGGGTGGCAAAGATCTATCAGACCCAGCTTCATATTGGCCCATTTCAAGTTTAAATCGTGATCATCTATAATAGTTAAAAGAATGTCAAAGCTGTTGCCAACATTGATAGAGTATGGATCAATGTGGTTTTGTGGAGGGGAGGCAAACACATGACAACATTAATATAATAGGGATGATCCAGAGGGAAGTAGAATAGAAGAAATACTGCTGTTGTTGGTGGATCTTCATACAAAAAAGTCATTTGACAGAGTAAGCTGGAATTTTATGAGTAGGGCAATGGAAGCATTTGCATGCCCTGATACAATAAGGTTAATTAGGTGGATATATATGGGAATGGAAGCAAAAATTGAAATGGGAGGGTTCCTCTCTGATAAGTTATGTCTGAACATGAACAGTGGAACCAGTCAGGGGACTGTCTTCTTTCCCCATTATTTGCCTTATATTTAGAGCCAATGGCAAATAAAATAAGGGACTAAGAAATTCAAGGATATAATTGGCATGGTTATCAAAAAAGTTGGCTTTATTTTCAATTGATATTATTTTGTACCTGATAAAATCCAAAAAGGGCATCTTGGTAGAGTGGAACATTGAGTAAGTTTCAGCTCTTTTTGGGATATAAAATGAATGAAGACAAAACAAAGGCTGTAGCTGTAAATTGTGCACATGGATAAATTGGTCAGTAATACTCATATTGATGGGGACATGACAGAATGAAGCATTTAGGGGTATGAGTTAAAAAGGAGTCTGTTATACCAGCTAAGGATATGTGGAAAGACACTAAATAAAAGATAATACAAACACTGAGAAGTTGGAAGATCTTGGTAGTTGCTATGGATAGCAAGATACAAGCAGTAAAAATGTTTTTAATCCCTTTAGTTTTATATAGTTCGGGCATATTTTTATCAACCAGAGGAAAAGTTGTAGACAGTTATTAATAAAGAATTGAAGGATTTTATCTGGGAGGGGAAGAGGGCAAGAATCCAGTGGGATAAGTTGATCCTCCCAACAGAACAAGGAGGTTTAGGATTACCTGATTTCAAGGGATACTTTAGAACTACACAGTTAAGGTTCATATACATAACACAATCAGAAAGCTATAATTCAAAGTGGAAAGGGAAGATGATGAAACTGGGGGGGGGGTCAAGAAATAATGAGAGAGTCAGATAACAGCCTTACAGAATATTATATTCATGAAGTAGCAGAATTAAATAAACATGAGAATGGAGAAAGGAGATTCTGCTGATAGGGATGACTGCAATTAGGGATACAGAGAATAGGCAAAATGGGGTTGGAATTTACTGGACAGTGGCAAAGAAACAAAGGTTTTGAGTGTAAATAACTAGGGAAAGAAAGGTAACAGAGTGAGAAGAGGCCAAGAAGAGATATGAACTGCAGATTAGGGACGAATATCAGAGTACATGCAAAGAGAAACAGGGGAACCCTACGTGAAAGACCTTTTCTGGTAGAGTTTTTTTGTTGAAACTAGAATAGAAGCTGCTGTTAAAAAAGGGATAATTAGTAGGGCATATAAAATATTGCATGATAATTATAGGAATGAATCAGAGAAGGTTAAAAATATTGAGAACAGAGACTGGATAAGCAATTCACAAGGAAACAATGTGAGGAAATATGCATGGCTCCCAAATATGCATCATTCATCAATCTAGAAGATTTAGGATTTTTCTTGGAAGTGTTTGCATAAGTATTTGTATACCCCAAACAGACTCCAGAGAACTGGGTACACATATTTTGTGAATGTAATGAGATGACTCCTACAGAGTACTCAGTCCGAAATATTGGCTGAGCAAATTGCTGTAAGGAAATTATTTTTTTGAGATGGGATACAAGATTTGACTCGCCTAGACATAGTAAAGGCTTGTTATGTTTAATCTTGATGACTGCCAAAAAAGCAACTACTAGAAAATGGAAATCAAAGCCCAAACCAACAGTATTTGAAGTAGTGAATATTTTAACAGAGATAAAAGAACTGGAATTGGGATCTTTAGAAAGTTGTAGAAGCAAATTACATAGAAAAATGGAAATTGTGAGAACAATACATGCAGAATAATGTTTTGGAGGAGGACTGAGATTTAAGGTAAGACAGGAATTGATCAATTTGTCTAATGCTGGATTGATGATAACTGTATATAAAAAATACATGTGATATACTATGTTTGTAACTGTGAACATGTTAACATGATTTGTTTTCTTTTACATAAATGTATGTTTGCCTGTGTCTTATGTGATAATTCAATAAAGGTGTTAAAAAAGAACAAGACCCAGAGAATTTTGAAAGGTATAAAAAAGAAACATGAATTGGGGGGTGGGATTCGGTGTATTGTAATATTTATGCAAAGCTAATCAATATGAAAAAGCAGCTTCAAAGACATTTGAAAGGAAATACAGGCAAGGGTACACAGATATGGAACATTTCACAATACAAAAAGTAAGAAAACAGATGGGGAGGATGCAGAAAAGAAGAGCAGTAAGGTAGGCATTAAACAAATAGAAAGTGAAGTTATGGATTGTCTGCAAAGTGAACGATTTAGTGTGGAGAATCCAATACAGTCGGTGTCACAGCACTATGAAATTACAGGTCCCCAGATTAAAGACCACCAGGCAGAGCAGGAGTAATATGAAGATTTGCAACATGATGACACTTTGGAGCCTTTTGCAGGGGACCAGTACGAAAGTCCAGTTAAACTACATAGCAAGGGAAGGAGCAGGAAACAGTGGCAACTCTGACGCAGGTAATGTTGTGGAGTGATGGGCCAAAAGGTTCCCATATGAAGCAGGGTGCATCTGAAGAGGATATGTCACAGAAAGATCTTTGGAACTTTCTGTTAGTTACTCACAGGGAACAGAAAGCAAAGAAGACGCTCTCAGTTTAGAAAAAAATGATTTGGGGGACACTTGGAGATGGATCGATATATTAGGATAGAAGAAACAGATTACAAAAAGGTGAATAATCCCCAATATGTTAGAAGGATGTACACAGTAATCAGGACTATTAAGAGAAAATCATTTGATATATAACATTATTAAAAAGAACATATTACTGCACAGCCAAACTAATAACTTTTTAACTCTAATACGAGAATTTCTCCTCCCGCCTCCTCTGAAACACACAGGTGGTGGAGAACGAACCTAGACTTTCTCAACAAATGATAAATAAAATAACGGATAAAGTGTTACTACCAAAACGTAGAGCAAAAAAGGAAAGGAAGGGAACAAGTAAAATCCCATCTTGGAAGCAACGAATAGAGAAAACTATAAAGCAATTAACACAAGAAGTATCACTGTTAGAAGAATATAGAAAAGGGAACAGATTATCAAGAATAATTAGAAAGACAGACATGATAAAAACATAGTACAATATCAAAACAGATCAAAATTTATCACATACTCTTGCCAATAATAAACTAAAAATATCAGCACAGGCATTAAAGGTATGCAGATAACTATAAAGGAAAAGTACAAAATAAGCAATTTAAGGATGACCCAAAAAGGAATAGAAATAGCACCCAAAAAGAAGAAATGGGCGCATTTTGGGGAAGTATTGATAAAGACCTCGTTGAGCCTACCAAAGATTCTGAATGGATAGAAGAACTAAAAGCAACAGGAAGGAGTTCTAATGTAGAGGATATGAAATGGGATGCAGTAATGGCCTAAGAAATTGAGATAAAATTAAGAAAAGCTCCTAAATGGTAAATCCCTGGCCCAGACACAGTACCTAACTTTTGGCTAAAAAGCATTAACATCTTTACACAAAGATTAAGACCTAAGTAAGAATTACTTCTATGCTTATTACAAACAGATACCCAACTAGTTAATGGCAGGAAAAATTATATTCTTCCCTAACAGTGAACCTGCAAGCCATTCTAAAAACTGCAGACCTTCCGACAATATACATGCTATATACTGGAATTGAAGTAGACAGAGTTTATAATCATTTAGAAAAAAAAATTCAATAGAACAAAAAGATAACAAAGGAAAGTCATATGGAACAAAGGATCATTTGCTGCTAAATAAAACCATAATAGAGAATTGCAAAAGGAGAAGAATCTAAGTATGGCATGGAAAGATTACAAAACACGCATTTGACAGTATTCCACATTCATGGATAAAGGAGTGCTTATAGATGTGTAAGTTACACTGTACACTGATCAATTACATTACAGTGACCATGAAACAGTGGCAAACCACTTTGCAGATGAGACATAACAAAGGGAAAATTATTATCCTTGGGATAAAAATTCAAAGGGAGATATTCCAGAGTGATTCTCTACCACTGTTGCTGTTTTGTTTTGTCTTGTCCTTAACCCATTAAGCTGCTTACTTAACAGGTTAGACTATGGTTATAATTAGGCTCCCAGAAACCAACCTTGTTTATAGACAACTCATCTACCTTTTTTGTGGAGGAGTTACAGTTGTATAATTCATCAGATAAGGGTTTGAATGCACAACTACAGATGGTTAAAACTTTCACAGATGATATAGCAATGTCATTTGGTTTTGATAACTGTGCAAAAGCAACAGTTAAAACAGGAAAGCTGCAGCACCAAGAAAATATTAATCTGTGACAGAAATGTGATATAAAAGAACTTGAGCAGGAGGAATGTATAAATATTTTAAAAATAGAAGGACTGGTAATAAAACATGGAAAAAATGAGACTAACACTCAGTGATGAAAATATCAGAAGACTAGTTGCAATATTGAAAACTGCCTTGACATCAAGGATTCATCACCATGTTAGGTGACTCTGCTCCTTTGGAGTATTTGGGATTGGCCCTAGAACTGGAGCTATCACAGATGCTGTGGTACACCCTACTGGTACTACCCATCTTACCTGCTCACCTGTTGTGATTTTGTACCTTTAATCTGCAAAAAAGTCTTCCCCCAAGATGTTCTAAAGAGGTAAGCTGATGCTGGTGATGGAATGGGGGCTGTGAATGCAAATTGTTTCCTGCGAAGGTCTGATTCTGGAAAGAGTGTTGGTATTGTTGCTGTTGTTTCTGATCTGAGGCCCTTTTACTTGTTTCTTCTCTCTTTGTTTGTATTATAGGTTCATAGGTTCATACTAGGCTATCTGCCCTAGGGCATTTATAAGCCTAGCCAGAGTGTGTTTGGCTTTCACCACCCATTTTAAATTAATTTTGCTATGCCCTTTTTCAAGGTTAGCATACTGTGCCTCTGTCTAACAGTGACACAGAAGTGATACCCGGGGTAAACCTTACCTACTTTTCTATTTACAAAAAAAAAAAAAAAAAAGGCCAGGATTTGAAGGGAAATTCCTGGAATATCTAGGAATTGGCAACTTAAACATCTGCCTAACAGATTATATACTTTTCACTTTCTCTTCTCAGTTTCAATATCTTTTCAGAGGGAGAACCAAAAGATCAAATTGGTATCTAAGAGGGCAATGAGTAGTATCCCAATAATATCCTCACGGAAAAAATGTGTTTTAAGATAGTTTTGTCTTGGCAATTACTCAGGCTGACATCAGCTGCACTGAATTCATGATTATTTGTTGAAGGTATTTTCTCTGATGGGCAAAGCAAAGAAAAAAATAGCTGTGAACACAATTTGAAGCTTTTTTTTTTTTTTTTTGCAAGAACCAACCCCCCCCCCCCCACATCCCCATGTTGTAGGGGAGCCCCCACACCCCATAACTAATTTATATATATATATATATATATATATATATATATATATATATATATATATATATATATATATATATACATACCAAGTCCATGGTCACACAACAGTGGAGAAAGGGCAACACCATACCTTCAGAGATAAAGCCATCATGCTCTTGTCAATTAGGCAAACAGCACTTGGCAAAAATAGGTGGAGGTCCTCACCAGAAACATACCTAAACACCAGAGACCTCCCAAACACAAACACAAGCATGCTACACATAATACTTCCTCTGCAGAACACATTACACATAATAGCTCGTGTACCCATGTCTCACTGGTCAAACTCTTAAGGCAAAACACAAAATCAAACATATTAGTCAAAGGTGATTCTATTGTGAGACACACTGATGTCCCTTTCACCAGGCTGGATAAAGAAAAGAACACGGTCAGCTGTCTGTCAGGTACCAGGATACGTCATATCACACATGCACTCAAGTCTCTCAACAACAGGTACTGTTATGACTCCATCATAGTCCATGTTGGTGTGAATGATTTGAGACGTACCGCTCTGGACTATATGAAAAGAGACATGACTGAGCTCTCGGACTATGTGTCTCAGGCAGGCATGGCCCTAGCCTTAACTAGCATTTTACCTTCACCTAGGATGATGCCTCAATACAAACAGAAAATTATTGACTTCAATAATTGGCTTAGCTTCTGGTGTCATTCAAAGGGGATTCACTATCTGTCACCCTGGGATGACATGATCGACAGATCTCAATGGTTTGCCAGAGATGGTCTTCATCTGTCACCCCTGGGATTTCGGCTACTGGCTAAGGCTCTTGCCACCTCCATAGTGCCTTTTTAGGCAGTGTCTCAAGGACAAAATTCCCAATGTAAAAACTCCATCTAAAAACAACCTCAAGGTTATATTGCTAAATGCTAGGAGTCTCAACATGAAACTGCACTCACTGGAAGCTGTCCTCACTTTGGAAGACAGAGACATTTGTGCAGTCACAGAAACCTGGCTCAAGGCTGTGGAGAGCATCCCAGCCACACCATGTTATACCTCCTTCCACATGCTCAGACCTCAAACTGAAGACTTGCAAACTAAAGGAGGTGGTGTATCAATATTCATTAAAGATAAATACACCTCCAGATTGATTAAACAGTATGATTCCCTGGAGACACTTCAGGTGCAGTTAACTGTTGGTAGGACACCTATTCAAGTCATTACCAGCTACAGAACCCGCCTCTGCCTATTTGGATCTATGTGAGTCTATCAGGATACATCTGAACACCATGGGTTTGGGCAATTTTAACTACCCATCCACTGACTGGGTAAATTACTCATGCTCAAACTCACTTGCCAAAGGTTCCTCAATTTTGTTAACTCCAGTGCTGTGGACCAGCTGGTTGACATCCCCACAAGAGGTGCCAACATCCTGGATCTGGTGCTTACCAATTATGGAGAACCACTGTAGCACCCCTACTGTGAGGTCCTCCTTGGTGAGATCTGACCACAAATCAGTCTCATTCGAAGTAACTATCACACCTGACCCCTTTCCAGCAACAACTAAACTAAGAAACTTCTCCACAACAGATTATAACCTCTTACAGGATGGTATAAATAGCTTCACTGCACCTCCTCCCTCAGATGGAACTGGCAACTATGCCAAGCTTTACACCAATGCTTTATATGAACACCTGTATACTTGCACTGACTTGGCTGTACCTGGTAGGACCAAAACAAGCTCCTCAAGGAAGCGCAAACCTGCCTAGTGGACAACTGCCATTAACAGGCTTTACAATAAGAGGAAGAAATTGCTGTCTAAGAGTAAGAGGAAGAAAGCCCTCCTAAACTGGAAATACTCCCTACTCAGCTTAAACAAGCAAATAGGTGAAGTCCTCCAAAGCAAACTACAAGTCCAAATTAGCTTCCTCAACAAAGGAGAACCACAAGACATTCTATAGTTATATCCATAACCTAAAAGGAAAGGCCCAGATTTGTGGCAAACTGGTAGTGAATGATACCACATATACTGAGCCTGTGGACACAGCTAACTTGTTGGCTGACAGGTTCTGTGAAAACTTCACTCCCCTGTCCCCACCACACGTACCCCATGATATCCCTACCACCTGTCCCCTACCTTGTCTCTCTAAACAGCAGGTCATAAATGCCCTCTCTAAGGCCAAAAACACAGCATCTATGGGACCTGATAACATCCCAGGCTGTGTCATACATGGGCTCCAACATGAATTAGCAACACTACTGGGTACTCTTTTCAATCATAGCCTAAGCACTGTCTTCATACCAGCTGAATGGAAAACAGCCACCGTTATTCCCTTGCACAAAGGTGGTGCTTCCACTGACCTCAGGAACTATAGACCTATTAGCCTGACTAGCCTTATCTGCAAGGTCATGGAGCAAATCATCATGGACCTTATCAACAAAGATATAGGTAATCTCCAAACACTTGACCTTACTCAGTATGGATTTGTCAAAGGGAGATCATGCCTGTTAAACCTGGGGACGTCTTCGAGACAGTCACTAAGGCCCTGGATAAAGGGAAATCTATGCATATAGCCTACATGGACTTAGCCAAGGTGTTTGATACTATTCCCGACTCAGACATTATTGACAAGCTCACCCTACTGGGCATCAACCATTATATTGTCAGATGGGTCGCTAACTGGCTCACTAATATAACTCGTATAGTCAAAATAGGGGAAGCCACCTCAAACATGTCCCACAGAGATCAGTCCTGGGACTTCTACTGTTTAGAATATATTTCTCCGAAGTACAAGCAAAAACTAATGGTCTGTGGCTGACAAAGTTTGCTGATGACTGCAAACTGGGAGTGGTCATAAAATCTCCAAATGATGTCAACATCCTACAATAGGGTCTTACACAAACAAATGACTGGTGCCAAAGTCATGGCCTTAAACTCAATGCAAAAAACATATTATCATTTCTTTCGGTAAAAGTGATGTTCCTGATAACTACCACACCAGTAGCAACACCTTAAGTACACACTCAGTGGTGAGAGACCTGGGCGCACAGGTTGACAGCAACCTTGCCTTTGACTACCATGTCCCACAGTGGTAAGAAGGGCATTCTATATTGCTCGTCTCATAAGTAAGGGCATTGCCTCCAGAAAAAAAGAAGTTCTAACCTCTCTGCACTCTTCCCTCATCAGGCCAATAATTGAGTACAACGCCCTTTTTGGTATACACCTTTCCAACCACCTGCAACAATTGGAGAAACCACAAAGGTTCCTCACAAGGAAAAATCAAGGTCTTCAGTATCTGAAATTTTACTTTTTGGCCAAAGTGTACCCATGCTAGACATTTGGAGACTGTTACCTAGGGAAGGTGACAGCCCACTTTAATATAAAATAATACCACCTTCTGGTGGTATTTTAAAATCAGAGGTGAGACAATGACAGCCTGCTCCTTAGCTACCATCTGTCCTGTAACCAAAGGTCAAAGCGGTGAGACACTAGTAGAATAGAATACCTGGAACAAACCTGTGCAGTATGTGTATATGGCGGGGGGGGGGGTGTGCAAACCACAGCACCAGCTGTTGGAGGTAAACATGTTTTCCCATTGAAACAGGCTTGAGTTCTTGGTCACTTATGTATGTCTCTGTGGCAAATCAGATGAGAACATTTTCATTTTTTTTTTTTTGTGGTAAACTCCCTATATTTTGTTCTGATTTTTTCTCCCTAGATTTTTCATATATTTTGTTTTACATTAAACTTTTTCAGAAGTAGCAGGAAGAATAACAAAACCACCACCAGTACTGTTAGCCAACAGGGTGCTGGCGGAAATTAGGCTACTGTTGGCCGAAGGAGGAGAAGAGGCGGAAGGCATGGCCGAAGGCAGGAAGAGAGGAGAAAGGCTAGGACTGTGGTAGTGAGGGTCGGAACTTTGAATGTTGGCAGTATGACTGGTATAGGGAGAGAGCTAGCTGATATGATGGACAGAAGGGAGGTTGGGGTATTGTGTGTGCAAGACACCAGATGGAATGGGAGTAAGGCTAGGTGTATCGGAGGTGGGTTCAAATTGTTTTATCATGGTGTGGATGAGAGGAGAAATGGCATAGGAGTTATCCTGAAGGAACAGTATGCTAAGAATGTTTTGGAGGTGAAAAGAGTGTCGGATAGAGTGATGTTTATGAAGCTGGAAACTGATGGTGTAATGATGAATTTTGTTAGTGCATATGTTCCACAAGTTGGGTGTGCGATGGATGAGAAAGAAAAATTTTGGAGTGAGTAGGATGAAGTGGTGATGACTGTACCCAAGGGTGAGAGAGTGGTGATTGGAGCAGATTTCAATGGGCATGTTGGTGAATGGAACAGAGGGGATGAGGAAGTGATGGGTAGGTATGGTGTTAAACAAAGCAATGCAGAAGGTCAGATGGTAGTGGATTTTGCGAAAAGGATGGACATGGCTGTGATAAATACATATTTTAACAAGAGGGAGGAGCATAGGGTGACATACAAGAGTGGAGGAAGATGCACACAGGTGGATTATATCTTATGTAGGAGGGCCAGTTTGAAGAAGATTGAAGACTGTAAAGTGGTGACCGGGGAAAGTGTAGTTAGGTAGCATAGGATGGCGGTTTGCAGGATGACGTTGGTGATCAAGAAGAGGAGGAGGAGTGTGAGGGCAGCACCAAGGATCAAATGGTGGAAATTGAAAAAGGGTAATTGTGAGGTGGAGTTCAGGGATGAGTTATGACAGGCACTGGGTGGCAGTGAAAAGTTACCAAACAGCTGGGTAATTACAGCAGAGCTAGTAAGGGAGACGGCTAGAAAGGTGCTTGGTATGACATCTGGACAGAGGAAGGACGACAAGGAGACATGGTGGTGGAATGAGGAAGTACAGGAGAGTATACAGAGAAAGAGGTTGACAAAGAAGAAGTGGGATTGTCAGAGAGATGAAGAAAGTAGACAGGAGTATAAGGAGATGAGGTGCATGGCAAAGAGAGAGGTGGCGAAGGCTAAGTATAAGGCATATGAAGAGTTGTATGAAAGGTTGAACACTAAGGAGGGAGAAAAGGACCTGTACTGATTGGCTAGACAGAGGGACCAAGCTAGGAAAGATATGCAGCAGGTAAAGGTGATAAAGGATAATGAGGGAAACATACTCAAAAGTGAGGAGAGTGTGTTGAGGAGATGGAAAGAGTACTTTGAGAGGTTGATGAATGGAGAGAATGAGAGGGAGAGAAGGTTGGATGATGTGGGGATAGTGAATCATGAAGTACAATTGATTAGCAAGGAGGAAGTAAGGATAGCTATGAAGAGGATGAAGAATGGAAAGGCTGTTGGTTCAGATGACATACCTGTGGAAGCATGGAGGTGTTTAGGTGAAATGACAGTGGAGTTTTTAACCAGATTGTTTAATGAAACTTGGAAAGTGAGAGGATGTCTGAGGAATGGAGAAAAAGTGTTTTGGTACCAATTTTTAAGAATAAGGGTGATGTGCAGAGCTGTAGTAATTACAGAGGGATTAAACTGATCAGTCACAGCATGAAGTTATGGGAAAGAGTAGTGGAAGCTAGGTTAAGAAGGGAGGTGATGATTAGTGATCAGCAGTATGGTTTCATGCCGGGAAAGAGCACTACAGATGCAATGTTTACTCTGAGAGTGTTGATGGAGAAGTACAGAGAAGGTCAGAAGGAGTTGCATTGTGTTTTTGTAGACTTAGAGAAAGCATATGACAGTTTGCCTAAAGAGGAGTTGTGGTATTGTATGAGAAAGTCGGAAGTGTCAGAGAAGTATGTAAGAGTGGTACAGGATATGTACGAGAGTAGTGTGATAGCGGTGAGGTCTGCGGTGGGAGTGACAGATGTGTTTAAGGTGGAGATGGGGTTACATCAAGGATGAGCTCCGAGCCCTTTCTTATTTGCAATGGTGATGGACAGGTTGACAGACGAGATCATACAGGAGTCCCCGTGGACTATGATGTTTGCAGATGACATTGTGATCTGTAGTGAGAGTGGGGAACAGGTGGAGGAGACCCTGGAGAGATGGAGATATGCTCTAGAGAGAAGAGGAATGAAGGTCAGCAGGACTAAGACAGAATATATGTGTGTGAATGAGAGGGAGGATAGAGGAATGGTGAGGATGCAAGGAGTAGAGGTGGTGAAGGTTGATGAGTTTAAATACTTGGGATCAATAGTTCAGAGTAACGGTGAATGTGGAAGAGAGGTGAAGAAGACAGTACAGGCTGGATGGAGTGGGTGGAGAAGAGTGTCAGGAGTGATTTGTGACAGACAAGTACCAGTAAGAGTGAAAGGAAAGGTCTACAAGAGGGTAGTGAGACCAGCTATGTTATATGGGTTGGATACAGTGGCAATGACAAAAAGGCAGGAGTTTGAGCTGGATGTGGAAGAGTTAAAGATGTTAAGATTTGCACTGGGTGTGACGAGGGTGGACAGGATTAGAAATAAGTATATTAGAGGGTCAGCCCAGGTTGGAAAGTTTGGAGACAAAGCCAGAGAAGCAAGATTACATTGGTTTGGACATGTGCTGAGGAGGGATGCTGAGTATATTGGGAAAGAGATGCAAAGGATGAAGCTACCAGGTAATAGGAAAAGAGGAAGGCCTAAAATAAGGTTTATGGATGTGGTGAGAGAGGACATGCAGGTGGTTGGTGTGACAGAGCAAGATGCAAAGGACAGGAAGAAATGGAAACAGATGATCCGCTGTGGCGATCCCTAACGGGAACAGCTGAAAGAAGATGATGATGATGAGCAAGAAGAATAACAAGAGTGTGACACTGAAGAAGTACCATAATCTCTTACTGATTGAATGTTTCTAAATTCAAAGTTTCCATAGTTAAAGTTTTATGACTGAAATATCAAGGTCATAATAATTAGAAAACCGTGGTCCTCCCTACGAAAAAATAGTCACTGAAGGTCGGAGTGTTTTAAGGAAATCTGAAGGTCGTAAGAACAGTTTAAGGTCATCATTAGTAAGCCAAATTACAACAGCATTTAATTATCTAACAATGACTACAGACAAAAAATGTTTTTTTATTTAACACTGTCACTATAAAATCAAGGCCCTGGAGATGAGTAATGAACTGGCAAAAAGCAGTGCCATACCCACTGCCTTCTGGTGGCAAAAAATTGAATTACTGAGTATAATGCAGCATATAGTTCTACATAAAGATGGTTTCTCACAAACAGTCATACTTAACCCCCATCTCTGTATACCCACAGAAATAACAAATGGTTGAAAAACTGAACCCTGGAGTTGCTGGCCTTCTCTGGCGATCTGCCACAGATAAAGTGATTCCTATAGCAGTGATCTTACAATAAACACCTCTGGATTCTCTTTCTTGTTTAAGCAATGCATCAAAATATCAGCACAATCAAAAATCCTGCCCTTGTGACAATCCCTAAAAGTTATATATATTGTCTGAGTCTAGAGGTACCACTTTGCTTCTTAATCTCTGATATAACAAAATATATGCCTTTTTCACCTTTTCTTTTTTTTCTGAGCCCTTCTTCAATTATTACATTATCTGTTTCTTTACAATATAATCTCTTTCTCTCTCTTTCTGCTATCTAAGGCCTCACTAATTAGTCCCCTTCCCTTCTCCTCTTTTACTTTAAAACCCTTATTTTGTGACACACTGGTCACACAACTGTTCTTGACTTCCTATTCCTTCCTACACGTATATAATACCTTATTTAATACCTGCATATTCCATTGTGTTCCCTCTTCCATGTTATGATTCTATCTATGAACTGCTATTTCTTGTCATTATGGTTTCAAGTTCCCTTTAATTTTTCCATCTTGCTATTTACTGCATAAAGCCTATTTTACTTTTAGCAATAAGTTCCACGTGTATTAAAAAAAACATGTATATACTGTACAACTTTTGCCTATGAGATAAAACCAAGCATCAGATGTACATTAAGACTTTTGTGTATTATCGTTGTGTATTATGTAACTTTTTTTGCCATATGTATAATGCATGCAAAGATGTACTTTTTTTTTTTTTTTTTTTTAGCACAACCTGGGCGAAGTCCATTCAATCAAATGGGTTCAAAAATATAAACCTGGATAAAGTAGTGGAAGAACAATCGCTGTGACACTGTCAAAATCTCGGGGCATTCAAGGTAAGTTAAATATTATTTTCTGTTATTAAACCAGGTTAACAGAACCAGTTCAGTCAGTCATGTTGAGCTGAAAATATCCTTTACATACATGGAAACTGTTTTGTCTTGTATGCAACATACTGAATGCATGACAACTCTAACTCTGTCAGTGTTAGAAATTGTATACATCATAGTCAACTCACTGAAATATACTGTTATGACTGTAATCTCTCTGGAGCTTTTCACCATTGTCTGCCTTTAGTTTTCATAAATGCTCAGAGTTCCACTATAATCTTCATACTATGTATCTAGAACATATAAGAATGGAAGCCAGATTTGCCACATGACTCTACTGCACCTGCCTGCTAGGCCTAACCTGCAGTTAAAAATGGTCTTTTGGATCAGTACGCTTAGTTACTAAACAAACAAACAAAAAAACATTGTCTCATACGCAGAATTCTATAGACTGACACAAACGTTATGTCAAGGTAGCAGTGACAGAGCTGCCTGAAGGACATGTTATGCATTCGTCTGTGTCTCGTGTTCTCCTAGTGATAGGCCCCATCCTTTTATCATGCTAATATTTACCAGAAAGTACACTGAAACAATTTTCTGTCAGATTGTTAAATATCATATCAGGGGAATAATGAAATATATATGTTCTGTGGTGTTAAATGTATTTTGAAGTGGTAAATGTAGACGTGAAAAAAAACATGTATAGTTACAAACTTAACACTGACTCATCTGTTAATCACTGCTGTGTTGTGATACTGAACTCATAAGCAAGAAAGCTGGATTCTGAACGTAATATCCAATATTAATATCATTGAAAGTATGGCTATAGGTAAAGCAGATGTTAAAATGCACACTGTGAACACAGATAGTTAAAAAATGCATTTGCTTAACAATTGGTTAAAAGTAGATTACTGTAGAGAAAAGTACCAAATGCACACTGAATAAATGACTTGCTTATAAAAATGGGGCATAAAATTAGTTTTTCTGTAAGCTTGGATTATGTTATCAGTGTTCTTTTATTATCATGAAAAATGCACTTTCTGGTTAACCCAGCTAATGCAAAGAAAAAGCATAATCAATGAGTCGCTGTCATTATTTCTGCGTTTAAACACAGTAACTCATTTTCAGTGTGCCAGATACTGTGAACCTCTATGAGAGGAAGCTGGAGTGAAATTTCTAATTTTAGGACTAATCAGCTGGTTTTGCATCACAAAGAGGGAGGGAGGGGGATAGAGAAAAAGAGAGAGAGAAAGAAGACTATACCTCATTAAAACTATGCTTAATAAAGCAGCATATGAATTACCAAGTTATTTTCTCTACCAGTTTTAAGTTTTATTCAGAATGGGGTACTGCAGAATTATAATATAATACTTTGTTTTGCAAGGAATTCATTGCCAGAAACTTGTCATACAAAATGGCAGGGAAAGCCCGTAACAGATGTGTTTTAAGGCAGCAATGCCATTGTGTTGTTATTCCATGCAGCTAACAGAAGAGCCCTGACAACCTTTGCTGCCTCAGCAGGATAACAGCCTGCAGAGAGCAGTCTGCAGAAATCTGAGGCAAAGTCAAACACAAGGGCAGCAAGGAGCACGAGAAATATAAGGCGTAGCCAGATTATTTACAGAGACAATCCACTACAAGCTGTGGTACCAGTAACCAGGCAGCATTCAGTTTCAGATTAAATAACAACTAAAAAAAATGTGTGATAATATATTGATCTTCAGTTCAGTACCAAAAAAATTTTAGTAATTTTTTATAACCTATTAAACTTTAACATGACACAGTGGGAGTAATCATTCTAAAATTCTACATTATTTTCTGCCTGTGCACCCCTATACAGAGATGCCCCAAAATATGATGCTGTTTTACCCTTCTTTTTTCTTCACTATCCTGTTGCCGTTGACTTAAAATTGTGTATACTGACACACAGATACAGTTTTGTGACCTTTTCAAATAATAGTAGCTGAATGCCTTAATGGTTCATAGGTGGTTATTAGGCTTAAGCCTAGCCAAGTTTACCTCAAATTTACCAAACTATTGCTGACATATGTCAATACCCCAAGGAATTTTATGAGTTAATATATAGGTTTATACATATCAAATGTTTACAAGTTGCCCCTGTCCATTAGGGACATAGCTTCCAAATCAGGGGAACCTTTGTGGTTTCCCATCCATTGGTCCAAGTTACATCTGAATATGGCTAGGGATGAGCTTTGTTTCACATGGATGGGAAAGCTGTTTCAGAGAGGGGGTGATCTTTGAGGCACAGACATGTCCCTCCAACATGTTCTGTTTGTGTAATATATGAGGTTTAGGTCTTTAGAATGGGTATTCCTGATGCTATTTGTTTTGCAGATAAGCAAACAAAATTCATCAGTGTGGGATCAGAAGATACTTTGTGGGCTAGGCACAGATCACTGCACAGCAGTCTATAGGAGGCCAAGTACAGGTACAGGGCCTTGAGATTGTCCACTTAGGACTTGTTTACACCCAGTATTCTTTTTATGAGGGACATCTGTGGTCTCACAAGCTGTTTTAAGTACCTTATCAGATACATGCAAAAAGCTTTTAACAATGACTGGTTGGATGAGTAATGAGTACACTGGAACAATGACCTTCTTGGATCTATATGCCATGCCCTTACTTATAAGTTGGGCAATGTAGAATGATTTTCTCATGAGAGGAGACATGTGGTTGCAAAAGGTTAAGTTACTATCGACATGCATTCCTAGATCCCTGACCAGTGGGTCTTGCTTTTTAAGAGTAAATTCACACCTGTGGCAGGTAATGAGTGATTAATCTAAGCCTGAGTGCTTTAGAGAAGAAATTATAGCTACATATAACTGAAAATTAGCCAACATTATTTGTTAAAGCAAGAACAAGATCATTATGTAACTATTCACTAGCTGTGCTAAATATTTATCCAAGTCTTTTCTAGTTAGATAGATCTGTTTGACAAAATGAAATATAAATGCATGAACTAACTGCCTTCTGTGTGCATCAGGGTTTGGAGAAGATGCCCAGCAAGTGCATCCATGCAGCATTTTTTAATTGTGAATTAAGGCAGGCTGTGTCTACCGATAACCCTTCGTCCAAGTCAGCTGTATCTTTCACAAAAAGGAAACCAAATTTACTGGGCATGACTTCCCTTTAAAATCCATAATGGCTCATCACTAGGAGCAGAAGATCTGAAATACCTAATGAACTAGTTATAGACAGCAGTACACAGCTTGTGTTGACTAAATTCCAAAAGTTAAACTTATCTGATCTGAATTTGTCAGAGATTTAGGATGCACAGCTAGGCTTAAAAAGGCCCTAGTGATCATTAGATTAGTACATACCTATGAACCCATGAAGACAAATAAGGGATAATATGCCAATGTTAGAGTCAAAACTCGAGTCTAAATTTATACTGTGCTATTCAATTAAACCAAACAATGAGCAAACTAAAGCTTTGTATAAACAGTTCTACATTAAAAGTTATTTTGTACTATCACTATCCATCCTTCAACCATGCCAAAACTATGCCCCTAATTAAAACAGGAATAAAAGGTGGGACACAATAGGTGTTGCAGTGCAGAAAATTAATTAAACAAGGACTTACATGGTGCAAAGAGAAGATGGTCCCATAGTTAGAGGAAATTTGAGGCATATTCAAGTAATTCTTGAGGAGAATCATGCTGAATGCCATTTTATGGAGAATAATCCCGGTGTTTGAACTGAGAAGGACCAGGTCCATACCAAGTAAGATTGCTACTGTTCCTATGAAACTATTACCACAACCCAATATTTGAGACAAGGGTGGAGGTTCAAGATTTACAGCATATAATAACAGACCATGTGTTGTCCATCCAGTTGTGAGTGTTTCTGAGCCTATTTAAATCACTTTGTGGAGTGACTCTAAGCACAATAAAGCATTACACCATCATTTATTATTGTGTAATAGTTTTCCCTCCACAGGTTCCGGTCTCGGCTCCTAAATTAGACAAGTGATGAGTAGTGGGTAGGAAATCAGAATACTAATTTGTTACCAAGTCTGTAACAGAGTCATATGGTCAGATAAGTTACTATATGGATCTGTCTTGTTAACAATGTCTTGTTAGTAATGATTACCTTGACTGTTTTTGTTTTGTAAATAATTGTATGAAGAGTAAAAATGTTTAATGTATTGCATATTCAATAGCATTCATAAATGTTGAGTATACAGAATGACAGGATCAGTCCATAATGTTAATTACAGATGTATAGCAGCTTTGCAGACATACAGACTTCATAATTCTAAACAGAGGTTTCTCTATCTTTTTTAATTTCTCCAAATGTTTTGCATTTCTAGTAAAGTGATGGGAGTGGACCCCATTCCTATGTCAGAGTATGATTAAAGTTCATGGGATTACTGTTGCTTCAATCTTTTGTGTTTCCGCCAAGTGCTTTTTTCAGCAGCTGCAATGTAACCAGAATTGCATCCTTCTGCAGTTCATAAGGAGTTATATGTATTGGTAGCACATTTAAGTATGATAGTAATTTTTTAATTAGTCCTGCTGCTCCTACTGCTGTTGGAACTGTTTACATGTCTTTCTTCCACTTTGCTCCTGTTTCTGCTTGCAAATCCTGGTACTTTATGACTTTGTATCTCTCTGTACATTGCTGCAGCAATTTTAGTGACTAATTCACTTTTCTCCTTTTTTTCCTTGGAGTACTGTATCTGGTTTTCTTGCAAGTTTCTCTTTCCAGATGGGGGGTTGATGATAAAAAGAGCTACTATAGCCATTACCACTTAAGTGTATTGTATTGTATTGTATCTAATTGCCATTTTAAGAATGCACACATCTCATAATGCATTGCGTCTGCCAGTGTATTTGTGATAACTGAACTGTTAACATTATTCTTGCTGAGCTGCCATTTTTCACAGAATAAATATTGCCTATTTGCTAAAATGCTGGTGCATCCTGACATTAATAACAGTACTGCTGAACATTACTGGGTAAGCAGAGTTATGAATTGTGGCAACGTGGAAAGGTGAAAAGGTCTTATTGGGGTATTAAAAAGGGTAGTCATTTGAAATGTTGGGACTAGATAGAGCTAGTCTCGAATTACTGAGACTGAATGGCCAGAAGAGCAGATTTACATATACTAAGTCTGAGATGCCATTTCTTGTAATATTCCCTTTTCTCCAAGGGGTGGCAATCTTGCTGATGGTATATTTAACTTCGGGGGGGGGGGGGGGTACCAGGGGGCTTGCTCCCACACCAAAAAGAAGTTTAAAGGAGAAGAGCGATTTTTGAAATTCGCTCATCTCCTGTGTTTTCAGTGTTTTTTTTAGCTTGTTGGCACTCGGCATTTTGAGTGCAAACATTTCAATAGGAGCCATTAAAAATCCACTTATAGCAGTTCTGAACTGTGGAACCAATCCACATATGGCAAGCAAGAGGATGGATCCAAGAAACAATGCAGGAGATGCTTCTCTGCAGTGTGCTGAGAGTGTCAAGGGAGTTAACATTTTAAGAAACTAAGGAAGTTGAAGGAAAAATAATTGAGTTCAATCAGCAGAGTGGTGTACAAAATGTTAATTGATGAGGTGGTATTGGAGCACTTTGATGCCTTTACCACCCTGGAACAGGAAATAAAGCCTTAAAGGAGAGAATGGTTTATTTAGAATCTAAGATGGAATTAGCTGAAGAAAAGCAGACTGATCCTGAAAACAGAGATTGGAGGAAAAACTTAAGAATGATTAGAATCCTGGGAAAAGCTGAGGGAAAGTATTATGTGCAGTTCATTCCTGAGTGGTTGGGACTCCAAGTAGACTACATAAATGTAGCAAGAGCTTGCAGAGTATTTATAATAGGGAATAATCTGGCAACTCCTCTCTCCCAGCATGTTGGTCAGGTTAATCAGGTTTGACAGCAGATTTAACAGCACTTTGGAAAAGAAGAAATAAGTTCTTGCTTTAAGGACACCTGATTAACATTGAACATGACTACTCTGTGGTTATGCAGCAAAAGAGGGCCAAGTTTCTGCTACTGATCAGAAAATGCAGGTGAAGAAAATACAATTTAAATGAATATGTCCTGCTTTTCTAAAAATACACAAAGACGTTCATAGATGCTAGTGACACTTTGCAGTATCTGAGGGTATTGCCTAGATTTTCAAACTCAGAATGGCAACAAGAAAGAACTCTGACAGGACATGATTAACAGGAGGTCTGCAGGAGGAAGATATTCTCAGTATTTAAGTAGATAATACAACTGAGAAAGAGAGAAAGATAGAGAGCCCTTACAGCAGGGAAATCCAGCAGAAGCATTAGACTGCTTTTTGGATATTACTCTCTCATTTGTGAACTGACTCTTTGGATTGTTAGCAATGGAACTATACCTGCAATGGCACTATACCTGCATCTTGAACTTTTTTTTTTGCAGCCATAGTGATTGGAGGGGGCTTGCATCGAGTCAAGTAAGAAGGTCATGTGACTGTTGGGGTCTGATTGGCATGAAGCAGAAAAAATAAGGAATATGACCATATGAAATGGGAGATGCGGTGGTTAAAGTTTTATTTATTTATTTATTTATTTTTTTATTTATTTTAATTTGTTTACTGGGGTAGAACACTGATCAAACAATGACCAACTACAGGCTCAGCCTGTCAGTGTGTATCAGATTATAATTTTATGAGGGGGATCATTAATGTAGTTATAAGAAAGTATGGTTGTGTAACTAAACTAACCATAACAGTAGATGTTTGAATGATCACTGTTGTGGTAGCCTTAGCTATATGAGTTATATCCTGCCAAGGATATAATTCATCCATCTTCCAAAGCTTCAGGGCACCTTCCATGCATTTAAACTGTCAGGCAGCTTGAGCTGACTACAAGACAAGTTTGGAAGCCAAGCCCTTCTGAACTTTCCTGCCACAAAGAGAGGGAGGTTGAGCCCTGAAAGGACAATGTTAGGAAGAACAAAAAAAAAATAACTAACCACAACCGGCATAAACAACATACCAAAAACAAGGGGGATGGAGGGAGGTAGCAGTTACTGCAGCAGTGATTATTCAAACATCTACTGCTATGAATATGTTTACCTACAAAACTGTATTATGTTCATCTTCTCGATCATTGCTGTGGTAGCCTTAACTATATGGGTAGATTACCCTAGCTTGCTACATTTGTTGGGAGGGTGGCCTAATGGTTACGGTGTTTGCCTTACAAACACAAGGTGCAGGGTTTGAGTCTCACAAGGGATAATTGGCTAAGCTTAAAATGGACACACACATGTTGGGGTTTGGAGGCTATATACACTCTTTTAGGAGAAGGACCCAGGACCCATTTTTTAATGTCCCTCTTAGAATTTTGTCTCACACATAATGTTTTTGAATTTAACAAAAAATATTTTTTGCAAAAAGAAGGAATAGCAATGGGTGCAAGTTTTGCACCGTCTTATGCTATCATTTTCATGGGATACTTTGAGAATTTATTTGTATATACAAAAAAGTTTTTTCAGAAGAATGTATTAGTTTATAAAAGATTTATAGATGATCTTTTATTTTTGTGTAGAGGAAACCCCCAAGATTTTGATGAGTTCATATCCAGCTTAAAATTAAATCCATGTGGTTTGGATTTTACTTATGTGGTTGATAAGAACACTATCCAGTTTTTGGATGTACAGTTTTATATTGGTCCAAATGGCAAGATTGAACACAAACCTTTCCACAAGATTACAGCAGTAAATCATTTTTTGCATGCTACCAGCATGCATAGTTTTGATTTAATCAATTCTCTACCTTTGGGGGAATTTAAACAAGTAGCTGGAAATACTTCTGAAGTTTCTAATATTCATAAGGAATTTGATATTATTGGTCAGAAGTTATATGATAGAGGCTATTCATGGGAAAATATCCAATTCCATAGAGTTAATGTAGAAAGAACATTGAATCTGAAGGGTCATGGTTATTATAAAAGAAATACAGAAAAGAGGAAGAATAAATCGCTTCACAATAGTAGGATTAATTTTGAAGAAATGGATAAAATATTTTTTGTGAATAGATTTTCTCCCTTTTCTCCAGTTTTGAAAAAGATAGTGTTAAACATGTGGCCCATTATTACTAATGATGAATTTTTGAAAGATTTAATACCGAATAATGTTATTTTTTCTTACACTAGGTATAAAAATCTTAAGGAATTGGTGAGAAGCAAGGGTAAAAAAGAAAAACAATTCAATGCTGGGGCTTTTGCATGTGGAAATTGCAGGGTTTGTGATAAAATTATCAATCTTGATGGTCATAAAATCAATGGAGTCTTATATCAAGCGCTGGATCATTTTGATTGTAACTCTTTGGGGGTAGTTTACATTATAGGATGCAATTGTGTAAAAAAGAAATGGTATATAGGACAGACTAAACGTAGGGTAAAACAAAGAATTATGGAGCATTTGGGAGACATTAGGAATGGCAGACTTGATAGTCCTGTTGCTAGCCATTTTCATCAATTTCATGGAGGGGAATGCGCTAGTTTTAATTTCAGCATCTTGGCTAAACCACATGGGAGAGGGGGAACAAATGTTAATTATCAACGTAAACTGTTATATATGGAATCTAAATTTATTATTAATTATAGGACTTTGTTTCCAGACGGAATGAATTTGGAAATTTAAATGTTGAATATATTTAAATAAATGTATTTATATATGATATTACTGTATAAATTGATTTAATTGCATTTATTGATATTCAATTGAAATATTTACACTTATTATATAATTGATTAATTGCATAATTAATGTGATTGAAATGGGTGTATATATACTGGATGTATTAAGAGAATGATATTCCATGTGAAGGCGAAGGCCGAGGTACCAGAATTGCAGTAAAGAAAAGTAAACCTTATTCCAGTTTGGCTGCTTTCTTTTTCGTGTGTGTTCATTTCATGTTGGAGTTTCCTTTGGATTCTCTGAGTCCAAGATTGTTTTTTATTCACGATAAGCTTAAAATGGCTCACAAGGGCAGTTAGCTTAGTACTAATCTATGAACTTATGAACCTATTTGGGAGGTGGAAGGAGAAGAGTCCAGGAATTCCTGGAGAATGGTCCTCGCAAAGCCTGATCTAGAACTAGAAAATGAACCAAGCTTATAGTGGCTTGTGAAAGTATGCACAGAGGACCAAGTTGTAGCTTCTAGAATACTTCTAGAAT
Organism: Protopterus annectens; assembly: GCF_019279795.1. NCBI lineage: Eukaryota > Metazoa > Chordata > Ceratodontiformes > Protopteridae > Protopterus > Protopterus annectens. The sequence continues at coordinate 1,007,896,546 of NC_056743.1, read as the reverse complement.
CCAACCATTTCCAAAACTTCATAGATGAAGCCAAGGCCCTGGTAGAGTGGGCCTTGACCCTGCCTGGGACACTTTTGTTATGGTGAGTATAACAAAAGATAATACACTCAGACAACAATTTGTAAATAGTCTGTTTTGACACAGTTTGTTCCTTCTTCTTACCTTCAAAATAAATGATCGATTGATCTGAAGATCTGAAAGATTTAGTTCTATCAAGATAGTACCGGAGTTGTCTGTGAATATCCAAGATATGAAGTATTCTTTCTCCCTCAGTTTTGATTCAGGAAAGAAAACGGGGAGATTGAAAGTTTGCTTAAAGTAAACTCAGATACCACTTTAAGTATAAAAGAATTAGTTCTCAATTAAACCCTGTCCTTATGGAAAATGAGATATGATTGATTATACATAAGAGCTTGCAACTCACATATCTTTCTTGCAGAAGTCAGAGCAATCGGTAAGAACTATTTTCCATGTTAAGAACCTCAAGTCAGCCAAGCTAGTTGGTTCAAATGAAGTTGTGTTATATTCTCTAACACAAAATTAAGATCCCAAGAAGAGGCCACTGGTTTCCTTAGAGGTCTCTTATGCAAAGCCCCTTTCAAAAATATTTTGACATGAGAATGCATTGAAAGAGGAGGATCCATGGGCAGACATGTTTAAATGACTGATAAATGAACCTTGACAGAGGAGTAAGAAAAAAACACCTAACAGTAATCATACCTCTTCACCACACCAAATTCCTTGGTGTTTGCCTGTTATGAGAACAAAATAATGGGGTGCCAACAATTCCTTAATGGCCCTTTAACTCCTGATTTTTTTTTTAAATATACAACTTTAAATTTATGGCTGACGTCACAATGCATCACCAGGGTACAAGGGTGAGTTTGATGACATCAGCTATGTGAGGCAGTGCTTTACTGCCTGTCTGACTCTTGGAGACATGGGAGATTTCAGAAAATAAAAAAAAAAATGAAGTTATTAACAGCCACCAACTGGTGGGCACAGTTTGTAGTGACTGGGGAAGTCTCACTTTAACTTGACACAATTTTACACTTAAACACAGGATTACTATCAACTTTCTTTGCTGGGAAAGTGTTAAGAATAAGTCCAGCAAATACTGTATTTCAGAACTGGCTATCCATAGTCGTTTGTCCAAGTGTATAGAAGAGTTACTTGGGAAAGCTATAATTGTATGTCTGGTTATTGTGACCCTGAGGATGCATTTGTTGATGGGGCAAACAGGAAGAGGGGAACTGTTACAGGCTGGTAAAGCACCGATTATACAGATGTTGCATGGACCAAGGAGCCAGCCCAGCTAAGATCCAACATGAAAATGTATTGGCAGCAATTTGTTTAACTGGTGCTCCATTTCTGAGGTTCGCGGATATTATGACACAAAACATGTTGCTGCAGTAACTTCTTAAGTGGATTAGAGCAGTATCTAAAATTGTTATCGTTAGCTTTATTCAAAATTCCTGAGCTAAGAAGTTTAGAGGTATAATTCCTGTCTTAGTTCTTAATATTTGTTATGAATTAATTGAAATAAATGATGCATTTGTTAAGAAGAACTGTTGTGAGTTTGTCTAGCCACAAGGTGGTATTTTATCCACCTTGCTTCTGGTTAAAAAGTAATACATTTCTAAAAGTTTAGGTATCGGTATAACAAACTTCCACGACCAATATTAGAAAAGTTATAAAAAGTTTTATTTAACGGTAAGCGCTTTCGCGTATCTCCTGATACGCTTCCTCAGACCATAAACATTGAGATAGACCATAAGGTTATATAGTTAAAAACAACTTCATAATTCAATAAATCAATTAATCAATTACTGTCATCAACTAATCAAAAGGCTTAAAGCTTCTTTCAATCACATCATAAATAAATAAATTGCAGAAGCTAAATTATCAGCTTAAGAGTGCATTTGCTATTACTGTCATGCCTTTAACAGAAAACATCTCATTCAGCAATAAATATGCAATATTAAATATATACATTGTTATATAAAAATAGAAATAAAACTAAACACTGGATAATATGTATAGAAAAATATAAATATAAATAATTAAATAATTAAATATATATATACTTAAAAACTGTTGAAATATAGATATAAATAAACAAGTTTCTTGGTTTAAACCTTATGACTGTAACTATTGCTCTTTAGCTTTTTACTAAATGCAGTTCACATTTCACATTTAATGAAAAATCATGTTGCTCTTTTCATGATTCTAATAATTATAGACTGAAACAGTTTATACCTGTGAAAATTGCAAATACACCTAATATAATTCAGATAAACTACACTACTACAAAATTTCAAAGTTAAAAATCTTAAAGCTCATAAAGATGATGGACATCCTCTACATAAATAGGATTACTGAATTGTGAATTATGAACTAAGTCTAAACGTCATAACCTATTGTCTAGAATTAAAACTTTTTGGTTTGTATTATTTAAAATAAAAAATATTGTTAAAATTGTAGATTAATTCATCTACGTGTATTAAGGTATGACCTAAGTGAGACATATGCATTTAAACCAGGAGAATAGTGTCCCTTCAATCTAAAAATCCATTTCAACTCCTTTAATTCTAACAGATTCATATAATCACCACCTCTGGCATTTAGTTCAATGATTTGTAACACCCTGAACACAAAAGAGTGGTCAGGGAAAAGTAGAACATGCTTAGCTAGGGCATTTTGTTCATTTTTATTCTTGATATCATATTGGTGATTGTAGATTCTATTTTTTAGCTTCCTCTTGGTCAAACCTATACAAAACGCTGAGCACTGCTCACATGTGGCTAGATAAATTAAGCCCGAGGTCTCACATGAAGCTTGAAATCTGGGTCTAAATGAATAAGTCATCTCTGGATGTACAAATACTTGTTCTTTAGTTATAAATCTGCAATAACTGCAATGGTTACAAGGATAGGTACCTAATCTATTTCCATGGGTTGCTGTAACTACCTGATCTATCCCTGACCTATCACATAAAAGTCTTTTTAAATTTTTATTATTTCTATATGTGAAAAGAGGAGTTTTACCTACCAACTGTAATGTATAATCATCAGTTATCAGTACTTTCCAGTTATCACTAATGATTTTTCTAATATTAATGCTATCATTAGTATACGTTGTTACAAAACTTATCCTTTCAGAAAAACTGTTTATGTTCTTTCTAATATAGGTAGAAACATAAGTCTTATATTGAACTGCTATATTGGAAGCTTCTGTCTCACCTAAAACCTGCGCTCTAATGCACTTTACTAAATTAACATCATATCCCCTATCTACAAATATTTTTTCCATTTTATCTGCCTCCATTAACATGTCAAGATTATCTCCACAGATTTTAGAAAGCCTGGTGAATTGGCTCTTTATAATGCCACTAAATACGTGGCGTGGATGCATGCTGTCAAACCGTAGGATTGTGTTCCTCCAGCATGTTTTCCTGTATAATGTGGAGGTCAATTTACTTTCTCTAATATCCAAACAAACATCCAGAAAATTCACTGAGTCTAGCGATGGGGTTCTTTGGGACATTTCTAAAAGTTCTAAACAATCATTCTCAGATGACCTAAGATGAGATTAGGCAGGGAGAGTGAGCGTCCTTTTGTATTACTTCATAAGATACATTTTCTTATAGTACGATGGGTTAGCCATACAGGTATGAATGACGAAAGTGCACACAATTTAGAATATTTTATGATTTTTTTTTTAAACTTTCTTGCAGATATTTTTAAATTACCTTTTTGGTACCACAACAGAACACAGATAAGGATTGGAACTCAACTGTCACATTATTTTGTTTAGAAACTCTAAATACGGCTGTATATACAACCTCAAAGTTCTTAGTGCAAACCAGACTACAGCATAAGCAAGAAATCACACCCCCCCTTTTTTTTTGCAGATACTAATTGCTATAGAGGACTGTCGAACTGTATTACTTCAAACAAAAATAATGTAGAAAAGAAAAATCATATCTGAACCGTGGTCACCTAATAAAATGATTCCTTTTATCAAGAGTACTGTTTTAGGAGCTGCACATACTGATCTTCTCAGAAATGGCCTACTACAAAGTGACGTTTCAGGTACAATCAGGAAGTTTTACTATAATTTGAGAGAGGTGTGCTTCTCTTTACCATTGTAATAACTGCGTTTATTAGAAGTTTAATAACTTCTTTTACTCAATCGCATGATAAGATATTGATGATACATGTGTTGAAGAAGTGAAGTGTTTACTTTAGCAACACTAAGGATGGCCGAAGGTTTGTATGTATTTAATTTTCATTCATATCTGTATGGTCATACATATTGCACTACTTTTAAATCATGTGATGTATTTTTTTTTTTTTTTTTTTTGAGTAAAATTTTTTAGCAACATTTGCAAGCATTTTGCAAGATTAATTAATCTTCTGTTAAATGCTTTATTAAAAGGCATCTTGTGGTTGTTTTGCCCTGTGTCACTATAAATATTTAGTTCATCGGTCAAAATGGCTTGGGAGTGATCCCTTAATGTGGTTCATTATTCATTTAAAGTGACAGACACACGGGAAAATCAAATGGTAGATGTAATGGGGTGGTGGCTCATTTTTACCTGCCAATTATTTATTATTATTTAGTGACTTCAATCTTCATGTTGGTATCCCACAATTCCACTGGAGTAGGCAGGGTTACATGATTATGTATGCAAATGTATGTTGATCAGCATCCTGGTTTCTGGCCAGTTGTACCTACTTTTTATGGGCCTTTGTCCAGATTTTTGATGTTTCCATGTTGAGAGGTATGACAGTAACTCACACAAATATTGAAAATCCAGAGAACAACTAGCCCTGAATGGGCAGTCGACTGAAGTTCATTAGTGTCAGAGTGTATCAAACACCCCTGTTCTTGTGTGACTAGATCCTGTCTGTGAGGAAGCTTATGATAATTGCCCTGGCCATTTCAAAATAAGGGAGAACCATAGTTATCTGAGCTGGAAGGGAGTCACCACAATGATCTTGGGGGATTCCTTCAGATTCTTCAGAAGTACCCTGGATATTAGTGGAAATGGTAGGAAACTATACAGGAACACTCCTGTCCAAAGAAAAGGCATCTGTATTCTAGAATCCTGCCACCTGATTGTTCAGAGAGGAAACAACTCCCCAAAGACAGATCAAATCTTTGAAGACTCACTAATGTAGTTTCCATTCATGATGGTCTGTCACAATGTCACAGAATGTTGCACTGATAGAATGTAAGATGCCTGTAGAATGACACTGTGCAATGAATCTGTATCCCAAACTAAAATAGCTAGCCTGCTTAGTGGGTACAACCTGGTTCCCCCTTGCTTGTTGATGTACCACATGACTGTAGTATTATTTGTGACAACTTGCTGAAGTCCTGGGGACAAAATATGATTCAGAGAGTTAAGTGCCTTGATCAGAGCAACCATCTCTTCTATATTTATGTACTTGGATTTTTTCCTAGTGTCCCACACACCTTGCACTTTTATCCCACAGCAAAGTCTGAGTCATCTGTGGTGACTGACTGCTTTGGAACAGGGAGGGAGAAGTGGAGACCTGGATTTAGGGATATCTGGGGTATCAACCAAGTGATTTTTCTTCTGACAAACCCCAGCACTGAGATCTGAAAAGGCACAGACTGCTAGTACTGGGTCCAAACACACTTCAGATACCACTGTATCTTTGTTGTATAGAGTCCTGCTAGGAGTATTATGAGAATCATAAAAGCCATGAGACACAAAATATTGAGGTATTCCCTCATATTGACTGAAATTTGAGTGGAAAACCCTAGAAGTAGATCTATATTTATTTTCTCTTGTGGAAGAAAAGCTCTTTGAACTGTGGTGTCAAGGAGTTAAGAAAGATTTTAAATGAGCTTTTAGAATCCCAGCTTGTGTAGATCTCTCATCCTAAACAGCAAGAAAGAGAGAGATTTGTGACATTTTCAAAAAAGACTCTTTGAATGAGCTTTTGGAATCCCAGCTTGTGTAGGAGATCTCACACCTTAAAGAGAGACAGAAAAAGATTCATGACACTTTGAAAAAGGCTCTGCAAAGATAAGGAAGTCATCCAAATATAGAAAAATATGGATACCCTATAGCCTGCATTACTGGAGCTAGACACTTTCCGAACACTCTTGGTGCAGTGGCTAGTCCAAAAGGTGAGGTAGAGAACTGATAATGTGATTCAGACACACAAAACCTTATGAAACTCCTTAAGTCTGGATGAACGGGAAATTGATGATAAGTACCTTTTAAATCTAATGTTACTAAGAAACCTGAATGAGGAAGAACAGGTTGAGAGATGGTGTAATTTTGATTGTGGGCATTATCACAAACAGGTTTAGGAAAGAAAGAAATATCCAGAACTGGTTTCCAAGCAGTTTCTTTCTTTGGCACTAAAAACATCCATAAATAAAACCCCTTTCTAATTTGGAAAAGGAGAATTGATTCTGGCACTCCTTGGGATATTGTGTGATGGACAGGTGGAACTAAAACAGTGCGGTCTGGAGGTTGAAGAATTACCTCCTGGAAAGGAAGAATTTTTTCCATTACCATCTGTAACCTTAATGGTTTCCGCGGTGGTACAGCAGTAGCGTTGTTACCTCACAGCAAGAGGCTCTCCCGTTCGATTCTCGGCTTGGCTTGGGAGTGCCTTCTGTGTGGTGTCTGCATGTCCTCCCTGCGGTTGGGTAGCGTTCGAAAGACATGCGTGTATAAATGGGCGTTCCTTCGTTGAAGTCTGGATGTCATGATAGCACCTCGGCGTTTCATAAAAATCTACTGCCAATCATTAGCGGACCGGAGTTCTGCTGTGGCGACCCCTTACCGGGAAAAAGCCAAAAGACAAACAACAACAACCATCTGTAACCTTAATGAATGATCTTCAAAACCCATTTGCCTGAAACTATCTTTTGCCAAAGAATAAAACAGAGATTCAGACTTTCTGGAAGAAAAAAAGGGGCTGCCAGTGTGAGAGAGGGGAGCAAAATCTCTTAAACAGTCATTCTCACTTACTGGATTGTCCTTGTTTTTTGGGAGTTTCCAGAATTCTTCCTCTTGGAGCTCCTTGCCATTTCTTCTCAAATGTATCTTTACTGGCATTTTGTTGAGACTGTTTATTTTGTTTCTTACTACAATCGGATGAGGAGTCAGACAATTCTTTGGAAAATTTGGAAAAGGAGAGCTGAAAAATCTAAGATTCCCTGAATCAGCTTACCCCTTTTGCCACACTTTTTGATCACCTCTGTAGAAGGGGGCCAAAAACTAAACCACTATCCAAAGGAGTATTTAAAATCTCATTTTTAAAATCATCTGGAAGGTTCTGAGAATGCAGCCATGCATACCTCCTCAAACAGTATCAGTGGCCATAACCCTTGAAGAACTATCAATACAATTATATACTCACTATAGTGACTTGAGCAGTAGAAAAAAATTAAGTTGTTTAAAGCAAATTTTTCTTCACAAGAAGAAACTGCAGACAAAACATTCCTAATACTTTCACAACCAGTCAGGACAAACATTGACATATGAGCCTGACAATTCAAAATTCTGAAAATCAAAGTTGCAGAAGCATGCACTTTTTCCCCATACTTATCAATAATTTTCTTGTCCTTATCAGAAACAATAGGAGCAGAATTAATTATTAGTTATGTACTTACCATAAGTTGGTATCTGTGTTGTCCTTCTCTCATTCTGCTTCACTGATGGGTTACGGATCCAATCCTCAGATCCAACTTGGCTGCCTTTTACAGACTTTAGCTTTTAGGCTCAAGCTCTTCCCTTACCCATAATCCTCTCCCCCTAGCTCTACTTCCTCAGATTGAGTTTGCTGCCCCTAACAGAAAGCAGACAGAAGAAGAAAGGAACCAAAGGCTCAACCTGGAATGCAGGTTCCAACAAAGGTTTTTGCAGAGCCTCTAAAAAACAGTTAAGGTAAGTACATAACTAATAAATCTGATGTTGTCCTTCTCATTCTGCTTCATTGATGGGTCAGAGTCCCCAGCTACATAATTTCTTGGGTGGTCTCAAGGAAGGATATGCCAGAGCATTGACAAGCCAAAACATGTCTTGCTCCTGGAAACCATGCCCAACTTATAAAGGGTCATGAAGGTATGAGACTTAAGACCAGGTTGCTGCAGCACAAATATCACCAATTGGAACTCTAGATGAAAAGGCCGTTGACGCATCTATGGATCCTGTTGAATGGGCTTTTGGAAGCCTAGGCAAATTCAAACCATATTTTTTCATAAATAAATGATATACAACTGGTAATCCACTTTGCTATTGTCACATTAGAAACTGCTCAACTCTTATGGTTGGAGGAGAAAGAGACAAATTAGTGCTCAGATTTTCTGAATTGTTTTGTTCTGTGTAGGTAGAAACGTAACTGTCTGTGAACCTCCAAGGAGTGTAATATATGTTCTCCTTTGTTAGAATAGTTAGAAGAGAATACTGGTAACTGAATGCACTGATTTATGTTAGACTCTGTAGCCACGTTTGGCATGAAGGATGGATTAGCAAGTACAGAAGCTCAATTCTTGTGAAAAATAATATAAGAAGGTTTAGATGAAAGCGCCTGCGATACAGAAACACTTTTTGCTGAAGTAATGGCCATGAGAACAGCAGACCTCCAGGGCAAACATTTCAAGTCACAATCATTAGCCGGTTCAAAGGTTTTTTGGGTCAATCCTTGCAGAATGGCAGTCAGATCCCATGGAGGAGTGGGGTCTTTGATCGGAGGCCTGAGAAGAAAAATACCTTTTATAAAGGCTTTACATAACCTAGTTGAAGCGATAGATCCCGAAGGCAATCCAGAATGAAAATTGAAAATGGCTGCTAACTGGAGCTTAATAGTCACAAAACAGGAACCTTCTTTAAATAAAGACTCAAGAAAAAAAAGGACTGAAGAAACAGGTGCTGAAAAGGGATCAATGTGATGATTAGCAGCCCAAACAGAAAATCTTTTCCACTTGCTTTTATATACTTTCTTAGTGGATCCTTTCTGGGAAGCTAGAACGATAGCTTTGACTGGCAAGGAAAACCTGGACCCTCTAGCAATCAAGGGAACTGGAGAAACCAAGTGGTTAACTTAAGTGTGGAGAGATCTGGGTGGAGTCCTAGCATGTGGTGATAAAAGAGGTCCAGTTTGGGTTCCAGTATCCAAGGAGGATATCTCAGGTGTGACCAGAGGAAGGGGGAACCAAATTTGATGAGGCCAAAAGGGCACAATGAGGATCACAGTACTCTTCAACCATTTGGCTTACTGAAGAAATGTTGGGATCAGTGGAAGAGGAAGGTAAGCATAAAGAAGTCCAGGGGGCCAATCATGGAGTAGAGTGTCCCTTGGGGAACTCTGTACAGGAGGGATCAAAACAAAATAACTGCTGAACTTGTTGTGAGGGGATGCAAATAGATCACAGCAGAAGTGACCACAGCAATCAAATATCTCATTTGCTCCTGACTGACTGAGCGACCACTTATGATGCATTAGAATGGACCTGCTGAGCCTGTTTGCCAATATGTTGAATTTCCCCGGTACATGTGCTACAGGGAAAAAGCGATGTGAAGAGATCACCCATTCCCAAACCATCATGGCTTTTCTGCACAGTGGGCATGAACTGGTTCCTCCTTACTTGTTGATATACCAGATGACTGACGTTGTCCATGTGAATCGCAACACTCCCCAGAGGGAGAGTGTCCTGAAAAGCTTGCAATGATAGGACAGCACTCATCTTCAGGACATTTATATGTAGTCTGGTCTCTAGGGGAGTCCGTGTACTCTGAACCATCTTCCCCTCAAAATGCCCCCTCACCCTAGGTGGGAAACGCCCATGGTCATTGTGGCTGTTGGAGGGGGAAGGATGAAGGGTCTGCCTATCAACAGATCTGTGCAAATCCAACATTCTAAATGAATTCTGCAAATATTGGTCAACCTGCCAGGAACAGATAGAAAGTGATGCAGAAAAGTGTCCATTGTAGAATGTGCATATAGTATCTGACTAGAGGCACCAAGAGTATAGCAGCTACCATAGATCCCAGGGCCTGAAGAATGAATCTGGCTGGAGGAGAGGGATGAGATAATGTACTTTGGACCTGAAGAGTCAAAGTGTTGATGCAATGTTGGGAAAGGAAGCTACCTGTGTAATGGTGTTTAGCTGAGCCCTGATGAATTCCAAAGTTTGTACTGGCAATGGTTGTGACATGTCTGGATTTATGGTAATGCCTAAGATGTGAGGTATCCAGTAGAGATAGTCCCTGGCCTGAGAAGCCTGATGTTGGGTGGGAGCAGTTAGGAGCCAATCGTCTCGATACAGGAATACCTGAAACCCTTTCAGTCAGAGATGAGCTGCAACCACTGCCATGCATATGGTAAACACCCAGGGGGCCGTGGTGAGACCAAAGGGCAGGGGTCTGATTTAGAAGTGATTGGATCCCATGCAGAAGTGCAGGTAATTTCTGGAGCACATGTCTATTTTTATGTGAAAGTACACATCCTTCAAGTTCATAGAGCACATCCAATCATCTTTGCTTAGTAATGGAAGGATGGACTGAACCATCACCATCTGGAACTTCTCTTTCTTTACATATAAATTGAGTTTGCTTAGATCTATGATAGCCCTCAGGTCCCCTGTTTTCTTTGGCACCAAAAAGAAACAGGAGTAATTCCTGATCTTCTCTGTTCGGCTGGGACCTCTTGGATGACTCTCTTTTGTAGTAATCCTTTGATCTCTAGAAGTGCCAACTCCCTCTGGTTGGGTGGAATGTTAGGGAGCTTCTTTTGAACCTTTGGAGGGGGTCAGAGAAAATGGAATGTAGTAGCCTCTGGATATTGTGCTTTGCACCCAAGCATTTGTTATTTGGGCCCAGGCACCTGAGTGCAAAGAAAAATGGCCCCCGACTGCCTCCAGAGTAAGACAGTCAGGCAATGCTTCAGGAATGCTGAAAAGGCTGGTCAGAAAAGGGTTCCCTAAAACCCTGGTTTTGTGGGCTCCCCACTGCCTCTACAGCAGCATCTCCCATTAAAGCCTCCTCCTCTGCCTCTGGAGGCATACTCTCTGCTTTGATCAGGAAAGGAACCTTGTGATTTTAGAACCAAGTCTTCTTAACCTCTCTTTTCAAATAGGTTCATAGAGGGGTGGAAAACCTGATCCCCACAGATGACAAGTCCATACCTTCTTGTTCGCTGTGGGTCAGGGTGTCCTTAACTGATGGTCTAAACAAGGAATAACCATCAAAAGGGGTGTTGAAAAAAGACACCTTTAAGGGCTCTGTGAAATTACAAAGCCTCATCTATACATATCTGCGTATCGCAATGCTGGTGCCAGCTGCCCTTGAGGATTCTTCTGCTGAATGGGAAATGAGCCTCATGGAAGAATATGCCAGGGAAGTCAGAGTGGTCAGCTTTGGAGAAACCTTATCCAGCTCCTCCTTAGCCAAGCACTCCACCAAGGACTCACAGAGTTCATTAACCAGGTATCTCTGTAGGCAAATAAAATGTGTCAAGTAATTAAGAGCTCTAAGCAAAAAGCATGCCGAGGTGAAGGTGCACTTCCCGAACATTTCCAGTGCTCTGCACTCCCTGTTAGACAGGTGGACAGTCAAGCTCTGTTGTGCAAGCTCTTTCTTTGTAGCTGCTACCACTACCACAGTGTCAACAGGGATGCCCTTACTCCAAAAAGATTGATCCTTGGGGGGAGAAAGGATTTTATCTGGGAGCTTTGGTATAGGCTCTATGGTGTCTGGCTCCTTCCAGGCCTGACAAGCAACAAGCTCTATAAGAGCATCCACTGGGGCCCACCCCAAAGGCCTCCAGGAACACGGACTCTTCTGACGAAGGGTTTCTGGGTAACCAACTATTTCTTTGCTTTACAATTTCTAAGATGTCTGCAAAGGAGACATTGACCAGTAGTGATTTAGGAGATCCTACTCCCTCATCATAGTCTGTATCCTCAGTGAGGGACTCCATAGGGAAACCCAAGTGCCTCCTCTTGCACATCCTCTTCTGTGGAATCTACTTCATGGGATATTCAGGTGAGGAGTCAGAAGAGGAAGGGGCCATGTCTGGCAGAAGGGTCTGGACATCTTTAGAGGTGAGCTGACCCTGGACAGAAATGGAGGGTTCAAGGCCCAGATCCGATGCAGAAACATGGGAAGAAGCAGAAGTCAAAGGGTCTGGTGCTCTGTCCATAGAGAATGCCTTTTCTAAAACTCAGAAAGCCAAAGGTCCCGAGGATACCCTCAACCACTCCTTCAGAGCTGAAGTCCCCAAGGAAGAAGGAAGGAGCACCCCATATCCCCAATTCCCAGATAGAACTGGACCTGCATTGTCGAGGGCTGAAGCTCCAAGAGGGACGGAAAGTTACAATAAAACAGGAGCTGAACCTTGCTCCTTGGATCCAGCCATGACATCACAGATACGGGACTCACTCCAAAATGAGGATCTCAGAGAAGAGGTAGTCGGTGACAGTCGGAGTAGAGGAAACAGAAGTCCACTGATCTGACCCCAAATCCCTTCGGAGACTGCTGTTCTGGGGCTCCAAAACTGGATCAAAAAAGGAGAAAAGAAGTGACAGGGACACTCTTGGATCCACGAGGGAATGCAGCTGGAAGTACCCCCATCTGGATCTGAGCCTCAATAATGGACCTGACCATCTTGTTCATGTCATTGTATAGGTTTCTACAGGATCTGGAAGAAGCCACTGAAGAAGGTCATGAGTGCCTAGGGGTTTGGAGTATCTTGGTCGGCACCGTGGGAGACAAGGATCTGATGGACCTCTCAGACAACCAAATCCTGAACCCTGGATCCGGGGATTTATGGCAATGAGGAGCTGTCCAGATCTTCGGATCTGAACTGGTAGGATCTGAAGAAGTAGTTGGTTTGAAAATTCTGGTCTAGAAGAAGGGTCATTCAGAGCCGTCAAGTCTATCAGATCCAAAGAAGCTAACATAGATCATGGCACCCACATTCTCGGGTCCAACTCTTTGCTAATTTTAGCAGGAGGCTCCAAGGATGCTCTGGAGTCCTTATGGTAGCACTTTTTAGCCTCAGATCCCTGTGAGTCTTTAGAGGGGGGTTGAGCCCCCGGAGAAGATTAAGGAGCAGGCAGAAGGCCCTTCAAAATTAACTTATTCCTCCTCTCTTGGATGGCCCAAATATTGCAAGGGGAATCCAAATGGGCCACCCCCAAACAGTAAACACATTTATCATGTGTGTCTGAGTGTGGAATTTTTCTGTCCATCCTGAAAAATCAAGTTAAATGCCAATATAAAAGTTAAATATAAAGAAAACTATTAGAAGAGTTTTTTTTTTTGAGAAAAGAAGGGCCAAGACCCGAAGGGATAGTAAAGATGGAGGAAGAAGAGCCTAATGCCTTTGCACACTGAAAAGGAAAGGGAGGAAAAAATAAGAGAATTATAAAGATAAATATATATCAAGACTAAGATCAATATAAAGACTAAGTAAACACTTATCTCTTCGTAGCACTGGAAATCATGTCTGTATGCACTTGTGGCAAATGAGAACTGAAGAAGTAGAGCTAGGGACAGAGGATTATGGGTAAGGGAGGAGCTTGAGCCTAGAAGCTAAAGTCTGTAAAAGAGCTGGATCCAAGGATCGGATCCGTAACCATCAGTGAAGCAGAATGAGGGAGACAACATCAGAGCTAAATGCTTAACAACAGAATTGTTAACTAAAGCTATAGCTGCTAGATCCGGTTTGGAAAGAGAGTATACAAGACTTAAAGCATTAATGAAGTTTATACATCCAATTGGTCTTTTTAAGGGCAGTTATCTGTCAGGAAAATTGCAAAGAAAACAGTAACATACATATCCTCCAAAGCTGATAGAACTGAAGGAATTGGAGCATGTTCTTGAAATTCCTGCTGTAACAGCAAATAGTATTTCCTTAGAGACTGAGAAATCTCAGTGTTCTTCCACTGAAAACACTACCACATTCTAGTAAATCTATCACAGGAATCCTAAACTTAGGAATATCTTCTAAAATTTAATATTATATTGTAGAGAACGAAAGTATCCTATCTGTTAGTTAATATGTATGTCAAAGTCTCTTCTATGGAAATTGTATGTCAAAAGTCTGTCCTTAAAACTATGTTTTGTAAAAAATTGTTCTCTTGGAGTTTTTCTCCCCGGGCCTCCACTGAAAAAGGACTTATAATCCAGTTGGACTCTCCAGGTCAACAAATGTAAAATAAAATAAAATAAATAAATAAATAGTCCCAGAGAAAGAGAAACACCCACAGGGAAAGTCAGAAATTGAGTTCTCCTCTAAGTCTGAATCAGAAATCTGAGGAGAAAAATCTCTCTGTCCCTTCATCCTCCTGTCCAGCTTCAGAATCTTGAATATCTTTAGGAAAGGCGGTATCCCTTTTATCAGAAACTACTTTACAAGAAGGATCAATAGCCTGAATTACACCCTGAACCAGACCTAATAAACCTCTCCTGTTAAAGGAAATCTGAGGAGGAGTAGATACATGTTTAGTTTTCTATTTCATTTTGACAGGAAAAATGGGGCTATTAATGGCAGCAGCAGCTTCCCCAGGGAAGGGTATAACCATTCTGAAGAGAGCAGGAAAACCTTCCCTGTTCCCTCTCCCAGGACCAACAAGGGAGGCTCTCCCTTGCCCACTGAGGGGACCCCAACAGTCACAGAGGACATGGCTAATCCTTGGTATATAGTGGCTCTAAGTGCCACACCAGAGGGATCCAGTCTAAAAGATGATTGGCCTGAGGTACAAATAATGGCCACAGCAATGTCACCCACCTGAGGCTGGGGCAAATTGCTAGTATACTGTCATGGCAAAGGCTGTTTTTTAACTTTTTCTTTTAGTGGTTGGAAGAAGGACCGACTGGAGAACTGACAGGTTGCTCCATGGATAAGCTGAAAATGGTGCCTCTTTCCCAGCTAAAACAAGCAGCAATGCCAATAAAAACAAAAAAGTCTTTCAAAGGCGCTTTTTTCACAAACAAATGCAGTAAAAAGCACTTTAAAACACTTTGGCAGCCCCACAAAATAAAATAAACACAATTTCTCCATAGAAAAAAATGGTCTTCAATTACTTTAAACAACTTTTAAATTGTCAAGAAAAAGAGTATCCCAGTTTAAAAGTCCAGTACAGTCTCATGACAGTCCATTAAAACACAAACTCCTAGCTTTAAATAACTTTTCCTGAAAAGGAAAGTATTAATAATAAAATTATTAAATGAAAGTCTTTTTACCCAAAGGGAACTTATCTGCCATGCAAAGGAACAGCATAAGCTGACTGTTGATCCTCAGAAGTCTCAAAGGAGAGTACTGTTTAATGGCAGAACAGCTCTGAAGGGCTTGGTGCCTAAACTTGTCTTTTAGTCAGCTCAGCTCAAGCTGCTTGACAGTTTATGTGGGTGGAAGGTGCCCTAAAGCTTTGGAAGCTGCCTGGTTGTTATATCCCTGGCAGGATAAAACACATACAACTAAGGCTACTGCAGCTGTGACCAATATGATGAACATTAAAACACTGTAGTTGATCCATGCTGGGAAGGTTGTAAGGATATCCCTTCCCCTTCCTTCTACCACCTTCTCCACTACCTTTTTTCCACTTGTTTCTAACATGCTTAACACCTCTTCAGGATAGAAAGTGTATATAGTCCCTACAGCTAATTAGTTCCCCATGTCCACTAGCTCATCTGCCGTTATATAGACTGCTGTATACTGGCTTCTCAAAGGTATCCACATAGTCAGGGACCCCTGGTATGTCCTCCAGACCTACCATTGTATTGCAGACCCCAAAAAATATGCAATCCCCTCTGGAGACCAATGCCCTGAAGGGTGTGATAACAAGTTTGGGCACCAAGCCCTTAAGAGCTTTACTGCTGCTGAACAGTATGGCCCTATTTCCACAGTTAGATATCATATTCTGTGATATATACACTGGGGACAGATTAGTCATACTACACCTCTTTTTAGACATATGGTTCATGTTATTTCAGTTGGGAATATTTGGATCTATATTTTTGTGACGTAAAGTCAGGGGTTGAACAGGTTAACCTTGCTGCTGTTGCAAAGTTACGGCATAGGTACTACAGTGCCTGAGAACAGAGGCTGGTTTTGCATATTGATTATTCCTTGGGAATGTTTTGTATGAGATTTTTGATATAATATATTAGAATATTAGAGTTAAACTGTTTGATTTTTCTTTTTTGTGTGTGTAGTTGTAATCTTATGGTTGTTAGTATACTATTCCCTTGGGGTATTAGTATAACATTTGCTGATACTTTTGACGAAATTGCACTTTTATTGGGCTAAGCTGCATGTTACCTTTTTATAATGAACAAGTCTCAGAGCATTGGTGGGAGCTGAGAAATATTTCAGTGTCTATATGGCCCTCTGAATCCTGTTATGGAACATAAATGTATTATCACACCCATCAGGGCTCTGGTCAGAGGGGTAACCACAGAATGCAAAGATCTGAAGAAAAGAGGTGTGGTATTGTTGGTATTATTATTTTCCATATCCTGCTCATTTCATATCCTTGAAACAATAAAAGACCACAAAGGGTGCTACAGGGATGTACTTTTTTGTCAATTTTCCTCCATGACACTCTCAAGGTGAATTTAGGTCTTTAATGATGAACGATTGCTTTTCTGGAGGAGAATACATGTTGCTTTGGGGACTGCAATACAATGGTAAGTTTGAGGGACATACCGGGGGGGGGGTCCCCTGACTATGGGAATTCCTTTGAGAGTCCGGTATAGCAGTCTGTATAAGGGCAGCTAGACTAGTACACATGGGGAACTAATTAACTGGGGAGACTAGATACATATTTTGTCCTGAAGAGGTTAAGCATATTAGAAGCAAGACATGGTAAATATCATGCAAGAGCACCTACATTTAGTAAAGAGTATGTCAACACATCCAACAATTATTTTTGACCATGCACCATTGGAGGGACAGATGGACTTTGAAGAGGAACTTGGGAAAGACATTGGAAGCTCCCACCTATTACTTTTGACAGGCATGGCAGGCCTTATGCATTGGTAAACTAAGGTGTTCCCCTAGGGCTCCCTTTGGATACAGGTGCCTTGTTGATTTTATTTATGTATTTTTCCTACTTCGAAATAAATAAATAAACTCAGAAGGATGCCCTTAGCCAAAAGGAGCACTAGGGGAAATGTGCCAATTTTCGAATAGTTACAATGTGACAGCATGGATTAAAAAACTTTGTAAATTGATTATCCAGGTCTATTGCACCTGGCCAGTCAAATCACAGAGCTTTATACTACTTGCTCTTGCACAGCAACTACTAAACTACACAATGATATGGACAGTAGCTTCAGATGTCAGCAGTAGGCACAGCTAGACAGTGAGTGTATGAAGCTTTTTTTTTAATCATGTCAGGGAGCCAGATAAAAATAAATCCCTCTAGGCCACCTCTGCTTTTGAAGAATGTCCCTCATTGCTGTTGCCTTGTCCCCCATAAAAAGTATTTTTCTGTTTTTCCTGGTAAACTGACGTCAAATACATTATACAAGAGTTTTATAGCAAAGTATACTGTTGGGCTGGTACCGCAGAAGTGCATCTTTTGGTGCTGGGCATTTATCTGGGTCATAAAATAAGTTGCACACACCCATTAGCTGGGGGTAGTAAAGCAGCTGTGTTAGTTCAGAATAATTTAACTGACTGCATACAGTTATAAGCACTGTTGTGGTGACTGGCAAAAGATTTTGTGATGTTATAGCATTGCTTGAGTTTTGATTTTTGCATGCTCTGTAAAGTGTAAAGGAGGGACTAGCATGTAGCAATATTGGGGGTAGATAGGTTTTAGATATAGTTTCCCTGGTCCTATCTGTGTGAAAAGGCTTTGTTCTATCTAACATGACAAGTTTTGGTGGGGTTTAATGACTGGATGTGGTAGTGAAATTTCATGTTGTCATCTGTTAAGATACCTAGGAGCTTATTGTTTGCAACTTGGTCTAGCTTTGTATTGTTTTGGGGGGGGGTGATGGAAAAGAAGCTTTTAGTGTGGGTTTGTAAGTTTGGAGTGAGCAAAAGCATTCTGAGTTTTTCAGGAAGTAGTATGAGTTGTGAACTATCCAGCAAGGCTTCAAAAAAGGAGACTTGTGTCAGCTTTTGTAATTCATTCAGATTTTGGGCAGAACAGATGAACATTGAGTCATCTGCACACTGAATGAGGGTGGCATGCTAGGCGGCTCTGTGCAGGTCATTTAAAGATATTAGTCAAGAGTGGACCATGTACGTACCTCTACGGCAAACTTACAGTGACATGTAGAAAGGAGGAATACTCATTCTTCCAGTCTGAGTACCTGATATCTGCCTGTTAGGTAGCTGTGAAACAAGGAGAGAGTGCTGCGAGAGACACCGAGGGAGGACACCTTATGTAGTAGTTTATATAGTGACTACCAGTGTCAAATGCTTTTGATAATTTAGAACCAGGGAAGAGACTAAAATGTCTTTCTTTCTGCACTTATTGATGGTTTCAGTGAAAAGAATTAGGGCTGTTGTGGTGCTAACATTGGGACTGAAGCAATGATGGGATGAGGAGAGTAGATTATTTGACAGAAGTTAGTTAAGTAGTTCCATTTGTATACACTTTTCAAGAATGTGGATATGAAGGTAGTATAGCAATGGATCTGTAATTTCAGTTGACCACACAGAAATCCTAATGTAAGGGTATTTAGGTATGCTTTTCTCAGGTTGATGAGACATGACACTCTTGAACAGAGCCACATATTAGTATCAACAGTGGGTAGGCTATAGCATCCATTGCTAGTTTTAGGTATTCTGATGGTAGACTCTCTGTGGTTAATGTAGTGGTTTTCAGTTTGCAGAGGTGCTTTTTATTGTGGCCATGGATACTGGCTTGAGGGAGAAATGGGTTGTATAGTACTTGGACTGCTAGAGAATATACTGACTATGACTGGGATTATGTTTAAATTCTCAGGTTACTGTTTGAATAAAGTGGGTACTGAATTTGTTTGCTATGTGTAAAGAGGGAGGCAGTCAGGGCTCAGGAGAGAAACTTGATTGTTGTGGTTGTCCCGGTTTTAGTAGGTTGCTAATAGCTGTCCAAAAGTTTTTTGGTTGAGTTTGCTGCAGATTGTAATGGTAGTGTTTTTTTTTTTCACAAATGGACACACTTGGGCTTCAGGACAGTTATTTTACATTTAAGAAGCTTTTTGTGGTCTACACTTTTGTGCACAAATGCTTATCAAAACTCTGTCTCCATAAGTCCGTCCAAGTTTTCATAACACTATGTCTGGAAAATTCCCATCAGTTTCTCCTGCCAGCCTGGTCAACATGGGCATACTGAGCCAGTGAAGCAACTGCCACATGTTCAGTGACAACCCTCTTCTCCTAGCACATAATTCTTCTACTTGTGAGAAATGTATCTACATCAGTAACCTGGAATCCATGCCCTCTTGTGCCACAGTCAGTACTCCTGATGAAGAGGAGACTGCCAGCACAAACACCAAACCATCCACATCACATAGCCAAGCACAACACACCACCTATGCAGAGGTCCTCAATAAAAACTTACCTAAACAGCAGAGACCTCCAAAACACACTCACATACATTCCACACAGAACACCAAACACATCACAGACAGCAGACAACACACCAGTGTCACAAACACAGCCCATAAGGCATAACAATAAACCAACACAACCCATAAGGCATAACAATAAACCAAACATACTAGATATTGGTGACTCAGTTGTGAGACACACTGATGTCCCCCTCACCAGGCTCGACAAGGAGAAAGTCACGGTCAGTTGTCTATCAGGTGTCAGAATCCAGTACATCACGCACGCAATTAAGTCTCTCCACAACAGGTACAAATATGACTCTGTCATTGCCCATGTTGGTGTGAATACTTGAGACGTACCTCCCTGGATTATATGAAGAGAGATATGATTGAGCTCTCAGAGTATGTGTCCCAGGCAGGTATGATCCTAGCCCTAAGCAGCATCCTACCTTCACCAAGAATGACATCACAATACCAACAAAAAGTAACTTGACTTCAACAATTGGCTTAGTTTCTGGTGTCATTCCAAGGGGAATCCAGTATCTGTCTGCCTGGGATGACACTGTTGACAGGTCTTGATGGTTTGCCAGAAATGGTCTCCACCTGTCACCCCTGGGATTCCAGATTTTGGCCAAGACACTTGCCTCCCCCATTTTTCCTTTTTAGGCAGTATCCCAAAGACAAATCTTCCAATGTAAAAGATCTTTCAAAAAGAAAATTGAAGGTCATGATGCTTAACGCTAGGAGCCTTAACCTGAAAATGCACTCACTGGAGGCTCTCCTTGCACTGGAAGATGCCGACATCTGTGCAGTCATGGAAACTTCGTTCAAGGCTGTGGAGAGCACCCCTGCCTTACCAGGCTATACCTTATTCCACACATTCAGAACCCAAAGTGAGGTCAGGAAGACTAAGGGTGGTAGAGTCTCTATCTTCATTAAAGACAAGCATACCTCCAGACTGGTTTGCCAGCATGACACACTAGACCTACTCCAGGTGCAACTGACATTTGGCAAGACACCCATCCAAGTTATAGTCAGCTATAGACCCCCCCCTCCATGACTCAGGACACCCACTCCTCCTACCTGGACATACTTGACTCCATCAACGTACCCCCTAAAACCCTGATCCTTGATGACTTCAACTAACCCACCATAGACTGGGTGACCTATTCCTGCACTAATGCACTCACCCAATGATTCCTTGACTTCATTAATTCTAATGTACTAGACCAGCTCGTCTCATACCCCACAAGGGGACATAACATTCTGGACTTGGTTCTCACCAATATGGGTGACCATTGCACCACTCCCATAGTAAGCTATACCCTAATGAGATATGTCTTATTCAAAGTTTCTATCCCGCCCAAGCCGTAATCAGGCTAAAAGACTTCTCAAAAGCTGACTACAACCTCTTAAGGGAGGGTATCAGTAGCTTCACACCACCAAACCCCTCAGAGGATGCAGACAACTATGCTGAACAGTATGCCAGTGCAGTATACAAGCACCTGCACAACTGCATGGACTCAGCCATATCCAACAGAACTAAAACCTGCTCCTCTAGGAAACACAAACCTATCTGGTGGACATCCTCTATCAACAGGCTTTACAACAAAAGTAAGAAACTGTTGTCCAAGTGTAAAAAGGCACAAATTCCCAAATAGAAAACCTCCCTCCTTAGCCTCAACAAGCAAATTAGATCACTAGTGAAAACCCCCAAAGCCAATTATGAATCAAAACAAGCCTCTGAAACAAAGGGAAACCACAACGCCTTCTACAGTTATGCCAGGAACCTCCATGGCAAAACCCAAGTTTGTTCCAAATTAGTACTTAACAGTACCACTTACACTGATCCTGATGACTTAGCCAACCTGCTAGCAGATAGGTTCAGCGCAAACTTTATCCCCTGTCCCCCACCAAAGATCCATTCGACATCCCCCATACTTGTCCCACACCTCACATCTCCATAGAGCAAGTGTTAAAGACCCTAGCCAAGGCAAAGAACACAGCTTCCATGGGACCTGATAGTATCCCAGGCTGTATTCTACACCATCTCCAGCAAGAACTAGCTTTGCCATTGAGCACCCCATTCAACCACAGCCTAAGTACAGGCTTCATTCCAGCAGAGAGGAACTACCATTGTCATCCCCTTGCACAAATGTGATGCCACTACTGACCCTGGAAACTATTGCCCAATTAGCTTGATAAGTCTGATCTGTAAAGCCATGGAGCATATTATTATGGACCTCATAAACAAGGACATAGGCAATTTCCAACCACTTGACACCACCCAGTTCAGATTTGTCAAGGGCAGATCATGCCTGTTGAACCTGGTTGATTGTTTTCAGACTGCCACCAAGGCCCTGGGTGAGGGAAAGGTAGTACATACAGCTTACCTTGACTTGGCCAAAGCCTTTGACACAATCCCTCACTCAGGCATCATCGAAAAGCTTACACAACTTGGCGTAAATCCCTATCTCATCAGGTGGGTGGCCAACTGGCTAACCGATAGGACTCATAAGGTCAAAATAGGTGCCTCCATCTCCAACAGCAGACCTGTCACTAGTGGTGTTCCCCAGTAATGTGTCCTGGGACCCCTACTGTTTGGCATCTACTTCTCAGAGATCCAGGCAAAAACAAAAGGCCTGTGGCTGGCCAAGGTTGTGAATGACTGTGAGTTGGGTGCTGTCTGACTCCCCAAATGATGTTAACAAACTACAAGAGGGTCTCACAGCAACAAATGACTGGTGCCAAAGTCATGGCCTTAAGTTAAACGCAAAAAAATGTATTATCATACCATTCGGCAAAAACATGGCCCCTACTAATTACCACATCAATGGCAACCCCCTAACCACACAACCTGTGGTGAGAAACCTGGGTACACAGGTTGACAACAATCTCACATTCGACCATCATGTAGCAGCAGTGGTCAGAAAAGCCTTTTACTTGGTTCATCTCATAAGTAAAGGGATTGCATCCACAAAAAAGGAGATTATTACCTCTCTGTACTCCTCCCTCATTAGGCCAATAACTGAGTACAACACCCCATTTGATATGTACCTCTCCAAACACCTACACCTTTGGAAAGGCCACAGAAATACCTCACAAAGAAAACCCATGGCTTCCAACACCTGTCGTATGTGGACAGGCTCAAATCACTATCACTATACTTGGTATACAGATTGCTTAGAGGTGATTTGTGTCTCATCTACAAGGCAATCTCGGACCCTGCCCTACTAGAGATGCTCCATATCCATAAGTCTAACTCCTTGTGCATTACCTGCTCGAAAGGCCTAAATCTAATATGCGACATTAACAAAACCTGCTAGAGAGACAGTTTTTTTTCTCCCAGACGCTGCCCTGTCTCTGGAATAGACTTCCCATACACATCAAACAGAGTATGTTGCTGACCCTCTTCAAGTGCAACCTTAATGAGTTGATGGGAAACCACAAATTTGTCCCAGGGGTTCCACCTGTGTCCCTCAGTGACAGGTGCTGACTGAGGTTTCTTTTATGGGAAAACTCTTGGCTAGGCTTGTAAGGGCCCCAGGGCCATTAGCCTAGTAACCTCATATGATACTAAGTCTTATACTTGTTTTCTGTAGTACTTGTAATTTGCCTGATATTTTGGAAGCTTTTCTGAGTTTTAAGTATGCACCTTGTTTTCCAGGCTTTGTCCCTATGTTTCATGAGTTGCTTTTTTTTTTTTTTTTTGAGGGAGGGGATAGCCATTGGGGCTAGATTTTGTTTTATTCTTTTTCTTCTTGGGGGATCAAGTTCATTTAATATAAACTATATCAAACTCTTCAGTGACTTCGTCCAAAGGTAGTGTTTTTAATAAGCTCCAGTTATAGAGCTTTAATGCAGAAGTAAATATTCCAATATTAAAATCTAATACATTGTGCAAGAGATTAAACTGATGTTTTAGAGAATGAGGCAGGAGTCTGGTAGTAAAACTAGGGAGATGGTCACTCAAGGTGTCTGGCAGAGTGCTGGTATAAAACAGAGAGGGGTAATGTAAGTATCCTGTCTGGAATAGTTGCCCTCATCAATAGAGTTGTTGTGCCTATTTGGGATTTGAATAATGTGGATAAAGCTGAAGAGACTGATGCTGATGGTGGGAGAATGTAGACATGGCTAAAGACCAGTCAACACTAAAGTCACCAAGGACTATAATTTCTTGTGGAATACTGGCAGATACCCAGGATAATGTGGCTGAGGCGTTACCAGGTGAAATATATAGGGTAATGATGTATGCTGTCTTTTTTGTGTTAAGTTTCAGAAGTGAAATTAGTAGTTCAGCATTGTCGAACTGAAGTACACTATGCTGCTTTGGAGAGAAATTAAGGTTGTCTGATATAGAATAGCTACCCCTCCAGCTTTTTAGATTTTGTGTTCATCTCTAAGGATACTTTACCCTTGTGGTGTAATTTCCATATCTGAAATTTGAGGTTTCAAGCAGATTTCTGTTGCTATTAGGACAGCTAAGGTATAATGTACTATAAACACTTGTAGGTCTGCTAGATTGTTGCAAATATTCCAAAGTTTTATATTAATGAGTTTTAGTCCAGTAGATTTCTGGCTGTAGATATTGGGATGTTAGTGTTCAGAGGGCTATGCACTGGTGTAGCCTTATGAGTGGGGCCAGGGTTAGGCTGAATATTTACAATCTTTTCCTGATTTTGGACCTTTTTTCCTCAATATTTTGGCTTTGTCACTGATTCTTTCTCAGAGTACTCAAAAGACAGATTTTTTTTAAACTTTATTTTATAAGAGATGGGTATGTGGAATGCACACAGAAAAATGAAATAATATTGCTGAGCCTGTATGTGAAGGAAAATGACTAACTTCTGTTTGCTCTGTATTCTGGCTTTGTAGGATTAACATGATTTGTGTGAAATAACTTGGAATAGTTTTTAAAATTCATTAAAAGGTTGAAATTCATTGCATGGCCATCATTTGTTTATCACAATGAGATGTACGAAGTGCACACAGAAGTGGCTATTACTGCCTGGCTAGGGGGAGAAGCTGTGTGTAGATGCAGTTAGCTTACCCCTTTTTGTCACTTACTCAGTTTAAAAAGTCACTGATCTACCTTTCAAAGACTAGTGTGCATTTGTGTGAACTAAGAATGCCTTATTATTGTAACCATTTAATCTGAGGTGTGCACATTACAGTATCTATAATTGATGGGAAGAGGCCCTCTGTAGGTAAAAGTGACTTACCCCTGCTGTTGTTTAATCACAGTCTGGTGTGGTAAGAGTAGTGTCAAACAATGTACCTGCTAAAATGAGTGTAAATATAATATTTTATGGCTTGTGTGTGTGTGGTGGGGTTGCAGTCTATTTAAGAGTAACAACCTGGACATAATTTCTCTCACTTTCCATCACAAACATCAGTTACATGATAAGTGGGTATTGTTGGTAGTCTGTGTGTGAAAGAAACTGATCATTGGTACACGGATGTAGTAAGCAGCATTGCCACCTCGCTCTCTACAGCTCTGGTTCAATTATCAGCTACATTTTCTTCTGTGTTGAGTCTACATGGCTTCCCTGTATCTGTGTGGCTTTATCTATATGCTCTGGTGTTCTCCACCACTCCAAATAATTTGCCTGTAGGTAAGTGTGTATATAAGCACACACATTTTGTGATAGACATGGCTTGTCAGGGCCAATGGTAATATCTGTGTGCTTCTGTGATAGATATGGCTTTCAGGGGTAGTGTCAGTGTGTATATGTAAAATAAATAAAAAATAAAATAAAAAACGAATATCACTGATTACTTTTGTCTGTTGATGGATACAATATCGCTATGCACATATATAACTCTCTACTAGGCAGCAGTAAAAAAAAAAAAACAGTTATCAAGTCATTATCTTCCAGAAATAAACCAAATAAGGCATAAAATGCACAACAGAACAGTCAGACTCTCAGAGCTTCTGGTAGAATGATAGCCCCACACCACCAACATTTGGGTAAGTAGATTCTGACAAAGGCTTAGGTGTATCCTCTGGGGAGTAAGGCAGTAGCTGTCTTTTCAGAGAGGGGATTTATGTATCCTTGCAAGCATTAGTTGACCTCTCATTTTAGTGAGAACTACTGTTTTGGCAGATACAACTTATAAAGAAAATAATCTCTTTACTTGCTCATGTCTTTTTTCAGTCCATCAATGGATCAAAAGGTTGTAAAATATATCTCAGTGTATTTATAACTTCATGGCTTCTGGGGACCCAGTTGCCCCGAGATCCCTATCTTAATTTCATTCCATAATCCTTGCTCATGTTTTTGTTCAAACAATTGTTAGAACAGAAGGTTAGAAAATAACTGTAGAATGCACCTGAGAGGCTATATTATTCCATGGCTAAATTTCAAAACTCATTCCACAGTTATTGCACTACATTCTCAGCCAGTTAGAGTATGTGGAAAGGATGCACAAAACAGGAAAGTTGAAGAGTAAAACTGAATTTCTCCCTTAGCCGTGCTTTCTGTTTGGGACATTATGCAGCCAAAAGGTTATAAAAAAACTTAAAATCCACTTTAGAACATCTAGGAAAAACATAGACTTAGCAGCTCCCAGACTCCCACCTTAATTCAGTTATTTTTCCACTGTTATTTCAGTGCAATTTGCTCCAGTTGGGGTGTGTTGAAAGGGTACTGGAAAAAATCAAATTTGAAGAGAAAGACTGAATTTCTTTCCATAGTCATGATTTTTTCTTCAGGGCATTACTAAATCAAAAGGCATATCTATCAACTGCCCACTTTTTTTCACAGAATGTCCAGATTTTTGCCTTCTATTTTTTGTCTGTTCCTCATAAAATTTGTGGTTTTGTGGCAAATCACTGAGGACTGGTCACTAAATAATGACATACATTTGAGTTGCAGACTTCATATTTTTCAGAAGATGCATATTAACACAAATCCTTAAACTAAGTTTATATGAGCAATATTTGCAATCTGTTGCTATTTTTGTCCCTTTGTCCCCCCATTATTTTAGGCTTTGTCTGGATTTCTTGTGCTAAGAGGTTGAGAGGTATGAAAGGATAGTGAAAATTTCTAAAAAGCTGCTTACAACATCTAAAAACCCTGTGGCTTCTGGGAACCTGGTGACCCGTAGACCTTCAGCTTCATTCAATTATTTCTTCTTCAGTTATTAGAAGTACAATTTAGTCCAGTTAGGCTGTGTTGACAGGATGCAGAAGAAAGCTGAATAATAAGGCAAAATGTGTGAAATGTATAGAAAAAAGTGAATGATGACAGGCATTAAAGGGACGTAGGGGAGGGGCAGATAGCAGGATGACACCATGGAGTTCTTTAAGTTCTTTACCTAGGGCACCATTTCACCTATGGCTGGCACTGATGACAGGACTCCTTTAGAAGGTGGATCCCAACCTTATTAGGAAGGTTTAGGTAGCATTGTTGCCTCACAGCAAGAGGTTGTCCTGTTCGATTCATGGCTGGAGTGCCTTCTGTGTAGAGTCTGCATGTCCTCCCCGCGATCAAGTGGCTTCCGAAAGACATGCGTGAATGGGCATGCCTTCGCTAAAGGTTGGGCGTCGGGCTGGCAACTCGGCACCATAAAAAATCTACTGCCAAACATTAGCAGACCGGAGGTCCACTGTGGCGACCCCTAACCGGGAAAAGCTGAAAAGACAAACATAAAGGGGCTTAGGGAAGGTGGCAATTTGCTGATGGATAACTGGGATGCCTTTAAAGCTTTGTTGAAGACTGAGATTCAAACACTTACTAAAGTCTTATGGGAATAAGGAAAGTTAACTCTGAGGCATAAAAAGGAAGGACTGAGAACCTTGTAAAAAAGGCCAGAGCACAAAGGATGGAGAAGAAAGGAAAGGACATGCCGTTTGAAATATGACTACAGACCTACTGGACAAAAAATGTCACTTCCTCCCAAGACTCACCAAGGTACCAGGCATGGCTAGGTATGAAGTTCTGCCAGCGGAATGCCCAGAGGTTCATGAGTTCTAAAAAGGAACCCAAACACAGGTACTAGGGTTAGGCATCAGGAAGAAATTATGAAAATGGTAGGTAGCTATTTTGCTGGGTTATACCAACATGAGGTAGAGGGTAACACTGTGCTGGAGTCCTGAAAGAATTTCTCTGAAATGGGGATTTACCAAAGTTGTCACTCAGAAAGTTTGAAGCTCTGATGATGGCATTTCTCAAGATGAGATTCAGGAGGTGATTAAGATGCAATTTTTGTGTATAATGCTGAACCAATGCTTTGCCCCTTATATTCTGGTTGCACGCAACGGTGTGATTCTCAGCCTAATGTAAAGGTTATTTAATGAGGTGTTGGGGAT
Organism: Protopterus annectens; assembly: GCF_019279795.1. Lineage (NCBI taxonomy): Eukaryota > Metazoa > Chordata > Ceratodontiformes > Protopteridae > Protopterus > Protopterus annectens. The sequence continues at coordinate 1,007,868,680 of NC_056743.1, read as the reverse complement.
TAAGAGGGTGCCCAATTCTTGGAAGCAAGTTACATTAAACTTAATTTCATAGAAGGGCTGACAGCCTTTCACAGGCCAATCTCCTTGTTGACAAAGTGGGTAAGAAAGATGCTGGCACCTAGGTGCTTTTAAATCAGTCTGGCTTTGTAGGAGGACAGAAGATAATCAGCAACATCATAAAGACCTCATTGGTAATTAGGGGGGTCTGCAAAGAGAGATGATAAAATCAGCAAGCAAAGGAGAGTAGTATTGCTGGTACTGAATTCATCCACAAGTCTTGGTGAGTACCTTCATGAGGTGGACCCTGTTTTTACAAAATCTCAACAAAATGACACTGAAATATAGACTGTTTTTATATAGCATATATTATGGAAGGAAGTAGGTTAAAAAAATAAAAAAGTCATCTGGGCACACAAGTCCCAGGATAAATAAGTGCCCAATCCTGGTAGTTGCATTAGTGCCAGGACTGGAAAAATGACAGTGTAGAATCCTCAAGACACAGAAACATTCCTACAATAGGATAAAGCCAGGCTCAGGGATGGCCTCCCTGTACAAAAACTGCTGGGCCAAAAACGAGCCATAAAGATGATAGGGTGAACTACTGAGAATGAGAAAGTATGTATTGTTACTATTACGCAAGAAGCCCAGAATTTTTGCATAAAAGATATACAAAAAGATTAAGAGAGAAATTAGAGGAAAGAAAATACTTGCTCAAGAAAAACTGTCAAAAGCTTCAAATGCAAATTTGTGGCCATTAATACAACAGATTCCTGAAAAATGTTATATAGACCAAGAAACCTTGAGCCGTTTGGAAAAAGAAGTGACTGGGGAAGCACAAAAATATAAAGAACAAAATCTAGAGATTTTTGAAATGTATAAAAAAGAAACATAGACATGGGAAAGAAAGAGAGATCTAATATGGTGCAATACATATGCCTAGGAGAAAGCTAAATTAATCAACATAAAAAAGCGGCTCCAAACATATTTGAAGAGAAATACAGGCAAAAGCACCAAGATATGGAAAATTTCACAATTCAAAAAAATAACGTCACAAAGAAGGAACGTAGGACAGAAGATTAGTAAAGTAGATGTTATACAAATAGAAGCTGACATTATGAAATACCTGCAAACTAAAGGATTTTGTGTAGAACGTCTAACACGGGTTATGTCACAGCATAATGGAACCATGAGTCCCCCAAGTAAAGAGAAAAAGGAGGAGCAGGAACATATGAAGAAGAAACATGGTCATGGGAAAGGAAAGAGATTTAACTTGGTGTAATATTTATGGAAAGGAGAAAGCAAAACTAATCAATACAAAAAAGGAGCAACAAAGATATTTGAGGAGAAATACAGGCAAAGGCATCTGGATATGGAAAATTTTACAATACAAAAAATAAAAAAGGGGAAAAGTAGAAAAGAGGATTAGTAATGGAGAAGTTAAAGAAATAGAAACTGGAGTTATGGATACCTGCGAAGTGAAAGATTCAGTTTAGGAAATCTAACTCTGGTAACATCATGGCATGATAGAACAATGAGTCCTCAAACCAAGGAGAAACCAGTGGAGTGGGAAGCATCTGATCATTTGTCATTTGAAGATACTCTGGAGCCTTCAGTAGGAAACCAGTACAAAATTTCAAATGAGTTCCCATATGAAAGAGCAACAGATCACACAGGACGAAGCTGAAGAGAATATGCCACAGGAAGATGTTCTGAAGATTCTGTAGAATGTCCCCAGGATATGGAAAACAAAAAATGTGTCCTTAGTTTAGAAGAAAATGATCTAAGGGAAAAGTTGCTTGATTTAATAGAGATGGATAGACATATTAAGATCAATGAAAGAAACAGATTACAGAAAGTCAAAAAGACCCCAAATGCTAAAAGTCTGATAAAACAAATGAACACAGTAATCAAGACTATTAACACAAATTCATGTGACATAGAAGTTAATAGGGTATATTACTGTGCAGCTAAATTAATAACAGTCAGAAAAAGTCTTACCAAAAGGTACTGGGTCAGTCTGACAGGAAAACAAGAGTGATTCATGCTTATCAGATGATTTATAAAAAAATCAGTGTATACCAAAATTATACATTTCCTGGTCTGAAGGAAGCATGGACCTCCTCAAAATTGATTACATGTGTAGATCTGCAATTGTAAGACTGCATACATGTCTGCTGACTCACAAGATCCAAACATAGTGAAAGTTTTAAACATGAGGAAAACAAGTCTAAGATGATTTCCCTGCTTAATTTAGCAGAAGCATATTGGTGTCAAGCAGGAATGGAAATCAAACCAGAAGTAGATAAAAATCAGGCAGCAACTGAATGTGCCAAAAAACAAAGAAAGAATATAAGATGAAGGATCAGATGAGAAAGCGAGAAATGTGGAAAATACATAAATATAGTTGCAAGTACAGAAAACTCCTGGAACAACCTCATGTCAATCAGGGTCTAATATAGTAAAGGTGAATTTAAACCAAAAGTTGAAAGGCTGATATTGGTGGCCCAGGATAGTGGACTATGTACACGTTGGTTTACAAAGTCCATTGAACATGTTGGAGAAACATACAAATGCAGGTTCTGTAAAACAGAATTTGAACAGTTGCATATCTTGTTCCTGGGTGTGCTGCACTAATGGTAGAAAGCCTGTATACTGAAAGGCATAATAATATAGCAAGAATGTTGCATTAGGGTTTGTGCAAACATTATAATACTGAAGTGTCTGAGAAGCACTGGAAAGACAAGCCACAAAGCATTATAGATAATGATGAAGTTTATATCACATGGGATCACTAATTACCAATAGTTCAAAAAATAGATGCAAGAAAAACCAGATATAGTAGTACATGAAAATAAGACAAAAGTTGCATTGATGTTTGAAATTGTTATGCCCGGTGGTTACAGTGTCTTACATGCTGAGAGACATAAACCCATAAAATATCAGGATTTGCAGGCAGAAATGGGGGCAATATGGAAGAAGGATACCAAGACAGTTCCAGTAGTAGTAGTATGAGCGATGGTTCAAAAAAAAAAAATTTACAGTCACTGTCAACTGCCTGCCTGGTGCCAGGATTTGTCAGATCACAAATGCACTCACATCTCTCAGCAACAAGTACCATTATGACTCTGTCACAGTTTATGTTGGTGTGAACAACCTGAGATGTACCTCACTGGACTATATGAAGAGACACATGGTTCGAGCTCTCTGAGTATGTGTCCCAGGCAGGTATGTCCCTAGCCTTGATCAGCATACTACCCTCACCTAGAATGATGCCGCATTATAAACAAAAAAATATTGATTTCAATAACTGGCTTAATTTTTGGTGTCATTCAAAGGGGATCCAGTTTCTGTCAGCCTGGGAAGCCATGGTTGACAAACCTCACTGCTTTGCCACAAATGGTTTGTACCTGGCACCTCTAGGCTTTCAGCTTCTGGCAAAGGCTCTTGCTTCCCCCATAGTGTCTTTTTTAAGCAAGGCCCCAAAAACAACATTACCGACAAAGTTAGCCAACTGGAACAAAATAACTGTCATGCTGCTAAATGCTAGGAGTTTAAACCAAAAACTGCACTCCCTGGAAGCACTCCTATCACTAGAAAATGTAGATGTCTGTGCAATCAGAGAAACCTGGTTCAAGGCCTCAGACAGTACCTGATCTTGCAAGGCTACAATGCCTTCCAAACCTTTAGACTGCAAAATGAACATGTGAAAACAAGTGGAGGTGGTGTTTCTATCTATATTAGAGATAAATTCACCTCCTGTTTGGTTAGACTGGACAACTCCATGGAGTTACTCCAAATCCAGGTTACGGTGGATAAGACCCCCATTCAAGTCATAGCCATTTATAGATCTTCCTCCATGGGTCATGATGCCCACAAAGCCTACTTGACCAAACTGGTTTAGTATATACCTCTCAGAAGTTCAGGTCAAAACTATGGGGTTGTGGCTGGCCAAGTTTGACAATCCAAATTTTATGAAATACTCTGGTTATGGGGGATTTCAATTATCCCACCATCAAGTGGGAAACCTACGTTAGCCCCAACTCGCTAGTGCAAAAGTTCCTTGATTTCGTTAATTCAAATGCCCTGGAACAAATTGTTCATACTCCAACAAGAGGAACAAACATTCTAGATCTGGTATTCACTAACGTGTCAAACAGATGCACTGCTGCAACTGTCATGCACTCATTAGTTAAATCTGACAACAAAACAGTCACCTTTGAGCTGGCACTAACACCAGAACTCAGAAAGGGTGAAATCAGGCTAAAAAACTTCACCAAGGCAAACAGAATGTGCCCTCCTAGGTGAAGGCATAAATGCATTCCAAGCCCCAACCCATGCTGGAAGCGATAGCTATGTCAAAGCTTATACTAAAGACCTGTACAATCACTTGCATAAGTGTATAAACTTGGCTGTTCCAGAAAAAATCAAAGCTAGAGCTCCAAGTAAAAACAAGCTGTCATAGTGGACATCCAGCATCAACAAACTTTACAATAAATGCAAAATATTGCTGTCCAAGAAAACAAAGGCAAGGCTCCAACAATGGAAAAGCACCCTCCTCAGCCTCAACAGGCAAATAAGTCAACTTGTTAAATCTTCTAAGGGCTCTTTTGAGAGAAACTTAGCAAGTACAGCCAAGGATAACCATAAGGCCTTTTACAGCTATGTATGTAGCCTAAAAGTAGGACCCAAGCATGTTCAGAACTAGTGACCAATGGTATCACACACACTGACCCCACACAGTTAGCAAACAGCGGATAGGTTTGGTGAAAATTTCATTCCCTTAGCCCCTCCTAACTTATCACAAACCTTCCCCCAACCCCCTCCCCCGCCTACGATGCCAGGGTAATCCTATGGGCTATGCTTGTAAAGGTTCCAGGCCATTAGCCTAGTACACACCTATGAACCTCTGAACCTATATCTGAAGAGCAGATCCTCAAAACCTTGTCCAAAGCAAAAAACACAGCCTCTATGGGACCAGACAACAAACCAGGATGTCTTCTAAACAGGCTAAAACATGAACTAGCATCACCATCAAGTACCTTTTTCAATCATAGCCTAACCACAGGCTTTGTTCCTGGGGAATGGAGAACAGAAACAGTTATTCCCCTCCACAAAGGTGGCCTAGCAACAGACCCAGGGAATGACAGACCCATAAGCCTGACCAGCCTCATCTGTAAGGCCATGGAATGTATCATTATAGACCTCATAAATAAAGACATAGGCGACCTCCAAACCCTGGATCCTACCCAATTCGGCCTCGTCAAGGGCCGATCCTGCCTGTTAAATCTGGTGGACTTTTTTAAAAATGTGATCAGGGCAAATCTGTGAACACTGCATACCTCAACTTGACAAAGGCTTTTGACACAATCCCACATTCAGACATTACTAATAAACTTAGCAAACTGAATGTAAACCCCTTTATTGTAAGATGGGTTGCCAACTGGCTCACAAACCAGACACACGCTATCAAAGTGGGTGACTCCACATCAACCAGCAGACCTGTTACCAGTGGGGTACCACAAGGGTCAGTGCTGGGCCCCCTACTGTTTGGTATATAATTCTCAGATGTTCAGGTAAAAACTAAGGGGTTGTGGCAGACCAAGTCGGCAGATGACTGCAAACTAGGTGCAATCATTGAATCCCCAAATTATGTCAGTATACTCCAGGAGGGTCTCACGCAGACCAGTGACTGGTGTATTAATCACGGTCTCAAACAGAATGCAAAGAAATGCATCATCATTCCCTTCGGCACAATGTCCCTTTACGCTAACAAATCAACGACAATACCCAAGTACCCACAGAGTGGTAAGGGACCTGGGATCACAAATTGACTACAACCTTAACTTTGACCACCATGTGTCCACTGTAGTAAGGAAGGTTTTCTACATAGCACACTTGATTAGTATAGGCATAGCCTCAAAACCAAAAGTGGTTATAACCTCTCTATACTCAGTACTAACCTGGCTCATAATTGAGTATAACAACCTGTTTGGCATGTACCATACAAAGCACCTGCAGCAACTGGAGAGACCTCAAAAGTTTCTAACAAAGAAGATCAAGGGGCTCCAGCATGGTTGCCAACTGGCTCACAAACCAGACACACTCTATCAAAGTGGGTGACTCCACATCAACCAGAAGACCTGTTATTAGTGGGGTGCCACAGGGGTCAGTGCTGGGCCCCCCTACTGTTTGGTATATAATTCTCAGAAGTTCAGGTCAAAACTAAGGGGTTGTGGCAGACTAAGTCTGCAGATGACTGCAAACTAGGTGCAATCATTGAATCCCCAAATTATGTCAGTATACTCCAGGAGGGTCTCATGCAGACCAGCGACTGGTGTATTAGTCACGGTCTCAAACAGAATGCAAAGAAATGCATCATCATTCCCTTCAGCACAAACAATGTCCCTTCACACTATCAAATCAACGACAATACCCCAAGTACCCACAAAGTGATAAGGGACCTCGGATCACAACTTGACTACAACCTTAACTTCGACCACCATGTGTCCACTGTAGTAAGGAAGGCTTTCTACATAGCACACTTGATTAGTATAGGCATCGCCTCAAAACCAAAAGTGGTTATAACCTCCCTATACTCAGCACTAATCTGGCTCATAATTGACTATAACACCCCATTTGGCATGTACTGTACAAAGCACCTGCAGCAACTGGAGAGACCTCAAAGGTGTCTAACAAAGAAGATCAAGGAGCTCCAGTATGTACCTTACACAGACTGACTAAAGTCCCTGTCACTATACTCCATGTCATATAGACTTCTTAGGGGACACTTATGCCTGGCCTACAGAGCAATCCAAGACCCAAACCTAATGAATGTGCTGCATATCAGTAAATCATATGGGACTAGGACTACCTGTTCCAAGAACCTAAATATGGCCTGCAACTTAAATAGGACATGCTAGAGGGACAGATTTATCTCCCAGCAACTGAGGAGTCTTTGGAACAGGCTACCAATTCATGTGAACAGAGCACCTCTATGACACTGTTCAAGAGGAACCTGTACAAGTGGATGGGGCACTGTAAATTCTTAAGGTGAGAGTGCCCACAACCCTCCTGGACATGGGCAGTCATCACTAAATGGAATCTTGGGTATTGACTAGCATTTTGATGGTATTACATTGGGATGAAACAATTAGGCTTAAAAGGACCTCTGGGTCAACAGCCTAGTATCCTATGATCCTATAATTTAGATATGTTACCGATGCATGTAGTAACTCCTTATGAACTGCAGGAGTAAGTTCTAGGTACATTGTGGGTGCTACGAACAGCACTTTTGGCTAACATCAAAGACCGAAACAGTACTTTAATAAACTTTAATCATATTTTAACTTGGGAATGGGGTCTGTTTCCATCATGGTATTAGACACCCAAAAGATTTAGAGAAATTAAACTGGCAGTAATTAGGGTATTTGGTAAAACATTATATAGACTTAGAAATGTTGGACCATTTAGAAAAAGAACATGACTTATGAAGTGTGAAAATATAAACAACAAAACCTAGAGATTTTTGAAAGGTATAAAAAAGAAACATGAACATAGGAAAGAAAGAGAGATCTGATATGCTGTAATATTTATGCAAAGGAGACAGCCAAACTAATCAATACAAAAAAAGCAGTCCCAAAGATACTTAAAGAGAAATACAGGCAAAGGCACCCAAATATGGAATCTTTCACAATACAAAAAACAAGATCACAAAGGGGGAAACGGAACAGAAGATTAGTAAATCAGACGTTAAACAAATAGAAGCTGAAGTTATGGAATGCCTGCAAAGTGAAGGATTTAATGTAGAAAGTCTAACAAAGGTTCATGTCACAGCATGATGAACAATGACTCCTCAGAATAAGGAGAAACAGGTGGAGTGGGAGACATCTGCAGACTAAATACTGACATAGGAAAGAAAAATACATTTAATATAGTGCAATGTTTATACAAAGGAGAAAGCAAAACTAATCAATACAAAAAAGCAGCACTAAAGATATTTGAAGAGAAATAGAGGCAAAGGCATCCAGATATAGAAAATATTACAATATAACAAAATAAGAAAACAAAGGGGGAAGTAAAAAAAATAGGATTGGTAATGGAGAAATTAAAGAAATTGAAACTGAAGTTATGGATTACATGTGAAGTAAAGGATTTAGTGTAGAAAATCCAACTCTGTAACATCACAGAAAAGTGAGTCCCCAAATTAAGAAAAAACAGGTGGAACAGGACACATATGATCTGTTACCACAAGAAGATACTCTGGAGCCTTCAGTAGGAAACCAGTACAAAAGTTGAGTTGGAGTTGCAAAGCAAGGGGAGGAACAGGAAATGGTGGCAACTCAGATGCAGTCAATGTTGTGGAGTGATAAGCCAATGAGATCCCATATGAAAGAGGAATGGACGACCCAGGATGCAGCTGAAAAGAATATGTCACAGGAAGATGTTCTGGAACTTTCTGTAGAATGCCAGCAGGAAATGGAGAACACAGATTGTGTCCTAGGTTTAGAAGAAAACAATCTAAGGGAAAAGTTGCTTGATTTAACAGTGAGGGATAGACATATTAAGATCAATGAAAGAAATAGATTACAGAAAGTCTATAAGATCCAGAATGTTAAAAGTCTCATAAAACAAATGAGCACAGTAATCAAGACTATTAACAGAAATTCATGTGACATAACAGAAGTAAATAGGTTATATATTACTGTGCAGCTAAATTAATAACAGATAAAGTCTTACCAGAAAAATGCAGGACAATAAGGGAAAGAAAGGGATGAAATCAAATGCCACTATGGAAGTACGGAATAGAAAAAACATATTACAAAGCAGTTAAGACTAGATGAGGGAACAGATCAACAAAAATACTTAGATGTGATAAATGCAAAGTGCAGTAATAGAACACACTGGGATCTATTGTACAGTATTGCAAATTATAAACCAAAGATATCAGCACAGGCAGATATGCAGATAAATATAAAGGGAAAAAAGTACAAAATAAGCAATTCACTGGTGACCCAAAAAAAATTATACAGAACTGGGAAGCAAAGCAAAAGGAATATAAATACCACCAAAAATAAGAAATAGGCACATTTTGGAGAAATATCTATGAAGAGCCTGTGGAACATAATAAATATGCTGAATGGATAGAAAAAGTAAAAGAAACAGTAAAAAGTTCAAATGTACATGATATGAAATGGGATAAAATAATGACCAGAGAAATTGAAACAAAATTTAAAAAAGCTCCTAACTGGAAAACCCCAGGCCCAGATACAGTACCCAACTTCTGGCTAAAAATATTAATATCTTTGCATGAAAATTTAGCCCTGAATAAGATCTATTTATATGTAGATCCCAAACAGACACCAACCTGGTTAACAACAGAAAAATGATAATCCTCCTTGTGAAGACTGACAGAAAAGGGTGAAGGCTGCCAGCCTAGCCAGATAGAATTTTATAGATAATTCTATCATTTGTAAATATGAATGTAAATCACAGGCTTGTTGTCTTAAATGAAAAAAATGCTGTTACAAAAATGTGGCAACAGTGCTCTCTATTGACCCAGTAAAAGCATGTTGTGATCCTTTGATCTAAAGTCAGCTCCAGTCCGGCTAGATGAAGGCTTCCTGCCTATTGTTTTAAGGCTAACGTTAATGTCCAGAATTTACATGTTGAATGTCCTTTATTGCACTAAGTGTATACGAATGGAAGTGCAGTTTCTGTCAGCCTGGGAACACCAGGAAGGTGTAAAAGAAGTTTAGCAGAACTGGAGTTTCAATTTAAACAGTGAGAACCAGAGATTATTAAGCATTTTTGTCTGACTATCCAACTCACAGCACTGCCTGTTGTTCTGTGTAAGTAAGTTATTTTAGAAGTGTGTTTTCTTGTAGATAGATAGAAGCTAGAAATATTAAACTAAGTGTTTTTCTGTGATGTCAGAACTGTACTACTGATTTATTTTAAGTATTTCTGTGTAATCTCTGAACTTTTGACTAGCACTGACTGTCTAGTAGAAAGTATTGTCTTGAGGTTTTAATTATTTATTATTAAATATTTTAAAACCTTTTAACTGTGGCTGGTTTTGTGTAGAGATAAGTTAAGCTCTAGAGTACATTGCATATTTATAAAGTTTATTGTACAAAGCCACTCTAATAAGCCTTTACTGATTAGTCACACTTACCAATTGGATAATAATATTGCACAGTAATAATTGGACACCCTTTTAAGGGCCTTTGGGTAGCTGATAATATTAGCTGGGTGGTGGCAGTAATTACTACTGTATAGTCTGGGTAAAAGGGGCACAGCTGGAGAACCTGTGCCAGCCTTCCCCAGGAGTGTCTGTGTGGTTGTATAAACATATCTCAAAGTGTGTGTGTCAGCTACTTGGGCAGGGACATGAAGCAATGGTTGGACAGAGAGGGTGCTGGAGATTTTAGCTTGCCCAGCTAGGCTGAGATCTGGACCCTATAGCTGTGCCAAGTGGGGAGTCTTATTGGGGACCTGGGGAGCAAGGGAGCTACCTTCCCTGGACTGACTGTGATCTCTGTGTGCTCTTAAGGGAAACTGCACTTTACTGTGTATATTTGTTATCCTTTCCTCATATATGAGATGCCCTCTCTGGTGTTAGTGGTGAGGATTGAGGCTCCTTGATTGCTAGGCCAGGGCACGGGCATCACATATAAATTGTTGGCAGTGGTGGGATATCCTCACATATTAATTGGTGGCAGTGGTTGGGATATCCACCTCACATATTAATTGGTGGCAGTGGTTGGGATCTCCTCACATTAGTGTTTGGCAGCGATGGGATATCCACATCACATATTAATTAGTTGGCAAATACTAATTGGCTTGTAGTGGAGTGGGTACAGTGAATCCTGTAGCTTGAGTCCAATATGCTTTGAAGGTGTTTTGTACTCTAAAACAGCCATGCAGTGAATACTCAGAGTTCAGATCACAACTGTTTTATTTATTTTGTTAGCTTAGTTAGTCAGGGTGAGCAGGCAGCATGTTAGCAGAGGAGAATGGAAAGCTGACAAGGAGCCAGCTGGTGGAGATGTGCCAGGCTAGGGGACTGGTGTATAGAAACCTGACTAAGGCAGACCTGATTGCAGCCTTGGTTATAGCTGCATCAGAAAACAACAACCAGGAGGACAATCAGACTGGCAGTGGAGATATAATTCCCTCAGAGAATGGACAGCTCAACCTTTCTGCAGTGGACTTAAAAATCCATCTGGAGCTAAAGAGACTTGAGTTGCAGGCCAGGTGTGTGGAATAAGAAGCCAATGAGAGACTGTGATGGTTGCAGGCTGAGGAGAATGAGAAACTGTTACGTCTGCAAGCTGAGGAACAAGAGAGGCAGCATGAGAAGGAGATGCTGACTCTTCACCAGAGTCATGGAGGTAATGGGGAAGGGAGTAACTGGACCCCAGAAGCACAAAAGGTCAGTAAATTTCTTCCGCAGTTTAAAAAGGGGGGATAATTTTGATTGTTTCATTCATATGTTTGAGAGGGTATGTAAACAGTATGAAGTTGATCAAGGGCTCTGGGTATGGTTCCTGACCCCCTTACCCCATGGTAAAGCTGTAACTGCATTAGCTAAAATGTCTGACATTGCATTTTTTGATTATATTGCTGCTAAGAAATGTCTTTTAGAACTGTTTAAGCTAACATCTGAAATGTATAGGAAAAGTTTTGTGAGCATAGACGCAAGGTAGATGTGTGAATATGTTGCTGAATTGAGCACTTATTTCCATAGGTGGGTGAGTGGATGTCAGGTCATCACTTTTGAAGGGCTGGCAGACCTTGTGGTGAGGGAACAAGCCTCTCAAGGGGTACTTGAAAAACTAGCTTGATTTCTCCGGGGGGGGGGGGGTGAAGACTGGTAGAGAGGGGTGAAGGCTGCCAGCCTAGCCAGATAGAATTTTATAGATAATTCTATCATTTGTAAATATGAATGTGAATCACAGGCTTGTCTTAAATGAAAAAAAAAATGCTGTTACAAAAATGTGGCAACAGTGCTCTCGATTGACCCAGTAAAAGCATGTTGTGATTCTTTGATCTAAAGTTGGCTCCAGTCCAGCTAGATGAAGGCTTCCTGCCTATTGTTTTAAGGTGAAAGTTAATGACCAGAATTTACATGTTGAATGTCCTTTATTGCTCTAAGTGTAAACAAATGTAAATGCAGTTTCTGTCAGCCTGGGAACACCAGGAAGGTATAAAAGATGATGTAATGTTTAGCAGAACTGGAGTTTCAATTTAAACAGTGAAAACCAGAGATTATTAAGCATTTTTGTCTGACTATCCAACTCACAGCACTGCCTGTTATTCTATGTAAGTAAGTTATTTTAGAAGTGTGTTTTCTTTTAAATAGTTAGAAGCTAGAAATATTAGACAAAGTGTTTTTCTGTGATGTCAGAACTGTACTACTGATTTATTTTAAGTATTTCTGTTTGATCTCTGAACCTTTGACTAGCACTGACTGTGTAGTAGAAAGTATTGTCTTGTGGTTTTAATTATTTATTATTAAATATTTTAAAACCTTTTAACTGTGGCTAGTTTTGTGTAGAGATAAGTTAAGCTGTAAAGTACATTGCATATTTATAGAGTTTATTGTACAAAGCCACTCTAATAAGCCTTGACTGATTAGTCACACTTACCAATTGGATAATAATATTGCACAGTAATAATTGGGCACCCTTTTAAGGGCCTTTGGGTAGCTGATAATATTAGCTGGGTGGTGGCAGTAATTACTACTGTATAGTCTGGGTAAAAGGGGCACAGCTGGAGAACCTGTGCCAGCTTTACCCAGGAGTGTCTGTGTGGTTGCATAAACTTATCTCAAAGTGTGCGTCAGCTACTTGGACAGAGAGGGTGCTGGAGATTTTAGCTTGCCCAGCTAGTTGGAGATGTGGACTCTATAGCTGTGCCAGTGGGGAGTCTTATTGGGGACCTGGAGCGCAAGGGAGTGACCAACCCCAGACTGACAGTGATCTCTGTGTGCTCTTAAGGGAAATTGCACTTTACTGTGTGTATTTGTTATCCTTTCCTCATATATGAGACACCTTCTCTGGTGTTAGTGGTGAGGATTGAGGCTCCTTGATTGCTGGGCCAGGGCACGGGCATCACACTCCTTAACAGTGAACCTGCAAGCTATCCTAAAAACTTACTATAGGCAAATAACTTGTTTTCCAACAATGTATAAACTATACACTGGAACTGATGCCAACAGAGTTTATAGTCATTTAGAAGAAAACTCAATCAAGGCAATAGAACAAAAGGGTAACAAAAGAAAGTCGTATGTAACAAAGAAATGTAAAAAAAGTGACACATTACACTGACCATGAAACCGTGGCAAACCGCTTTGCAGCTAAGCCATGATAAAGGACAAATTATTATCCCAGGGATACAAATTCATAGTGGATATTCCAGGGTTACTCTTTGTCACTGTTGCTCTTCTGTCTTACCCTTAATCTATTAAACTGTCTTCTTAACAGATTAGGTCATGTTTACAATCTGGCTCCCAGAATACAACAAAGTTTAAAGACTTCTCTTCCTGTTTTTGTGGATAATTTAAAAGTATATAGTTCATTATATGAGGAGCCAAAAGTACAACTGCAGGTGGTTAAAACTTTCTCAGATGATATACGAGTGACATTTGCTCTTGATAAATGTGCAAAAGTAACATTTAAAGCAGGAAAGCTGTAGCACAAAGAAAGTATCAAGTCTGGGACAGGAATGTGATATAAAGGAACTTGAGCAGGATGGAGTCATAAATATTTGGGAATTGATGAAGGATTGACAATAAAACATGATCAAATGTCAAAAAAACTCGGTAAGGAATATTTTAGAAGACTAAAATTAATACTGGAAACAGCTCTGACATCTAGGAACAAAATCCAAGCTATAAACCAATTTGATCTTCCTGTTCTAACTTAGTTTTGGGGTGACTGATGGCTGCAAATGGTACTATCAGATGGACAGGAAAACAAGAAAATGCTTCAAGCTTATCAAATGATATATATAAATTAGTGTATACCAAGATTATATATTCCTCATTCTAAAGGAGGCATGGGCCTCCTTGAAATTGATTGTATGTATAGGTCTGCATTTGTAGGACTGCATAGATATCTGTTGATCACATCAAATTCAAACATAGTGAAAGTTTTGAAACATGAATAGAGCAAATCTAAAATGATTTCCTTGCTTAGTTTAGGAGAAGCATATTCAAGCAGGAATGGAAACCAAACCAGAAGTAGATAAAAATCAGGCAGAAGGTGAGCATGCTAAAAAACATAAGAAAGAATATAAAGAGAAGGTAAGAAATGTGGAAAAGGCATAAATATAGTTGCAAATACAGAAAACTCCTGGAACAAACTCATGTTAATCAAGATCTGATGGAGGACTGGTTAAGAAGAGGTGAATTTAAATGAAAAGACAAAAGGTTAACATTGACGGCTCAGGATAGCAGACTACATACACATTGGTTTACAAAGTCCATTGAACATGTGGGAGAAACAGACAAATGCAAGTTCTGTGAAACAGAACTGGAAACAGTTGCACATCTTGTTTCTGGGTGTGATACACTAATTGCAGAGGCCTATATACTGAAAGGCATAATAATGTGGCAAGACTGTTGCATTGGGGATTATGCAAACATTACAATATTGAAGTAGCACAGAAGCACTGGAAACATTAGCCACAAAACATTATAGAGAATTATGAAGTTTATACCACATGAGATCACCTATTTCCAACAGTTCACAAAATAGATGCAAGAAAAACATATATAGTAGTCCATGAGTAGAAAACAAAAGTAACACTGATCACTGAAATTGCTATACCCAGTGATTACAGTGTCTTTTGTACAGAGAGACATAAAGTCATAAAATATCAGGATTTGCTGTCAGAAATTAGGGCAATGTGGAAGAAGGGTACCCAGGCAGTTCCAATAGTAGCAGGAGCAATGAGTCTCACAAAAAAATAATTTACAGTCTTATTTAGATATGCCACAGATGCATGCAACTCTTTATGAATTACAGAAGGACTCATTTCTGGGCATGTAGCAGGTTCTGCGAAGAACACTTTTGGCTAACATCAAAGACTGAAACAATATTAATTTCACAATCTTTAATCATACTTGGACTTAATAATGAGGTTCATTCCTGCCATGTTATTAGAAACTCAAAAGACTTGGAGAAATTAAACCAATTAATTAGGGAGGACTGCGGTGGTGGTGCTGAGGTAGCGTTGTCGCCTCACAGTTAGACGTTGCCTGTTCGATTCTCAGAGCGTCTTCTGTGTGGCAACATTCATGAATGGGCGTTCCTTCGTTGAAGGTTGTGCATTAGGCCTGGCAAGCCAGTACATAAAACTCTACTGCCAATCATTAGCGGACCGGAGTTCCACTGTGGTGACCCCTAACTGGGAAAAGCCGAAAGACACAAACAAAATTAGGGATACACAGGTAAAAAGTAAGGGGTAGTACTAGTAAGTCTAGATGCCAAAAGGCATTTGATTGGTCCTTTTTTAAGACAGGTACGTTTTTTCTTTGGGTTCCCAATAAATTAGATTAATTAGATTCTGAACACATAGATTTTTGAAGGCTAGAATTAAGACTAACTGTGGATTATCAGATCCTTTCCATTTGAAAAGAGGAGTATGACTGGAGTACCCCTCTCCCTCTTTCTTTTTACAATGTATGTATAACTGCTAGTGCTGCTATATGTCAATCATAGTTGATGGGTTACAAAAGGAGAGTGCAGAGATAAAGATTTCTATTTAAGCAGATGTGTTATTCTATGTAGTGGATCCATATTATGATTTTGTTATGTTTTTAATATGGTAGGGGAATAAGATCAAAGAGCTATGAGTAAACTATAGCCCTTCTTTAACCATTTTTGACACCTCTATTGAATTATCACTTGTGACATACACTCACTTATATTTGTATGAAAGTAATTAAACCATATCAACAAGGTCACATTTACAAACATTATACATCACATAATCAAAACAACATTCCATAACTTGTCCAGTTCCTGCTTTCTCTTAAACCTCATTCCACCCCCAAAACATTTTTCTGTATTTATTGTTTCCACAATCCCCATTTTTTTGTGTAATGTACTCTTACCCTTTTCTATAAGATCCCAATTCCTGTTCTTTTATCTCATTTACAATATTCACTGCTTCAAGTATAGTTGGTTAGATTTTGATTTCTATTTTCCAGTAATTGCTTTTTTGGCAGCCATCAGAATACACCTAAATAAGCCCTTACTAAGTCTAGGCAACTCAGATCCTATATCCCAGCTAAAAATAAATAAATAAATAAAAAAATAAAACAAAAATAATTTCTTTAGCTACTCTCATTTGCTAGCCCAGTATTCCTAAGAGAGTACTTTGTACAGAACTTTTAAAATCTGCCAACTCATTACACTTTGAGAACAAAAAAAAAAAAAAAAAAAAAAAAAATGGTCTTTGGTGCAGGCTGGAGAAGTTGTTTGACCGCAACTGAGCTACAAAATATAAGTATCTTTTGATTATTTTAACAGATTACTGTTTTTATAATTTAATATATATAAAGCACTTTGTCTATTCAGAATCTTCAGAAATCTGTATCTGTTTAAAAACTTATCTGTAGTGCTTGTTGTCTTAGGCTATTGTATAAACTGAAACATTTACTCTGTGTAATTATCTCTTGGCTAGTGGGGGCTGGTTCTTTTGTGTTCTTGTAAAAAAAAAAAAAAAAAAAAAGTTGTTGTTCTGGTCTTTGGTGCAGGCTGGAGAAGTTGTTTGACCAACTGAGCTACAAAATATAAGTATCTTTTGATTATTTTAACAGATTACTGTTTTATAATTTAATATATATAAAGCACTTTGTCTATTCAGAATCTTCAGAAATCTTTATCCGTTTAAAACTTATCTGTAGTGCTTGTTGTCTTAGGCTATTTTGTCCCACTCTCCCTCCCTGTTGGTATCTTGCTCTTATACTTGGTGGCTTTGCAGTTGCCGCCCTACTGTGACACACCTCCCAGTCTAGTGTCATTAGCTCATTCTTCTTAATACAGAGAGAACATTTGATAAGGCCTTCTGTTCCTCCTTTTACCTTTTCAAAAGTAAAACAAAACTTTTTCCTTTTTCGCCTGAACCTTCTTGTGTTCTGACTGTCCTTCTCAAACATATTGGAAATATACAGTATATTTCAGAGCATTTGTTATAACTGTATTTGCTATAACTGATTTAAGTATTTTTTTCTGGCTTTTTGAATATTTACTGCTTAGCGACTGCATCTTAGCCTGTTTATACAGCTCTTCATTCTATTTAAACTGTTTTTGTGTTGATTAACTGTTTTGCACTCTTAAAAAGTTATTTGTTGCTTAATTTTACCTGTAGGCTAACACACTCAAGTGTGCTAGCCACTTAAAAGCATTTATAGCATTTACTGTCTGTTTTTTCCTTGTCTCTGTAAAAAAAAAAAAATAAATAAAAAAAAATAAAAAATCTCTTGTTTTCCCACCTTACTGAACTAGAGTAGTCCCAGTTTCAGAGTTGCTGATCCCTGGGCTTTGTTTTCAGTTCCTGTTACTGATCCATTGCCTTATTAGGAAGGAGGGAAGTTTCTTTGCTTACCAGTGGGAGTGGGAAGCACTGAGCAGCCTTTTTGTCCGAATTGGTGAAGTTTCAGCCAGAAACTAGTAGTCTATTGGTCGTTTTGGGCCAATTCCTAGCTCCTTTCAGCCCCCTGCTATAAAACACGCTAAACACGCGTTTTCCAGCTTGTACCAACTCTGCACAGATCCTCGTGGTGGCCTGCAGAGTGATCCAAGCAGCAGAGAGCTAAAAGAGTGACTTTCTACCAGATATAAGTATTTTTGTGGCTTTCCCACTGTTATTAAGCTAGCGACTGCATTTCGCCTGTTTTACTGCTACTTTAAGTGATTTCTGCATTTTACACTGTTTATTGCACTTTAAGTTACTAATTGTTGCAAATTGTTTCTGTAGGCTACACACTAAAGTGCGCTAGCCGATTTACAGCATTTATAGCATTTACTGTCTGTTTTTTCCTTATCTCAGTAATAAAACAAAAAAACTCTTGTTTTCCCACTTTACTGAACTAGAGTAGTCCAGTTTCAGAGTTGCTGATCCCTGGGCTTTGTTTTTAGTTCCTGTTACTGATCCATTGCCTTATTAGGAAGGAGGGAAGTTTCTTTGCTTACCAGTGGGAGTGGGAAGCACTGAGCGGCCTTTTTGTCCGATTTGGTGAAGTTTCAGCCAGAAACGAGTAGTCCATTGGTCGTTTTGGGCCAATTCCTAGCTTCCTTCAGCCCCCTGCTATAAAACACGCTAAACTGTACTGCTGATCTAACCAGCATATCCTATAACTGAAAAGTTCATCTCTACTTGATTCCCAAGTAGACTATTCTCTATCTGTAAAGCCTAGCACTTACTTCTACAGTACTTGCATCTTGATAAAGCACTCTTATTATAGATAGTACCCCACCAGCCTAAAACCCACTTCCCCCGGAGTCCTTTGAAAGTTCTTTATCTACTACTTCTAGTATGTCGAGGGATCAGTTGCTAGTGTCCTCTCCAGCTCAAATAGTGAACCTGGGAATATTGAGGCAATGTTACAATTGCCTCATGTACACAGACAATCCTCTCCTTCTCCCACAAAACACAAATACATGCGAGATGCAACTATACGGCCAAACTGGAGGCTGAGCTCTCTCAACATAGGACTGGCAAGACCAGACAGGAGGAGAAGGTAACCACACACAATACATACCCAGTCACACATGGTACCATCACAACTTCAAATCCTACACATACTCACACAAAGACATACTCAGAGGCTCTGATCAAAAATTTACCAAAACAGCAGAGGCCACCAAAGCAGACACCCAAACAACTACCACCTCACGACCCAACACATGCAACACATAGACCACACAGTCAGAGTGTCAAACAGTCACAGCCCTTAAGGCCAAACAAAATGCCAGACACACTTGTCATTGGTGATTCCATAGTCAGACACACTGACGTCCGCTCACCAGACTGAGTAAGGAGAAGGTCACAGTAAGCTGCCTGTCGGGCTAGAATCCGCCACATAGCGCAAGCACTCAGGTCTCTCAACAGCAGGTAAAGTACGACTCAGTCATTGTCCACGCTGGTGTCAACGACCTGAGACGTACCTCCTTGGACTACATGAAAAGGGACATCGAGGAGCTCTCTGATTATGTAGCCCAGGCAGGTATGACCCTGACCTTGAGCAGTATCCTACCTTCACCTAGAATGATGCCACAATACAGTGATAAGATGATCAGCTTTAATAATTGGCTTAAATTCTGGTGTCATTCAAAGGGGATCCAATGTCTGTCTGCCTGGGATGACATGCTGGACAAGCCACGCTGCTTAGGGACGGCTTGCACCTGTCACCCTGGGCTTCCGGATATTGGCAAAGGCTCTTGCCACCCCCATAGTGCCTTTTTTAGACAAGGCTCAAATTCTAAACCTACCACCCTAGAACACCAAAAAGGAAAAAACTAAGGGTAATGCTGCTCAATGCCAGAAGTCTCAATCTCAAGATGCACGCACTCGAGGCCCTTCTCAATATGGAGAACATCGATGTCTGTGCTGTGACAGAAACCTGGTTCAAGGCTCCTGAGAGCACCCCAGCACTAACAGGTTTCACCTCATATCATGCGTTCCGCCCCAAAATCCGGACAACACCAAGAAAGGAGGGGGGGGTGTCCATATTCATAAAGGACACCCACACCTCAAGGTTGGTGGCAACGCACGATGCATCGGAGACCATCCAGGTGCAATTAACCATAGGCAAGACTGCTCTGCAATTTGTAGCATGTTACAGGCCACCCTCTCAAACTCAGGAACCTCACATGGCCTTCCTGAAAACATTGGAGGGATAAATGTATCTCCAAACACCATCATACTAGGTGACTTCAACTACCCTAATATAGACTGGGAACACTACTCAAGCCCGAACACTCTAACCCAAAGATTCCTGGAGTTCATAAACTCAAATGCCATGGAACAACTAGTCACCATCCCCACAAGAGGTGAAAACATACTTGATCTCATCATCACGAACATGGGATCAAAATGTTCAACACCGGAAGTATACCCCTCACTGGTGAGATCAGATCATAAACTAATCTCGCTGGAGGTCCTCATCCCACCCCCACCTGAAACAAAAAAGACCACAGTGAAAAACTTCTCAAAAGCCAGTGGTAAACATTACTCAAACCGCTGAATCACTTACAAATGCCTTCTACCAGCACCTACAGGACTGCATGGATCAGGCAATCCCAAACAAAACTAAGACTCTCTGTACCAAAGGCAAGCGTCCAGTCTGGTGGACCCCAGCCATAAACAAGCTCTACAACAAAAGGAGGAAGCTACTACAAGATAGAGCAAAATCCTTGAAAGGTAAGTCACCTTTGATCATTATAAGTAAAAAACTAAGAGCTCTCATAAAATCATCAAAGGCAAATTTTGAGAGAAAAATCGCCAAGGACTCTAAAGACAATCATAAGGCCTTCTTTAGCTATGTTAGAAACCTAGGAGGAAACTCCCAGATATGCTCAGAATTAGTTCAAAATGATGTGAAAATTACTGAACCTACACACATTGCTAACATACTGGCTGACAGGTTCAGTGCAAACTTCTCCCCTCCCCAAAAGGAGAGATATCTATTCCAGAGGATTGTAGCCCCAAACATCTCCAACGCCCAGGTGAGAACTGCCCTCACTAAGGCAAAAACACAGCATCCATGGGACCGGATGGTGTCCCCGGCTGTGTGCTTCATGAACTCAACGAGGAATTAAACCCACAGTTAGGACAGCTGTTTAATCTTAGCCTCACCTCAGGATACGCACTCCAAGGAGTGGCGCGACTGTGGTCCCACTTCATAAGGGCGGTGCCTCCACAGACCCTGGAAATTACCGCCCCATTAGCTTGACAAGCCTTATCTGCAAAGCCATGGAGAGGATCATAATGGAACTCATAAATAAAGACATAGGGAACTTGCAGACTTTGGATCCAACCCAGTTTGGCTTTGTCAAAGGCAGATCCTGCCTCTTAAACTTGGTTGACTTTTTTGAGACAGTCACCAAGGCCACTGATGAGGGAAAGGCAGTCCATACAGCCTACCTCAACCTGGCAAAGGCCTTCGACACAATACCCCACTCAGGTATCATCGAAAAACTCATCAGCTTGAATGTAAACGCATACATCACAAGATGGGTTGCAAACTGGCTAAGCGACAGAACCCACAGGGTCAGAGTTGCTGGAGCCATGTCAGACTCAAAGCCTGTCACAAGTGGTGTCCCACAGGGCTCAGTCCTGGGTCCACTCTTGTTCGGCATCTACTTTTCTGAAGTACAAGCAAACACAGGAGGGTTATGGCTGACAAAGTTTGCAGATGACTGCAAACTGGGCCATAGTCGAAAACACATCTGACACAGATATCCTCCAGAAGGGCCTCACAGAAACGGATAACTGGTGCCAGAGCCATGGCCTGAAGTTAAACGCCAAAAATGCATAGTCATACCCTTCGGGAAAAACAAGGTTACCCCTAGCTACCATATAGGTGACAATCCACTGAGCACAGAAAAGTCATCAGGGATCTGGGGACCCAAGTTGACAGTAGTCTTTCGCTTGACACTCATGTTGCTAAAGTAGTTAGGAAAACCTTCTATATCGCCCACCTGATGATGGAGGGATTCACATCTAGATCAAGGGTGGTCATCCACGCTGTGTACTCATCACTCATTAGACCTATGATTGAGTACAATGCCCCGTTCGCAATGTATCTGACCAGACACCTGATGCAGCTTGAAAGGCCCCAAAAGTTCCTCACCAAAAGGATAAAGGGTCTCAAAAATATGTCTTATGCTGCCCGACTGAAAGAACTCCAGCTTTATTCAGTCTCATACCGCTTGCTCAGAGGTGACCTGTGCCTGACATATAAGGCCATGTCAAACCCATATTTGATGAATATGCTTCACCTCAAAAAATCTAGATCCCTCAGAACCACAAGGGCGGGAGACTTAAACCTTGACACGGTTATAAATAGAACGTGCTGGAGGGACAGATTCATCACTCAGAGACTCCCTATGCTGTGGAACAAAATCCCGGTACATGTGAGGCAGAGCACCTCGCTGGCCTTGTTCAAGAGGAATCTTGACCAATGGATGGGAGATCGCAGATATACCCCAGGGATTACTTCAGTGTCACTGCTTGACAGAGGCACAGAAAAATGATAGGCATAGTTTTTATTCAAACTAAAGGGGTGGCGAAAGCCACATAACTATGGGCTAGGCTTATAAATGCCCTTGGGCAGATAGCCTAGTATGAACCTATGAACCTATGAACCTATGATCCCAGGTACTCCTTTCTTTTCAATTACACCTCCAGCATTTGCCATCTACCTGAGGAAAAGATCTTTGGAGCCCGCTTGGGGTATAAAAATATCTAAGCAAACATTTACAGTCAAAAATTCTAAATCTTCTAGATTTTGTTGCATATTTGGGAGCCAAGCCACTCTTTAACCTTAAGAGCACAGCTTCCATATTTGCGGAAGGCCAATTTGCTGAAATGTCTAGGAGTATGGATTAGCATTAGTGTAGAAGAGTTGGCAGTGAAAACATGAGCAGGTATTGAAGGTACTGAATGGCCTTAAGGCTAAGGTAGAAAACAATTCTTCTGTGCTGGCCTTAAACTCCTACCTACTTCATGGGATTGTGTTTCAGTCTTTTCTGCCTGACTTTCCAGGGAAATCCTTGAACCCACTAAACAAAATCATGGCACTTTACTTGTGGAATGACATGCAGCTCAGGGTGGCCTAGCAAAAGGTGATTTTCGGGAAAGAGGAGGACTAGAGGTACCCAATCTTCTAATATACTACTAGGTGATGTAGTTTAATATTCTGTCTTTGCTACTAATCAGGAACTATGCATCAGTGTGAAAGGAGTTGACTATACACCCAGCTCAAGATGATGATGAGACAGGAAGGCCAACTTTTTGGACAATTATATGAATACTAAGGGAAACATGGATTTGATAGGAGAATGACTTCAATAGGGCCTGGGCTATTATATTGTATCCTATTTACTATTAAAATATGAGTGGGGAAACTCAAAGAATATTATTTATTTATTTTTTATTTATTACATTTGTTGACCGGTTATGTCCGACTGGGCCAGAAGCCCGTTTTCAGTGGAGACCTGGGGAGAAAAGCTCCACAGTGATATAAGTCAATAAACAAAAACATAGTAACAGTAAGCATTAATACAACAGAATTATTTTACAGCATCTAGAAAGAGTACAAAGCAAGGTCCTTTTTACTAGTGGAGACCCAGGGGGAAAACTCCATAGTAGTACAACACAAACAAGTAGCAGAACATATAATACAATCAGTAGAACTGTACAATTACTGTTTCAGGAACAACCCAGTAGCAGTAAATATAATACAATCAGCAGGTCTGTACAAGAATAAACAGTAGAAAGTATATAAGTTAAAGTTTACAAAAGGGATGCTAGACGGTCTGGTGAGAAAGGTAACTAAAGGTGGGGAAGTAGATTAACCTGGGGAGAGGCAGGAACACAGCCCGTGACTGGTGAGGTGTTGCTTTAGGAGTGATTTAAACTGGTTATGTACTGGATTTTTTATTATTGTGTCTGGAAGGGTGCTCCTGAGTATGGCTATTCTGTGTGAATAGAGGGAGTTCCCATGTTGGTTGTGGGAGTTGGATACTTTAGCAGGAGTTGTTGGAAGATCTGAGAGTTCTGCTATTAGTATTAGGTTGAACTAAAGAGAAGATGGCAGGGTGGTTGTTGGGGTGGTAGATTATTTTGTGGGCTAAGGATAGTTGATTGAAAGATAGAAGCTTGGGGAGCTCTAGCCAGTTTAATATGGAAAGAGCTGAGCAGTGGTGGAATCTGTGTGGGTGATTAGTGGCAAATTTAGCAATTTTATGGTGACATGATTCTAGAATGCTGAGGTCAGATTTTCAAGGGTAAGTAAATATGAGAGCCATAGAGAAGGGTAGATAGAAGGTGTGTGTCAGCAGTGGCTAGCCTGGCATTGGGGGTTAGGAATGGTTTGGCTCTGTACAGGATACCTAGTTTGATGTGGACGTTTTGATGGTTTGGGCAATATGTCAAATTTGAAGTTATCTATGGTGACACCTAAAAGATTTGTGTGGTTAGTGGGGGTAATTTTGGTACCACTTGCAGAGGTGATTCATACTGGGTGCTGGGAAGTCTTAATTTTTTTGGTACTAAAAGCTATGATTTTTGGTTTTATTGGGATTTAAAATGCATTGGTGTTGGGAGAGATAGGTTTCAATGTCCTGAAAAGAAGACTGCATTTTTAGTTGGAGCTCTTGGGGTGAGGGGCAGAGCGGGTAAGGGTAGCATCATCTGCATACTGTACTATGGAGGCATGTCTGGTTGCTGTACTGTGGTTGTTTGTGAATATGATGAAGAGAAGTGGACCAAGAACAGAACCTTGGGGTACACCCACAGATATGGGGAGTAGGGGGGGGGGGAGAGTTTTCCCACTTTGTAGCTTGTTGATGGTTGGAAAGATAGCTATGAAACCAAGTTAGTGAGGTTAAATTAAGGCCATAGGAAGATAGTTTATTTAGTAGAAGCTGGTGGGATATGGTGTCGAGGGCTTTAGACATGTCGAGAAATATGGAAGAGACATGCTGGCCTTCGTTCATGAGATGGTGGATGGTGTTAGTGAAGGTTAGGAGGGCAGTGCTGGTACTGCGCTTTGGTCTGAAACCATGCTGAGAGTTGAAAAGGAGGTTATTGTTAAGGAAATAGGATATGAGCTGGTTGTGGATGTATTTTTCTAAAATTTTCACGAGGGGGGAAGTATGGCTATGGGACGATAGTTGGTTAGTTCTTTGAAGGGGCCACCTTTGTGGAGAGGTATAATATGAGATATTTTCCATATGAGTGGGACATAATGTTCCTTGATAGAGTGATTGATCAGGGTATAAATGGGGTATGCAATTGAAGGGGCTGCAAGTTTTAGAAATTCATTAGGAAATTTGTCTGCAGCTGTGCAGCATGGTTTGAGTTTGGACAAGAGAGTTGTTATGTACTTAGTTTGTATGGGTGAGAAGGAGCTGTGATTGTCTATGGCTGTGGTGGGGACAGTAAGTTGCTGGGTTGGTTGGTTGTCTAGAAGGGAGGTGATGGTGTTGATGAAATGGGTGTTAAATTGAGGAGAGACAGGGATTTAGTCATTTGAGGTAGCAGATGGGGGGGGGGTAGAGGTACGTTCTGGGTTTAGGAGTTGGTTGATGGAAAGACAGAATTTTTGTGGGTTGTTTCGTTTTTGTTTTTTGCTGACAGGATAGAAAGTATACTTGTTTGTCTCTTTTTATTTGTTTTTGTTAAGTTTCTTAGCTGTTGATAGCTAAGGAGGTCAGCTTTGTCTTTGGATATATGATAATCTGACCAGACTTTCTCTCTATGTCTCATTAGTTGTTTGGTATCTTTGGACAGCCATGGTAGGAGCTTGGTCTTACTACATACTTTTCTGGAAGGGGATAGATTATTAAGAGTAGTAAGGAAGGTTTCATTGAAGTACTCAACAGCATCATCTAATTGTAGGCACTTAAGAGGGGACCAGTTATATTGTTGCAGTAGAAGGTTAAAAGTAGTGGGGGAGAAGTTTTTATGTATTTGTAGAGGATGTTACTTTGGGTGCACATGCGTTTCCTGTAAAGAAAAGTTGGATAGTGGTCACTGAGCGAGTCAGGTAGGCACCCGGCTAAGAAGCCTAGGCTAGGTTTGTTAGTTAGGATTCAGTCTAATGTTGACTGCTTGTTACAGTGCTTGCCAATACGAGTCAGGCAGTTTATTGTTTGGGTGAAGCTGAAGAGATTAATACAGTTGGATGGTTTATTAGTAGTGTAAGAGTGCCAATCTAATTTGAAGTCACCAAGAACAATAGTTTCTTGTGTGAATTTAGTGTTTGCCCAGGAAAGTAGGTGTTCTATAGTGGGGAGGTTGTTGCTGGGAGGTAGGTAGGTGGAGATTATTATTATTGCTTTGTTGGGGTTGATTTGAAGGCAAGTAATTAATATTTCAGAGTTGGGTAGATTGGGAAGAGTACAGTTTAGTTGGGCTACTTTAAGGGCATTTTTAAACATAACTGCAACACCACCTCTATCTGCTCTTATAATGTTATAGCCTATTGTTAGAATTTCATTGTCCTTAATGTGTGGCTTTAGCCAGGTTTCTGTTATCACAGCTATATCTGGTGAGTAGGTGGATAGGCAAGCATGGAACTCACTGGTCTTATTTATGATACTATGGAAGTTGAGGTTTAACAGGAGAAGATCTGAGTTAGAGGCTTTTTGGAAGGGGGAGTAGGGATGTGAGTGAGAAATACATTGACTTGAGGTGGTGGGAGTGGGGCATGTGGAGGATATTATGTGTTGTGCATGGCTGTTGGAAGGGCCTGGGTTGGGATGGATGCCAGCTTGGAGTTTAATTTGTGTGATGGAGTGAAGGAAAAGAAGTTTAAGTTTGTTTGTTAGTTTGAGACATATAAGTGTTGGGGGTGTAGATTAGTGGGTGTGTAACTGAGAGGTGAGAGGAGAGAGGGCGAGTGGTTGAAGAGTTGTGAGCTTATGTTACTATAAGAGTGGCAATGAGAGTAGAGGGTTGAGTGTAGGTGATTGGAAGTGTTTGACATGGAGTGGGTGGAGTTGTAGGTGAGGTATAGAAAGTGAAGAAACAAGGTATTGGTCAGAATGGTGTAGAGGTAGCGCATGGTAGTTGGGAAGTTGGAGGATGGGAGGGTAATTGGAGGAAGAGAGGGGAGGAATAGATAGCTAGGTAATGCAGGGCATTCTGGTAAGGTGGCGAGGATTGGATGGGGTGTGGTAGGGATGTGGTCAGGCTAGGTATAAATCAAATGAAAGTGAGGTGGGTGGGAATGGGGGTAGGGTAGGGGAGCAGAATGAGCCTGAGTGTAGCGAGGGCAAACGGGTGGGTTCACCCAGCTGGATGAAGGAGGAGTGTCAAAAAAACAGTCAGGTACAGCATTGGGGTGCCTGTTAGTAGGTTCGTTGGATTGTATTTGTGAGAGCAGCCCTTTACTTTTCCTTTTTTGTTGCTGTTTTTATTTTATTTTAGAAAGGGAAGAGAAGACTGCTAAGGGGATGATTACACTCCCATGATATTATGGGAGATTTTACTAGGTATGTTGGGAAGACAAGATTGGATGTATTCGCTATATGCATTCAAAATCAGAGAAGAGAGTACACATTGACTTTGGTGTGTTTATGCTGCCATCTAGGGGAAGAAAGCAGCAGTAGATAAAGCTGAAGGGAGGCAATGTACAAACACTACGGGGAATGGAGACGTCCTCAGGGCAGTCAGCAAGTGTGCAAGCTCCTAGTTATAAACAACTACAAAAACAGCACTAAAGAAACAGCTAATGCAGTAGGCTATCATCTACACTGGGAGGCAATTGAGAGGTTTGTCATTGCCAAAAGGCAGAGGGAGTTTATGAGTATATTTCAGTCCAAAAAACAGTGAATATGATGCAGAAGAGTGGGAGGGCAGCGCGAGCAGGAACGAAGGTCATTCAAACTGTAAAACAAAGGACAAGAGAAGCAACAAATAAGAAATGTAAATAATGTGAATTATTTAACTGTAATAAGAAAATAATTTGTTACAATGGAAACAAATAAGACAAGAAAATGGTTTGTTAGACTAGAACACTGCAACAAGGAAATTTGAGTTTAGACAGGTATTATGATTACAATAACTGGGTCTGACTGAGCTGACTTGGAAACTAAAGCTCTTTAATGTGTACAAGTAAGTGTACCCAAAGATTGTGCATTTAATAGTTAAGGTAAGGGAGGAGAATCCAATGACGATAGGACTGACTAGTAGGACATACAAGGGTTTATTATATTTAACAGTGAATGCAGTGGGCAACATTAGAGCATAATGGGTGGGAGGTTCACAGGGGTAAATTACTAGTGCTGACCGGAGCAGATTGGTACCAAATAATGGAACTTCATAATCTTTGTCTGGAAATGTTTGCATCAGTATTTTAATGTTCTAGCTAAGTTATAGCACATGTTCCCAGGGTCTTCAGACGTCTGCTGGATGTGTGAATCAGGGAAAGGGGAGAACACTAGTGCATGTGTTCTAGAAATGTTAACTACTAGGAGCATTCAAATGTGCAAGAAGGTATGGATTTCCTATTTACTTGTCCTATGCAGTTATCTAGTACTTTGCTGCCGCTGGGATGGGAGCCACTGCCTCGGTAAAAGAGGCAGTTATGAGAGCGGAGATTAGAGTGATTGCAGAGGACCTAGCAAATAATGAAGGATGGAGGATAACAGAAAAATTTGTTGAGGTGGACAAGATAATGGTTATATATTGGAGATGGGGCTGATTAGTTCTGAATGCTAGCTAGCTAGCTATATATATATATATATATATATATATATATATATATATATATATATATATTGTGTATTTTATGATACTTTAGACAGTTAAGTATAGAATATCATTGTGTTAGAGGAATGTCTTTTCTCCTTTTAGGTTTATATGTTTTAGTTTGTTACATTTTTTCTTTGGATTGTATTGGGGAACATGTAAAGTGATTGTATAATGAAATAAAAATGGATTCCTATAAATTCTCTAGAGAGATTGTTGGGAGATTGATTTCTTGGAATCCACATTGAGAACATATAAATAAATTGAAGTCATTATCAGAGACCATTAGCTGTCCTGGTGTAGTTAAAAAACTGTAGAGGGCAAGATGCATCTAACACACTTCATACTGCTACACAAAGTACACCTCCAATCAACCTATAGCTTTAAAAGGTGTTAAAAACAAAAGTGTGCAGAGCAAACTGTCTAACTGTAGTTTTATGGCAGCATGAAGTGTCCAACAGTTTTCAAATCTATCAGGTATTCTGATGCAGTTCTGTGGTGGCTACCTTCCATGTGGCAGAGAGAAGTTTGTTTGCAAGAAGGCCATATATAAGAACTTTGCTATTACAAGCTTGTAATAGTGAGGTTCCTACTTATGAACTTTGCTATAATAAGGTTATTTTTTCTCAATTTCTGAGCATAATCAGCTTACTCCATATATTACATTAAACTTTTAGTGTGTTTGTGTGTGTGTGTTTAATCTAACAAAGTTCCTTCAATTAGGTAACAGACATGACTTACTTAAACTTTAACAAATCATTTGACATAATGCTACACAAAAGGGTAGAGATAAAATTAGACTGAATCTCAGGGTAGCAATATGCATAAAGCCGTAACCAGACAAAAGGAAACAATGGGTAACAGTAAACAGAATTTAGACTAAAGAAATGATGGTTAGCACTGAGGTACCTCTGGGACCAAGTTTTGAGGCTGGTCTTTTTTAAGTCTCATTAGCACTAACAGTGCAGACATTCTGGAAAGTGCACCATATGGTTAATGACACTATTTGCAAAAGCAATGATATGCAAGAAAGTATAGCAAGACTGGCAGAACACTGAGGTCAGATAATCTTAAGGTAAGCAAGCAATGTGACAAAGTCACAAAGAAAGTCAATGGGATACTCGGACTCTTCAGAACAGACATCATAAGTAAAAAAAATAAGAAGTTAATATATCTTTATAGATCTCAGGACCCCATGTGGAGTACTGTGTGTATTTCTGAAGGCACATCTTCATAAGCCAATAGACAGTATAGAGACATTTCAAATAAGGACAACAAAATGTGCATGGTCTTCAAAAAAGCCATAGAAAGAAAGATTAAACATACTTAATATGTACAGTCTTGAAGAAAGAAGGGTGGGAAGTATACTATAGGAGCTTTTTAGTATCTCAGAGGAATCCAGGCACTCCAAGCAGATGACATATTAAAAAAAAGTAAATGTATGAGAACAAGAAGGCAGAGTTCAATGCTATAAGGTGACATCCTCATGGGAGACGCATGAAGGTATTTTATTCAAAGAAAGAGTGGTGGACAATTAGAACAGCCTTCCTAAACAGGATGTAGGATCAGAAGCTGAACTAGAATCAAGAATACATGGGACAAGCATAAGTTATTTTTTCTCTGAAGTAGAGAGGAAAATAAGTTGTTGGTTAAATTCATTAGGGAGGAGAATGGATAGCCTTCATTGGACAAGAGGTCCTTATCTGCTGTCAAACTGCATTTCTAGGCAGAAGGAGCTGTCATACAAACAGTCTATCCCTTCCTTACTGAAAATAGGAATGGTACCAGATAACTCCACACTACTGTGCTAAAACAGCATAACTATCAGCTGCACCTTCTGTGCTGATGCTTTTTTGTTCAAAATAAAGTAACATGGTAGGGAGGTCTCTGAATCAGAAATGGTTACTGCAAGTGGTTGGCCACTCATGGTAGGGCTTAGCACTCAAAATAAGCCTGCCTGAATACCATGCCACATCACTGTAATTGTTCACTGCTATCCTGATTTGGTGGTTTTGTATAGCATGCTGACCTCCTGCATGATAATTTGCATTGACAATGTTACGGGTCATGAGATGGGCCCTGTGATGAGTATCCAGAAAAACAATATGTACTTAATCTGAGCAACATTTGCTTGTAAGAGTACTGGCTAAGAATATTCAGGACTGACATTCTGAGTTTGCCGTCTGTGGAATTTCCTCTTGCTCTCATAGCACAGTTCTCTCCTGAAAGGTGACACTCCTTATTCACTCTGTGAAGTTGCCTTTATGGTAAAAGTTTTACAATTTTGCTATTTTAATCTGTGAAACAGGTCTTTAGAAAGTACAATAAATGCAGGAACTGTTAAAATGAAAAATTATTTAGGTATATAAACTATTTAATTTACCTAAGCTCTAACACATTGATATATATGCACACACTGTGGTTGATATAAGACATAGCTAAGTCTTACGAGCTTACATTTTCAGTTAATTTGTGGTTCATTACCGAATCAAATAAAAAGAAATTAAAAATGGCAGATATGTAATTTTATAAGAGCACTGTTTGTAGACTTCCAAGATGATTTAAGAAAATACGAGTGCACACAAACCTCTTCTTGGAGAAGGAATGATGTAGGATAAAGTAGGAAAAGACCAAACAAGATTTGTTTGGGTGGACTGAAATATATTTTTTAAAGTTGTAAAAATACATAGTCCAAAGAATTCTGTTATATTTGGGGAAAACACATTGACATTGATAAGAGATCAAGGATAGGTTCAGGATAATGAAAATATTGTCTTCTAAATAATGGCAGAACACATTTTGAAATGTGAGACAACTTTTGATGTGTGTATGTGAAAGGCTAAAGGTTAGGAACAGTCATAAGCAGATGACTAGAAATGAAAGAATCAGTCTGAAGCTTAATTGTTAGTGAATTTGAATGACGAGTATTTTCTTAGTTTGCATGTAGGGTGCCGTGCCCTGGAACATGGTAAGTGTGATGTAGAAATATGAACTGCACAAATGGTTTGATGTGATTAAATATTTACTACTGACAGACTAGAGGAATTTTACTTGCATTCTAATTTATTAAAGAGTATATTAAAAGAAGAAAAACTAAGAATAAAATTATTATTTATGATAGGAAAATAAGATGCAGGTATGTGAAAGATTGTAGCCAGGATTATTTTTAATGATAATAGTTGAATGAGAAAGCAAAACTCCTTGAGTACAGAAGATCCAGTCAAAATTGTTACATTAAAATCACAGAAATCTATATACAAAGAGAACATTTTCAATATGACTTTTTATTAACAGTGACTTGAATGTTTTGCCTCTGATGAATATTTTTATTTGTCAAAAATATAAATACTATATTTGTTGATTATGCTGCCATATTTAACCCCTGCTCCTCCCTGACCAACACTACAGGATTACTGTCACCAACTCAAGCAGTGGGACTTTGGATTAACATCTCATCTAAAAGACAGCATCTAAGAAGTGCAGAACCACCATTTAACAGTGGTGTCACTGCTGCACTATTAATCCAAGCAACTGGTGTGGCAATAGCACTCATAGTCTCTGAAGCTTGACAGAATCAAAAGCAAATTTATTATCTGTTAAGCCACTACAGCAATGCCAGACAAGCAGCATACCCTATACCTATGTGTTACCCACAGCCAGACCACCATTGCAGCACACACTGTACCTTTTTTTGTTACCTGCAGCTATGTCAGCATAATAGCATACACTACATGGCTCCCTATTGAAATGTTGGCAGTTGTAACTCCAAGTGCCGACATGCTGAAATAAAATCCCACTGAAATTGCAGAAGAGGAATGAATATTGAATATCACACTTCTTAAAAACATCTTTTTTTGTAGGAGGGAAGCCCCCCCCTGCACCTGCAATGTGAAAGACAAGCCCCAACACCTTCTAAACTTGTATATACTAACTCCGATACTAGTATACCTCAAAGAAAAAGGAATATTGCCAGAAATGGCCATTCAGTTTCATTATTATGTGACTCACTAAAGTGGGTCCCAACACTTCAAATCGTTATTCACTCAACTTACATATTACAAGCAGCCTTGCAAATAGCACAACATACATTATAGCTGTGTGTTAACCATAGCCATGGCAGCAACATGGCTTATATTACACCTGTGTATTGTCTACAGCCATGGCAACAGCACAGGACAAACTGTACCTATGTTACAAAATGTTAGGTCAACAGAACAGCACACCCTGTACCTTTGTATTACCTACAACACATCACACATTGTACTTGCTGTATCTGCATATTGCTTACTGCCACACAGTAGTACATATGTGTTTCTCATAGCCTTGACAATACAGCCTATACTCTGTCTATGTGGCACAGCAACCACGCCAGCAACAGTTTGTATTGTGCCTTTTATGCATGGCCTATATCTGACCTAACAGTGCAATCTGTATTTTGTTTGTGTACTACCCACAGCCATGTGGGCAGCACAGTCTATGCTGTGCCTATCTGCACTAGGACTGTGCCAACACCATGACAATGCACTGTATATATCTAATCACCAGCAACATGACAGCAGCACATGGCACTCACTACTGTGCCGGCAGTACATAAACACAAAGTTATTTTGATTCAAGATCAATACAACTCGGTTTGTCTAATTTTGCTCTTTTGTTATACCTACTGGATAAAGTGCAGATGTTTCACAGACAGCTTCCTTTTTTTCCATTCTTTACTAGAGATGCAATTTATCTTTCCTATCTGTTATTGAATTTATCAGTATTTTCAATCTAATTACATCTCCTTGGAAGCTGTTCCAATCATCCACCATCCTTTGTATGAAATAATATTTTCTTGTAGCTCAACTCAACCATTCACCTAAAATCTTGAAGATATATCATCTTCTCCTCATGTATTTCTCACTTTAAATGTCGGGCCTGCTATGTCTGCATGGTTTGCTTTTGGTACTTAAAAGTTTCTGCCATTCCCCATTTCCATTCCCCTTTTCCTATCTCCTTTATTCAAGACTACTCTTTTGTTAATTGGCATTCTCTGTTGACTTCTACAAAACTGTGTCCAGGCTATAACCTTAACAAAGATGACTTCCCAGAATTGCATGTTTCACAAGACAGACTCTTACTAGCTTTCTGTAAAGAAGGACCTTACTTATCACAATGACATGCATCTGGAGCGTTTCTCCCCGGGAAACTAGCTTCGTTCCAAGTCAGACTTTTCCTGGTTAACAAATGTTAAATAAATAAAAATAAAATAAATGCTCTGTAAAGAGTGAGCAATAATTACATTTTCTAACAGTGATATTGTGATGTCTCTTCCTGCACGTTCCATTATTCCACCAGTTTTACCTACTGTTTTCTCATATTTCTTAGTGACCTTTAAGTCACTCAATAAGGTTAAAATGATGTCCCTTTCCTTAATTACTGTCGTTGTTACTTCTTCCTTTTCAGCTGTGTAGCCCTTTCTGAGTTTTTGGTTCCAAGACACACTATGTATATTTGTTTGTTCGTTTTCACCATACTATAAGAACATTCTCCCTATCTTCCCAAATTACTTGTTATCATGTTGTACAGTTTAATGTGTACCATCCTGACTGAATAAGTTAGTTTCAGCAAGAAGGCAAACATCTCCTTCCAGATCTTCATCAATATCAGTTGTAAAGACACTGAAAAAAGACCAGAACCAGTCCTGACTCCCTGTGGTACCTCACTGTTTACCATGCTTTAGTCTGAATGAACTCTTGTTTACTATGGCTCTCAGTGTTATGTAGCCAGTGATTCACTCATGAACCTACTCCAAGACTTCCTAATTTAGTCACAAATCTATTGTCTGAGCTTCAACTGTGCTTATGTCCTAGCCTGTATGTTGCCTGTACCTCATTTCACAGCACAGCTTGCACTCCACCTGCATACTACAACTTTTGTGTCTGTAACACAGCCTGAGAAGTGCCTGCATGGTGCACACAATGAAAACAACAGAGCCTATTATGTGTCACTCAACTATTCCTGCATGCTACAAACTTGCACTCTGCTTATATGCTTCCTAGGACTATGTAAGCAGCATGGCTTAAACTGTGTCTATAAGTTAACAACAACTGTACAAATCCTAAACTGAGCCTGTAAGTTGCCAACAATGGTACACAGCCTAAACAGTGCCTGTAAGTTACAAATAACTGTACAAATCCTACACTGAGTCTATATGTTACCAACAACTGTTCATAGCCTAAACCATACCTGTAAGTTACCAGTGAATATACAAATCCTAAACTGTGCCCATATGTTACCAACAGCTGTACATAGCCTAAAATGTGCCTGTAAGTTTCCAACAACTGTACCAATCCTAAACTGAGCCTGTATGTTACCAACTAATGTACACAACCTAAACTGTGCTTGTAAGTTACCAACAACTATATAAATCCTAAACTAGGTCTATATGTTATTTACAACTGCACACAAACTAATCTGTGCCTATATGTCGCACATACCTCTCAACCTCTTAGAGCAAGAAATCTGGACAAGGGAATTTACAAAAGTGGGACAAATGCCCCAAAATAGGAAAAATTTTTAAATATTGCGGCCACGGTGGTGCAGTGGTTAGCATTGCCGCCTCACAGCAAGAGGTTCTCTGGTTTGATCCTCGGCTGGGGTGCCTTCTGTGCGGAGTCTGCATGTCCTCCTTGTGGTCGCGTGGGTTTCCTCCGGGTGCTCCGGTTTCCTCCCACATCCCAAAGGCATGCTGTAGGTGAATTGGATACTCTAAATTGGCCCTAGGTGTGAGTGTGTGTGTGCCTTCTGTGGAAGGTTGGGCGCCGGGCTGGCAACTCGACACTGTAAAACCCAACTGCCAATCATGAGCGGACAAGGTGATCCGCTGTGGCGACCCCTAACCGGGAAAAGCCAAAAGAAGAAGAAGAAGATGCTCTTACAAACTCAGAAAGTTAGTAGAATAGCAGGTTTTGTATTAGCATGAATTTTCAGAAGGGTATGAAGTGTAGTCTGAAACTCAAATGGCTGTCATTAATTTCTAACTTCAGTCTTTAATGATTTGCCACCAATTCACCAGAAAACCACAATTTTATGAAAAAAAGACCAAAAATATAAAGCAAAAATCTGGACACTCTCAAAAATCTGTATAGTTGAGAGGTATGATGTTGCAGCTTTGTTAGCAGCACAATGAAAGTGTACCAGTGGGCTATCCATGAGTGTGCTAGCAGTACAGTCTGCTCTCTGCCTGTATGTTACCTACCACTGTGCAGCAGCAGTTTACCAGTGTGCCAGTAAAACAGTCTCTTATTGTATCAGCAATAAAGTCCACCACTCTCCCCTTGCTGTGTTTTGTTTCTTTGCCATTTTGTTAACAATCTGAGCTGCTAATGTGCCAGTTACCAGTTTGTCTTTCTCATGACCAACACTGGTACTGCACGTCCTTTACTGGCCTGGTTCCAGCCTATCTCAACACCAGTGATGTAGTTTGTCACTGGACCAGTAGTACATTATTCGTACCACTGGTGTGGCCTGTAGCAGCACCAATGGAATAATTTACCACTGTAGAAATAATGCATTATGCCACTCTGCCACATATGTGTCCTGCAACATCAACAAGGCAAGCTGCTGCTGTTTTTGCTGTAGTTTGTCAGTGTGACATTGTCAGTGCCAGTCACTGTGTCAGTCGCAGAGTTTGCAGTAGTCTGATTATCTAGCTTGCCTTTTTTCAAAAAGGTTAGTCCAGCATAGTACCAAGGTACAACCATCTACTGCATAGCAAAACCATTTTGGAAATTCCTTTCATGAGAAGATCACCTGACTTGCTACAGAGGACTTTAAGTAGAGTAATCAAATGCTGATCTATGTACAGGAAAGCTAAAGGCACCTTAGAAGCTGAACTTATTTGGAATATTGGCCTTTAGGTTCATAGAATAGTACTAGGCTAACTGCTCTTGTGAGTTATTCTAAGACTAGCCAATTACCCCATGTAAGAATCAAACCCTGCATCCTGTGTCTGTAAAGTAAATACCTTAACTATTATACCAACATTCATCCTTTTTAAGCGTGAATCTTCATTTTCTTTTATGGTATACACTTCCACACTTCATTCTGCTACTTGCCTACTTTGCACTGAATTTGCTGGCAGGCTAAGCCTGAAAACAGTACATGTGGATCTGAGCTCTACCCTGAATAACAAATGGCAAATAAAATAAAACATTAAAAATAAACTATGTCAGGTAGTCAATTGGTACAAGTTAAAACTCACCTTATTCAGCACATTTTTTTTAATTAGTTATTTATTTATTTGGGGGCAAGAGTTGCCCAGTTTATTAATGTTAATAAACAGCAGTTGGATGAAAACATACAGTAAATAAAAGCTGGTATATACATTATTATAGTTTTATACCATCTCAAACCAAACTGAGATACAAATTTAAAAATTCATAGAATAGTAAAAGTGATATAAATAAAAGACTAGATCACCATAGACATGAAGAGGTAGTTGATAGCCTTAGGAGATTATCCTCTGCCCTAGTAAAATAAAGTAAATCATTTGAAGACATGAGAGGAAGGAACACAACATGCTGTGAAACAAAAGGCCAGGGCGAAGGCGTCGCTCATTCTGTATAGCACTGTCGCTCAGCAGTGCAATTCAAGTTGTCTATAAGATATGCCAATGATGTCAGCTCCCTGCTGGCTGCTAGCTGGGGAGGAACACACAACCCCCGCGCCCCATCTGGATGCCTGACGCCCAGTCCTTGGCAGCCCCATTCACACAGGGGTGAAGAATGACTCTTAATACTGTCTGGGCGGGGAAGGAATTACAGGCAAGTGTCACGCTTTGTAAGTTACTTATTAAACTGTTCTAATGCTTTATACTGGCTCCATCCAACCCCTCCCCATCAACTCCAGCTGGGAAGCATTAACTACTCTGTTCACCCCCTCCCCATCTCACACAATTCACAGAGGGAGCCTGTACTCTCAACATGTTATCACTAAAATGCGGGACATCAACAATCAAAACATGAAAAATTATGTTACCTTTAAAAATGATTTATTTTATATCTCACACTACGACGTACTTCTACTTCACTGGTCCTCTCTACCTGTATACCTTTGTAGCTATGTCAGTGATATTTTGGCTGAATTATGGAAACAAGATTCTATACATTCCTTAAAGATGTGCAAATTTTATGTACACAGTTGTACTCTTGCCATGTCATTTACTAGGCATGGGAACTTAAGACTGATGGACTTCATGTAGCTTCTTCGCAACATGTAACAGTGACATATGGTATCACTTACCGCACACATGGTTCTGTCATTTCTAAACATTAAGAGAGGTGGGGCCCTTAATCAATATACACATCTGATATCACAGCTTCTGTACATAAATACTACAGCAATTAAATTTACTTGTTCTAATTATCTAATGTGTCATCTAGAAAAGGCACGCCTCAGTTATGTTGTTGTTACCAATCATTAATTGATCACAGAATACAACAGGGTAGCAAGAACTCAATAAAAAACATACTGTTTGCAGATGATATACTCTTTCCAGTACAAAAACTTCTGATTCAGCAACCCTAATATTTCAATGGTACATTCTGGCATGCTATTAGCAACATATTAACTCCATATTTTTCCCTGAATGTGGTCTCAAAACTGTCTTTAAACCAATTATTTTATCTTCCAATTTTCTTTCTGAGTCCAGAATCCAGAGGAGCCCTGTGTACCTCTGCTGTGGATTGTAAGCTTAAGTTTTACCTGAATAAGTTACATGAATTCAGGAAGAAGGACTACATCTTTGTTTCCTTTGCTCTGGGCAAAGATGGGCTTTGCAGTGGCGGAACAACCCCTTTCCCAGTGGACTGCAAATGAGGCCACTTGGCACAGATTCTTTTTTCAGAGACAGCCAGTATGCACTGTCTGGTTAGATAATCTGCTCAGTCACACAGATGGCAAGTGGAAATGAAGGGAACCAAACTCAGGACTATAGAATGATGTAGCTAATAGTTTTAACCCTGTGTGCTCAGCTGTCAGACAAGCCAGATAATGTCATGCTGTATGTGGTAGCTAGCAGAACTGGGTCACAGTTAAGGTTCTAAGCTGTGAAAAATTACTTCCAGCAGGCTCTGACCTGATTACTACTACATTTGTATAAGCTTATATTACTACATCTTAACCTGTTAATAAACACTAAAGAAAAACAAAGTATGACACAAAATTTACAACATCTTGAAATAGTAGTGTTCATAACATACCATATAACTATAATAAATCCTGTAGCAGAGTAGAACTGAGGAATAATACATATAATGGACACATTTGAAATGCAAGTTATACTTTAGTGTAACAGTGATTTAGAATTCAGAGAGTAGGTCTCTGGGAAATTGTCCATACATACCCACTCACTTTGTGGTTGTTAAACTTTGTGACCATACCTTTCAGGTTACTGCATAATTTGCTGATAGTTCACGCTCCAAAATACCTTGTAGATTAATTCAGGGACACTGAATATAGACTTAGCATAACAGAAAGAATGACACTGTTAGGAAATGCAAAGAATACTTAAATTAGTCCTTCTGTTCATGATACACATGCAGTTCTCCAGTGGTGCCTAAATAATGCATTTCTTGGTTTCATGGACGGTCTGTATATATGAAAGACTCATTAAAACTTGTTAAGATTAAGTGGCCAGGCTGTTATGGTATAAAGGTACTACAGTTCTGAAATTCAGTGTGCTTTGCTTTCTAACAATGCAGTTTCCCTATACATACAATTGGCACACCTATGAAGCAACACAGTAGACGTACCTTTGCCAGGTCACTTAGTCAAAAAAAAAATAATGACACAAAAATAGACTTGAAATTGACATCCAGCCTTCATGTAACATTACATTTGCTTAATGGTGGCAGGAGACAATGAGCCAGACTAATCCCTCTTTTAAATGAATGTCAAATTCTACCTCCCCTCCATCCTCATCCTACCCTCTTATCCTTTCTCTGCCTGTTCCATGCTGTCTTGAATGACTCTGTGGATTCCTTCTGTACCACCCGTTTAAGTAGTCCATTTCACGGGTTTACAATCCTCTCTGTGAAGAAGTACTGTCAAAGATCCAGGGAGTAGTTAGTCCCTATAATTTGTTGTCCTTGTGCCCTACCTCCCCATCCTTTCCATTGCTTTAACCAGTATGTTGTCCCTACTATCTCATCTGATCTCAAATGAGAAGAGATCTATTTCATCGGGTCTATGATCATATTCCTTCTCCTCTATCCTATGATCTTTTTCAGTGGCTTTCCACTGGATTCCTTCAAGCAACCTATTGACCCCTTCCTTGTGTGGTCTCCAGAATTGCAAGCAATGCTCAAGGTGTGGGCTGACCAGGGCCTTCTACACTAGAAACGTTACTTCTTTGCTTCTGGAGTCTATCCCAATGAGGATACAACCTAGCATTCTTTTTTTGCTGCACTGCTGTATCACTCTGCTTCCAGTGGCTAATGCCAAATGTAATCAACACCCCCAGGTTCTCTTCCTTCCACTTCCCCCAACTGATACTTCATATTACAGTTCCTGTGGTCAAATGTATTACTTTTGTTTGCTTGCCCTGAACCTTAGCTTGTCACCTTTCAGCCTAAATGGTCAGCCTTTCTGGCATACCTGCACCTCGATAAGGTTACTTTTGTCTGCCTTTTGTTCAATTTTGTTTGATTGTGGTTTGTTGAAACTGCACTGATTTGTATGGCATGCAACAGAGGAGCACTACTGTATTTTTTTCACTTTTTTCCACTGTAATGCAACTGTGATGGCCTCTCTTTACCCGAGTCAGTAATCAAGGAGCCTCAATCATCACCACTGACACTGGTGAGAGACTGTCACTAAAAACAGGAATGGATTTACATAGCCATTTCAAATGCAGCTCTCTGCATCAGGCATAATTTCCCCCAAGAGCAGTTCCAAGTGACTGACACACCCACACCCGAGTATTTGATTTTCATACGCGCACACACACCCCTGAGAAAGGGTGGCACAGATTTACCAGCTGTATCCCCTTATGCCCAGACAATAAGTTAACGATGCTGCTGATGTACTGATTTGTATGGCATGCAACAGAGGAGCACTACTGTATTTTTTTCACTGTAGTGCAACTTTGGAGTTGGTATATCGGGGTGGAGTGTAAGGGGATCCCCCTGCAAAATACATTTTTTTTTTTTTTTGATTTTCATACTTTTTCCAGTTACAATTCTCAATATTCAAACATTACTGAAGCTGTGGCTCATTACAGGGTGAATCGATGGGATATAGGGAAACCCAAACTTTCCAAATCCTCTCCTAGACCTTCCCTCTTCATCATTAGATGCAGCTGTGTTTATCATCAGTGAAGAGGTTGATCCTGTTCCCTATTCCCTCAGATATGTCTGAGACATATACACTGAAGAGTAATGGACTCAAGACAGACCCTTGCAGTACTCCACAAGTTATTTTCCTAATTCTTGGAACTGTCTCTCTCAAAACAACCCTCAGTGTCCTGCCATTCAACCATACAGCTACCCACTTCTCGGTCCTGTCTCCAGTCTCTCTAGCTTTTCTATGGATCCCCTATATGGAAAATAGTTAAAGCCTTTACTGAAGTTCAGGTAGACCAAATTTACTAACATTCCCTTGTCAAGCTCACCTGTGACACAGTCATAAAATGGGATCAGTTTTGACTGACAACACCTTCTGTCAGTGAAAATATCTTTCTTGCTATCATGGACATTGTTGTCCTCTAGAAACATTGCCAACTTTTCATAAGGATTCTCTCCATGACTTTCCTGCCACTACTATTAAAGTAACAGGCTTGCAGTTCCCCAGAAATTTCTTGTGTCCTCTCCGCCAGTATAAGGGTATCAAATGTATTCTGAATTCCCCCATGCACTGGCAAATGATGTGTTAAAGATTTCCACCCGAAGTCTGGCTCTACACGGTCTAGATTTTTGAGGCAATCTAGGGAATCTAGAAGGAAGCCCACCTGTTCCTTGTGCTTTAGTGTCCCTCAGGGCTCCCAATTGTCTCTCCACCTCCTTCTGTTCTATCCTAATGCCTGTCCACTGTTCTCCCTATTCTGCCCTATCTTCCTACCAGCATGGCATCCTCCCCTTGCTTTCTTTTCAGAAGACTGAAGCAAAGTATTCATTAAGGACATCTGCCTTTTCCTAGTCTTCTCTAATCTTCCTCCTGTGTTTGTTTTAGCTTATTTGACTAAAGATGTTTCCTTGCATATGCAAGCTTCTTGTACCAAATACTCTAAATATGAAAAGGCAGTATTCACTTTAAACACAGAATAATGTTTTTCTTTCAACCCACAACAGGTTACTGACCTTCAGATATCTACTTCCTACCAATGCCACCCCTGGAAACCCACTTATTTTGTTAAGGGGCAGGAGGCAGGAAGGAATGGTACAATTTAAGACTTGCATGCATTTTTCTCCCAGTCTCTACTAGAAAACCACAGCTACCCAAAGTAAAGGAAGCTGGTGATTTATACTGCTCTTTCTTTGTTTTTTCTCTGACTTGATTGTTGAGAACCACAGACACTAATTAAAATAAAGGCACAAGGTAGAATGGTGATCAGTTTGCCCTGTAACTCCATTACCAACAGGCTGACCTGAATATGAACATTTTAGAGAAGAGCAGTACAAAAACAGAATGAATGTGAATGCTTTTCACTAAATAATGATTTCAACAATTTCATATGCGTTAGACTTCAAATGTCATTATAATAAGTACTCCAGTAAAGCAATTTGAAATAGTATATAGCTATTGCTATATCTTGAAAGAAAATGTATGAAATGAAAATGCCTGCAGCACATCAAAATGTACCTGGTATGCCAAAACTGTGTCTGTTATTGCTGTGTGATTTCACAGTCTGCTTGACTTGTTTCTACATTTAACTTTATACCTTTGCAATTTAAGACACAGGTAAGCCCAGTAGCTGCATAGCTGTTAACTAGTATTGCAAGGATTCTTTAAGCAACCACGAGTACATGTTTATAGCAAACACAATTACAATGTTGTTGTTCTTCTTTCGGCTTTTCCTGGTTAGGGGTCGCCACAGTGGAACTCTGGTCTGCTAATGACTGCCAGCAGATTTTTACGGTGCCGAGGTGCCAGCCCGACTTGTATTAAAACATGCATTACAATTTTTTTGTCACAGAAAATGGTTAAAATGAATTATCCATACAATTGAACAGTTACCACCAAAGGTGCTGCAGAATGCCCTATAGTCATTCCTCAGGAATAAAGGTCCAATAAATGCATTTACTGTCATTCAAGATACTTGGCAGCATCTCACTCCTCTTTGTTACACTCAGTTAAC
This sequence comes from Protopterus annectens, assembly GCF_019279795.1. Taxonomy (NCBI): domain Eukaryota; kingdom Metazoa; phylum Chordata; order Ceratodontiformes; family Protopteridae; genus Protopterus; species Protopterus annectens. Next base: position 1,007,825,845 of record NC_056743.1, on the reverse strand, counting down.
ATATGCATGTCAAACTATACCATTGTTACAACAAAATACCAATATGTAAAGACTGCTGTCTGTTTAAGAGACCTGTCTTGAATGATAATTTCATAAATTACCATACCTGAACAGAAATAGTGTACCAATAATGCAACATTCAAAGACAGAACTATAAAAAATATGGTTTGGTTAGGCAAATAGATATCCATTTTAATGGAGAGTAGGATATCATTGTTACATTTCCTTTTCATTTGGCAAAATAATGTAGAATATAGACGTGAGGAACATTTATATTATTATTATGGCAGATATGTTAGTACATTGTTTAAAACACATAATTATCTTCCTATTTTGGAGCTTTTCTCCCCAGGCCTCTGCTGAAAAAGGACATGTATCCAGTCGGACCATCCTGGTTAACAAATGTAAAATAAAATAAATAAATAAATGTTTATATTGTTGTTACTTTTATTTCAACTGCTTTAACGTCAACTTTGTGTGTGTGTGTATGTGTGTAGCTTTTCTACTTAGGGCCTGCTGAAAAGAGCTATTAGCTCAGCCAGACTATACTGGTCAACAAAAGTAAAATAAATAAAATGAAGTAAGTAATTAAAGCACAGTGCTTTTCTCCATGAAGATAATGAATTATGCAGTGCCCATTTTATTTAATCCAGTTTCAATTAATTTCCCTAAAAATCTGCAAAATAGTGATTTTTATAACAGCACTTTTAAGAGTACCATGAAATGGACAATGGCACAAAAAAAAGAAGTTATGTACTCACTATAACATTCCATGTTTGTTGTCCATTTCGCCTTTCATTCTTACAATGATGGGTTCGGAGCTGATCCTTGGCTCCGACTTGGCCGGATACTTAGCTGAAAGTCTCAAACCTGGCTCGTGGCAAGAAGATATCCCACAATGCAGTGGTGTAATTCCCCAGATCTTGTCTGCTGCTAATACTGAACAATATGTACACTATATACATATCTATAAACATATACATATAAACAAGTGCCAAAGTCCATACCAAATGTATTGGAAATAGAAACAAGCTGAGACAAAGAGCCCCTGAGGTAGTGGAAATCTACCAGGTCCATAAGCAGTCTTTGGCAGGGGGAAGGAGGGAGGGTTCATAAGAATGAATGGCGAGATGGACAACAAACATGGAATGTTATGGTGAGTACATAACTTCTTTATGTTATGTTGTCCTATCTTGCCTTCATTCTTACAATGATGGGACAGTGTCCCTAGCACCTTTTCCCTGGGTGGCTCACGGGAGTACACCTTTAAGCACCGTGGAACCAAAGGATGCCCTGTCCCTGGAGGCCAAATTCACTTTGTAATGAATGATAAAAGTATATGGAGTAGACCAAGTAGCTGCTGCACAAATATTACCTATGGGAATTCTGGCTTGAAAAGCAGATAATGTAGCCAATTGCTCTAGTGGAATGAGCCTTTACTTGAGTTATAGATGAATGTAATACAATTTGAAAGCCAATTGGAAAGAGTAGATTTTGAGACTGAGGATCCTTTTTTTGCATCAGAGAAGGATACAGATAATTGGTCAGATTTTCTGAAGTCTTTGGTTCTATGCAAATAGAATCTGAGTTGTCTATGCATGTCCAGTTGATGTAATTTGTACTCTGTCTTGCTGCTATGATTAGGAAAGAACACTGAATGTTCTATGGATTGGTTTATGTTGTTTGGAGAAGAGACTTTAGCTAGAAAGGATGGGTTTGTATGTAAGGAAACCCTATCCTTATGAAAAATCAAATATGGTGGTTTAATAGAAAGAGCTTGCAATTCTGACACCCTTGTAGCAGAAGTTATATCCACTAGAAACAAGGTCTTCCAGGAAAGGAACTTGAGGTCTGAAGATGAAGAGGGCTCGAAGGGAGGTAACGTGAGATGAGACAAAACAAAATTTAGATCCCAAGGAGAAAAGGGTTCCTTAAAGGGAGGTCTTAATAAGGAATCACCTTTTAAGAAGGCTCTACACAACCTATGTGACATTAAGTTTGAAGTAGAATCACCAATATGAAAATTTGAAATTGCAGCAAGTTGAACCTTGATGGTTGCAGCAGCTGAGCCTTGCTGAAAAAGTTCCGCCAAAAATTCCAAAATAGAATGAATAGGTGCAAAGAAAGGATCAATGTTCCTATCTTGAGCCCAAAGGGAAAACCTCTTCCATTAACTAGAATACAGTTTTCTAGTGGAAGCTTTGTGCGAGGACATTAAGAAATGTCTAACCGTAGGAGTGAAATTGTGAAGCCTGACTAAATTGGGAAGTGGAGCAGCCAAGCTGTCAGTTTTAGGGTGTGGAGAGAAGGATGAAGCTCCCCTGACATATGAGTCAGCAGATCTGGCACTGGGTCCAGAATCCAAGGCTTCTCCTGAAGATGAGGCCAAAGGGAGGAGAACCAAACTTGACAAGGCCAGTAAGGAGCAATGAGAATTATCCTGCTTCCTGAGCATTGTGCTTTCTGAATTACTCTGTGTATGAAAGGAAACAGTGGAAAGGCATATAGAAGTCCCGAGGGCCAATCGTGAGCAAGAACTTCTCTCTGTGTCTCCCCCGGAGGGGGGATTAGGGTAAAGTATTTGCGGCACTTGGCATTCATGGGAGTGGCAAAGAGATCGCAGCAAGCCTGTCCCCATGTTTGGAAAATCATTTCCACTACATTGTGATTGAGAGACCACTCATGAGGTATTAGGATTGCTTGCTCAGCTTGTCTGCTACCACATTGGACTTTCCCAGAATGTGCATTGCGATTAGAAAGTGCTGGGAAGAAACTGCCCATTGCCATACTCTTAGGGCTTCTCAACAAAGGGGGTAAGATCTGGTTCCCCCTGTTTGTTTATGTACCAAACCACAGACATATTGTCTGACTGAATCGGAATAGTCCCTAGAGGGTGAGAGTCTTGAAGTGCTTGCAATGCAAGAAGCAGTGCTCTCATTTCTAGAACATTTATATGCAAGTGAGCTTCGTGTTCTTGCCATGTACCTTGGACTGTTCTTCCCAGATAATGCCCCCCCCCCCCATCTGTGAAGCATCCATGGTCACTGTAGCTATTGGTTGAAGTGGAACAAAGGGTTTGCCCATTGTCACATGAGTGGAGTGTATCCACCATCTTAAGTCATTCTTGCAAGATTCCGTTATTCTGATCAGATGAGACATTGGAAGCTCTTGAAGTGACCATTGGGAGAATAACAGCCATTGAAGAATCCTCATGTGCATTCTGGCAAGAGGGACCAGTGTAATCGTGGAGGCCATTGTTCCTAATAATCATAGAATTATCTTCACTTTCACTTTGTTCTTGGGAAGGAGGTGAGGTATCTGCTGTCTGAGTGCTATAACTCTTTCTGTTGGAAGACGTGCTACCATAGATGAAGTGTCTAAATCTGCGCCTATGAATGTAATATGTTGACAAGGCAACAAGGCAGATTTTTGAAAATTTACTGTAATGCCCAGCTGATTGCATATGTCCAAAGTTAGGTCCCTGGATTGTAGAAGTAGATGCTTGGTGGTGGCAGATAGGAACCAGTTGTCTAGACAGGGAAACACACGGAGTCCTAGACATCTCAAGTGAGCCATGACTACTGCCATACATTTGGTGTACACTCTGGGGGCTGTAGTGAGACCAAAGGGCACAGCTCTGAACTGGTAATGGCTGGCTCCCAGCCAGAAGCGTAAGTACCTTCTTGATGTCCTCCCCATTTTTATGTGGTAGTAAGCATCTTGAAGTTCTATCGAGCACATCCAATTGTCTTTCCCTAAAAAGGGAAGTATAGACTGCAGTGTCACCAGTTGGAACTTTGAGTTCTTGACAGATTTGTTTAACTTACTTAGGTCTAATGTGGGCCTCCAGTCCCCTGTTCTTTTTGGCACCAAAAAAAATCTTGAGTAGGTTCCAAATCCTATTTATCCTGCGCGGACTTCTTGGATGACTCTTTTATGGAGCAACTTTTGAATCTCTATAGTTTCGTGTTCCCTTAGATTCGGTGGAACATTTGGGATTGTTTTGGTCTGTGCAACAAGTTTGGAAAAATGGATGGAGTATCCTCTGGATATTATATTTAATATCCATTTGTCATTTGTGATATTTCACCAGGCTTCTGGGTACATTGATAAATGTCCCCCAACTGTCTGCAGAGTAGAGCAGTCGGGCCTCCTTTCAGGAGTGCTGATAAGGGTGTCCACGAAAGGAATCACGGTCACCCTGGTTTTTGCAGGCCCCCCTCTGCCTCTGGGGTGGCATTTACCGTTATTACCTCCCCCTCTGCCCCTGGAGAAGGTATCACCCCGTGCATCTAGGAAAAATCTCTGGGATCTTTTGAACCACATCTTTCCGCTCTTCTGACCTTTAGGATAAGGTCTTGAGGGTACAGAAAAACATACTCCAATGGCAGAGAGAGTTTTCCCTTCCTGATCGCACCAGATTAGAGTGTCTTTTACTTTGGGTCCAAAGAGTGAGGAACCATCAAAAGGGGTGTTAGTAAAGGTAGACTTAAAGGGCTCTGCAAAATTGCACAAGCGCATCCAGGAGTGTCTCCTAAGGGAAACTCCAGAACCCGCTGCTCTGCTCGCTCCATCTGCTGCATATGATATGAGCCTCATGGAGGAGTTGACAATGGAATTTAAGATGGACAGCATGGAGGAGACCTTCTCATAAACCCCTGCAGCTAATGAACCTTGTAGAGTATCTCTTTGTAACCTCATGAAATGGGATAAGTAGTTCAGCGATCGCAGTGAGAAAGGTTCTGAAGAAAAGATACATTTTCCGTATCTGTTCATCATTCGAGAGTCTTTATTCAGAGGAAGAACAGATGAAGAAGTCTCTGCAAGTTCCTTCTTGGTGGCTGCTGCCACCACCATAGCATCTACGGGTACTCCCTTAGTTAGAAATTCCTTGCCCGAAGGAGCTGACAAAAAATTTGTGTGGCCTCTGAGGGACCGGTTCCATAGTATCGGGTGACTCCCATGCCTTTCAACTAACCAGATCCATTAGTTCATCGAAAGGCGGAGACACCCAGGAGGCTGAAGGCTGAGACCCAAAAGCCTTCAGGTACACTGACTCCTTATCAGAAAGGGTGGTGGTCTGCCAGCCTCCTCTTTGCTTGAGGATCTCTAGAATATCTGCAAATGAGATATCATCAGAGGATGACTGTGGGGACCCTTCTGACTCATCAATGTCAGTGTCTGAAGTGATGGACTCATCTGGGGAGTCAACATGCTTCCTCTTGCAGGTTCTCTTCCGAGGTGGCTCCTCAGAAGGATATTCTGGTGAGGCCTCAGATGAGAGGGGTTTGCCCAATGAGGGATCTTGAGGCGCTGGGTCTCTGCTGTCTTGAGGAATGGGTGGTGCTGAGACAGTAGCCAGTGACTTGGGGGGACAAGTACTGGTATCCCTCTGTGGTGCTGAATGGGTAGAAAGCACGCTTCTCATCAGCTCAAAGGCGGATCCCACTGTCTCCGAAGACTCCCTCAGCTCTGAGGAGACAGAGGAAGGCAACAGAACCAAAGAGATTGGACTCAAGGCTGATGTGGGAGCCGAGCTAACCTAAGCCGACGCTCTGAGGGGTAGGCTCAGATCTGAAGATCGGGGCCGAGAATCCCCCCTGGGGCTGACCAGGGAACCTCGGCTCCCAGACTCACTGGACGGCACCAAGAGAGTTGGAGAACACCAAAGGGGGTCCCGGAACCAATGGGTCCACAATAAGTAGTACCAAGCACTCCAGCTCTGAAAGACCAGCTTGGCTCAGCAGAGGAGCAACAGTGGGCACAGTAGGCTCCAAGACCAAATGGGTGGGAGCCAAGAATAATTTAGTCAGCGCCGGTGACTTGAGGAGTCTACGCACCACCCGTTCCACATCATTATCTGATAAGCTCCTTGTAGACCTAGAAGATAGGGAAGGAGATCGAGACCTATGGAGGATTGGCGATCTCAAAGTTGGAGAAACCGGCAAAATCTCTGTGGAGGTATCTTGCAGTTCCGAAGGCTTTGGAGCCAAAGTACTAGGCCTATCAACCAAAAGGACTTCTGACGACTCCGAGGACTGTGGAGCTGAAGAAGTAGTGGCCTTTGAAACTTTTGGAAGTTTGACTGGCGGCTCCGACTGAGCCGATGTAGCTGGAGATTGTCTTTTATGAGACTTGTCCTTATTTGAGGAAGGAGAAGAAGAAGAGGAGGAAGAGCTATGAATGGCTTCCTCAAAAGAAGGCTTTAAGAGCCCTTTTGGAATAAACTTGTTTCTTCTTTCCTGAATAAGAACAGTATAACCACGTTTGATGCACATAGAAGTTTTAGTTATACTTACACCCAGGATGCTGCATTTATTGAAAAAACTTTACAGGCATTCTGGCCTACACTTACAATACAGGAGGACATTAAAGATTATATACCTAGCACATTAACTTTCATCAGAAAACGTGATATTAATATAAAAGGTATGCTTGAACAACACTTTAGTACTAGGAATACCCTTGGAACTGTGGCCCCCTATAGGAAGAAAGGGACCTTTAAATGTGGTGCTTGCAAACAATGCAAGTACTTATTAAATGATGAAAAAATTTTTATTCCAGCCAGGAATTGTACCATTAGAGCACAAGGGCACTACAATTGTAACACAATGGGTATAATTTATTTAGGCACATGCACTTTCTGTAATGGTTTTTATATTGGAAAAACCATAAGGTCACTCAGAAAACGAATATATGAGCACACATATGAAATTGAAAAAAGAAGAACACAAATGCTTTTTTCAAGCATTCTCTCATTTGTAATAACATGAATTTAAAATTCTTTGTCTTAGAACAAGTTATTAGTGATCCCAGGGGAGGTGACTGGGAAACTTATTTAGAGACTAGAGAGTTAACCTGGCAAATTAAATTAGACGCCTCAAGAAAGCCAGGTATGAATGAGACTATCAGTATAAATAGTATATTAAAAATGAGAAGAAACAAATTATGAATCCATTTTTTAATGAATTACAGATATAAAAATTTTTTTCACAATTAAGTGTTTTTAGTCATATGTATTTTTTATCATTTTTCTATCTGTTTAAAAATAGATTCTTATAGATATGAATCAGATTTAGAAATAGTTATTATTATAATTACTATATTTAATTATTATATTATTTGATTTTTACTTTGTATAAATCAGTATGAAAAGCTTTTTAAAACAAAATTATTTCATGAAGAATAGTCATTAATTATGTATTTTGATTCATAATGAACTAAAGAAAGACAATTATATTATATTTTTATATATTCATGTTGTAATGACTGAAATTTTATGTAGTTATGCATTTTATATTTTCATGTATAACTTTACTAGCATATTATGCTTAAATGAGTAAAATACTAGCAACAAAATTTGCACCATTGCACTTTAAGAAATGATTGTTTCATTTGAACTAATCAACTTTTTAACAGCTTAATTGGCCGATCATTAAATGTATAAATACTGACTGGCCATAGTAGTGTTTTAACCTTGAAAAAGCCTGGAAGTGTCCAGGCGAAAGCGCTTGGTGTTTTGTATTTGTTGGCGTTTTACAGCTGTGGATTAAAGCTTTGGTGGTGAATTTCTTGCATCTATTTTCGTTCACTGAGGAAAGAACTTGCATTTACAAGTTGGGACTACACCTTTTTATGGTATTTGTGCCTACACCATTTACAACTGTTGTACAACTGCTTTGCAGATTGACTGCCTTATTATTTAAGATTTTTTCAAACTTGTGTCACCTTGGGAACAGGTTAGACACCTGCACCGCATAGAACTGATTTGCAGAGTTGCTGCTGTACATTTTCATTCATCTCTGTGCTGCTTTTGATCCTAGCCTGGTGGGTTGTTCCGGTTTTGTTTTCCTGTTTCTCACCCGCTTCGTTAGTTTTCCTGCTTACTATGGCGGAGGAACCACCAGCTACGGATTTATTTAACACACCCCTTATTTTAAGGGAGGTCAATGATGATACTCCGGTCACTCGCTCGGAGTTCAATCAGGTACTTGTCCTTCTAACTAATATTAACAAAACCCTATTAGGGCAGTTAAACCGTGAAGCCTCGGACTCTTCATTCCCTCCGGGGAACCAGCAACAATCAACATTACAGCAACAAAGACCGCGTAGAGCGCAGGAGCGAGCGGCGGCGCTAATACAAGCGGCTCTTTAAGAACAGGCACAGTCCGTGAAAGAAGGAAATTACAACAATATTGCACCGAATGGTGAAGCACGACAATATGTTTAATTTTAAAAATGGACTGAACTCCGACGGAGTTTAACAAAGGTACTTACCAGCATAATGTACAGCAATTAGATGTTGATTTTGATTCTTTTAGCAGCAAATTATATGCATACAAAACTGTCAACTTGAAATTAGTTATTTAAAGGAATGTATTGATGTTAAAAGAGTGCCGAAAGGCCTCAGATGCTTTAAATTCCTAACAATGCTACTATAGGTTCGACTTTATATACACAGTTAACTGAGTTATTTAATCAGACTGGGTTAGAAATGTTAGACATGATGGTTAAAGACTACCAGCATAAATGTAATGTTTTTTTAGATGAACTTACTACCCTTAATGATAATATTGTGCAACACAAAAACTTTCTTAGACATAAAAAGAAATACGATGAAGTATTTCTTGAAGTAGATCAACATTGTCAGAAGGTCATCGACAGGAAAATAAAAAAGTTAGATAGAGACCTTCTAGAATATAGAGAAGGGAGAGCATATCCATTGGGGTCCAAACAGAATCAAGTTATGAGAACTAGTGATGTTGAACATGCAAGTAGAAATGATGGTCAGAATGTTAGAAACTTACAAAACTCAGAACCACTGAGGAGAAGTGAAAGAATAGCACAAAAAGAAAATAATAATACCTCACAGGGTTTTCACTATCCCCAAGGGAGACCAATGGGGAGGAACATGAATGCCCCATACCAACAAGCATGGGGGAGGACACGCAATTAGAGGTCATGATGGATAACATAATGGTTTTAAATTCCACTCATAACACTAATTGCACTGTGGTTACATCAAACAATTTCAGTATTTACAACTATACTGATTTAGAAATAACCCCAGCACACTTTGAGTTATTTACAAAGGGTTTGAATTATGTTCCAGCTAGACCAGCTTATATCCCGAAATTATTGATAGAACTGAAATTGTTTATTAGAAATCTTAATCTTTCATTGTTTTTCAAAGGACAACCCACTATGAATGACAATATCACTAGATCTAGCCTTTTCAACCCACCCCTACATCCGAGTTTAAAAATTTTTGAAGAACTAATAGAAAACACTCTGAGATTTAACATATCAAATAGGCAGGACATTTCACCTAACTTCAACAAGAATTTATTAGAAGTTATGAACCAATTAAAACAACAGAAGATCAGGGTTATGAAGCCGGACAAGGGGGGTGGGATGGTCCTTATGTCAATTTTGGACTATGACATGGCTATGCATGATATTCTGCAGGACTACAACACTTACGAACAAGCTTCTATCAATGAACTTAATGTTGCCCAAGCTTAATATTAAATATATTTTGAAAGATCATTTATTACAAGGGGTATTTAATGAAGAATTGTTTAATTATTTGAATGTTCCACATCCTAAAACCCCGATTTTATTTGGGATTCCTAAGGTCCACAAAGGAACTATTCCATTGAAATTCAGACCAATAATAGCAGGAGCTAATGGCATTACTGAACCCTTAGGTAAATTTGTGGAACACAAGGTCAAACCATTAATGTCTAAACTACCTTTTGTATGTAAAGACTCCTGGGAATTCCTGGCAAGTATTCCATTGAACATTTGTACCAAGGACATCTTATTGATCACTATAGATGTAATAGAACTTTTTCCAAGCATACCTCATGATATAGGAATAAACTGGTTTTCTGAAGTGTTAGTAAATTTAAGTGGACTAAGCAACAATCAGATTAATCTTTTGACAGAATTTATGGAAATTATTCTCAACAATAATTATATATTTTACAATGGAGAATACTTTAGGCAAAAAAGGGGGGTCGCAATGGGCTCCCCTTGTGCTTCATCCTATGCCAATGTCGTCTTACACAAGTGGGAGTCAACTTATATCCACTCTTCTAAATGGAAACAACATATTCTTTTTTATAAACGTTACCTTGACGACATTTGCTTATTATGGGATGGAACTGAGGAACAATTCAAAGAATTCTTCATATACATTAACACTACCACTGATTTTCTTGCATTTACATATGAACTGAGTACAGTTTCACTTCATTACTTAGATATTTTGCTTACAAAAGACAGTAAAGGAGAACATTTTGAGTCCACTGTTTATAGGAAACCTTTATATTCCAATACATTTCTACATTTTGAGAGCTCGCACCCCATTTATACTAAAAGGGGAATTATAAGAAGTCAGTTTATTCGTGCATCGAGGATTTGTAGTACTGTGGAAACTTTTTTAAAGGAAGTAACTACTTTGACTACCATGTTTATAGAAAGAGGCTATCCTATACAGTTTATCAATGCCATCAGAGAAGAAGTTACAAGAAAAAGAGACTCTAAATTTCCACCTTTACTTAGTCAGGGTTTGTTACCCTTTAATAAGAACAGTACAACCACGTTTGATGCACATAGAAGTTTTAGTTATACTTACACCCAGGATGCTGCATTTATTGAAAAAACTTTACAGGCATTCTGGCCTACACTTACAATACAGGAGGACATTAAAGATTATATACCTAGCACATTAACTTTCATCAGAAAACGTGATATTAATATAAAAGGTATGCTTGAACAACACTTTAGTACTAGGAATACCCTTGGAACTGTGGCCCCCTATAGGAAGAAAGGGACCTTTAAATGTGGTGCTTGCAAACAATGCAAGTACTTATTAAATGATGAAAAAATTTTTATTCCAGCCAGGAATTGTACCATTAGAGCACAAGGGCACTACAATTGTAACACAATGGGTATAATTTATTTAGGCACATGCACTTTCTGTAATGGTTTTTATATTGGAAAAACCATAAGGTCACTCAGAAAACGAATATATGAGCACACATATGAAATTGAAAAAAAGAAGAACACAAATGCTTTTTTCAAGCACTCTCTCATTTGTAATAACATGAATTTAAAATTCTTTGTCTTAGAACAAGTTATTAGTGATCCCAGGGGAGGTGACTGGGAAACTTATTTAGAGACTAGAGAGTTAACCTGGCAAATTAAATTAGACGCCTCAAGAAAGCCAGGTATGAATGAGACTATCAGTATAAATAGTATATTAAAAATGAGAAGAAACAAATTATGAATCTATTTTTTAATGAATTACAGATATAAAAAATTTTTTTTCACAATTAAGTGTTTTTAGTCATATGTACTTTTTATCATTTTTTCTTATCTGTTTAAAATAGATTTCTTATAGATATAAATCAGATTTAGAAATAGTTATTATTATAATTACTATATTTAATTATTATATTATTTGATTTTTACTTTGTATAAATCAGTATGAAAAGCTTTTTAAAACAAAATTATTTCATGAAGAATAGTCATTAATTATGTATTTTGATTCATAATGAACTAAAGAAAGACAATTATATTATATTTTTATATATTCATGTTGTAATGACTGAAATTTTATGTAGTTATGCATTTTATATTTTCATGTATAACTTTACTAGCATATTATGCTTAAATGAGTAAAATACTAGCAACAAAATTTGCACCATTGCACTTTAAGAAATGATTGTTTCATTTGAACTAATCAACTTTTTAACAGCTTAATTGGCCGATCATTAAATGTATAAATACTGACTGGCCATAGTAGTGTTTTAACCTTGAAAAAGCCTGGAAGTGTCCAGGCGAAAGCGCTTGGTGTTTTGTATTTGTTGGCGTTTTACAGCTGTGGATTAAAGCTTTTTGTGGTGAATTCCTTGCATCTATTTTCGTTTACTGAGGAAAGAACTTGCATTTACAAGTTGGGACTACACCTTTTTATGGTATTTGTGCCTACACCATTTACAACTGTTGTACAACTGCTTTGCAGATTGACTGCCTTATTATTTAAGATTTTTTCAAACTTGTGTCACCTTGGGAACAGGTTAGACACCTGCACCGCATAGAACTGATTTGCAGAGTTGCTGCTGTACATTTTCATTCATCTCTGTGCTGCTTTTGATCCTAGCCTGGTGGGTTGTTCCGGTTTTGTTTCCCTTTTGGAATAAACTTGTTTCTTCTTTCCTGAAGAACTCTAGCACTAAAAGAATGACAGAAGGTGCAGTCTTCTTGGAGATGAATGGCACCAAGGCAATAAACACAAACAACATGTACATCTGTGATGGACATTTTTTTGCGAGCACTTTTGACATTTCTTAAAGCCCGAAGGCTTATGTTCTTTCTCTTTTTGGTCTTCAGACATTTTCAAGTTAAGACCCTAAAGGCGATAGTAAAACAACAACAAAGTTTTATTAGCTAAGACTAATATGCTAAAGCTAAACCAAAGGTTACTATAGGACAACACAAGGAGCAACAACCAGGGGAAGAAAAATAGAACCTCTAACTAAAATGGTACTATTTTCCAAACAAAACAATAAAACAGTACAAGCCCTCTAACTTAAACAGGTGTATAGCTCTCTAACTTAGAGCTCTAAAGACACTAAGAAATGAACAACCACTACACAAGATACTAAAGGGGCCTAGAAAGCGATGGGAAAAGCCGTGCCAAAGGGGAAAAAACTATCACTATTTAACAAAGAGCAGCAAAGAGACACAACGAGTTAAACCTAATATGACTAAAGCTAAATATATGCAAAATTAGCAGGTTTTGACAAAGGTAATAGAAAAAATATATCACAACTTAGCCACGGCCAAGATGAGCACATCCAACCTTGTAAAGTGGCAAATGAGATCTGGGGAATTACACCACTGCATTATGGGATACCTTCTTGCCACAAGCCAGGTTTGAGACTTTCAGCTAAGTATTCGGCCGAGTCGGAGCCGAGGATCAGCTCAGAAGCCACCATTGTAAGAATGAAGGCGAGATAGGACAACATAACATCATATTTTGTCTTGGTTTGTGACATGGTTTGCTAACAGCTAAAAGGTTACAGGGCACAGTATGATAACAACCATTCCAAATAATCACATAGATAATGGCATACACTCCCTTTAAAGCATAGTGTAGCTTTAACTGCTTGATTATGTGGACTTCTATGAATGTCCATCAAACAGTCTTTCATTAGTATTATTGCTACTATTTCATTTTATTAAAATGTATATGATGTATATGAATCAGATTTCTCTATATAACCAGATTACAATAATTTAAAATGCTGCAGAATAATTGTTTTGGGGCCTTGGATGCACAGGAGACTACATATGTCATTCTAGTGTCTTAATCTGTTCAGAAACTTAGTCCGTTTTAATTTTCACATAGATACAACAATGTTTATATAGAGCAAACATTGCAAACGTATACCTATGATGTCAGTAAATTAGGTATGAATATGGATAAAAACTGTACAGGACCAACGAGAGGAAGAATTACAGAGTTTATGAGAACAGCACAACCTTCTCATGGAGCTGTCAGTGAAAATCTAGTCAGATATAGAATGTCATTGTAGACTCAACTTCTGCAAATAGTACAGAAAAGATAAGACAATATGATGCTCAATTGACATTTAAACCTTACGCAACACACATACACATGTACAAACATGTTGAGATGTGCACACACACACACACATGTGAACATGCTGACGTGTACACACATACATCACACACGGCTGAGGGGGCCCCCGATTATCTCCCTGCATACAAGGTCCCCCAATAGTGCAGCCAACGCGCACATGGGTTTCTTCTTCCTCCTTGCTGCCTTCACCATGATTCGCGAATCAAACGGTTTCGTTTTTTTTTCTCCTTGACTGCAGCTGCCCATGATATCACCTAAAAGCTGCACTCAATCAGGTCTGTTTCACTGAAGCAAGGACCTGATTGGTTGCAGCAGCCAAGGAAGAGATGCCTTGTAAGGAAGACTAAAGACAGCTTACCACATTTTTATGAAGTGAACATAATATTTAAAGCACAATGATGCCACTATTAAAAATGCTGATACACATGCTGCTGTTGACAACATAAATACAAAGTTGGTTGCCAGCAGCAACCTCTGCATTAGAATGGTTCTCTTTAATTTGGAATTATTCAGATGACTTACTTCTGCAGAGACTGCGTATATTGACTTAGCAAATCATAGCTATCAACTGTCCAGATTTTTAACTCTTTTTTTTTTGGTTCATGTCTCATAGAAGTGTAGTCCTCTAGCAAATCTGGCAAATCATTGAGGAGTGAAGTCAGAAAATAATGGCAGACATTTGATTTTCAGACTGCATATCCTTAAGAAAATTCATGTTAATGCAAAACCTGTTATTCTATCAATTTTCTAAGTTTGTAAGAGGAATATTTAAAAAGTGACCCTCCCTATTTTTGGACCTTTGTCCCACCATTATTTGTGGCTTTGTCCAGATTTCTTGCTCTAAGTGGTTAAGAGGTATGCTTAGCATGTGTCATCAGGTGGTTGATAACACATGCAGTGGTGCAGGGGTTTGTTTTGTTATGTCACCTCACAAGAGGTTCTCTGGTTTGACTCTCAGCTGGGGTGCCTTCTGTGCGTAGTCTGCATGTCCTCTCTGTGTTTGTGTGGATTTCCTCTCACATCTACAAAGACATGCGTTTGGAGCATTTCTGCCCAGGCGTCTGCTGAAAATTGTCTTGTTCCAAGTCAGACTTTCCTGGCAAACAAAATGTTAAATAAAAAAATCTTATAAGTACTCTTCTATTTTAAAATTGGTACACATGGCTGGATTTTATGGTATGGTGCATGTGATCTTTATACAATTTCATGTAGTTTATGCAAAGCTACCACTAAAGTACATGCAATTTATTTCTTCATAACAATAATGGGTGTACACAGTCAAAGTGGTTATAGTTGTGTGGGCTCTCTGGATGAAAGCACCTTATGCGCCTATCTGGTCATTTTTAAACAGTCAATAATCTGGTTTTGCAGGACTTGTGTGTGAGAGAGAATTAAGCTGGAATATTTTGGCTACTGTGTCTGTGGGAAAACAATCAATGGGACACTAGAATGGTTGCTGGGGGTGGGGGAATCCCTGGTACATTACCCTGCCTAAGACTCCATTTGATCATGATCTGGCATTGCTCATAGACCTCACAGATGTACAAAGAAAGTTATTATAGCTTGTAGGGGCAGTGTACTGTCTAGGAGCAGCAAAGTGGAATACATAACTGTAGTCATTATTTATTAATTTTCCTAACAATCATAAATCAGACACGCGTACAGGTGGCTGCCTTGGTGGAAGGGATGAAGAATGAGGAGGTGTGCTGTGTATATGTATGACAGCAGTCAGCTGAAATACACGATTGTGACCTTTTGAACCTTTGCTTTCATCCCAGTCTAGTATAGGAGGAATACAGAGGAAGACCGTCTTTTTTTTGGGGGGGGGGGGGGGGTTGTGTAGCAGGGATGGCTATTGGTCAACTGCTGCCCTAGGCAAAAGGTTTCCAAAGTGCCCACCCGCACCACCCAGTGCCCCCCATATTAGTCTACCTACATCATCCAGATTACATTTTTCTTCCCTTTTCTCATAGTTCCTCTTCAGTCTTTCCTGTATTCATTCAACATGCTTTAAAGAAATCATTTCTTTACACCAAAAAATAAACAAATACTGGAAAAGTGCCCTTGCTTAAGCAGCTTTCTAGGTGGCCACCTAATTAGCGTATGCTGCTATTTTGTCAGTTTTGAACTAGGGTTACCACATTTTCAATTGTCAAAAGTGGGGCATTTTTTACAGAAATATAAAATTTTTGCAGGATAAACTACACCCACAATTAATGCAAAGGACTAGACTTCATTCTTTTTGCAAATATAAAATCTCATTCGTGTACAGATTTGTTTATGTTAGTTCTTATAATATTTAGGTGTTTCAGATACAAAACAATTGCTTTATGCAACTATTAAAGGAAACTTATGAAATATTTTTCAGTTCTAAACTCTATCAGGAAATTCACTATTTTTCAAATCTCTTTACAGGACATAAATGCGCAAATAGTGACTGTCCTGCATAGAGACCCAAACCAAAATACAAAAGGTGGGGGCATATCCATATTCATCAAGGATACCCACACCACCAGGTTAGTGGCACAGCACGATACTTCAGAGATCATCCACGTGCAACTAACAATTGGCAAAACTGCAATTCAAATTGTAGCTTGCTACAGATCACCCACCATGTCCCAGGACCCCCATTCCGCATTTCTGGAAACACTGGGAAACATAAAGGTCCTACCAAACACCCTAATATTGGGTGACTTCAATTACCCAAACATTAACTAGGAGAACTACTCAAGTACTAACTCCCTTGCCCAACTTTTCCTAGAATTTATAAACTCAAATGCCCTGGTTCAACTGGTCAACAATCCCACCAGAGGTGACAACATATTGGACCTGGTCATCACCAACATGGGTGACCTGTTCCACACCAGAGGTCAACCCCTCGCTGGTTAGATATGACCATAAACAAATCACTTTGGATATACATATTCTGCCCCCAACCCCGGACAAGAAGGCCACCATGAAAAAATTTTCAAAAGCAAACTTCACGTTACTTAAGACTGAGGTGGAAAGTTTCGAAACCCCCATGCTGAAGGATAACACTGTCCAAGCTGCAAAATCCTTTACTAATGCATTCTACAGGCAGCTACAAGAATGCATGGATCATGCCATCCCAAGCAAAACCACCAGTCTGCTGAACCCCTGCCATAAACAAGCTATACAATAGAAGGAGGAAACTAGTACAGAAAAGAGTAAAATCCCAAGAAGGGAAGACATCCCTGATCAGTATTTCTCATAAAATCATCCAAGGCGAGCTTTGAAAGAAAAATTGCCAGGGACTCCAAAGATAACCACAAGGCATTCTTTAGCTATGTCAAGAATCTAAGTGGCAATGCTCAGATCTGCTCGGAGTTACTGCAGAATATCATAAAATACACTGAACTGACCAATATCGCCAACATCCTGGCAGACAGGTTCAGCACAAACTTCACCCCCCTCTCACCCCCAAAAGGGCCCATAACCATACCAGAAGAATGTAGAGTCCCTGAAATCACAGACACTTGGGTTAAAACAGCCCTCTCCAAAGCCAAAAACTCATCATCAATGGGACTGGACGGTGTCCCAGGCTGCATCCTACATGAGCTCAAAGACTAACTAACCCCTCACCTAAACACACTGTTCAAACTCGGCCTCTCCACAGGCTACATACCCATAGAGTGGCACACAGCAATGGTTATTCTGCTCCACAAAGGTGGAGCCACAACAGACCCTGGGAACTATTGCCCTATAAGCCTGACTAGCTTGGTCTGCAAGGCTATGGAGCGCATCATTATGGAACTCATTAACAGAAACATTGGGAACCTCCAAACACTGGACCCTACCCAGTTTGGATTTGTTAAGGGCAGATCATGCCTCCTAAACCTGGTGGACTTCTTTGAGACAGTTACCAGGGAAAGGTGGTACACACCGCCTACCTAGACCTCGCTAAGGCCTTCGACACCATTCCCCATTCTGGTATTTTAGACAAGCTCACCAGCCTGAACATAAACCCCTATGTCACAAGATGGGTTGCCAACTGTCTCACAGACAGAACCCACATGGTGAGAGTTGCGGGAGCTAGGTCCGTCTCTAAACTGGTTACAAGTGGTGTTCCTCAGGGCTCAGTCCTAGGACCTCTCCTGTTTGGCATATACATCTCAGAGGTACAGGCAAGCACAGGAGGTCTATGGCTGACCAAGTTCGCAGACGATTGCAAATTAGGGGCTATAATTGACTCTCCGCCTGACACAGACATCCTCCAAAAGGGTCTCACTGAGACAGATAACTGGTGTCAAAATCATGGCCTCAAGCTAAATGCCAAAATGTGCATACTCATCCTCTTTGGAAAAAAACAAAGTACCCACTAAATACGGAATATGTAATAAGGGATCTGGGGACCCAAGTAGATAGTAATGTCACCTTTGATAATCACATTGCCAAAGTGGTTAGAAAATCCTTCTACATGGCCCACCTAATCACAAAAGGGTTCACATCCAGATCAAAAGAGGTCATTGTGCCCCTCTACTCATCACTCATCAGACCCATCTTAGAGTACAACACCCCATTTGGGATGTACCTTACAAGACACCTGCAACAGCTAGAAAGACCACAGAAGTATCTCACCAAGAGGATCAATGGCCTCAAACAGATGCCCTATGCAGCTTGACTGAAGAAACTCCAGTTGTACTCGGTTGCATACGCCTACTCAGAGGTGATCTCTGCCTGACATACAAGGCCATGTCCAACCCAGAATTGATGGACATGCTCCATCTAAAGAAAACCTTATCCCCTCGAGCCACATGCTCTAGGGATCTAATCCTCACCACAACAATAAATAGAACATGTTGGAGGGATAGATTCCTGTCCCAGAGACTTCCCATGCTTTGAAGCAAGATCCCAGTCTACATTAGGCAGAGCTCCTCGCTAACACTCTTCGAAAGAAACCTTGACGAGTGGATGGGAAACAGAAAGTTTACCCCAGGGATCACTTCAGTGGCTCTGCTGGACAGAGGCACAGGGAACTAATCTAAGGGGACAGCAAAAGCCAACACATTTTGGCTAGGCTTATAAATGCCTTCGGGTAGATAGCCTAGTACCCACCTATGAACCTAAGACGGACAGGTAGTATAATTTTAGTTTTGAACATTAAGCCTTGAGCACAACTTATGTTTTCCTTGAAAGAAAATAATAAGACTGAAATTCTTTTCTTACTCATGAGTTTAGCTCAGGTCATCATTATATTAAAAGGTTGGGAAAATGGTCTAAAACACACATCAGAGCATCTGTAACCTTATGGCTTCAGGGACCCTGGCTTAATTGTGTAATTTCTTAATGGTTATTGCTGTGGTGTCTTGGCCAGGTAAGGTATGTTGAAATGATTTATGAACAACTAAGGCTGAATAGCAACACTGAATTTCTTTCCTTGATTATAATTTTAAACTCTGTTCAGGCCATAATTGGATGAAAATGTTGTGTAAAAAGAAAAAAAAACTTTAAAATGGATATCAGAGCATATAGAAAGACATGGATTCTTGAAAATGCTGAAGGGTATGGCAGAATGTGAGGAAAAAGTAGAAAGAAGTAATGCACATGGTGTAGGGAGGTTGGGATGGGGGAAAATAGAGGGGGACCAATGGAGGATGTGTGCATGTGTGTGGGGTAAAACAGCATTCTAGGACTATACACAGAGGTGTTATAAAGTACCATTGTTGCAACTAAATGCCAGTCACTGTGAAGGTCCATGTATGAGATGAACCAACACTGTGTGGTACACAGTCCTGTCATTATATAAGAGCATTGTAGCTACAACTCAGTCTGTGTATACTACTCCTACACATGCAACATGACCTACCAGGTCTACCTAGTTGTGTAGACGTGGGTGGGAAGACATGAAGACATACGTGCACGCACACACACACACACACACACACACAAACGCACACACACACCTGTCTGGAGGTCACTAGGAGGCTCACAAGCTACCTGGGGTAAACTACAGTATTACGTAAAGGCAAGCAATCCTGCTATGAGGTATAAAAGAACCCTTGATATATGCAGTGTGAAAATAAGGCATTTGAAGTGCCAAATAAGGTATACTAATTAATAAGAAAATGTTGTTACAATCTTGTTTGTACCTTTCTTTATAGTTGCCTCTTACATTGACTCACTTACAGTCTTGTTATATGTTTGCTAATAGTTGTGTTATCGTAAGACAAATGTTTATAAGCCAAACAAAAGATTCATGTGTATGGCAGAAAAATATATGCAGCAGAGTTCTGAGGGTGACATTTCTGAGCTATAAAACAGATGCCATATAAATTTAAAACCATGCAAGGAATGCATTTATATATGTAATTTTTTAACAAAACAATGTCATTCATACCTCTCAAGCTGTCCAGAATTTTGAAGAATGTTCCTAATTTTGCCTTATATTTTTGTACCCCATCCCTCAATGTTTTCTTTTGATTTTCCAGTAAATCACTGAGATTACAGTAGTCATCTTACTTCTTATTATTCACAAAACACATGCTGATGCAAAACCTGTTGTTCTAGTAATATTTTATTAAGTGAATTAGTGTAATATTTAGATTAACAGATTCATAGATATCCCAAAGCAACTGCGTGTCATGTCCATTCTTGCCCTGCCAGTACTCTCCTCTCAGGCCATGCTATCCTTCTGCAGGAGGGCCATACCAGTCAATCCTGGAGTAAGTTTGTAGATAATCATCCAGTCATCTATATTTAAAGGAAGGTAGTGAGTCACACTGCTTAACATGCAGGGGAAGTTTATTCCAGAGGTTTGGCAGGCACTGTATTATAAACCTGTCCCACCACCATGTTTTATCTGTTGGTAAATACTTAGGTAAGACGCAGGGTATTATTTAGAATGTGTTTGTATACCATCCAGGCAGTTTCTATGAACACTCTTCCAGACACATCCAATCTATACCACCACTTTGTACATGGTGATTTCTCACAGGGACATCTAATTGGCAAGTCCGCATATCCTCCACTATCCCAGGCTGAAAAAAAAAAAGTGTAGAATATCGCCCACTCATAAAGTTGTGTACTGCTGTATGCTGCAGGTAATTCAGGATATGCCCTGGAAATGTGGCTCATGACACTTATACACAACCCTCAGAGTATGGCTGAGATGCCATACAATACTATACTAACACAGACCCTCAACATCGTCGAGCATGGGTTCTGAGTGTTGAAGGCCCACTTCCATTACTTACATTCCACTGGTAGTGTATTACAATATGCTCCAGAGACCTGCAGGAAGATATCTGCACTCTGCCCATGCTTCACAACAGGTTCTCTGCAGACAGGTATAGAATGGGCTCACCATCAGAGTGCCAGAAGGAGTTGTTGGAAGAAGTGCCTTCAAGGGAATGGCATGCAAGGCAGTGGCAAAGAGGCCTTGCCTGGTCCACAACTATGGGCCATGACCGAAACAACATAGAATAAAGCTGATGCATGCAACATGATACCAACAATATGAAGTCCAGTGCATTGACTAATTGCTCTATGCATCACACATTACCTAACCTACATAACACAGTAGGGTATGCAAGACAGAGTTGACATCACTTGCACATGTGTGATGCAGTAACCTTTCAAATCCAGCCTAAGTGTCTTATAATACTACTAGATCTCTGGACTTACACTAACAGTTCCTGACACTGCTATCCACAGTTAACATTGCTATATCTATACCTTTCTACTTACTACCTCCCCTCCCCATTAAATGTAGTCAGAATAACTTGTCTAACTTCCACTTTAATACAGATAATTATATATTTACACATGCTGTTCCACTACAAAAGCTTGCATATAATATGATCTATTATAAGATGATTATAGTAGTGTGAATGTAGACTTTTAGTCAGTATGCTTTTGAGTAATATGAATCAATTCAGTTTGCTGTCATGCATTGTTTTCTAATTAGCTGTTATATACCTACGTCGACGTTAATAATAAGCTGAGTTAAGTACAAACTTGCAGTGCTACAAGACAGTACTGCATTTTATTTTTCTGCTTATTTGTTTTATTAAATATTGTGTTAAAGATAGTACTGCATTTTATTTTTTCTATTTATTTGCTTCACTGAATATTGTGATCTCTGTCTCTCTGCATAAGTGGGTGGGGGGTATTATTCTCACTTCATTTATATTTGGTGTTGAACTCTTAACCTTGAGGGTTTCTCTGTGCTTATAAGTCTTAGTCACTTATCTCTGAATTTTTTTCTGCTAAATAATTGAGCTGTTTGGTTAGCTGTTATATACCTACATCAATGTTATTACAAGCTGAGATAAATACAAACTTGCAGTGTTATAAGATAGTACTGCATTTTATTTTTTCTATTTATTTGCTTCAGTGAATATTGTGATCTCTCTGCAGTTAGTCCTCCCTCCCATTCTTGTTGTAGTATTAAGCTTGGTGGCTTTGGAATTGCCACCCCTCCTATAAATTTGGGTTTGAACACTCCTCCTGGGTCCATAACATTTGCTCACTCAACCGAGTAAAGTGAGATCATATTTTGATTTCAGACACTACTACCAGTCCCATCTGTTCATCTCTTTCCCAGCTCTATCCCATTCTAGTGTCATTAGCTCATTCTACCTAATACAGAGAGAACATCTGAGTAGGCCAACCCACGTAGGCCCTTAACCTTCAATTATCTTCTATTTCTCCTTTCTCCCTTTTCATTTTACTTTGTGTTCTGACTGAGTGTGTTTCTCAACTGATAAGTATATTTTTTGCACTGCACTTAAATTATTTTTAGAGCTGTTTCAGCTGTTTTTCTGTAACAAAACAAAATTCTAAGCTTGTTTCCTGCCTTTCCTGTAACTAGTCTAGTCCAGATACAGATTTGCTGTATCCAGGACTGTTTGTAAGTTTCTGAGCCCCCCAAGCCTTTCTGTGCTGGAGGGAAGCCTTCTAGCTTATCAGTAGGAGTGGAAAGCACTAGGTAGCCTATCTACCACAACAGTGGTTTCTGGCCCAGAAATTGTAGTTTATTGGCCGTTTGGGCAGTTTTTCCATCTCTTTCAACTTTCTGGTCTAAAAGCCTGAGTTTGCACTTGTTTCCCGCCTTTCCTGTAGCTAGTTTTGTCCAGATATAGTTTTGCTGTATCCAGGACTGTTTGTAAGCTTCGGAGCCCCCCCAAGCCTTTCTGTGTTGAGGGAAGCCTTCCAGCTTATCAGTGGGAGTGGTAAGCACTAGGTAGCCCAGCTACCACAAGAGGAGTGGTTTCTGGCTCAGAAATTGTAGTTTATAGGCCATTTGAGCACTTTTTCCATCTCCTTCAAAGTTCTGGTTTAAAAGCCCTCATCTGCGCTTGTTTCTCACCTTTCCTATAACTAGTCTGGTCCGCACACAGATTTGCTGTATCCAAGACTGTTTGTAAGCTTCTGAGCCCCCCAAGCCTCTCTGTGTCAGAGGGAAACCTTCTTCATAGGTTCATAGGTTCATACTAGGCTATCTGCCCTAGGGCATTTATAAGCCTAGCCAGAGTGTGTTTGGCTTTCGCCACCCATTTTAAATTAATTTTGCTATGCCCTTTTTTGAGGTTAGTATACTGTGCCTCTGCCTAACAGTGACACATAAGTGATACCCGGGGTAAACCTACGATCTCCCATCCACTCATCAAGACTCCTCTTGAAGAGAGTCAATGAGCTGTAGCTTGTCAGTGGGCGTGATAAGCACTAGGTAGCCTATCTACAACAAGAGGAGTGGTTTCTGGCCCAGAAATTGTAGTTTAATGGCCATTTGGGCAGTTTTTTTCCATCTCCTTCAATTTTCTGGTCTAAAAGCCCACTTTTGCACTTTTCCCGCCTTTCATGTAACTAGTCTAGTCCAGATAGAGATTTGCTGTATCCCAGACTATATGTAAGCTTCTGAGCCCCCAAGCCTTTCTGTGTTGAGGGAAGCCTTCTAACTTATCAGTGGAAGTGGTAAGCACTAGGTAGCCTATCTACCACAAGAGGAGTGGTTTCTGACCCACAATTTGTAGTTTATTGGCCGTTTGGAAAGTTTTTTCATCTCTTTCAACTTTCTGGTTTAAAAGCCCATGTTGAGCTTGTTTCCTGCCTTTCCTGTAACTAGTCTAGTCCAGATACAGATTTGCTGTATCCAGGACTGTTTGTAAGCTTCGGAGAGGTGTCAGTCTGCTTTTCAATTTTTCCCTTAGATCTGATAGTTCTCTCCTCTCCTGCACTTTTACTAGCTTATTAGTCTAGCACTTTACCATACAGGCTTCTGTAGCAATTATTATAGCACACAAAAGAGCTACCAGACCAGCACTAAACGTTCTACAAGGAAACAGTTCCAGTACTTATTATTAATGTCCATTCCCTCCAGGCATGTCTAAAGGTCAGATCCCTGTGCTTTCTCCTGTTAACCTGGTGAACTTGGGCATCCTGAGACAATGTAGCAACTGCCTCAGGTACACCAACAACCCTCTCCTCTCATCTCCCAACACTCAGACATGCGAGATATGTACTTATATATCCAAATTGGAAGCCACACACTCTCCAGCCAAGACCGGAATAGCTGGTCAAGAGGAGAAGGTCAACACTTGCACCACATCACATGGAACACATAGCCCTCCAGAACACACACCAGCACTGCCTTCACATAAACACAAACCACATAACCACCTTCTACCCAAACAGTAGAGACCTCCAAGGCAGAAACACATTCAACCACCACAACACAACACTAATCACGAGACACACAACTCTACTGAACAGTGTGCCACTCAACCAAAGCCCCTAAGGCAGAACAGCATGCCCAGCACACTAGCCATAGGTAACTCGATAGTGAGGCACACTGATGTCCCACTCACTAGGTTGAATAAGGAGAAAGTAACAGTCAGCTGCCTGTCAAGTGCCAGGATCTGCCATATAACTCATGCACTCAGGTCCCTCAACAACAGGTACAAATATGACTCTGTCATTGAACATGTGGGTGTGAATGACCTGAATCGTACCTCCCTGGACTACATGAAAAGAGACATGGAGGAGTTCTCGGATTATGAAGCCCAGACGGGTACAATTCTAGCCCTGAGCGGCATCCTACCATCACCCAGAATGATAACACAGTACAAGCAGAAAAATTATTGATTTCAACAATTGGCTAAGTTTATGGTGTCATTATAAAGGGATCCAGTATCTGTCTGCCTGGGATGACATGATTGAAAGACCTTGATGCTTTGCCAGAGATGGCCTGCATCTGTCAATCCTGGGCTTCCATATACTGGGCAAGGCTCTTGCCACACCTATAGTGCCTTTTTTAGGCAGTGTTCCAAAGACCAAATTACCACCGTAACAGCTACAAACAAATGCAGTCTGAGGGTTATGCTGCTCAATGCTAGAAGTTTAAACCTCAAAATACTCTCACTCGAAGCACTCCTTAAAATGGAGAACATCGACATTTGTGCTGTAACAGAGACGTAGTTCAAGGCAGCAGAAAGTACCCCTGCACTACCATGCTATAACTCGTTCCACACCTTTCGGCCCCAGAACTTGGACCGAAGCTCCAAAGGTGGTGGTGTTTCCATATTCATAAAGGATGCGCACACCTCCAAACTGGTAGCCCAACATAATGCATCACAGATACTACAGGTGCAGCTAACATTGGGTAAGACAGAGATTCAGGTTGTAGCTTGTTATAGGTTCCCAATCATGTCCCAAGACACTCCACGTTCCTAAGCACCCTGGAGAATATTAGGGTCCAACCTAACACACTCATACTGGGTGACTTCAACTACCCCTCCATTAACTTAGAAAACTACTCATGTACCAATACACTTGCCCAATGTTTCCTGGAATTCATTAATTCCAATGCACTGGACCAGCTCATTCTTACCCCCACTAGAGGTAGCAACATCCTTGACCTGGTCATTACTAACGTTAGCAACCGGTGCTATACACCAATAGTCAACTCCTCCCTGGTTAGATCTGACCACAAACTAATCACCTTGGAAATCCACATCCCTCCCACCCCCCACCCCACAAAGGTAACCACCATGAAAAACTTCTCCAAAGCTAACTTTTGACTCCTAAGAACTGAGGTGACTAACTTCATGGCACCCATGCAAATGGAAAATAGTTGCATGACCACAGAATCATACACCAATGCACTGTACGAACACATACACAAATGCATGAATCTCGCCATACCCAATAGAACCAAGATGCCCTCCTCCAAAAAAAAGGAAGCCAATCTGGTGGTCCCCTGCCATAAACAAGCTCTACAACAGAAGGAGGAAACTGATGTGGAATAAGGTGAAGTCCCAAGACTGGAAAAACTCCCTTATCAGCCTCAACAAAAAGTTGAGATCCCTCATCAAATCCCCTAAAGCTAGCTATGAAAATAGAATTGCAGCAGATAGTAAAGACAACCACAAGGCCTTCTATAGTTATGTGAAGAACCTCCATGGCAATACCCAGATTTGCTTTGAGCTACTGCACAATGGTACTTCCTATACCGAGCCAACAGATATTGCCAAAATACTGGCCGACAGATTCAGTGCCAACTTTACCCCCCCCAAAAGGACCAATCACAATACCAGTAGATTGCCAGGCAACCAGTATCACTGCTGCACAGGTTAAAAGAGCACTGTCCAAGGCCAAGAATACAGATTCTATGGGACCTGACAATATCCCTGGCTGTGTTCTACATGAACTACAGAGTGAACTGGCACCTCACCTGTGTGCCCTGTTCAATCACAGCTTTACCTCAGGCTTTGTCCCTACCGAATGGTGCACTGCTATAGGCATCCCTCTCCACAAAGGAGGAGTGACTACAGACCCTGGGAACTATCGCCCCATTAGCCTGACACATCTTATATGCAAAGCTATGGAAAGCATCATCATTGACCTAATAAACAAGGATATAGGGAATCTCCAAACTCTGGATCCCACACAGTTTGGTTTTGTGAAGTGTAGGCCATGTCTGCACAACTTGGTTGACGTCTTTGAGTCAGTCACCAGAGCTGTGGATGAAGGCAAGGTGGTTCATACAGCCAACCTTGATCTGACCAAGGTCTTTGATACCATTCCCCATTCAGGAATCATAGAAAAACTCACTAAGCTAGGCATCAACCCCTATATCACTAGGTGGGTTGCAAACTGGCTCACAGATAGAACCCACAGTGTGAACGTAGCTGACTCCAAGTCAGACTGCCGACCAGTCACGAGTGGGGTCCCACAGGGATCAGTCCTGGATCCTCTCCTGTTTGGTATCTACTTCTCAGAAGTCCAGTCCAACACAAATACTCTGGCTGACAAAGTTTGCAAATTATTGCAAGTTGGGAGCCATTATTAACTTCCCAAGTGATGTTGACATCCTACAGAAAGGCCTCACTGAGACCAACGACTGGTGTCAGAACCATAGCCTTAAGCTCAATGCCAAAAAATGTGTCGTCATTCCCTTTGGGAAAAAAACAGTTCCCATGAACTACCACATTGATGGTAGTCCACTGAACACAGAAGGCCTTATAAGAGATCTGGGAACACAGGTTGACATCAACCTCTTCTTTGACCACCATACTGCCACTGTGGTCAGAAAGTCCTTCTATGTGGCACATCTCATTACTAAGGGTTTTGCATCCAGGGTCATTGTCTCCCTCTACTCTTCCCTCATTAGGTCAATCATTGAGTACAATGCCCCATTTGACATGTACCTCACTAGACACCTGCAACAACTGGAGAGGCCACAAAAGTACCTCACAAAGATAATCCTAGGCCCAACACTTGTCCTGTAAAGACAGACTCAAAAAACTCCACCTATTCTCTGTCTCATATCGTCTAATAAGAAGCGATCTCTGCTTGACTTACAAAGCCATGTCTGATCCAGCTCTGTTAGAAATGCTACATCTAAAGAAATCCCAATCCCTCCACACCACATGCTCCAGAGACCTCAACCTCATTACCACAATCAACAGAATGTGCTGGAGGGACAGTTTCATAACCCAGAGACTGCCCATGCTATGGAATAGACTTCCCATACATGTCAAACAGAGCACCTCACTGGCCCTCTTCAAGAGAAATCTTGGTGGATGGGAAATAGAAAATTCACCCCAGGGATCACTCCAGTGGCTCTACTTGACAGAGGCACTGGAAACTAAGGTCGGTTGGCACGATGCCAGGGTAATACTATAGACTAGGCTTGTATTGGCTCCAGGGCCATTAGCCTAGTGCACACCTATGAACCTAAGACACGAATGTTTCAATTATCTGCGGTAATCCATGTTGTATATTGTATTATATTGTGTCACTGGAGCTTTTCTCACTGGGCCACTGCTGAAAGGGGTTCTACATCCAGTCAACAAATGAGGATAGATAAGACAGACAGATAGATACATTAAAATGTGTTATTAACAGATGTTTTTGGAGAAGGAATGGATGTTTCAGGATGTCAGAAATGTTATACAGCACTGAGGATATCATAACTGTAGCTCTGAATCATGGTAAATTAAAACAGTTTTTTAACAAGTAAAGCTTTTTGCCCTACTTATTTAGTACAAATCATGTTCTCATATTTAAAATAAAAAGGAAACACCACATAATGAAAGGTAAGAAAATAAATAAAATTAACAAAATACTTAAAACAATCTTACTTTCTCTTTTTTCAGATATAGTCAGAAAGAAAATAAAGTTCAAGCAATAAAGTAATAGCAATAAAGTGTGGTCTGACACTTAGTACAACGTTTTAAGGCTACATGCTGCTAATGTAATTTCAATTGGCTTGAGCAGATCACTTAACCAGGCAGTGCTCCCAGGGTGAATAAGAAAAAGGTCTATAGAGATTGGTGCTTTGCTTTGATTGCTGCATTCAAATAAATAATATCAAATTAAAAAACATATTTTGCAATATTACATTAATATACTAATTAATATTTCATGATTTTTTTGTTTATAAATAAACTTTACAAATGTCTTTTATTCCTGCAGATATAGTAATTGCATAAAATTTGAGGGTCAGGTGTCATCTTTCAGCCACATTTGTGATATAGCCAATATATGTGGATTTTCACCTAGTAACCATGCCTCCATGTTAGTCCAGTTGTTGGTAAGACTGCATGCAATTTAAGATCTTTGTGTTTACTGGAGTTATAGGTAGAATGAAAGCTCTGAGCATGGGATAGAGTTGGTCAAGGTTTTAGTTTGAATATCTCCAGATTGAATCACTTTTTAAAGGAGATAGTACAGTTTAGAGAGAGACGCCGTAATACTTTTATTAGATTAACTGATGTATTAGGAGATGGGCTTGTATAACAACATGCCTCCTGTAGATGTAAGTGAACTTAATAATGTATTTATTGAGCAGGGGGGAGTGGGAGAGAGAGAGACTACTGCAAAGGGTGCTACAAAACGGAGGCGAGTCTGTGATAGAGCAAATCTCCACATAAATATATCAAAGTTATATTGAAAGAATGTTACTAGCCAGCTCTATGTCATGAACAACATGTTTGTTCTACCACTGACTCCTCCACCATCCTTTAGTAAATCTCAGGAAGGCTGCTTATCAGTAATTAAGGATAGGCACACTTCTATTGCCTTTGTGTTGAAGAAATATGACAGTGGGAATACTAGTGCCACATCACATTAGTGGCAATGCATCTTCCAGAATCATAGAGCTTGTATACTTGACAATAGCCTTATGACATTGACACTGATGACAATGTCTAAGAGGACAGGTACCTTGCATATAGGACATACCTTCAATGAACACATGCACATCCAGAAAAATGCAAAGTAGAATCTGTGCTCACCATCTCCAGACAGTGCAGATAGAAGCTTTGATTTATTCTTACTATTTTAGAGCCATATGTTTACATCAGTTTTGGTGGTGGTGCTGCGGTAGCGTTGTTGCCTCACAGTAAGACGTTGTCTTGTTCAGTTCTCAGCTAGAGCATCTTCTGTGTGGAGACATGCGTCAATGGGCATACTTTTGCTGAAGGTTGTGCATCAGGGCTGGCAACTCGGCACGTAAAAATCTACTGCCAATCATTAGTGGACTGGAGTTCCGCTGTGGCGACCCCTAACTGGAAAAAGGCAAAAGATACAACAGCAACAACAACAACATGTTTACATCAGTTTTTCTCTTCTGCAAGTCTACAAAGGACACTACTTAAAGAGCAAAACAGCTAATTAGACATGACCTTTGTGCCCCTATTTGAGTAAATTATTCCCACTTCACAGATGTGCTAGATTTCCTCCTCTCCACATACATCTGCTACCACAGAAGAATGGAGTCGTTATCTGCAGTTATATGCAGCTTCAGATCTCTACATATGAATTCATAGGTAACTGAATTATTTTGATGGCCAACTTTCAAGGACTCTTACTGAGGTCAGTGGCCTCCTTGAAGCTACTGAGAAGCTGTATGTTTAAAAGAAATATGAAATGGGATCTCTGTGAGGGTCATGGATGAGCTACTGATACCTGCACCATTGTTACTCATATGCTTCAGACATAACTTTGATTTAGGCCTAAGCTACTCACAGTTAAAAGTCCATGTTTCAATGATATTTAGTTTAAAATGGACTTTTCTAGTAAAGCTTAACCTTATAGAGCATTTCTAAAAGAATTTTCATTTGTAATCCTTTCTTATACATATGGCACAAATTATAGACTTTAATTCTGCATTGGTAAAACTGAACTTACTCTCTTTCTAACTGCCTACTTTAATGAAACTAACATTTATCTCTTGAAATTGTTTCTTTCCCTGCTAACAGAGGCCTCTTTAGAAACACAGGCTTTCATGGATCATAATCCTATCTAGCTTTCCATAATGATAATGCATCAGTTAGACCCAGTCCAAAATTCATATCCAATATAGTTCCAGTAGCCAGCCTTATGCCGTCTGGCATAGTAGACTGTTTGCATGAATGTCACCTATCTGACAATAAACTCAGTGACACACAGTAATGAAAATGCTACTGTCATTCCATGGTAGAGTTACTGTTAACTGTGATTTTTTGACTAATTCAGCTGCTCCCATCTAACTTGGGAAATGATACATCAAAGTCAGCAATGTTCACCCTAGCATAAACCAATCAATTTATTGTGTTCATTCCAGTAATAAGGCAATGCCAAGCTCCATTAAATTTGTTTTAATTCTATATCATTTTTAAATCTTTCTTGCATTTTATTAACTGCTTTTTGTACATTTATAATTTTACTTTTCCAAACTTAAGCATAATATCCTTATACCAAAATTTTCTTATCAGAAATCTCTCATTCCATGGTAATTTCTACCTATTAAGTTTATCATAATGCACCTCTTTCATAAGATTTTTTTTCTCATCTCCCATAATTTCTTTTATTTAAATCTCATTGATTTCCCAACACAATCTTTTTTACAATAACCATGTTATACATTATCCAATACACATGCAATGAAGCCAAATAAACAACAGTTTTTAATCCTAATCCTCCTTCCTTAATAGCACAGTAAATTATTGTTCAACAGGATTTAAACTTGATCCCCATAAGAAAGAAAAATAATTTCTAACAAACATTTTTCCATATCCAAGGGAACATATGAACCTGAGCCATATGTCCTAATTTACCACAAATATATCTATGTACTAGATAAACTTTTTTAAATAAGATAACTTAAATGATTTTCACATACCAATTATTTGCTTAATACCTGGCATTAATCTTATTCATTACTTTCTAATAATGCTATCGCATCCATAATTAATTCCTAATAAACTAAATTCAAACTTAGTAAAATAAATATCTGCTATTCTTGCACTTTCACTAGATCCTGTACTTTTAAACTTAAGTATTATGTTTTAAACCAACTAATCCTAACCAATATTCTATTTTATATATAGCCTCCTTACCCAACCTTTTTTATTTGCTACAATAACAAAAACATCATAAGCCATATATAACAACATTTGTACAACACCACTAAAATATACTATACCATACTCCTTTCATCTGTCTTTCAGCATTTAAAATAACAGTAATCATAATTAATGCAATGAACCAATAAGCTGGCACCCCTGCTTTACATCCCTTTTGATATGTATTTCTTTACTAAACCACATATTAACTACTGTCTTAACATGTGACATTTCATGTACAGATCTAATGATTCTAGCAAACTTTTCCTTAAAATCATACAGTTCCCAAATTGTAATCATTTTGGCATGATTAACTCCATAATATGCTTTATCTAGATTATGTAACCAATTTGATATCTCTTCTGCTATCAATAATTTTTCTAGCTATCCTATTCAAAATTATTGATAAATCATTAGCACTGTGAATATAGAATGTAAAGCTGACAACCACAGCTAAAAGTCAGAATATTTATTTAGTAAAAGATAAGCACTTTCAGGCAAAAGCCCTTCATCAGATCTGCAAAACAACATTGAACATTTCAATTTAAAACACAATGTCTCCAATGCCGTCAGCAAATCAATCATCCTATTAATGACTCCTCCTTTAGTATAGGTTTTAAGGGAACAGCAACATTTAAACCATGCAGTCTATACTCTTGCAATCTTACCAACCATCTCATTTTACCCAAGTATCATTCACCAAGTCTCCATCTCTTTTATTTTCATATATTAACTGTAGAACCATAAAATGAAAAGTGTGTCCTGTATAGTCTGAAATGTGCTTCGCAAGTCCATTTTGATTATTACTTTTATGAATGTCATAAGCATGATGGAGTATTTGCCGCTTAAACATACAGTTTATTTTTCCAACATGCAAATTCTTGCAGTGATGGCAGCATGCAAGATATACTAGATTGCTGGATTGACAATCAGCATATGTCTAGGTTAAATTTTTATTCCTGTAACTAGATGAATAAAATAGCCGTTCTCCTAATATAATCACATGCTTTACAGCAGCAACAAGGATATATACCCATTCTATTAGATCTTATTCATTCTTTATTTCTAGCAACATATAACATAATTGTCTCCTTAAAGTTAAACTATTCTTAAAACAAAACCTCAGCATCTCTCCTACTACTTCCTTGATTGTATCATCAGAAGTTAAAATTCGCCAGTTCCTTATGACTGCTTCACAAACAGCACTAATATCACTAGAGTAGGTGAATGCTGCTCTGTTATATCTTCTATTAAATGCTTGTGTCTTCCTTGTTGTATTTTGCTGTCTTCTTTGTGATTAGTATGGTGTACCCCTAGAAGATACCTGTCTGATAATCTCATCTGCACAATCTTTAACTTCTGCTTTGTTATATCCTCTATTAATAAAATCTTGTCGTATTTGTTTTACTCATGTTTCAAAGTCAACTTCTCTTGTGTTAAGCCTGGATGTATGCAATAGTTGGCCCTTTACATATATATATATATATATATATATATATATATATATATATATATATATATACATACATATACATAGGTGTGTACTAGGCTAAAGGCTCTGGAGCCTTTCCAAGTCTAGCCCACAGAAGTGCCCTGGCATCATGCTGCCTGACTTTAGTTCCCAGTGC
This sequence comes from Protopterus annectens, assembly GCF_019279795.1. NCBI lineage: Eukaryota > Metazoa > Chordata > Ceratodontiformes > Protopteridae > Protopterus > Protopterus annectens. Next base: position 1,007,792,687 of record NC_056743.1, on the reverse strand, counting down.
CTCTATCAAGTACAGCCACCGCAGTGATCCCCAGGGTGAACTTTCGATTTCCCATCCACTCATCAAGATTTCTCTTGAAGAGGGCCAAGTGAGGTACTCTGCTTGACATGTATGGGAAGTCTATTCCAGAGCATGGGCAGTCTCTGGGTAATGAATTTGTCCCTTCAGCATGTTCTATTGATTGTGGTAATGAGGTTGAGGTCTCTGGAGCATGTGGTGTGGAGTGATTGGGATTTCTTTAGCTGTAGCATTTCTAACAGAGCTGGGTCAGACATGGCTTTGTAAGTCAAGCAGAGATTGCCTCTTAGTAGACAATATGAGACAGAGAATAGCTGGAGTTTTTTGAGTCTGTCCATGTAGGACATCTGTTTAAGGTCTAAGATCCTCTTCGTGAAGTACCTTTGTGACCTTTCTAGCTGTTGCATGTGTCTAGTGAGGTACATGTCAAATGGGGCATTATACTCAATGAATAGCCTAATGACGGAAGAGTAGAGACAGATGATAACCTCTTTCTTCCTGGATGCAAAACCCTTGGTAATGAGATGTGCCATATAGAAGGACTTTCTGACCATAGTGGCAATGTGGTGGTCGAAGGCGAGGTTATCATCCTGTGTCCCCAGATCTATTATAATGCCTTTAGTGTTCAGTGGGCTCCCATTGATGTGGTAATTAGTGGGAACTGAGTTTTCCCAAAGGGGATGATGATGCATTTTTTGGCATTAAGCTTAAGGCCATGGTTTCAACACCAATCATTGGTCTCAGTGAAGCCTTTCTGTAGGATGTCTACATCACCTGGGGAGTTAATGACTCCCAGCTTGCAGTCATCTATGAACATGGTCTGCCAGAGTCCCTCCATGTTGGCCTGGACTTCTGAGAAGTAGATGCCAAACAGGAGAGGACCCAGGGACGATCCCTGTGGGACTACACTCGTGACTGGTCGGCAGTCTTACTTGGAGTCCGCTACTTTCACATTGTGGGTTCCATCTGTGAGCCAATTTGCAACCCACCTAGTGATATAGGGGTTGATGCCTAGTTTGGTGAGTTTATCAATAATTCTTGAGTGGGGAATGTTATCAAAGGCCTTGGCCAGATCGAGATAGGTTGTATGAACTGCCTTGTCCTTATCCACAGCTCTGGTGACAGACTGAAAGAAGTCAACCAGGTTGAGCAGGCATGATCTACCTTTTACAAAACTAAATTGCGTGGTAGCTAGAGTTTGGAGATTCCCTATATCCTTGTTAATTAGATCTATGATGATGCGCTCCATAGCCTTACATATCAGACTCATCAGGCTAATGGGGTGCTAATTCCCAGGGTCTGTAGTCGCGCCCCCTTTATGCAGGGGGGATGACTGTAGCAGTGCACCATTCAGTAAGGACAAAGCCGGAGGTGAGGCTGTGATTAAGCAGGGCACACAGATGTGGTGCCATTTCACTTTGTAGTTCATGTAGAACACATCCAGGGATATTGTCGGGTCCCATGGAAGCTGTATTCTTGGCCTTGGACAATGCAGCTTTGACCTGTGCTGCAGTAATGCTGGGTGACCAGCATTCCTCTGGTATTGTGATTGCTCCTTTGGGGGGGAGAGGTAAAGTTGGCACTTAATCTGTCGGCCAGTATGTTGGCAATATCTGTTGGCTCAGTATAGGAGGTAACATTGTGCAGTAACTCAGAGCAAACCTGGGTATTGCCATGGAGATTCTTGATATAACTATAGAAGACTTTGTGGTTGTTTTTAGTGTCTGCCACAATTCTGCCTTCATAGCTGGCTTTAGAGGCTTTGAGGAGGGATCTTAACTTTTTGAGGTTAATAAGTGAGTTTTTCCAGTCTTGGGACTTCACCTTTTTCTGCAACAGTTTCTTCCTTCTGTTGTAGAGTTTATTAATGGCAGGGGACCACCACATTGGCTTCCTTTTTTGGAGGAGAGCATCTTGGTTCTGTTGGGTATGGCTAGTTCCATACATTTATGTATGTGTTCGTACAGTGCACTGGTGTATGATTTGGCAGTCATGCATCTATTTTCCATTGAGATGGGTGCCATGAAGTTAGCCACCTTTATTTTTAGGAGCCCAAAGTCAGCTTTGGAGAAGTTTTTCATGGTGGTTACCTTTGCGGGGGATGTAGGTGAGATGTGGATTTCCATGGTGATTAGTTTGTGGTCGGATCTAACCAGGGAGGAACTGAGTATTGGTGTAGAACAATGGTTGTCAATGTTAGTAATAACCAGGTCAAGGATATTGCTTCCTCTAGTGGGGGTAAAAATGAGCTGGTCCAGGACATTGAAACTGATGAATTCCAGGAAGCGTTGGGCCAGTCTATTTTTGTATGAGTAATTTTCCCAGTTGATGGAGGGGTATTTGAAGTCACCTAGTATGACAGTGTTTGGCTGGACCCTAATAGTTTCCAGGGTGCTTAGGAATGTGGAGTGAGAGACTTGGGGCATGGTTGGGGACCTATAGCAGGCTACAACCTGAATTTACCCAATGTTAGTTGTACCTGAAATATTTCAAATGCGTTAGGCTGGGCTACTTGTCTGGAGGTGTGCATATCCTTTATGAATATGGAGATACCACCACCTTTGGTCCATGTTCTGGGGCCGAAAGGTGTGGAATAAGTTATAGCCTGGTAGTGCAGGGGTGATTTCTGCTGCTTTAAACCATGAAGGATGCATGCTAGTTCGATAGAGTAGTGTGTTTCTATAGCAATCTTTTGTATACAGCTGTCTGTATATTCTTCCTTGTGCATCAATGCCAACACTTACATCCACAAAGTTCACTTTGCACTGAGAATAATCAGCTGTAAATCTGAGACACATTGTAGTTCCATTTAAATAAGAAATACATTTTTCCAACTCTGTTAACTGACCATCCCAAAGAAGGAAGATATCATCCATAAATCTTTTGTAATATTTTAAGCTATCCGAGAACCGATGCTGGCCCATTACATATTTGCCCTCCCATTGAGCCATAACCATATTTGCATAGCTATTGGCACAACTCATGCCCATAGCTATGCCGAATATTTGAAGATAAAGGTTGTCTTTCAACATAAAAACATTAATCAAGGACAATTTCCAGTAACATACAAATTAGCAGAATCATATTAGAATCATAATCACTATTTCTTGTTAAAAATCGTCTCATCACTTCAATCCCTTCTTCATTCAGGATTACTGTAAACAAAGTACATACATCTAACATTACCACATAACCTCTCATATGTAATCAACTCTTGGTGCATTCATAAAGAGTTGTTAACAATTGCTGTGTATCTTTAAGTACAGTTTCTGTTCTATTTAGGACCATACAGCGTTTTTTCTCTATGAAAATGGGCAATAGTGCTGTTGACCAGTCATGTAGGATTTGTTATTAGGATGACTGATTTGCTCATGGCATTGGATACATTGTGTTTTAAATTGAATTTTTAATGTTGCTTTGTAGATCTGATAAAGGGCTTTTGCTTGAAAGTGCTTATCTTTTACGAAATAAATATTTTGACTTTTAGCTGTGGTTGTCAGTTTTACGTTCTATATTCACAGTTTTTATATTTGTTTTTATATTTGTAGTGAATGGACTTTTAGGCTGCCTGCTGTATTTTTTGCTTTTCTGTTTTAATTACTGTGATAAGAAAGTGGAACATGGCTGAAGATTTTAACTTAGAACTGGATTACAATCCGGGAAAACCACTGTTGGAAAAACAAACGGATCGACCGAAGAGGATGATACAAGTGCAACAAAATCCCCTTATTATCCTGAATCGTGGTGTAACTATACATGTTCAGGATAATATGCAATTGGACATAGAAGCTTTCTCTATGGAATCAAAACATTTGGATAATAAGTTATTTAAATTGAAGAGATTGCATTTGCAGCACCTTCATTTAAAAGCCTGTCTACACTACAGAATCATTCCTAGAGGGCTGAGAGTACTTCATATACCTACCTATGGAGAGGTATATAAGGTGTATCCAGATTTATTAAAGAAGTAGCTGTTGCGACCCTCCCCTCGACCAGTAATCAAGGAGCCTCAATCTTCACCACTAACACCAGTGAGGGACGTTGACTGGGAGGATAACAGGTACACACACATTATCTCCAGATGCAGCTATCTGCATCAATCACAATCAAGCACAATTTACCTTAAGAGCACACAGGGAACACAGTCAGTCTGGAGGCTGGTTGCTCTCTCTTTCTCCAGATCCCCAGTAAGACTCCCCACTGGCATAGCTATAGAGTTGAGTCCTTAGCCAGAGTCCCAAGCCAAGTTCTCCAACACTCTTTCTCTCCAACCAGTGCTTCGTGTACCTGCCCAAGTAGCTGACACACACACACACACACACACACACACACACACACACACACACATCTGGGAAAGGCTGGCACAAGATTACTAGCTATGCCCCCTTTTGCCCAGACTATAAGGTAGTTATCCCTGCCACCAGAACACCTCACCAGCTGCTTTAAGGCTCTTAACAATGGGTGTCCAATTTTACTGTGTAATATTAATACTCATAGTAGTTTGACCAACAGCAAGGCTATTAGGAGTGCCTCACACAGTGTCACAAAATAAATATACAAATACTCTCAAAACCACAATATCTCAAAGGATCAGCCACAATGAAAGGTTTAAATATGTTTAATAATACATAATAAAAAAAACATGAACATACTAGGTACATATTTACAGTTTCAGAGTTCAAATCACAGGAAATATTTAAAATAACATTGAAGGACAGGCTCAGACAAATGAAGAAAAACAATATCTAAACTAAGCTTCACTATATTCCTGACTGAATCTAAGAGAGTTATTATTCCCTGCTTATTTAATAGAGCAAGGCAGATGATGTGGTGAATGGTCCTTCTTGCTGTCAGGCCCAAGACAGAATACAGAATGCTCAGTCTCACTAAGAGACATCTCAACATACTATCTAGGATATTACTTTTGCAGAATGAAATCACTTCTGGTCATCTGACTTCTAGTTCCCAAGCAAATCCCTATTGCTGGAAGCTGGCAGGATTAACACCTATCTATAAATAAAAATACACACACAAGGGCTTTCCTCAGATTTGCAGCAGGTGTTGAAGTCATAAAACAATTTCATACCTCCATGCTTCCAGAGTAGTAATTAGCTCACCCCAAAGACAATGCTGAAAGCTTCCTAGTACAGAATTTGTGTCTGTGGCTGCAATGAAATCTGTGAGATAGCATCTTTATGTCCTAATTCATAAAGTTATTTAATTTCATATATACTTTATAAAGTTTGCTGGACTGAGGTTAACCTTCTGTCTGCCAGTTTCCTCTGTTAAAACATATACATTTAAACAGTTACAATAGTGCATGTGTCTCCAGTAGGGCACACTGTTGATATATTTCAAATGCAAGCACTTTACAAATACCTTTTCAGCACAAACATCTGTACACATCAGTTTGATATACACAAGACATACAGTTCTGATACATTTGTAACACAAGTATCTTGTATAAATCAGTTTTTTTTATTTTTATTTATTTAACATTTGTTGACCGGGAATGTCCGACTAGGTTCCACAGAGCCTGTTTTCAGCGGAGGCCCGGGGAGAAATGCTCCAGACAGTTTGATATTCACAAATGACATATAATTATTTACAAAATTCCAGCTAGCTGTGCTGGCAGCCCCTCCTATCATCTGTGGCAAAACATTACATTTGGAGTTAAGTTATAACTACATTTATTTACTTATAGACTTTTTTAGTACAATGGAAAAGGAACTAACTGACGTACTTCAAGAAGAACTGTCTAGTAAGCACACTACAAACTTATATTTTTAACAAGACTAGACACAGTATATGACAATGTATCTGTTTATGATTCCAAGCTGCAACAGTTAAAGAAAAAGACATTAGAGCATGACTTTCAAGATTTTAGAAATGATAACATTTTACATTCTGCTCATTTGTATGCCTTCTTGTAAATCATTAGTACATTTATTTATTTGTCTTTGTTGACTGGGTAAAATGCATTTCCAGCGAAGGTTCGGGGAGAAAAGCTCCAGATTTAAATTACACATAATATACATTTAAAATTGCAGAGTAAAACATCTGTACATGAGCTTATTTACATGATTTTTAAATATGTATTATGTGGACATAGCATTTTAACACAAAAAATAAGGTTATGTTCTCATCATAACTATGCATCTGTGTTGTCTATTTTCATTCTTCCTCAACTACAGGCTTATGGATCCAACCTCAGATCCAACTTGTCCACATTTACTTCACTCTCAGATCCAACTCTTGAGATACTCTCTTTACCCATAATGCTGCAGTCTACTTGCAATATCTCAGATCAAGTTTGCTGCCTTATAAGCATAGATAGGACTAACTATAAATTAACACAAAAGTAAGGCTAGTACTAGAAGACTGGGGCTCAAACCTGGGACAAAGGTTCCACAACAACAACAAAGTCTTTCTAGGTGCTAAACTGAAGGGGGGTGGAGGATGGGGAGCTGAGAAAAAATGAAAATGGACAACATAGATGCATAGTTATGGTGAGTGTATAACCTTAATATCTGATGTTGCCCTTTTTATCCGTTCATCAACTATTGGAACACAGTCCTCATCTACGTGAACCTTGGGTGGTCCTCATGGAAGGATATTCCAGAGTACTGCAGAACCAAAGGCAGCCCTGTTTCTGGAAGTCAAATCCAATTTACAATAAAGGTATGAGCATTAGATAAGGTAGCTGTTGCAAAATGTCAATAGAAGATTTAGACAAGAATGTGGATGATGTAGCCATGGACCTGGTGCAGTGTGCTTTAGGAGACCAAAGGAAATGCAATCAGTCACCCATTTGGCTAAGGTAGTTTTAGAAGCTGGTAAACAATTTGTTTGGGGAGAAAGAGACAAACAATTGCTCTGCCTTTCTGAAATCTTTCATTCTATGGAGATAAAAATGGAGTTGTCTATGTACATCCAAAAGATGAAACATATATTCACCTTTGTTAGCAAAGTTTGGAAAGAAAACAGGCAAATTAATGGTTTGATTAGTATTCGTCTCTGAGGGCACTTTAGGCAAGAAGGAAGGATTGGTCCATAAGATAACCCTGTCTTTGTGGAAGATGACAAATTGAGATTTGGAAGAGAGCCTGGAGTTCAGAAACTCATCGCACAGATGTAATGGTCACCAGAAAGCCAGTTTTCCAGGATAAAAATGTTAAATCAAAGGGGCTCTGAGTTAAACCTTGCAGCACAACTGTCAAATCCCAGGGTGGTGGTGGGATCCTTCACTGGGGAACCTAAACAAACATGTACCCTTAATAAAAGGCTTGCACAATTTTGAAGAAGCATTTTTGCCTGAATGAAAATTAGATACTGCTGCCAAAAGCACTTTGATAGTAGAGAAACTAGCTTATTAAAAACAGACGTATAAACTCTAGGACAGCAGAAGTAGGAGAAGTCTAGGGATCCAATTCTCTCTGGAGAGCCCAAATAGAAAATCTTTTCCATTTTCTTTTGTAGATCTTCCTGGTAGAGGCCTTGTGGGAAGATAGCAGTATCTGTCGGACTGGGGGGAAAACCTGGGCTGTCTAACTATCAAAGGAATTGGAGAAACCATGCAACCAACTTGAGGCCTGGAATGTCCAGGTGATCCATCCCTGTGGGATGAGACAGAAGGTCTGGACAGGGGAAGAGCATCCAGGGTGAATATAGGAGGTGAGACCAAAGAAAAAGGAACCATGCTTGAAGAGGCCAAAAGGGGGCAATGAGGATAAATGTGCTCTTCAACCAAACTACCTTGTGTAAGAATTTAGGAATTAGAGGTGCTGGGGATAAGCATAAAGGAGACCAGAGGGCCAAATGTGGACTAGAACATCTCTTGGTGACTACCCAGGAGGGGGAATTACAGCAAAGAACCTGCTCCACTTGTGGTGAGATGCAAAGAGATCTCAGCAATGTTGACCCTGTCAATGGAAAATCCTCTCTGCCAAGTATTGATTGAGGAATCACTCATGAGGCATCAGAATGGACCTGCTGAGTTTGTCCATTAGCATGTTGGATTTCCATGTGTGTTTCCATAAGAAAGCGGCTGGAGGAGATCTTCCACTACAACACTCTCATTGCCTCTCAAAAAAGGTTGGGACACCCCTGTTTGTTGATGTACCAAACTACAGAGATGATGGCCTGAAATGCAATCATCCCAAGGAGAAGGGTGTCCTGGAAGACCTGCAATGCTAGGAGGACCTCTCTCATCTCTAGGACATTGATGTGTGAATTGGACTCTTCTGGGGACATTGTGACTTGGACCGTCCATCCCAAGAAATGCCCCCTATCCCAATTAGGAGATGTCAATGGTTACAGTGGCTACTGGGGTGGAAGAACAACAGGGCAGCCTTGGGAAACTTCATTCAACTGAATCCATCAATGTAGGCGGCATACCTCTCAACCTGGAAACATCAAAAATCTGGACAAAGGCCCTTGAAAAGTAGGTACAACTGGAACAAAAATATGGATGCTGATTAACATAAAACTTGCATACATAATTATGTAACCCTACCCACTCTGATGGAATTATGGGATACCAACATTCAAAACCAAATTGAACAGACAAAATATTAAACAGAAAATATAACCAGAACAATAGTGTTTTATTTATATTAACATCTGAGTTTGTATCAAACTTTGAACTTGTATAAAACTAAAATACAATTTTGTTTTATAAAAATAAATTAAGTGCCGCCATCATTAATGCAGTGGAACAAGGTACAGTGTTTAATACTGTTGTCTTCTGGTCTCTGGATGTAGTGGGAGTGCAGTCTGTATGATTCCCCCCTGTATCCATGTGGGTTTTCCCTGGGTACCCCAGTTTCTTTCTATATTCTAAAGATAATCAATATAAGTTGGCTACTTTCATTACTGTACTGTTATCTGGTTTACACTGCACAGCCTGCCTGCCTTTACATGGATGGCTATCAAACTGTTCTCTGGTTTGCATTGCAGAGCCCACCTTCCAAGTAAGTGCAGTCTGGCTTCAGAGGATTAATCCACTCACAAAAATAAATAAATACACCCCCCCCCAAAAAAAAAATAGTCTAAAGCAGACCACCATTGCCAAAAGTACACTTGGACGGCTAGAAGAAAGGATGACTGGTGGCAAATGTCCAACATCCAAAAAAGTATTTAATTTCTATGGTGTGTATGTATATGTGTGGGTATACACACACATTTTTGTCTAAATACAGTTAAAACTAGGTAACAAATGTTAGTTTAAACAGAAAACAGCAAATAAAACAAAGGTAAATATTATTTTATAATTAAACTTAGAAAGAAAAACATTAAGAAAGCAATCATTATTTTTTTCCATTTAAGCAATGGCGCAATTTCTACCAGATTAAAAAGGGACCTGGGTGCTTTATGCAACTCGTCCATACTAAACTAGGTGACCCTGTAGGACCCTTAGTGTGCCGCTTAATTAACAGGATTTAAGTGCTTTTCAAGAATAAAATATCCCATTGCTGCTCAACGTTTCTGTAAATGCACCAAAAGCAAGTTCTTTTTCATGGTGCTTTCTATGCTGGGCCTTGCAAATTAAATAATGATAATGGTAACAAAGTGTGTTCCTCTCATTTAATGTCGTAGCCACTGCACTACTTTTGCATTCCTTTGGAAGGCTACTACTGCACAAACTTTCTTAGAAAACTAGACACTACATTTTCCACAGTCCAGCAATAGCTGTCTTCTATGTTCTGAGTTAAGAAAGACAAAACCATGCAGGATTTAAAAAAAGTTCAGCTTCTAATCCCAGTGGTGGAATTAGCAATCACCACAAAAGCCTGTCCTGTCATATTTACTACATATTTTTCCTCATCCCTCTCAATGCAGCATATTTATCACAATGTATGCATGATGGCAGACATATCAACCTTGTCTCCATATGCCATTAACTTCTTTAGTACTTGTAGAAAAGACAGAAGTTAGATGCATACAGATCAATGAATGTTCTAACCTTTCTATCATTCTGTTATTCCAGAAAGCAGTTTTTCTAAACTGGCCCTAGGTGTTTGTGGTGTTCCCTCCGGTGGAGGGCTGGGCATAGGGCTAGTAAACCGACACCTTAAAAACTGTAACTGCTACAGAAACAAGTGCCTGATGTGCTGAATGGCATGCAACAAATGAGAGAGAGGTTTTCCATCTGGCTGGCAAATTCAAGCTTCAGTTGCTCAAAAATTGAATACTGTAATTTCTAAACATTAACACTTTACATACCAGTACTAACAGACTATTATTTTCCTGCAATTCAGTGCAGATTCTCATATTTGCTTCCCACAATTCTAACCATTTTAATAAAGGCAATAAGAAAATTTGGTAAGGAATGATTCAAGGTCAGCACATGCACAACTATCAAAAACGTTAATTCCTTAACTTGAGAGGTACCATCGTTTCTGATTTGCTGCAATCACAATTTTTATTATTGCTTATTTGTGAGCTGTGTGAGTAAACTAGCCTGTTTTCCCTCTTAAAACGATCAAGGATAATTCAGAGCTGTGGGAGTGAGAGGACGGATGGAAGGAAGTTGACTATATTGTTTCTGTAAACCAAAGATGGTGGATAAAAAGAAGCTTTCTATGAGCCACAAAGATCACGTGGAGCAAAAGAGCGGCAAGGCAGTAGGGTTGTGTGTGTTGCCTCTTTCCAAGCATCAAGGTGGAGCTATAAGTGGCTTTACTCACAACTACACACTTATCCAACGAGTCACGACCAAATGTAAATAATCCATGAAATTTATATAGCATCCCACAGCCTTTGCATTTCACTAAAAAAATAAAATAAATCTGGAAATGTGTTGCATTTCTATTTGAAAAGCTGCATGCTTAAGCCTTAGATTGCTGGAATACTCAGAAGACAACCACAGCCAGCAATTCCAGATTTCTTAGCCACATCTTGTATTGGTAGCGTGTACTATTATTATTTGGGAAGGAAGTCGCATGTAAAAAAGGGTTGTAAAGAGAGCATATAAAAGGTGAAAACATGCCAATGTATTAAAACAGTGTTACCTAAGTATCCGCAAACCTCATAGTTCACTACTTCACTCAACTGCCCTGTCTCGAAAAAAGTCCAAACTCCAATCACAGTAACAACTCTCAGGTTAGATACTAATTACAATTATGTTTCTTCCAGTTATAAAACACAACCAGTTAAACAGTAAAGCACAAGCCCATTCACCGATCAATTAATTGTAATTATTTAAAAAAAACACCACACACGTTTATTCAAAAACACAGAACTCACACCAATCTGTTCATGTGTTCAATTACACAAATTCTACCTAACCAAAACTTAAGGGGGGCTTCAGAGCCGAAAAGCACTCATCGTACTCCCGCCAGCCAAGGCTGTACATGCCAAACCCAGTTCTTTTACAGTGGATTAGGCCCCAAAGCACCAGTTATTTGGCCAAAAAGCAGTAACTATCTCATTAACCCAAATTCACCTTCACCCCCCCCCTTTCCGGCTCGCTGCTGAGTCAAGGTGTATTGCGCACTCCCATGTTCCACTCCAGGTTTTCGTACTTTCACAGACTTGGCTAGGAACATTATGATATATATATTTTTTTATCCTTATCAACTTTAGGGACTGTGTTGGCAAAAGTATGATGATTAGGCACTTCTACAGTATATTGCAGTGGCACAGTCAGTGTATACATTATGTTGCAGTGGCACACTCAATATTTACCAGACTATGTACGGGTAAGTGGTCAGGACCTATTGGGCCCCTTTCAGCCACAATCTAGTTACTATGAGAAATGTCTCTCAAGTGTACTTCATTAAAGAGGAACAAAACTTATTTTGGGCCTTAAAAAGTCGAGCAACAGATAACTTCTGAAAATATATGCTATTTCACTTTCCCCATATCCTCGCTTGTTGGTTGACTGTGCTGCACGTCACTTGTGGGTGGGCTGTGCTGCAGCTGTAAACAACTGAATTTTGTTTTTATTTTTAAAACTCCCAAGTCTTTGAGTCTGTCAGGCAGTCATTCACTGCCTCAAAAAGCAGACTTCAGCCATAACTTAAAATTGTAAATAAAAATACAAACAAAAAAAAAATTAGGAACTGAAGGGGCCACTCAGGAATGCGTGGCACCCCATTATTTTGTCCTCAAAACCAGTAAATAGTGAGGAATTCAGTACGGTTGAGAGGTATGGTAGATGGTCTTTGCATGCTCGTGTGAAGAATTACCATTTCAACTGCTTAGAGTCCATTGAGGAATCTGCATGTAAAAACAGGCCATAGTAACCAAGGTTATGGCTGCTCCCATTGACCAGAAGTACTCAATAATAAGTCTGGCTAGGGGAGAAGGGTGTGCAATAACTTACTCCACTTGACACTTGGAAGGCAGGCTACCTGACTGACTGCGTTCAGCTGAGCACCTATGAACTCCAGGCTCTGAATGGGTTGAAGATGAGGCTTGCAGATGTTGACTGAAATGCCTCAGGATCAACATAACTGGAGCAAGTAGTCCCTGGATTTCTCTAGAAGATGCCTGGTTGGGGCAGTGAGGAGCCAATCATCTAGGTATGGAAACACTTGGAATCCCATCAGTCTCAAGTGAGCTGCTGCCACTGTCATATATTTGGTAAACACCCTGTGGGCTATAGTGAGGCCAAAGGGCAGGGCTCTGAACTAGCGGTATCTGTGAGTGGTCCCCAGCCAAAAGTGTGAAAATCTTTGGGATCATCTATTCATCCTGATGTGACAGTGCACATCCTGAAAATCAATACAGCACATCCAGTTGTCCTTGCATAGAAATGGCAGAATGGACTGAAACATGATCATTTGGAACTTTGACTTCTTTACAAACTGATTCAGTTTGCTTAGGTCTAGAATTGTCTCAGTTTCCCTGTTTTCTTTGGCACTAAAAAGAATACTGAGTAAGTACCGAATCCTTTCTGATCTGGTGGGACCTCCTGGATGACTCTTTTGTCTAGCAGCCTTTGAATTTCTAGAGCTGCTGCCTCCTTCTGACTACATGGAATTTTTTTTGGGGGGGGATCTGTGAAAATGGTATGAGAACCTCAGGGTATGATTTTTAGCACTCAAGTATCTTTCATTATTAATGCCTAGGTGTCTGGGTGCAGTGACAAGCACCACTAATTGCCTCTAGAGGTCGGCAGTTGGTCAACCTTTCAGGACTGCTGAAAGGGTTTATCCAAAAAAGGAGTCTTGGAAAACCTGGTTCTGTGGGCCTCCATTGCCACGAGGACAACATCTTCCATTAGAACTTCCCCACTGCCTCACGGGATCTTGGAAATTCCATCCTGTTCACTCTGGGGAAAGCATTTCCTTAACAGTGGTGCCAAACAAAGATGATCCATCAAAAGTAGCACTGATGAATGAAGATGAATGAAGACTTGAAAGGCTCTGCAAAGTTGTACAAATGCATCTAGGCATGTCTCCTAATAACTATGCTTGAACCAGCTGCCTGTAAGATACTCTGAGCAGCATGATAAATTAACCTCATAGACACATTAGAGATGGATAGAAGAGTGGCCATTTGTGAAGAACACATCTTATAGTCCTCCATCGACAAGGTCTTGGAGAGGGATTTGGAAAGCTCTTTAGTCAAATCCCGCTGCAGCTTAGTGAAATTTGCCAAGTAGTTCAGTGACTGTAAAGCAAATGTTGCTGAGGCAAAAATGTGCTTTCTGAACTCTCTGTTAGTGGGGTGGACACTGTGGCTGCCGCCACAACCATGGCAACAACATGAACTCCCTTGCTCTAGTGTGGATTGCCATTGGGGGGGCAAGAACTTATCAGGACAGTGAGGAATGGTCTCTACAGTATCTGGTTCCTTCCATGCCCAGTGAGAGACTAGAAGGATAAGATCATCAGCAAGGAGAGTCACCCAAGACATAGATGGGCCAGACCCAAAAGCTTCCAGGAACATTGACTCCTCATGGGAAGGGGAATCACAGTACCATCCATCTTTCTGCTTGAGAATTTTTAAGATGTCTCCAAAGGAGATGTCATCTGGTGAAGATTAGGGGACCCCTTCCCTTCATTGAAGTCAGTGTCTTCAGTGAGAGACTCAAGAGGGGACTCTATGTGTCTCTTCTTGCATATTCCCTTATAGGCAGCCTCTTCAGTGGGATGGTCTGGAGAGGTGTCTGAAGAGAGGGGAAAGTCTTTGAAGGGAACTGTCTGGATGCTTGATGGGGCTGGTTGCCCATGTGTGATAGGTCTGAAAGGATCAGAGCTCAGACCCAATGCCAGCAGGGCTGTAAGATCTGAAGAGTAGAGAGTAGTCATGTCACTCAGATGAGAGAAGCCCCTCTCCACCACCTTGAAAGCAGAAAGACCAGGAGAAGCCTTAGCTGGCTGCACCACAGTCAAAGCTCCAGATGCTATCATGCACTGACCCTGCCCAGAGTCGTGCCTCTAAGGGGAAGTTGGACCCGAGCTGTCCAATGCCAAAGCACCAAAGGGCGCAATGACTCTGACAACCTCAGAGTGTAACCCAGCCCTCTGGACCAAGCACTGATATTTCAGCTCTGAGACTCATTCTGGTCAAAGGAAAACTGTGTTGAAAAAGTCAGGGAAGACATCAGAGTCAAAGACCTAGCTGTCTTCGAATCTAACACTGACACTCTTGGGTTTCTTGTATCTGAAAGCTCTGAAATCGCTGGTCAAATCAGAGAAAGATAAATCACAGTGTATGAAGTAGAGGGGAGGCTCATGGATCTGATGGTAGACGGAGCCAGGATAACCCCCATATGAATCTGAGCTCTGAGGAACTTTCTCATTATCCTATCCATTTCAGCTTCAGAAAGGCTCCTAGAGGATCTAATGGAGGATACGGTAGACTGGGGCTGAGATTCTCTCCTTGGGGTCTCCTGAAGGAAAGGAGAATGGAGCCAAGGAGAGACAAGGACCAGAGAGAACCCTGGGGACTGGGCCCTTGAAAACTTAGAATGGGAAGCTGTCTACTCCACGGATGTTGGATCCAACTTTTTTCGCTTCAGTTCTGAGGGTGTCGGATTTGATTTCTTTTGAACTTTAGCAGGAGGCTTCAAAGAAGGAGGTGACTTAGGAGAGCAGGTTGGAGACCTCTTTCTTGATTCCTCACCTCAAAAGAGGCCTTTGATGTTTTCATGGGTCCCTTCAGCAGAAGAAAAGGAAGGTGGTAGCAAGCCCTTTAGGACCAGCTTGTTATGACAGTTGCTAAGTGCCCTGTAATTAAATCCTATGCAAATAGAGCAGTCTATATTTAAGTGTGAAGCACCCAGACAATAGACGCACTCCCTGTGGGGATCAGAATTAGGGATCCTAGCCCATAGGAAATGCATTACTTAAAACCAGTGGGTTTATCAGACATAATCATGTAAAAAGAAAAAAAAAAACCTTTTTTTTTAAAACCATCAACAATGGTAGGGTAGAGAGGTTACCCTATAAAGGGTGGAAAGAAAGAAGAAGGGAGGAAGAAAAGTACCAGCAATTGTACTGATAGCTACCCTAGGTAGAAAAAATAGAAGCAATAGGAAGGAAGCTAAGATTTAATCCACAACAGAAACTCATGAAACACTAGATAAGGAAGGAAAAAGTCTTGAGAAAATTTAAGACTATAAGAAAAAAGCAAGAAAACTGCACTCACTGAAAATAGAAGATACACCCCAAAGCTCTGAGAGAAGGATCTGCAGCGATATGGTGGGAAATGAGATTTGGGGTACTGTAGGTTGACCGGGGCATCATGGGTAAAGGAAGGAGCTTGAGAGTTGGATTCGAGAGTATAGTAAATGTGGCCAGGTCAGATCTGATACCCAATAGCTGATGAATGAAAGACAATGACAACATCAGATCAAAGAGAAATCAACATAAACTGACTAATTACTGAATAGAAAAATAAAATATAATAATAGTTCATGTATATTTAGCATGATGGCTTTAGGGAAAAGATCAAACTACGGTGTTTTTGAGATTAATCATAGTTTACAGCCAGACAAGTAGTAATGTAGCTTAAAATTGATGATAACAGAGGTATGAAAGGAGAAATTATGGAAATAAGCAGGAGGATAAATGGATAGAGGAAATTTGTAGTTAGTGGTGGGGTATAAGAGAAAGAGAGAGAGGAACAGTTTAGGTAATTAGTGCAGTATGAGAAGGAATAATACTGTACAAAACACTAAGAAGCAAAGTGGCTGTAAGGGATGGAGAAAGGTAATCTGAGTAAAGCTAGCCAGCTGAGCAGGAAGAACAGAGCCATCTTTGACATAGGTACTGTTTAAGCAAAGTTTTGAAACTATTTAAGTTGCATCCTTCCCGAGTACTGTAAATACCTTCTTTAATCATATATTTTAAATCCTACATAAATTCCTTTGCAAAATATTCCTAAAAATTGTATAAAAAGAAGATATGTCTTACCATAATGTTCCATCTGTGTTGTTCATCTTCTTTCATTCATCACTGATAGGTTTGGTTCCGAGCCCTCGGAACCGAGTTGTTTTTTTTTACCAAGCTCACACCAGCTAAAAAAAAACTCTTGAGCTAAGTTTCTACCCAGAATGCCCTTCTCTCTGTTACCTCAGATTGAGTTTGCTAGAGATAGAGAAGTAAAGCTGAGGCCACTTCTGCGCAAGTACCCTAGAACACCACTTGGACCCAAAGCATCCCCCAGGAGCCTTTGGAGGGGGAAGGAGGGTGGGAAGTGATGAATGAAAGAAGATGAACAACACAGATGGAATGTTATGGTAAGACATAAGTTCTTTATCTGATGTTGTTAATCTTCTTTACATTAATCACTGATGGGACAGAATCCCAAGCTACCTTGAGGTGCATGGGCGGCCCTTATGGAAGAACATTCCTGAGAACCATTGAGCCAAAGGCAGCTCTCCCTCTGGACACCAGGTCCAATTTGTAATGACTGATAAAGGTATGAGGTTTAGCCCAAGTAGCTGCTGTGCAGATGTCATCCATGGAAGCCCTGGAATGCAAAGCTACAGATGTTCCCATAGATCTAGTGGCGTGAGCTTTAACTTTTGGCATAGGTTCATTACTGAGTGAATAAATGAAACTTATGCAGTCCCTTCGCCATTTTGATAATGTAACCTTGGAAACAGCCTTTCCCATTCTGGGTCCAGAAAAGGAGAGGAAAAGCTGTTCAGATTTACGGATAGGTTTGGTCCTCTCTAAATAAAATCTTAATTGTCTATCTATGTCTAAAGAGTGAAGGCAGTACTCTCCTCTATTGGCAAAATTCAGAAAGAACACTGGTAGGTCAATGGTCTGGTTTATGTAGAATTCAGAAACAATTTTGGGGAGAAAGGATGAATTCATTCGAAGTGATACTCTGTCTTTATGAAAGACCAGATAGGGCCTCTTGATACATAATGCCTGCAGCTCTAAGACTCTTCTGGCAGATGTGATGGCTACCAAGAACAAGGATGTTCAAGACAAAAACTTTAGGTCACACTTCGCAGCAGGTTCGAAAGGTTTCTGTGTCAAAGACTGAAGGACTAGAGTGAGGTTCCATGGCTCCACGGGCTGTCTGAAAGGAGGCCTAATATGAGAAGTCCCCTTGAGAAAAGCCTTGTAAATACATAGAGAGATAAGAGGGGTGCCATCTATACCATTGTGGAAATTGCCACCAGATGTACTTGTACGGTAGAGGCAGAAGCTCCATTATCAAAAAACTTAGCCAAGTATTGAAGCACTGGAGTAACTGGAGATGAATACGGGTCTAGCATGTTATCCTTGGACCAGATGGAGAATCTTTTCCATTTATCCTGATATAGTCTTCTGGTGGACAGTTTATGAGAGGCCAGAATGATGTCTTGAACAGGCGAGGAGAGATTAGCTTGCCTGGCTAATAGTGGAAGTGGAGAAACCAAGCTGTCAGCTTGAGACTGGACTAATTTGGGTGACTCAGCCCTTGGGGGTGAGTAATCAGATCTGGTAGAGGGTCCAGAATCCATGGCAGGTATACTAGGTGAGGCCAAAGGAGGGGGAACCAAACTTGTCGGGGCCAGAATGGGGCTATGAGGATCACCTTTAGAAATTGTGGGATCAGAGGGTCAGAAGAATAAGCGTAAAGAAGTCCCGTGGATCAGAGCATCCCTATGTGACTCCCCTCCGGGGGAAGTAGGGCGAAATAGCTGCTGCACTTGGTGTTTGATGGAGAGATGAAAAGATCGCAGCAGGGCTGGGCCCATTGGCTGAAAATTGCTGATGCCACCTCGGGAATGAAGGACCACTCGTGAGGCATGAGGATGCATCTGCTCAGTTTGATGCAATCACTTTAGAGCTCCCCGGGATATGCGTTGGTATCAGAAAGCGGTTGGAAGCTATTGCCCACTGCCAAATTCTCATGGCTTCTTGACACAGGACACAGGGGGTAGGATTTGGTTCCTCCTTGCTTGTTGATATACCAGACCACTGACATATTGTCTGATTGAAGTGCAATTCTTCCAGATGGGAGAGTTGAATGGAAGGCCTGCAATACTAACAGCACAGCTCTCAGTTCCAGAACACTGATATGCAAGTGGGCCTCTGAGGCGGACCATGTGCCTTGGACAGTCTTTCCCTAGAAATGGCCCCCCCACCCGATCAGGGAAGCATCCGTGGTCACAATGGCTGTGGGCTGAGGAGGAGGTTGAAACAGACGACTTCAAATATCTACATCTTGCCTAATCCACTAAAGCAGGTCCTGTTTGCAGGAGATGGTTATTCGAATCTGGTAATCAAGGGGGTAATAGTTTGGGAACCATTGACACAGAAGGAGCCATTGCAGAATCCGCATATGTAGCTTTGCTAGAGGCACTATTGGGACTGATGCTGCCATAGAACCTAGGGCCTGAAAATTTTTCCTTGCAGTGACTGTAGTTTAAGAGAGTATCACCCGGAGTTGAATCCTCAATCGATGAAGTCTGTGAATTGGAAGTGATACTAGAAGGGACTGAGTATTGAACACTGCTCCAATGAACTCTATTTGCTGTGTAGGGATAAAGTTTGATTTCTCCCAATGTATCGTTATTCCAACAATTTTCCCAGGGAGAGAGAGTATAATGCAGTGCTGTTACCAGAAGATGCTCGGTGGGGGCGGTAAGGAGCCAGTCATCCAGATATGGAAACACCCAGAATCCTTTTAGTCTCAAGTGAGCTGCTACCACTGTCATGCATTTCATGAACATGCTGGGGACTACAGAGAGGCTGAACATCAGGGCACAGAATTAATGACTGGCTCCTAGATGGAAGAGAAGCAGACTCCTGGAGCGTTTGTCCATCTTGATCTCGTAATACACATCCCGGAGGTCTATACAGCACATCCAGTCACCTTCTCTCAAACAGGGGAGAATGGACTGAACTGTGACCATCCAGAATTTGATTTGGGTGACAGAGTTGCTTAAGCTGCTGAGATCCAGAATGGGTCTCCAGTCCCCTGTCTTTTTTGGCACCAAAGAGAATCTTGAGTAAAATCCAGATCCACGCTGGTCTGGTGGGACTGGTTGGATGACTCTTTTTGAGACAGCTTTATAATTTATGAAGCTGCTTCTTCCCTTTGACTGGGTGGAACGTCGGGAAGTTTTCTTGGAAATTTTGGCTGACAAGAAAGGGGAATGGTGTAACCTCTGGTGACAGATTGCCAGGCAGCTTGGTGCAGAGAGAAACAACCCCCATCTGCTCCCAGAGGTAAGCAATCGGGATGCTTCTCTGGAGTGCTGAAAAGGCTGACCAGAGAAAAAGTCCCTGGAGCCTTGGTTATGAGGACCCGCTCTGCCTCTGTAGGGGCATCTTCCAGAATTGTTACCCCCTCTGCCTCTGGGAGTATCATCACCATGTGTGGCACAGAAAGGACCCTGAGATTCCTTATGGCACATTTTTCTACTCCTCTGATTCCTTGAAAAGGTACATTGAGGGTTGGAAAACTGTAGGCTTTGGCAGATAGGGTTTTTCCATCTTGCTTGCACCTGGCTAGTGTGTCCTTCACTTTGGAGCCAAAAAGGGATGAAGCTTCGATGGGAGCATTCAGAAAGGAAGACTTGATGGGATCCGCGAGGTCACAAATGCACATCCAGGCATGATGCCTCATAACAATGCCCGAACCCGCTGCCCTAGTCACCCCTTTGGTCACATGTGACAGAACCTCATGGACGAGTTGAATACTGATTCCAGGGTTGCGAGCTTCGAGGCCACTTTATCTCTGACCTCATCAGACAACTGTCCTATGAGCTTCCCTGGGAGTTCAGAGATTAAGTCCCCCTGAAGCCTCATAAAATGTGCCAATTAATTCAGGGACTGTATATAGCAAAGGTTCCTGAAGCAAAAACAAGCTTCCCAAGTCTGTCCATCACCCAGGACTCCCTGTTGGGTGGGTGGACAGCGGGACTTTCCTCAGCCAAGTCCTTTTTCTTGTCCGCTGCCACCATCATAGCATCAACTGGTAACCCCTTTGGACCATTGCGGGTTCTCCTTGGAAGGGGAAAGAATTTTGTCTGGTCTCTCAGGGACTGCCTCAATAGAATCAGGGTTCTTCCAAGCGTGGTGCATGATGAGCTGGACAAGCTCGTCGGTAGGCGGGGTCACCCAAGAGGTAGAAGGCCGGGTGTGAAAAGCTTGCAGGAACACGGACTCCTTAGATAAAGGGTTGGAGGGTTTCCAACCACCTCTCTGCTTTAGCATTTCCAGGAAGTCTCTGTAGGAGACATCATCAGGATGTGACCGTGAGGACCCTTCACCATCATCGTAATCCATGTCTTCCATTAGGGACTCCTTGGGTGAGTCCATGTGCTTCCTCTTGCATTTCTTTCCAGGGGGCTCCTCAGTGGAATTCTCTGAGGAGGACTCGGAAGAGCGGGTTTCCTGAATAGGGGTGTCCTGCAGCTTTTTGCCCGGTGTCCCGGGAGGGTGGTCTGTGACAGCTGTAGCTCAGGGGATGAAAACTGGAGTTCCGACATCAAAGGAGTGCTGCCAGAAGCAAGAGCCCTCTCCATCGCGTGGAAGGCAGGCCCGGCCAAAGAGGGATGGGAGCCCAGAACCGAGAAAGACAACCTTGGGACCGGGGTTCACACCCTGCTCGATGAACCTGCTCCCACGGATGGAGCCTCAAGCAGGATTGGCATGGACGTGGCTATCGGCACCAAGGACGGAAACGAGGAGAGAGGCAGCTCCATACCTCAGACCGACATGCCCATCCCCCTATCCTCAGATTGAAGAAGGACCAGTTCAGGGGAACCGAAGACCAAAGTGGCAAACTTGGAGCTGGAGTGAGGTGCATCATAGGCGCCAAGATGATGGGATCAAGAAGGATGTCGGAGCAGAAGGCTTCGGAACCAAGAGGGTCGAAGGAGGAGTGTAAGATGGAGTCTGTGGAAAGGACAACCCAAGTCCTGCAGGTGGATGGGACTTAGAGAAAGAGGGAATCCCCCTGGCTAACAACAGCTGGTCTACAAGACGCACCATTTTATGTTCCGAAAGGCTCCTGGTGAATCTAGTGGATACTCCGGATAGAAAGTTAGGACGTTCGAGGAAGGGGCTATACGCTTGGCCCAGAAACAGATCACAGAAGGGGAGTATTGGGTCCATGGTGCAAGGTCTGCTGGCACTGATGTCTCTAATTTCAAGACCAGAAGTAAAGGGGTCAAGTTCAGTAAGGTCGGTACAACGCTCGGTGCCAAAGTGGCACTCGGAGCCAAAATGGTCAGTTCCAAAATGGAAACTAATGGCGTACTCGAAGGTGTACCCTGAGCCAACATGGCCACAGATGCCAAAGTTGAAAAAGGCGAAGTAAGGTCTATGATTGGTTCCAGAGGCAGAACCGGTGCTGAAACAGGCACTGGTATTGAAGGTTTCAAGATGGTCAGAGCCAAAGGAGATGGAGCTGAAGAGGCAGATTTATGCTCTGAAGACAACTTTGGGACCTTTGATTTGCTCTGATCACCTGATGGTGAAGAAGGAACAGAGTGGGATCTCTTTTTGTCCTTAGAAGGAGGGGTTGAGACCTCCATCGCAGAAATGGGCTCCGAGAAGGGAGACTTAAGTAACCCTTTTAGAATAAGTTTATTTTTGTGCTCATTAAAAGTGCGTCGACTAAAACTCTGACAATGTCACATGGAGGCTGCACTGAAAGATGAGGCACTCCCAAACAGTATACACAGTCATCATGAGAATCACTGTTAGGTAACTTGCCCTTACATGAAGTACAATGCTTAAACCCAGAAGTACCCTTCTTATCTGACATCTTGGTAGACAAGTACACCACAGGGCAACTGTATAATCCAACTATAATGAAGTCAACTCTATTCAAAAAGTCACAAATATAACAATACACTGTATATAGAGGAAGAGAGGGGAACACCTGAAAAAAGACAAAGCTAGAAGGTTAAACAGGAGAGACAATACCAACTATGGTATTGAAGAAATACCACAAAGGTAAGGGAGGAAGGCCGTACCAACAATGGTACTTGAAAGTTTACCAACAGTAACAATGGGTAGTGGGAAAATAGCAAGGTTAAGCAGAAGAAAATACACTAGAAATACTAATCGCTTAATAAAATATGAAGAAATCCAAACTTTTTCACACAAATATCAAAAAAGTTTCACTTAGCTGACAACTCGGCTGAAACACGGCTTTACGGCTATGTGGCAAATGAGATCTGAGGTAACAAGAAGAATAGCATTCTGGGTAGAAACTTAGCTTGAGAGTTTTTTTTGGCTGGCGCGAGCTTGGTAAAAAGGCTGACTTGGTTCCGAGGGCTTGGAACCAAATCCATCAGTGATGAATGGAAAGAAGATTAACAACATCAGATTATGTATTATTAAGTCTTAAAGGCCCCCATTTCATAATATCGCTTTTATCACCTTTTTATAAATAAATCTCATAATCTCATAATAAACCATCTTATCTGAAATACCACTTTTAACCAGTGATTTATTACCTTTACACGCTTCTTTTTTCATCATCCAGTTCTTTATAAAACTCATATCCCATAGCATTAGTCTAGCAGCAGTTTTTTTAATGCTCCTTAAAACATTATTCAGTTCCTCAACTGTAACATTCTTTTCTAATTCTTTAGTCATCTCATTTATCTAAATATCAAGTTTGTTCTCGCATACTATCATCATTATATAAACATATAAGATATTTCTCAGTTACATGAATAATCTCTGCTAACCTGTAAACCATATTTCTTTCATCACTCTTAAGAGCCTCTATCTAACTTTCATCATTGTTAAGCCTTCTTTTCCTAAGAATGGAAACATTTACTTTTCCCCTATGACACATATTTGCTGGGATAACAAAGAACTAATTTTATGAAGATTTACTTGATGTATTTCTCTTTCAAATTTTATACATTCAAATTTATCTTATCCAATGTGTCTCATATTCTATTATTAAATTCTGATACTTGTTTTTTTAATTATAAAACCATCTTTCTAATCTTAGAAATTCTTTTTGTATTTCTCCTTATAAGCACACCGAGACTATAATAATCATTAAAAATGGCATCATAGTCATGTGATCATCCCATAATTTATTCATCTCACTGTTAAAAACCTGCTCCTTGCTGACTTCTCCGCTACTTTTATTACCACTTTCTTCCTTAATATGCTGCTCTATATTGGTTATTCCAGCTTTAATATCACAATGGTCAGTAAAATGAACTACATACATTTCTTCCCCTCTTTATTCCAACTCTACAAAACTTTTTTTTTGCCTTAATATTTCCTCTCTTATAAGTAAACATTCCTTTTTCCTGTCTGTAAATTACTACACTCATTTGTTTACAGACATGAACCTCATTACTTATCTTCCCTAAGATTTATTTTAAATTACACTTAAAATCTCCCATGGCAATGATGTCTATACTTGACATTAACATTTATTTAACATGCAATAATGGAACTGAACTAAAGGGCAGATGTCACAGCAGTGTGGTAAGTTACTGTAAGATACTACATATTGATACAAACTATCTGCACACTGCCCTCTAAGCAGGTAGTTAAGTACACCAATAAATTACACGAACATACATTTCTCACTTTCCTGAACTCAGCCAAGATCAAGAGGTCCAATGAAGGGAAGTTCCAGGTTGAAGTGAGCCACGTATCAGTCAGACAAAATGACTTGTTCCTCCAGTAAGTCAAAGGTGGCTATGCCAACCTGAAATACCAAGTCTAGACGGTGTCTTTTACAATGGGCAGCAATAGTAAGATCATGAATAAATGTGAAACTGTTCACAGTAATGGAAAGAAACTGTTATGCAAGGGTCACTGATTCATCCTCGAGACAGATATCACCTACCATGACAGTCAACTAAATTTCCACCCACTGACTCTGAACTGGCCATTGTTTCAAAGGTACTTGGCTATTGATCTGGGAGGATCTTAAGAAGCCTATTCTTACATTCCCAGGGTAGTTTTAGCTCTTATATTTTGTGTTCAAATAAACCACAGAGGGTCAGAGCAAGGATATGGTGAGACATTTACTTCTAGTCCCTATCCATGAGGGACAAGAGTGCTAAAGTGGGGGTAACCTTGCAGTTACCCATCCATTTGTCCAGATATATCCTTTTTTTTCAACCAAATCTTTCCTGCCTTACAGCTAATGGATGCAGTTCCCTTCATTTCTGAGTTAATACAGAGGAGATCAGAGCTTCCAGTTGGATGCAGTGATTTTGTTGCTGACTTCCTAGTCCTAAATGTCCTACAGGTGGGCATGCAAGGTCATCATTCTACCAGCACTGCACTCCTATGCAAGCAGTACTTTGGTGATTGCCTGCATCTTTGTGAATGGCACTGCTTATAATTCTCATGTTATCTACTGGAGGGCAATGGAAAGTATCCACGGGTCACAAACTCTCCCCAAGTTACCTAAGCTAGCCTCCTGTTGCTTGACAGTATGGTCTCCAATTGCTTTGTCTCTCCTAGGGAACTAGCCAAAACTAGGTCACTGATGTCATAGACAGAAGCCCATGTTCTACAGTATCAGGCTAGAATACATTGCACAGATGAGTAAGATAAACCAAATTCAAATAAAAGATGAATCTCTGGACATAACTGTATCAAAAAAGTACAGCTGTGTACACTTACCATAAATGTAGATGTTTGAGTGTATTCACTGTTGCAGTCATCACCTATGGGGTTATCCCTGCTGTGGAGCCCTCAGCTGGCCCAAATACCAGAGTCAATGTTTTTCTGCGTTGGTTGCTGTCGCTTGCTGCCTGACGTCAGTTCGTCAGTGTTACAAATGAAGGCAGCCGATGCCATTACATCAGTTTTTCTTGACCTAACCAGTCAGAGGCCCAAACAAATATGGTAAAGTGGTCTTGGTGGCTAAAAACCACCATTAGAAACTTATGTCTCCTTAGAGAAAGAAGATATAAGGAGGAAGGAGGGTGGGAAACCAGGACTGCAACAGTGAATACACTCGAACATCTACATTTATGGTAAGCATACACAACTGTACTATATTCTTTGTGTTTCACTGTTGCAGTCATCACCTGTGGGAGGATTCCCAAAGCTGAGGAGAGGGGAGGTAGGATAAGTAAGAGACCAGCATGCCCTGCAGAACTGCAGAGGCAAACCCTGCCCTAGCCTTAGAAAATAGAGGTAGGTGGTAATGCTTGGTAAAGGTAGGTACAGAAGTCCAGGTGGCAGCTTCCAGGGTGTCCCTGGTGGAAACTCCTCTGAGGAATGCTGTAGAAGTGGAGGCTGCCGTAGTGGAATGGGTTTGAATAAACTTGGGGGGGTTTCTCATGCAATCTGTAGCAGAAATGGATACAGTGTGATATCCATTTGGAAATGGTTTGTTTGGAAATGGGATTCCCCACTGCCCCTGGGGCAAAGCTGAGAAGTAGTTGGTCTGTTTTCCTGAAGGGTTTAGTATGGTCCAGATAGTATCTGAGCTGTCTGTGCATGTCTAGTGAATGCAGAATTATTTCCCCCTTGTTTTGAGGGTTAGGAAAGAAGGTGGGTAGAGATATGGCCTGGTTGAGAGTTACATTAGATACCACCTTGGGCATAAAGGAGGGATTAGTCCTCAGGGAGACCCTGTCTTCTGCATGGAAGATGATGAAGGGCTCAATGGCCATCAGTGCCTAAAGTTTGAAACCCTTCTGGCTGAGGTGATAGCTAGGAGAAAAGCAGTCTTCCAGGACAGGTATCTTAGCTATGCTGAAGCAGCAGGTTCGAAGGGTGGTAAAGTTAGTTTTTCTAAAACATTATTCAGGTCCCAGGCTGGAGTGGGTGGCCTTCTGGGAGGTCTGATATTAGAAGCCCCTCTGAGGAATTGTTTAATCAAAGGGTGGGAGAACAGGGGCTGTTCTGTATCAAAATGAGCTGAAATGGCTGAGGCTTGGATTTTAATGAAGGAGAGGCCACTATTCTGTAGCTCCGCTAGGTAGTCCAGGATAAGAGGGATGGAAGGTTGTAAGGTATTTCCCCCTCTGGACTGGCCCCATGAACAGAATGTTTTCCATTTTCCTGCATAAGATTTTCTGGTGCTGGGTCTTCTGGCCTCTGTGACAATGTCTAGGACCTGTTTGCTTAACAGGGGCCACTTGTTTGCCTTTAGAGTATTAGCCATGCTGACAGTTTGAGAGTCTCCAAGTCTGGGTGCAGCATTTCACCCCCCCACCTGAGTTAAGAGGTCTGAGATCAGGGGAAGCTGTCTGGGAGGCTGTAAGGTCAGGGTGCGCAGTAAGGGGTACCAATGTTGTCTGGGCCAGTTTGGAACAATGAGGATTCCCTTTGGTCTTTCCTCCCTTATTTTGATCAGTACCTTGGGAATAAGAGGCAGAGGAGGGAATGCATACACAAAGAGGGTGTTCCAGGGGAAGGATAAGGCATCCACCTTCCATGCTAGTTGGTGATACTCCCTGGTACAGGATTTTCTCAGCTGATGGTTGAGATGTGAAGCAAAGAGATCCACCTCCGGAGTCCCCCATACCTGGGTGATTTGTAAAAAGATTTTTCTGTGGAGCTGCCATTCATAAAGGTCCAGTAAGTTTCTGCTTAAGTGGTCTACCAGGGTGTTGTTGATCCCTGGCAGGTATTGGGCTATCAGGTGTAGTCCCATGGAAGAGGCTGTCAGAGAGAGGTTCATGGCTAGCCTGCACAGAGGATAAGATTGGGTCCTTCCCTGTTTGTTGATGTACCACATTACTGTGGTGTTGTCTGTTTTGATAAGGAGAACCCCTGGCTTGAGATGGTGTTTGAAGGATGTTAGAGCCTTTTGTATTGCCATCATTTCCTTCTGGTTGATGTGTAAGGGAAGGTGCTGGGCATGCCAAAGACCTTGGGTGCACCTGCCTTCTAGGTGAGCACCCCAAGCTATGTCTGAGGCATCGGTGGTAATGGTCTGCCCAGTTGGGCGGAGGGTGAATGAAAGACCCTTGTTCTGGGCACAGGCCCCTGCCTACCAGAGAAACTCGGCCCTTATACAAGGGATCAGAGGGAGAGAGGTCTCTAAAGGTTGAGAGTGTTGACACCAAAGGTTCTTTAGGTACCACTGAAGTTTTCTCATGTGAAGCCTGGCCAGAGGAATTAGAAGGATGCAAGATGCCATGTACCCCAAGACTTGCAGGAACTTCCTCACAGTGAGGTGACTTCTGGAAGCCAGCTGGGTAAAATATAGAGGCAGGAAGCTCTGCTTTTTTGGGGATAGGAAGGCCATTTGGGATGCTGTGTCCAGCAGTGCTCCCAAGAAAATGATCTTCACGGAGGGTGTTTGCCTTGACTTTTTCTAGTTGATGGTGTACCCTAAAGAGGTTAGGAGGGTTTTGACAAAGAGGAGGTCCTTGTGGAGCTTTCCTTTGCAATCTGACTGAATGAGGCAGTCATCCAGATTAGTGTATATTTGTACATTTTTCTGTCTGCAAAAGGCTATGGCCGGGGCTAAGCATTTGGTGAATACCCTGGGAGCAGTAGATAAGCCAAAGGGTAGTGCAGAGAACTGAAAGTGTTTTGAGCCTGCTCTGAAGTGAAGGAATTTCCTGCAGGATTCCCTTATGGGGATGTGGAGGTAGACATCTTTTAGATCTAGGGTAACTAACCAGGCATTTTTTGTCAGCATAGGCAGCAGCTGCTGCAAAGTTAGCATTTTGAATTTGGGGACCACCATGAAGGTGTTCAGAATGGATAGATCCAGGATGGGGCGCCAAGTGCCCTCTTTTCTAGGAATAAGGAATAGTCTGAAATAAAAGCCTTTGCCTGTTTGATCTGAGGGGACAGGTTCTACTGCTCCTTGGGATATGAGAATTTGGACTTGTTTCAATGCCTCTGCCCACTGGTTTGGAGGTAAGTCTGGGTACCCTCTTGGAATTGGGAGTTTGCTGAAGGAGAATTTCTGTCCCTGAAAAATGATCTTTAAGACCCATTGGTCCTTTGTTACAGAAAGCCAATTTTCTTTGCAGAGGGAGAGCCTTCCTCCTAGTTTTTGGTGAGGGTAAAGAGGGCAGAGGGAGTCATTGATCATTTTTGCCACAGAGGGATGGCTTAGAATTCCCTGTTTGAAGTGGAAGTGGTCCACTGCTTGGCTCTCTGCTGTCCCTGGGATAGGACTCTGGGTGGTCTTTCCCTGCGGGACATACCTTGCCCCTGTCTGCTAGGTGTAGGAATGGACCAGTGTTTTGAGGAAAACTTCCTGCTGAACCTAGGAGGTTGCACCTGAAGGAAATCTTTTACTGTTTGCATAGATTTTGCTTTGTCTTCCATCTTTTTAAGCACCTCTTCTGCTTTTACTCCAAACAAGCAGTCCTTGTCCAAGGGTGCATCAAATAATTTAGATCTGACATGATCAGGGAGAGGATGTTCCTTCAACTATACATATCTCCTAATGACAGACCCTGACACTGCTGCCCTCCATGAGGCTTTTAGGGCGTCATATCCACAGTGTAATGAGGGTTTAGCCATTTGACAAGTAGAGTGCAGTAAATTTGCTAACTATTTCAAACTGGCACAGTCAGGAAAGGTTGAAATCTTTTGTTTTAATAGTTCCAAAGTGTGTTGTTGATATTTTAACATGTGGAACTGACAGTTGAGTGCTCTGATAGCTAAGGTTGCAGAGGTGTATACTTTTTTACCCCATCTGTCCAGAGCTCTGGAGTCCTTGTCAGAAGGAATATGATTCTTTGCAGAACTAGTCTCAGCTCCTTTTGGTCCCTGTGTAATGACCTCCAGGTCTGCAGCAGCATTTCTGTACAGGTATTTGTGAGAATCCGGTACTCTGTAATACCTGTCAGGTTTTCTGGGAGCAAGTGGGAGGGCATCAGGAGTTAAGCTGGATTCATGGAAGACATCATCAACCACCTCTAAGATTGGAGGAATGGCCAAGGGTCTGTGCTGGGGCAGGTTTGGAAACTCTCTTAGTCTTTTCTTAGACTGAGGGAAGTCCTGGGATTCCCAGTGGAAATGTTCCCTGAGGGTGTGAATGATTTCCCCAAAGGAAAGATCTTCTGGTGGGGAGGCAGAAGGAATGGGTTCCTCTGCATCTGAATCCTCATAAGCAGTCAGAGGTGGTTGTTCCTCTTCAAAATCTGAATAATCAGACTCCTCAAAATCCTGTTCTGTCAGTATTTTAGGAGGAAAGGTCTCTTTTCCTTTTAGAAGGTGTGGCCTGACTACCCCTGATAAGGGTGATAAGATCCTCCCCCATTTTAAGCATTTGAACTTGAGGTGGTGGAGCAGGAGTAAAATGGTGGCTAGAGGTAGTTTTCATAGGAGAAGCCTTGCCTCTAGGCCTAAGAGTATCCATCAGTCTGAGAGAAACGGTAGTCGGAGGAGAAGATGTTTTTTGTCTAGATTCGGTAGTGCAAAACACCTCCTTGGAAGCAGGTGGCTGCGTCGCGGCTCGGACCCAACCAAGGCAGAGACAACCAAAGGCTTGGAAGGTGAAGAAGATTTCTGCGGCATACCAGGCTCCAAAAGGGTCTCAGTAGAGGCCTGCTAAGGTATCGAATCGGGCATCAAGGGGCTGCGAAGGTGCCTCACTGAATTACGGAGAACTGACAACCTGCTTAGTGGTAGAGTCATCGGAAGGCTTAGCCTTGTGTGGTCTTTCTCTATCTTTATCCCTACAGTTTTTCGGAATGTCTACAGATTGTTGGCTGATTGACGCCATTTTGGAATGCAAAGACGAAAGATGAAAATACCTGGCTACAATAAGAGCTCTACGACAAATGGTTCTCGTGTTAAAGAGGGCACAGAACTGGCAAGGGGGGAGGTCATGGTCTGGGCCTAAACAAGTGACGCAGTATGAATGGAGGTTTCGGTGTGGTATTTGCTTTCCACATGCGAGACAATTGCTAACTTTTTCAGACATTGGTTAGTGCAAGAAAAAAGGATCCCCAACGGGGTACTTAGCTTTAGACATTTTCAGTTGTAATTCAAACTCTGATAGCAACCGACTGGCACACTTGCAAACTGCTTCTGCTATGGGCTCCATGGCAAGAAAGATCAATGTAATGGCACTGGCTGCCTTCCTTTATAGCACTGACAACCTGACATGAGGCAGCAAGCGACAGCAGCTGAAGCAGAAAAACACTGACTCTGGTATTCGGGCCGGCCGAGGGCTTCCACAGCAGGGATAACCCCATAGGTTATGACTGCAAGAGTGAAACATGAAGAACATCATAGGGGACTATTATCAATGACCACTTCAGTGAAGGAAAAGGAACCCACATTTATGTAAATCTGTTTGAGCTATGCATCAGAAAACGTGCCTGGAAACAGAGCACACAATGTAAACGAACCTTGTGCACATCAGATCCAGGTGTGATGAATGTTCCAGAAGTGTTTTGTTTTATACTGCTAAAACAAAATAGAGTGGCTAAAGACATAAATAAGGAGTTCATTTACATTGATTATAAACCTCAATTTAAAATGAGCCTTTGAAAAAAGTTGGATACTGTTTCAATTTCAAGAAAAAACTAATTAGATGCAAATGCTTGCTCTTTAATTACTTATGGTTTATAGTTTAAAGGCTGTGTTTGGCAGCTTTTAGCTGAGATGTTAAAATGAGGCCCCATCTGCCTGAATTGGTAGTGGCTCAGGTGGATGTATAGATTCCATGGCACTTATCAAAAAGAGTAGGGGAAGGTCCCATGGTGCATTAGCCAAATTTTCCCTAGTCAGTATGAATATCACCTCATGTCTCCAACAAAAGGAGGCCATTGGTTTAATGGGACTAACGCGGTCAACAAAGTATAAATAAATATATTTTCATTGAGTTTCTGACAAGTGCAGTACAGATGGTGTTAGTAAACCAACTTTGTACAACTGAAAGTTGACAGTCACTATATTAAATTATGCACTTACTTATTTGTTAACCAGATAAGTGAATTCGTCCTTTAATGACCCTTTGGCCACAAAGGTATATATTCATACACAGTTTAGAGTAGCCTATCATATATCACATTTCTGGGAAGAAGCCAGAACACCTGGAGAAAACCCATGTAGATATAGTGAGAATGTGTAATTGTCAATAGATAATGAATAGAATACAGGACTAAATCCCAGACCCTGGAGTGATGAGGGAGAAATCTTGAACAATGAGCCAAAGTACCACACAAGGTTCTCATACTTTTTAAAAACCTGTACAGATGCCAACAGTGGCATTAGTCAGAAGAGTAACTTTTTACTTTTTTTAACCATTTAAGTGAAGCATGCCACTACAACCTGGTTCAGAAGGGCAAGGATAAAACAGTACACATTGATAGAGTACCTCAGCATATCTTTAAAGGGTGGAGGAAAATCAGAGTACATGGATGATACACATAGAGACACAAGGAGAATATGCCATCTCCACAAAGACAGTGATAAGAAGTTGCTGACTTGTATGTAATAATTGTTAAACTGTTGGAGTTCACTTTAGTTTGTAGGATATGACTTAAGACCTTGTCTGAACCAAACATTATGTATATTTTCATGTGATGAATTCTAGCTTTTACATTACCATTAGCACCATACTTAATATACATTTGAGAGTTTAAACTATTTTGAGTATATATGGTTTTATAAATATCACAAAACATGTTTAATCTTGTGCTCTTATATGTGTTTCTTAACCCATTTTAGCCTTTTATTTTAACACTTATCGGGTGCCTATTAAAACTTCAAGGATTAAAATTGCTATCTTCACAATAACAAAACTGTGAGGGTGTGTGTGTGTGTGTGTGTGTGTGTGTGTGTGTGTGTGTGTGTGTGTGTGTGTGTGTGTATGTATATATATATATATATATATATATATATATATATATATATATATATATATATATATATATATATATGGCGGAGTAAACCTTGGCCCCAGATGATTGTCACTGTTGAAGTGACACCCAAACCCCATGTGCAAAAAATGGGAAAAGGGGTTGTGGATGGATGGCTGGAGATATATATATATATATATATATATACACACAGACACACACACACCATCATATTTTTTTTTCCATGGCTAGGGTTGTGATTCCTTGGAGTATTCTGCCCCCCCCTTCCATTCCACAATACAGCAATCCCAGAGTTAGTATACATAAATCAGAGGGATGGTAAGGAGTTCAACCCTCCCAGTACTTTAACAGTGTAAGAGCAAGTTTTAAAATTTGTTGTATTTTAAATCTGAACCACAGTTCAATTTTTTATAAATTTAGGAGTCAGAATTTCATGTGTCATATTTATGATAGGGAGACATTTGGTTTATCACTTAAATTACATCTTCAAGAGAGCAAGGAACTTTATAGTAATTTGTTATGGGCAATGACACAAATAAATCTAATAAGAATACTGCAGATAGCATGTCAATAATGTATTTATAGTATGCAATTATAGCCTCGTATTTTGATGGGGTTTACTATCAAAAAGAGGAACGGAGATGCTCTACAGATGGAAAATCGAAAGACTGATGTTCGATTTTCCATGTTGCTGAGCATTCTTGTTTGAAAGTTCATATCAACGAATGCTACTGTGCATTTGCTGATATGAACTCGAAGTACTGCAGAAAGATTGTGGTACAGTGTGGTTTGGGATATTCATCCTTTTCCACACTGTAGTGCGATCTTGAAGTTGGAATATATAGTTAGTAGGGGGGGTGTGGGAGGCAGGAGGTGCAGGGGGCTTGCCCCCCTGCAAAAACGTGATGTGAGGTGTAAGAATTTCACTAACCTGAGCTCCTATATGAACATCACGTGCTTTGTTTGATGACCGTGTTGAATCAGCAGATTCAACATTGTGTCCTAATGTATATTATATATATATCTGGAGCATTTCCGGCCTCCTCTGAAAACAGTGGGCTTATGGAACCTAGTCGGACATTCCCGGTCAACAAATGTTAAATAAAATAAATAAATAAATATTTTTACTTTTGCTCTTTCCTTTGATGTTACGTACGGGAATTTGCTTTTAATGGTGAGATTTTGATAGTAAATACACCTTTTGAAGATTTTAACTTATCGGTATCTGTAATTTGGACTATGACACAATTTCATTAGACTTCAAGCTAAAAATTGTGTCACCCTGATCTATTCCCTATCTGATACTGCATAGAACTAGGAAGAGTTAACAATAGGAGTTCAATGGTCTGTCTATGGTATGGTTTTGTCATGGTTGGTTAGGCATTACAAAACTATACTAGGCCTAGTACGGTTTTGTTATGGTAGGTGTGGGATTACAAAACACATTCTAGGCCTAGTATGGTTTTTGCAATATCTGACCAACCATAAAAATTCTTGGAGAAACACAAGTAACTTAAGTGAGGTAAAATGAGCCATAATGACTGGTGTTTATCTATACATGCATTTTTTTTACCTTGGATGTATGAACCTATTTTGATTACAAAAACAGCTGTATTTTGTTATCTGGTAAGTAATGTGTAATGTCTTACTGATAAAATAACTGATGGCCAGCTGGCCTATAGTTACATATCACCTAATGAAGCAACTTCCACTGAGGGTTAAACAGGCTGTTGTGGTAAGCAGCACTAGAAAGATAAGGATACGAATAAATGGTATTTACAGAACTGATATCTTAAATAGAACCTGCTTCATAGGGACACTGCAGTCCTTTCTCATGCATAGCCTCCATGTGACCACCCACCAGAGATAGAATATACCATTTACTGGGGACAAGAAGAAACTTGATCTGGTTCATACAGCAGACAGCACTGAGTACAGTGGGATCTTAGTCAGTGATCTGTTACAGTAATGGAGTTTGTACATGGAACGTGTTACAGCAGATCCGTACTGTCTTCTAACTAATTGCTGTAGGCTGTTTTTTAATATTACATTGTCAAGTCCTTTATAATTACTCTGTTCTTCCCTATTTTCAGAAATAACACATAATGAGGTTATGGAGAGAGACAGCGTGTTGTTAATGTACACCTATAACTAGCTCTAGTATCCAACAGATGTCCACAGGCACTGCAGTAATCTCAGCTGACAGGGTTTCTCTAGTGCCCTCTAGAAAGGCGAGTGATGAAGAGAGACAACAGGCAATCACAGTTTCTGTTGAAAATCTCTGAAGAGGGGAATTAAATAAATCACTGGCAGAAGGTTACAAATTAAACAATATATGTCACTGAGAGCCATGCTGTATTTCCTGGAATTATCAGACACTGTGTCTACAAGCAAATCAAGATATTAACTCAAGTCACAGCTATTAAGTCCACGTATATCTATTCCTGATCTAGTCAGTTCTGTTCATTCCATTATAGAAAATTCAGAGTACGTATAACAAGAGCTAGCCTGTACAGACCAGTTCTTTTCACTGCTGAGCAGTACGGATTTGCCTGGTTTGGTTGTGGGCCATCTAATTAGGCTGTTTTTGTCCCTGGCTGTCCATTTCAGTGTTGGATTCAAGTCTGGTTTTAAACAGATCCCTTTCAGGTTTGTTTTGTTGCATATTGATCTATTTCAGACGTGTTCTTTCTTATTAGTCAATTCAGGTCAGCTCTTTATCATGTTGTTTACAGTCCTCCAACCTTTCATTGTAATGTTTACAGTTGTTTAGCTAAAAAATATGTTAACAGATGATAAAGACTTGGCTCTTTAACTTTCCAAATATGCCCATTAAGGACACTTGCTGTCTTTAGAATTAAAAGAAAATATATATATTTTTTTACTTTCTTATAAATGTCACCAACTTCACTGGCTGGGCCTTGAATAAAATTTGTGTTTATTAGGTATAACATTGACCGTCACTTTATTGTGTGTGACTTTTCAGCTCTTCCAAAATCCCAGGGTGATGGCAAAGGAATTTCAGCTATTCTTACCACTGGATTCACCCTTATTGTCCTTGGAAGATTTTTTTTCCAGAGCTGGATAGTGCTGCTCTTTGCCCCCCCTCCTAGCAATGACATACCAGTGTCAGTTGCTGTGATCTGGAAAAGACAGACTGGCGGAGTTAAGGCAATGAATTAATGGGATTAGAGAGCCCTGGCCAGCACCAGTCAATCCCCTGCCAGCCACCAGGTTGTTAGTGAGGACAAAGCAAGATAGATGAGTCAGGAATGAGAGAGAACTAGACAAAAACCCAGTCACAAGTATTCTCAGCTGGGGAGGGGGGCAGGAATTTAAAAAATGCACTGATCCAAGTAGTTGTCCTATACTTAGTGAACTAGGTATAAACCCACTCTGGGAATGAGATTATAATGACTGCTTTAGAAAGGTTATCAATAAAGGTAGCATACAGATATAAAGTTAATGAAGACTAAGTAAAATATAAATCCAGATTCAACAATACCGATTATAGAAAACAAAACAAACAAAAACTGCAATGCAATACAGCTTAAGGAAGCTAGCACACTCTCAGAAGTATTAAGCATCTGAAAGGAAACATGTCGGTATGCATCATGCTTACCCAGTTAAAATTTAAATTTAAATAAATAATAAATGCATAAATATTTCACATAATTTGAGTCTCTCTCTCTCTCGCCTGTGTTTTAATGAACACTGTTCTCCATCTCCTGGGTCAATCGTATGCTATGTCCATTCCATACTGTTGCCATTTACTGCCCTGCAGCCCAGCTTCTCAAACTCTCTCTAGCTTATTGCACCCTGACTGTGCAGAACAAACACAGACCTTTTCAGCTCCCACTGCAAGGTTTGAAAGAGATAATGCTCATTGCAACAGACTTTTTCCCCCAATAAACATACACAAGTATTTCAAAATGTTAATGTGCTACAACATGCCATTTAATATCTAAACTGCAGTTAGTTTTTCCTGGATGCACTGCCATGTGTAGCTACCCTGCTTTATCAGTATCGATATGGCCCTAACTGCTCTCCTTGGTTTAGCAGTTCAGGTTTTGTTTATTTGATTGTATTTGTGGACTGAAGTAGAATACAGATCACAATAAACCAATGCTGAACAAAATGTTACATGCAAATGAAATCAAGACTACGTGTGTAAAATAGAAGGGAAAACTTACTGAAATCACTCATCCAAAAACATTGTCCGAGTGTTAAATCATCACCATATAGTCTGAATAACATGAAAGCTCAATTACTCTTGTGTGTTTGTGTGTAGAAACTTAAACAAAACAAATACAATAAAAACAATGAATTAGAGAATATGTCCCGATAATATTAAAGACATTCTACTTTCACTGTAATATGTGCACAAACACTTAAGGACACTCAAATAAATTACCTGGAGAAACCCATAGATATAGTGGAGAATGCACTGTCACAGATAACAATAGAATACAGACTCAAATCCCAGACCCTGAGATGGGAGGGAGAAATCTTGAACAATGAGCCAAAGTACCACACAAGGTTCCCTATACTTTTAAAAACCTGTACAGATGCCAACATGGCATTTAGTCAGAAGAGAATCCTTTTTACTTTTTTTAACCATTTAAGTGAAGCATGCCACTACAACCTGGTTCAGAAGGGCGTGATAAACAGTACAATACTGACAGAGCACTCAGCATATCTTTAAAGGGTGGAGGAAAATCAGAGTACATGGATGATACACATAGAGACACAAGGAGAATATGCCATCTCCACAAAGACAGTGATAAGAAGTTGCTGACTTGTATGTATAATTGTTAAACTGTTGGAGTTCACTTAGTTTGTAGGATATGACTTTAAGACCTTCTTGTCTGAACCAAACATTATGTATATATTTCATGTGATGAATTCTAGCTTTACACACTATTAGCACCATACTTAATATACATTTGAGAGTTTTAAACTATTTTGAGTATATATGGTTTTATAAATATCACAAAACATGTTTAATCTTTGTGCTCTTTATATGTGTTTCCTTAACCCATCTTTTAGCCTTTTATTTTAACACTTATCGGTGCCTATTAAAACTTCAAGGATTAAAATTACACCAATAACAACAAAACTGTGTGTATATATATATATATATGTATATACATATATATATACATATATATGAATATATATATATATATGTATATATATATGTATATATATATATATATGCATGGAGCAAACCTTGGCCCCAGATGATTGTCACTGTTGAAATGACACCCAAACCCCATGTGCAAAAAAAATGGGAAGGATTGTGGATGGATGGTTGGAGATATATATATATATATGTATATATATACACACAGACACACACACCATCATATTTTTTTTTTCCATGTCTAGGGTTGTGATTCGGGAGCATTCTGCCCCCCTTCCATTCCACAATACAGCAATCCCAGTTAGTATACATAAAATCAGAGGATGGTAAGGAGCATAACCCTCCCAGTACCCTTTTAATTACGTAAGAGCAAGTTTTAAAAATTTGTTGTATTTTAAATCTGAACCACAGTTCACCCTTGCGCCCTAGGAGTCAGAATTCCATGTGTCATATTTATGATAGGGAGACATTTGGTTTATCACTCAAATTACATCTTCAAGAGAGCAAGGAACTATGCACTTGCTATGGGTAATGACACAAATAAATCTAATAAGAATACTCGCAGATAGCATGTCAATAATGGTATTTATAGTATGCACCATAGCCTCGTGATTTTGGATGGGCTTTACTATCAAAAGAGGGAATTGACAAACGGCAGATGGAAAATTGAAAGACTGATGTCTCGGGATTTTCCATGTTGTTGAGCATTCTTATTTGAAAGTTCATATCAACGAATGCTACTGTGCACTTGCTGACATGAACCCCAAGTACCGCAGAAAAGACTGGTGGCACAGTGTAAATTTGGGATATCTATCCCTTTCCACACTGTAGCGACCTGAAGTTGGAATATATAGTTAGGTAGGGGGTGTGGGAGGGCAGGAGGTGCAGGGGGGCTTGCCCCTGCAAAACGTGATGTGAGGTGTAAGACCACTAACCTGAGCTCCTATATGAACATCACGTTTTATATTTAGGACCGTGGTTGAATCAAAGATTCAACATTGTGTCCCAATGTATATTTTACTTTGCTCTTTCCTGATGTTACGTAGACGGAATCTCCAAGGCTTTTAATGGTGAGATTTTGATAGTAACACACCTTTTGAAGATTTTAACTCTATTTCCCGTATCTCGTAATTTGGACTATGACACAATTTCATTAGACTTCAAGCCAAAAATTGTGTCACCCTGATCTATTATTCCCTATCTGATACTGTGCATAGAACTAGAAGAGTTAACAATAGGAGTTCACTGGTCCATTCATGTATGGTTTTGTCATGGTTGGTTAGGGCATTACAAAAATCCATTACAAACACATTCTAGGCCTAGTATGGTTTTTGGTAATATCTGACCAACCATAAAAATTCTTGGAGAAAACACAAGTAACTTAAGTGAGGTAAAAATGAGCCATAATGACTGGTGTTTATCTATACATGCATTTTTTTTTACCTTGGATGTATGAACTCATTTTGATTACAAAAACAGCTGCATTTTGTTATCTGTAAGTAATGTAATGTCTTACTGATAAAATAACTGATGGCCAGCTGGCCCATAGTTACATATCACCTAATGAAGCAACTTCCACTGAGGGTTAAACAGGGTTGCTGTGGTAAGCAGCACTAGAAAGATAAGGACAATAAATGGCATTTACAGAACTGATATCTTAAATAGAACCTGCTCATAGGGACACTGCAGTCCTTTCATGCATAGCCTCCATGACTCACCCACCAGAGATAGAATATACCATTTACTGGGACAAGAAGAAACTTGATCTGGTTCATAAGAGCAGACAGCACTGAGTAGCCAGTGATCTTAGTCAGTGATCTGTTACAGCAATGGAGTTTGTACATGTGAACGTGGTTACAGCAGATCCGCATCGTCTTCTAACTAATTGCTGTAGGCTGCCTTTTAATATTACATTGTCAAGTCCTTTATAATTACTCGTTCTTCCCTTTATTTTCAGAAATAACACATAATGAGGTTATGGAGAGAGACAGCTGTTGTTACGTACACCTATAACTAGCTCTAGTCCAAATAGATGTCCACATGGCACTGCAGTAATCTCAGCTGACAGGGTTTCTAGTGCCTCTAGAAAGGCTTAGTGATGAAGAGAGACAACAGGCAATCACAGTTTCTGTTGCAAAATCTCGAAGAGGGAATTAAATAAATCACTGGCAGAAGGTTACAAATTAAACAATATATGTCACTGAGACATGCTGTATTTCCTGGAATTATCAGACACTGTGTCTACAAGCAAATCAAGATATTAACTCAAGTCACAGCTATTAAGTCCACGATATCTATTCCTGATCTAGTCAGTTCTTGTCTATTCCATTATAGAAAATTCAGAGCACGCATAACAAGAGCTAGCCTGTACAGACTAGTTCTTTTCACTGCTGAGCAGTAACGGATTTGCCTGGTTTGGTTGTGGGCCATCTAATTAGGCTGTTTCTTTTGTCCCTGGCTGTCCATTTCCAGTGTTGATTCAAGTCTGGTTTTAAACAGATCCTTCAGGTTTTACTTTGTTGCATATTGATTTCTATTTCAGATGTGTTCTTTCTTATTAGTCAATCCAGGTCAGCTCTTTATCATGTTGTTACAGTCCTCCAACCTTCATTGTAATGTTTACAGTTGTTTAGCTAAAACATGTTAACAGATGATAAAGACTTGGCTCTTTAACTTTCCAAATATGTCAAGCGACACTTGCTGTCTTTAGAATTAAAAGAAAAATATATATATTTTTACCTTTCTTATAAATGTCACCAACTTCACTGGCTGGGCCTTGAATAAAAATTTGTGTTTATTAGGTATAACATTGACCTGGCCACTTTATTGTGTGTGACTTTTTCAGTTTTCCAAAATCCCAGGGTGATGGCAAGAATTTAGCTTATTCTTACTACTGATTCACCCTTATTGTCCTTGGAAGATTTTTTTCCAGAGTTGATAGTGCTGCTCTTGCCCTCCTAGCAATGACATACCAGTGTCAGCTGCTGTGATCTGAAAAAGACAGACTGGCTGGAGTTAAGGCAATGAATTAATGGGATTAGAGAGCCCCACAGCACCAGTCAATCCCCTGCCAGCCACCAGGCTGTTAGTGAGGACAAAGCAAGATAGGGATGAGTCAGGAATGAGAGAGAACTAGACAAAAACCCAGTCACAAGTATGCTCAGCTGGGGAGGGGGGCAGGAATTTAAAAAATGCACTGATCTAAGTAGTTGTCCTATACCTAGTGAACTAGGCATAAAACCCACTCTGGGAATGAGATTATAATGACTGCTTTGTGCTGGGTTAATAATAAAGGTAGCATAGATATAAAGTTAATGAAGACTCAAACATAAATCCAGATTCAACAATACCTACTATAGAAAACAAACAAAACAAAACTGCAATGCAATACAGCTTAAGGAAGCCAGCACACTTCAGAAGTATTAAGCATCTGAAAGGAAATATCGGGCATGCATCATGCCACCTGTGCTAAAAATTCTAAATTTAAATAAATACAAATGCATAAACATTCTCATAATTTGAGCCCTCTCTCGGGCCTGTGTTTTAATGAACACTGTTCTCCATCTCTGGGTCAAACGGTGCTGGTGCCCATTCCAGACATTGTTGCCATTTACTGCTCTGGCAGCCCAGCTTCTCAAACTCTCTCTAGCTTATTGCAACCTGACTGTGCAGATCAAACACAGACCTTTTTCAGCTCCCACTGCAAGGTTTGGAAAGAGATAATGCTCATTGCAACAGACTTTTCCCCCAATAAACATACACAAGTATTTCAAAATGTTAGTGCTGCACATGCTACTTAATATCTAAACTGCAGTTGGGTTTTTCTCCTGATGCACTGCCATGTGTAGCTACCTCTGCTTTATCAGTATCGACATGGCCCCAACTGCTCTCTTGGTTTGCAGTTCAGGTTTTGTTTATTTGATTGTTGTGGACCGGGAAGTAGAATACAGATCACAATAAACCAAATGCCTAACAAAAATGTTACATGCAAATGAAATCAAGACTACGGTGTAAAATAGAAGGAAATCCTTACGGGAAATCACTCATCCAAAACATTGTCCTGAAAGTGTTAATCATCACTATATAGTTCCGGAATACGAAAGCTCAATTACTTTGTGTGTTTGTGTAGAAACTTAAAACAAAACAAATACAATAAAAAACAATGAATTAGAGAATAAGGTCCCGATAATATTAAAG
Organism: Protopterus annectens; assembly: GCF_019279795.1. NCBI lineage: Eukaryota > Metazoa > Chordata > Ceratodontiformes > Protopteridae > Protopterus > Protopterus annectens. The sequence goes on along the minus strand of NC_056743.1, from coordinate 1,007,751,156 downwards.
ACATTCTACTTTTCACTGTAATATGCACAAACACTTAAGGACACCTCAAATATAACATTTTCATAAAAAAGGAATGCTTTTCATCATATAACAATGTTCTCTAAAGCAGTAAATACCCCTGCCGTTAACTCTAGGTGGTTTACATTTCACTAATTTGTATTACCCAAACATGGCCTGATGGTAGCTGCCATGTTGATGTAATTTCATTTTATAGTGCATACTCCTTACCCCTTACACTGCACTTCCTTTATCCCCTGGAAAAGATAACATCAGAAAAACAAAAACATTTTGTGGGCCCTCTCTCCACTTGCTTACAGCTGAGTGCTTTTAAGTTCCTTGTTTTGTCTGACTGTCAATAAAGAGGCATCAGAAGTTTATATTTTTCAATAAATACTCTGATTTTTTTTTTTTTGGTTAGTACCATCTCTCCCAAACAGCACGGGCTGGTCCTTTGCAGGTTAGGACTCTGGAAAGGAGCACTCAAAGTAGGTGTTCTTGTTCAACACCAGAATTGTGGTTTCTGGCCACATTTTGGGTGTGGAATGAACCCGACCTCAGTGGTTTGATTGCTATCATTTACGTACCTAGCTGTGTTTTATAACTTTGAAAATAGCTTTACATTTTATAGAGCTGGAAGAAGTGGACCTAAACGATATGTTTATCTGTGAAGACTGCATACAGATGGTGTGACAAATACTATAAATAAATGATCACCAGAAACCAAAATGTTGTATTGTGGACTTTAAGGACTGGGTATGGCTTGTGTTTCTTTTATTCAGCACTCTTAAGCTTGGAAAGAAAACGTTCGATAAAAAATGTTAACATTTTGATGGAGCGTTTCTTGATGGAAAATGGTATACCACAGTACCTGACACCTACTTTGAATTCTTCTGCCGACAATCATATATTATATGACCTATTAGTTGTTTCGATTCATTCCTGAATCCCAGGAGGCCGCTCGGATTAACAAAAATTAAACCAATTTTCATTGTCTCTATCACCATCTGTAAATGGGATGAATTAGGCAAATGTATTGCACAGAACATTGGCAAAAGGATTATGAGGGTCGCCAGTCATAACTCACTTTATTATGTGTTCAAGACATGGACACTCTGACTGCACCTACCAAAAACAGCAGAGGCCACCAAAGCAGACACACCCAACAACCAATACCACCTTGGTGAACACAACACCCGCAACACATAGACCACTACTGTGTCAGAGTGTCACAGTCACAGCCCTGGCCAAACACAATGCCAGACACACTAGTCATTGGTGACTCCATAGTCAGACACACCATGTCCCGCTACCAGTTTCAGCTCTTCCAAAATCCCAGGGTGATGGCAAAGGAATTTCAGCTATTCTTACCACTGGATTCACCCTTATTGTCCTTGGAAGATTTTTTTTGCAGAGCTGGATAGTGCTGCTCTTTGCTCCCCCTCCTAGCAATGACATACCAGTGTCAGTTGCTGTGATCTGGAAAAGACAGACTGGCGGAGTTAAGGCAATGAATTAATGGGATTAGAGAGCCTGGCCAGCACCAGTCAATCCTGCCAGCCACCAGGTTGTTAGTGAGGACAAAGCAAGATAGATGAGTCAGGAATGAGAGAGAACTAGACAAAAACCCAGTCACAAGTATTCTCAGCTGGGGAGGGGGGCAGGAATTTAAAAAATGCACTGATCTAAGTAGTTGTCCTATACTTAGTGAACTAGGTATAAACCCACTCTGGGAATGAGATTATAATGACTGCTTTAGAAAGGTTATCAATAAAGGTAGCATACAGATATAAAGTTAATGAAGACTAAGTAAAATATAAATCCAGATTCAACAATACCGATTATAGAAAACAAAACAAACAAAAACTGCAATGCAATACAGCTTAAGGAAGCTAGCACACTCTCAGAAGTATTAAGCATCTGAAAGGAAACATGTCAGTATGCATCATGCTTACCCAGTTAAAATTTAAATTTAAATAAATAATAAATGCATAAACATTTCACATAATTTGAGTCTCTCTCTCTCTCTCGCCTGTGTTTTAATGAACACTGTTCTCCATCTCCTGGGTCAATCGTATGCTATGCCCATTCCATACTGTTGCCATTTACTGCCCTGCAGCCCAGCTTCTCAAACTCTCTCTAGCTTATTGCAACCTGACTGTGCAGAACAAACACAGACCTTTTCAGCTCCCACTGCAAGGTTTGAAAGAGATAATGCTCATTGCAACAGACTTTTTCCCCCAATAAACATACACAAGTATTTCAAAATGTTAATGTGCTACAACATGCCATTTAATATCTAAACTGCAGTTAGTTTTTCCTGGATGCACTGCCATGTGTAGCTACCCTGCTTTATCAGTATCGATATGGCCCTAACTGCTCTCCTTGGTTTAGCAGTTCAGGTTTTGTTTATTTGATTGTATTTGTGGACTGAAGTAGAATACAGATCACAATAAACCAATGCCGAACAAAAATGTTACATGCAAATGAAATCAAGACTACGTGTGTAAAATAGAAGGGAAAACTTACTGAAATCACTCATCCAAAAACATTGTCCGAGTGTTAAATCATCACCATATAGTCTGAATAACATGAAAGCTCAATTACTCTTGTGTGTTTGTGTGTAGAAAACTTAAACAAAACAAATACAATAAAAACAATGAATTAGAGAATATGTCCCGATAATATTAAAGACATTCTACTTTCACTGTAATATGTGCACAAACACTTAAGGACACTCAAATATAACATTTTCAAAAAAGGAATGCTTTTCATCATATAACAATGTTCTCAGCAGTGCAAATACCTCTACAGCACTCTAGGTGGTTTACATTTTTACTAATTTGTATTACCCCAAACATGGCCTGATGGCAGCTGCCATGCTGATGTAATTTCATTTTATAGTGCATACTCCTTTACCTCATACTGCACTCTTTATCCCTGAAAGATAACATCAGAAAAACAAAACATTTTTGTGGGCCTCTCTCTCTCCACTTGCTTACAGCTGGAGTGCTTTAAGTTCCTGTTTTGTCTGACTGTCAATAAAGAGGCATCAGAAGTTTATATTTTTCAATAAATACTTGATTTCTTTTTTTTTTTGGTTAGTGGCCATCTTCTAAACAGCATTTTAAGGTCCTTTTGTAGGTTAGACTTGAAAGGAGCACTAAAGTAGGTGTTCTTGTTCAATACCAGAATTGTGGTTTCTGGCCATATTTTTTGGGTGTGGAATGAACCTGGTCTTCAGTGGTTTGATTGCTATCATTTACGGTACCTAGCTGTGTGTTTTATAACTTTGTATTAGTTTTACATTTATAGAGCTGGAAGAAGTGACCTAAATGATATGTTTATCTAGGAAGACTGCATACAGATGGTGTGACAAATACTATAAATAAATGACGCACAGAAAACCAAAATGTTGTACAGGGACTTCATGACTGGGTATGGGCATTGTGTTTTCTTTTTATTCAGCACTCTTAAGCTTGGAAAGAAAAACAAGTTCTGATAAAAAAAAAAAATGTTAACATTTTGATGGAGTTGCTCTTGATGGAAATGGTATACCATAGTACCTGGACACCTACTTTGAATTCCTTCTTGCCGACAATCATATATTATATGACCTTGAAGAAGTTGTTTCTGATTCATTCCTGAATCCCAGTGAGGCTGCCTGATTAACAAAATTAAACCAATTTTCATTGTCTCTTAATAATTAGTCTGTAAATGGGATGAATTAGGGCAATGTATTGCACAGAACATATAAAGGATTATGAGTGGGTCGCCAGTCATAACCTACTTATTATGTGTTCAAGACATGGACACTCTGATCAAAAATCTACCAAAACAGCAGAGGCCACCAAAGCAGACACCCAAACAACTACCACCTCAGAACACAACACCTGCAACACATAGACCACACAGTCAGAGTGTCAAGCAGTCACAGCCCTTAAGGCCAAACACAATGCCAGACACACTAGTCATTGGTGACTCCATAGTCAGACACACTGATGTCCCGCTCACCAGACTGAGTAAGGAGAAGGTCACAGTAAGCTGCCTGTCGGGTGCTAGAATCTGCCACATAACGCATGCACTCAGGTCTCTCAACAGCAGGTAAAAGTACGATTCAATCATTGTCCACGCTGGTGTTAACGACCTGAGACGTACCTCCTTGGACTACATGAAAAGGGACATAGAGGAGCTCTCTGATTATGTAGCCCAAGCAGGTATGACCCTGACCTTGAGCAGTATCCTACCTTCACCAAGAATGATGCCACAATACAGAGATAAGATGATCAGCTTTAACAATTGGCTTAAACTCTGGTGTCATTCAAAGGGGATCCAATGTCTGTCTGCCTGGGATGACATGCTGGACAAGCCACGCTGCTTCACAAGGGACGGCTTGCACTTGTCACCCCTGGGATTCCGGATTTTGGCAAAGGCTCTTGCCACCCCCATAGTGCCTTTTTTAGGCAAGGCTCAAATTCTAAACCTACCACCCTAGAACACAACAAAGAAAAAAAACTAAGGGTAATGCTGCTCAATGCCAGAAGTCTCAACCTCAAGATGCATGCACTCGAGGCCCTTCTCAGTATGGAGAACATCGATGTCTGTGCTGTGACAGAAACCTGGTTCAAGGCTCCTGAGAGCACACCAGTACTATCAGGTTTTACCTCATATCATGCCCGCCCCAAAACCCAGACAATACCAAGAAAGGAGGAGGGGTATCCATATTCATCAAGGACACCCACACCTCAAGATTGGTGGCAACGCACGATGCATCGGAAACCATCCAGGTGCAATTAACCATAGGCAAGACTGCTCTGCAATTTGTAGCATGTTACAGGCCACCCTCGCAAACTCAGGAACCTCATATGGCCTTCCTGAAAACACTGGAGGGATAAATGTATCTCGAACACCATCATACTAGGTGACTTCAACTACCCTAATATAGACTGGGAACACTACTCAAGCCCAAACACTCTAGCCCAAAAGTTCCTGGAATTCATAAACTCAAATGCCATGGAACAACTAGTCACCATCCCCACAAGAGGAGAAAACATACTTGATCTCATCATCACGAACATGGGAGCACAATGTTCAACGCCGGAAGTATACCCCTCACTGGTGAGATCAGATCACAAACTAATCTTGCTGGAGGTCCTCATCCCGCCCCCACCCGAAATGAAAAAGACCACAGTAAAGAACTTCTCGAAAGCCGACTTCACACTTCTAAAGACTAGTGTGGTCTCCTTTAAGGCCCCTGAGCCGGTGGTAAACATTACTCAAACCGCTGAATCACTTACAAATGCCTTCTACCAGCACCTGCAGGGCTGCATGGATCAGGCAATCTCAAGCAAAACAAAGACTCTTTGTACCAAAGGCAAGCGTCCAGTCTGGTGGACCCCAGCCATAAACAAGCTCTACAACAAAAGGAGAAAGCTACTACAAGATAGAGCAAAATCCTTAAAAAGTAAGACACCGCTGATCACTATAAGTAAAAAGCTAAGAGCTCTCATAAAAACATCCAAAGCTAATTTTGAGAAAAAAATAGCTAAGGATAAGGCATTCTTTAGCTATGTCAAGAAACCTAGGAGGAAACTCCCAGATATGCTCAGAATTAGTTCAAAATGATGTGAAGATTACTGATCCTACAGACATTGCCAACATACTGGCTGACAGGTTCAGTGCAAACTTCTCCCCCCCCCCCCCCTAAAGGAGACATATCTATACCAAATGATTGTAGCCCCCCAAACATCTCTAACGCCCAGGTGAGAACTGCTCCCTCCAAGGCAAAGAACACAGCATCCATGGGACCTGATGGTGTCCCCGGCTGTGTGCTCCATGAACTCAATGAGGAATTAAACCCACAGTTAGGACAGCTGTTTAATCTTAGTCTCACCTCCGGATACGCACTCCAGGAGTGGCGCTGGCGACTGTGGTCCCACTCCACAAAGGCGGTGCCTCCACCGACCCTGGAAATTACCGTCCCATTAGCTTGACAAGCCTTATCTGCAAAGCCATGGAGAGGATCATAATGGATCTCATAAATAAAGACATAGGGAATTTGCAGACTTTGGATCCAACCCAGTTTGGCTTTGTCAAAGGCAGATCATGCCTTTTAAACTTGGTTGACTTTTTCGAAACAAGTCACCAAGGCCATTGACAAGGGTAAGGCAGTCCATACAGCCTACCTTGACCTGGTGAAGGCTTTCGATACAATACCCCACTCGGGTATCATTGAAAAACTCATCAACTTAAATGTAAACCCATACATTACAAGATGGGTTGCAAGCTGGCTGAGTGACAGAACCCACAGGGTCAGAGTTGCTGGCGCCATGTCAGACTCAAAGCCTGTCACAAGTGGTGTCCCACAGGGCTCAGTCCTGGGCCCACTCTTGTTTGGCATCTACTTTTCTGAAGTACAAGCAAACACAGGAGGGTTATGGCTGACAAAGTTTGCAGATGACTGCAAACTGGGCGCCGTAGTTGAAAACACATCCGACACAGATATCCTTCAGAAGGGTCTCACAGAAATGGATAACTGGTGCCAGAGCCATGGCCTAAAGTTAAATGCCAAGAAATGCATAGTCATACCCTTCGGGAAAAATAAGGTTACCCCTAGCTACCATATAGGTGGCAATCCCCTGATCACAGAAGAAGTTATCCGAGACCTGGGAACCCAGGTTGACAGTAGCCTTCCATTCGACACTCATATTGCTAAAGTAGTTAGGAAGACCTTCTACATTGCCCACCTTATCATGAAGGGATTCACATCTAGATCAAGGGAAGTCATAGACTCCCTATACTCATCACTCATCAGACCAATGATTGAGTACAATGCCCCATTCGGAATGTATCTGACCCGACACTTGCAGCAGCTGGAGAGGCCACAAAAGTTCCTCACCAAAAGGATAAAGGGTCTCAAAAATCTGTCTTATGCTGCCCGACTGAAAGAACTCCAGCTATATTCAGTTGCTTACCGCTTGCTCAGAGGTGACCTATGCCTGACATACAAGGCCATGTCAAACCCAGATTTGATGAACATGCTTCATCTCAAAAAATCTAGATCCCTCAGGGCCACAAGGACGGGAGACTTAAACCTCGACATGGTTATTAATAGGACGTGCTGGAGGGATAGATTCATCACCCAAAGACTCCCTATGCTATGGAACAAAATCCCGGTTTATGTGAGGCAGAGCACCTCGATGGCCTTGTTCAAGAGGAATCTTGACCAATGGATGGGAGACCGCAGATACACCCCAGGGGTTACCTCAGTGTCACTGCTCGACAGAGGCACAGTAAAATAATGGGCATAGTTTCTCCAAACTAAAGGGGTGGCGTAAGCCACAAAACTATAGGCTAGGCTTATAAATGCTCTCGGGCAGATAGCCTAGTATGAACCTATGAACCTAAGAAATTCACCTCAAGAGTTCCATGTACTACCATTTACAGAAAAAAGTGCTACGTGTTTTGCCGGCTTTCTAAGCCATAAAGCATTTACTGAGCACCGTCTGGAAGACAGTGTAACACAGTCCCTTTTGTTTACACTCACCCTGCCATGCCTCTCAAATATCCAGATTTTCACAGAATGCCCGTATTTTTGCCTCATATGTTTGGTCTGTTCCTCATAAAATATTTGGTTTTCAGACAAACCACTGAGGACTGAAGTCACTAAATAATGACATTCATTTCAGTCTTCATATCCTTCAGAAAATGCAGGCAGTACACATCCTGTTATTCTAGCTACTTTCTAAGTCTATGAGAGGAAATGTTAGTATAGGGCCTAGGGTTGGTATAATGGTTAAGGTGTTTACCTTGCAGTCACAAGGTAGAAGGTTTGATTCTTATCTTTGAAAGAGAAAATGGCCCACAAGGACAACTAGCTTAGTATTTGCCTATGAACCCATAAGTGAGGGATACTTTACTGGTATGGACAGCAAGCAGAAACAATCTGCTCTTTATTCTGCTACTGTTTTTGCTAGTCAGTACTCCCAGATTGACTGCCTAGTATGAGACCTGACCTTTTCAAGTTAAGCAGGGGGTGCTTAACATTTGTCAAGAGATTGGGTCTCTCGCTATAGTAGCTCTTAACTGATTTGTCTTTTCCAAGTACCAGAGCATAATCACCATGCTCCATGTACTACATAGATATTGTCCACTATTTCCCCATGTGTAATTCTGTACATTGTTGAGTTGAAGTGAAGCCTATTTCTACAGTTCAGATGTGGAGCTTATTTAAATTAACTTGTAAATATTTATGATCCTGTAAAGTTACCATTCCACCTAGTTTTGCATTATCAGCAAATTCCTGGATCCAGCAACTATTTAAACAGTACAGTTCTGTAAGTATACATACCATAACAGTTGATGTTTGAATAGATCACTGCTGCAGCACCCTTGCTATATGGGTTATATCCCATCTAGCTTCCAAAGCTTGACACCTTCCACATACCCAAACAGTTGACAGCTCAGGCAGAACTGGCTTGAGAAAATTGGTTGTTTGGATGTCAAGCCCTTCAGATATTCATGCAAACTGAAAGATGGAGGCTAAAGCCTGAAAGAAGTCACTGTTGGGCAAATAAAAATCAATGCCCTCATGCTCGCAACAAAAATTACACAAAATAAGAACAGTGGAGAGAAGGAGAAAGCAGCGACTGCAGTAGTGATTTATTCAAGCATCTATTGTTATGGTAAGTTTACTTATACAACTGTGCTATGTTTATCATTAGACCAGTGCTACAGTAGCCTATATGTATAAAATAATGTAGCCAATAAAGTTTGGGAGAAGGAAGGATGAGGGTCCAGGAAATCTTGGGGAATAGTCCAAGCAAAACCTGCTCTAGACCTGGGAAATCAGTCTACTTTGCAGTGCTCTGTAAAAATATGCACAGAGGACCAAACTGCTACCCCTGGGATAATTCTTGAGTCCACCCCCTTTCTAAAAAGCCACTGAAGAAGCCAGGATCCTAGTACAATGTGTTGTTTTTGACTCTGCCTGGAATTGACTCATTATGGTGGGAGTAACAAACGGAAATAGCATGGAACAACCATTTGGAAACTGACTGCATTGACCCTTTTTGTCATTTTTTTTTCTTACACGCATAAAAAATGAATAACTGATGACAATTTCTGAAGGTTTTTAGTTCTGTCAGATGGTATTTTAGTTGTCTGTGGATATCAAGGCCATGAAGAATCCTTTCTCCCTAATTTTTAGTTTCTGGAAAGAAGACTGAGAGATGGATAGCTTGGCTCAAAGTAAACTCAGACACCACTTTAGGTATAAATGCAGGACTATATCTCAAAGAAATCCTACCTTTATATGGAAAATGAGATAAGGTTGACCCCATTGTTAAGAGCTTGCAACTCAGACACTTCTTGCAGAAGTCAAAGCAATCACCAACACTGTCTTCCATGAAAAGAACCTTAAATCAGCCTGATGAGCTGGTTCTAACAGAACACGAGTTTTCCCCCATACAAAATTAAAGATCCCAAGGAGGAGCTGCCTGTTTTGTAGGTGGACAGATATGCAAAAGTCCTTTCAAAAGCATGTTAACATGGGATACATGGGCCAACAAATGAACCTTGGGAGAGGAGTAAGAAAGGCCAGAGGATAATAACTCACACAAATATTACAGAATCAGACAAATACTAGTCTTAAAAAGGCCTCAGTTCTTAATGTGGCACCAACTAGAAAATCTTTTCCCTTTGCTAGTTTTCTAGAAGCAGGTATCTTTGCTTCCTTTTATACCTGCTGCATGTCCTCAGAAAACATGTGCCTAAAAGGTATTAAAATTGTATCATCCTGTCAGTTAGCTGAAGATGTTTCAGGTTGGGGTGCATCAAACAACACCCGTCTTGTGCGAGTAGCTCTAAGTCTGTGAGGATGCTTGTGGTAATTGTCCTTGGCCACTTACAAAAGAAGCAAGAACCAGCACTGTCTGGGCTGGAAGGGAGTCTCCAAAATGATTTTTAGAGAGTCCTTCTGAATCTTCAGAACGTCCCTGAATATCAGTGGAAAGGCATGCATGGTCTGACACACATTTGGCAGAGGTAACAGCCATGAAGAATAAGGTTTTCTAAGACAACTTCAAGTCAACCACAGCAGAATGGCTCAAATGGTGGTGCAATAAGGACTTGAGGCATAAAAGCAACCCCCACAGTGAAACTGGAACCTGGACTGGAGGATGCAACAAAAAAGTTGCCTTGAGAAAGGCCTTTTAAATTTTAAGAGCTGCCAATGGCATATTATTGTTACCAATATGAAAGTTGGAAATAACTGTCAATTGTACCTTAATAGTAGAGTAACAGGATCCTGAGTGAAATAAGTCAGCGAGAAAGTCCAGAATCTTCTCCAAAGTTGCTGAGAAAGGGTCCAAAACTTTAGAGTTAGCCCAACAAGTGAAATGTTTCCACTTACTAGCAAATACTCTATGCACAGACACCTTCTGAGAAAAAGACAAAATATGCACCACTCTGAAAGCTTAGGATCTCTGGCCATCAGGGGAACTGAAGAAACCATGTGGTTAACCTGAGTGTTTGAAGGTTAAGTGGATCCAGGCCTGCAGGGTGAGAAATCAGATATAGAATGGGATCCATGAACTAAGGAGAGTTTCTCAGAAGAGATAAAAGAAAGGGGAACCATACCTGATGGAGCCAAAATGCAGCAATGAGGATAACAGTCTCTCTGCAATGGGCATCCTTCTAGAGAAACGTTATTATCAATGGGATCAGAGGATACATGTACACAAGACCTGGGGGCCAAGCATATAGAAGTGTGACAATGGATGACTGTCCCTAAGAAGGTACTAAGGCATAATAGCTGCTGCACTTGGTGTTGGATGGGGATGCAAACAGGTCACAACACAGGATGCCCCAGTGCCAAAAAATCTGAGCTGTAACCCTCAAATTCAGGGACAACTTGTATGGATAAGGAATGTTCCTGCTCAGACTGTCTGCTAAAATGTTGGATTTCCCTAGGATGTGCACTGCAACCAGATGAAATGAAACTGCCCATTTCCAAACCATCATGGCCTCCTGACAAATGGGGTAAGAATGGATTCCTCCCTGTTTGTTCAGATACCAGACGACAGACATATTGTCAGTTTGTAAAAACAATAAAAATACCAGACCAACATGGCTGGCAAGAGATTCTCTCTCTATTAATGTAAAACTAAGTAAGCACTTTTGGAATATTCAAATAGCTTCTTCAGATGAGTCTTACTTGGTTTTACATTAATAAAGAGAGAATCCCTTGCCAGCCTGTTGGTCCAGTATTTTTATTGTTTTTACATGTTCCATTAGTATGGGTCTATATTACGAACGCGAAAAACCGTATGAGCAAATACGAAGATGTCGACCCATATTGCGCGAAGTACGGAAATCCCGAACGTACAAAACCGTGAATTCCGAAATGTCGATTTGTTTTGGTTGGCCCATCTGCGGTATAGCTCCGAAAGGTAAGTGTGCGATAGATAGGACTTCAGCGTTAGGATTTGGGTTAAGGTAAGTGTATAGATAGGTAATGTATGTAAGGTTTAGTGTAGTGTTAGATGTAGGGTTATTTTAAGTGTATGTATGTGTACTGTTTATTTTGTTTGGGTGTATGTCTGTAGGGGAAGTGTGCGGTAGTTGCGGACCTTAGGGTTAGGGAGTGATTAAGAATAGTGCATAGATAGTTGTGTATGTGGGGTTTAGTGTAGTGTTGGAGGTAGGGTTTTGTTAAATGTATGTATGTGGATTATTTATTTTGTTTGGGTGTATGTGTGTAGGGGACGTGTGCAGTAGTTATGGACCTTAGGGTCAGGGAGGGGTTAAGGATAGTGCATAGTTAGTTGTGTATGTGAGGTTTAGTGTAGGGTTAGAGGTAGGGTTTTGGTTCTTTACCTTAGGTTAGAAGTAGGGTTTGGTTAGTGTATCTGTGTGGTTTATTTATTTTCTTTGGGTAGGTAGTATGTAGCGGGTGGTGGGGTTGGCCGACTATGACAGTTTGATTTTTTTTGCGGTTTAGTGCGTTCGGGATTTTCATGGTTCGCGGTATAGGTGTCAACGTTTAGGTATTCGGGAATAGGGGGTTTTGCTTTGGTAATATAGACCCATTAGTATTTACCACTGCACCTTTATTCAGGTCTTGATTTTTATTTTATTATATTGTCAGTTTGAACCGAGATCACACCTTTGGGGTGACAGTCCTGGAAGGCCTGCAACACAGAGGACCACTCTCATCTCCAAGACGTTGATGTTAAGGTTAGCCTCAGTTGTGGACCAGGTCCCTTGGACAGTCCTCTCTTTGAAACCCCCCCCCCCACCTTAGAAGAGAGGTGTTGATTGTGACTTTGCCCGGTAAGGGGGGATGGGACAAACGGTCTCCCAGTGAACAACAGGGGAGTCTCCAACCACCACCTGCTTTGATCTGGACACACATTTGTCAACATGATGGGAAACTCCATCAAATGGGTTAAGTAAGGCCGCTGCACTACAAGTGTCCACTGCAGAGCCCTCATGTGGTACCTCACCAGGAGAACTAAGCAGATGGCAGCAGATATGTGCCCTGAGAGATTGAGAGCAAGGGATGCTGGTGGCTTTTTGTAAGACTGCAAGGAAAGTGCTTGACAATGAAAGGTAACTACTCTGGAAGCTGGACATCTTGCAATTTCAGAGAATTTGTCCAAGTGACAACCTAGGAAATATAGCATCTAAACAGTGTGAAGACTGGACTTTTGATAGTTGATCATGATCCCCCAGGAAGTGTACAGCTGGAGTAAAGTGTCCCTGCCCCTTAGTAAAGATGCTCTCATACAGGCAGTTAGGAGACAATCATCCAAGTAAGGGAAGACCTGGAACTCTTGCAGTTTGAGCCAGGATGGCTCAACTGCCATGCACTTGGGGAACACCCAGGGGAGGGTGGTGGTGAGTCCAAAGGGCAGCACTCTGAACTGATAATGATTGGCTCCCAGACAGAAGTGCAGAAACCTTCTGGATCACTTTGCTATCTTTACATCATGGTAGATGTCCTTAAGGTTGATCAAGCGCATCCAGTCGTCCTTCCTCAACAGAAGCAGAATGAACTGTCCTGTGACCATCCAGAACTTGGTCTGTTTGACAAAGTGGTTTATTTTGCTCAAATTCAAAACTCACCTAAGGCCCTTGTTTTTCTTCTTTGGAACCAGAAAGAACCCTGAATATATCCCAGATCTGCATTGGTCTGGCAGGATCTGTTGGATGACTTGATTTACTAACATCTTCTGAATTTTGATGGCTGCATCACTTCTACAGGTTGTCAATTCTAGATGATGTTTGGGATTTATCAAATTCTATAAAAATGAAATCATGTAACCTCTGGATATGACTAACACCCATGTATCTGTGGTGACGGCCTCCCAAACTTCTATGTGAAAAGCCAAATGACCTCAACTGTCTCCAGAGTCAGGCAGTTAGGCAACCCATGAGGGTCACTGTAAGGGCCCTTCCAGAGAAACTTCTGCAGAAGCTCTAGTTCTGCGGAGCACCCCTGACATGTGAGCAGCACCCATTGTGGTTACTCCCCACCACCACAAGGTGAACCCTCAGAAGGAGACTGCTGCAAAGGCTGCTGTGCTTTTCTGAATAGACATTTCCCCCTTCTGGTTCTGAGAGAAGGTTCATTGAGGGATACAAAATGTACTCCAACTGCAGACAGTGTCTTTCTGTTCTGCTTACTTCTGGTCAAAGTGTCCCTAATCTTAGGCCCAAAAAGTGAAGAGCCATCATAGGGTACATTAATAAAGAATGTGCTGAAACAGTCTGCAAAATTCCATAACTTCATCCAAGCATGGTGCACCAGGCAATGCCGGTGCCAGCGGCTCGGAACGTGCCATCAGCCACATTTGAAAGTAGACACATGGATACACTGCCAATAGACTACAAGGTGGACAGCTGAGTCTCCTGAGTCTTTGGAGATTCTGGTGTCTGCTGAGTATTAACTACCCTTCACATTTCTGACACATTGTCTCACTAAAGTCTTCTCAAGTGAGTCAGTTAGTTTTAGTTCTCAGTGTGAATGTGGCTGACATGTAGGAGTGCTTCCCTAACCGGTCCAACATCCAAGACTTTGTATTCAGTGGATGAACTAATGAACAATCTTCCCAGATATCCTTTTTAGTGGCTGCCACCACCATAATAGCATGAAGGGCAGGACCTTACTCCAGTATTGTGGGTCCTTGGGTCGGGCCAGAATCTTGTCCAGTTTATTTGAAATTAGTTCCACTGTGTCTAGCTCCTTCCATGTTCTCTGGGACACCAGGTCAATAAGCGCATCTGGAGGGGGAACAACCTGAAACCAGAAAAGGATAAAACAGGTGGTTCAAATGAAGGAGAATTGTTAAAGGGGAGCAGTATGTAGGGATTTAGGTGTGTATGCAAAGAATGCAAGATGATGCTTACAGAGTGTCATGTAAACTACTAAAGAAACAAAGGATGTTGAAATAAAGAAGTCTTGATACAAAGAGGAAAGAGTGTTTAGAGTGTGCTTTATGTAAGACAGTAATCACAACAGTGAAGGTATGCATGAGATGTGAGGGTTAGCAGTGACACAGGAGGAAGGCACAGGATGTGTGTGTGTGTGGGGGGGGGGGTGTTAATTTCAACAGGGGAGGACGGCACAAAAGGGTTAGCCAGATCAAATTTGACAGTTCTTGTTAATGATGGTAATGAGAGATGAAGGCAATGGATCAGAAAACACTTGGTCATAATGACTGGAAATGTGTGAGATTTGGGAAAGATTAGGTATGTCAGTTATAGTACAAGGAGTTCTAGCTTATTAGGCAAAATAAGCTAGTTAACAGAGACTCAGTATGAGCTTGAAGTCAAAAATGAATTACGCAGACTGGTATGGTACAGTTTAGGCAGACATAATTCAATATAAGCTATAGTAGTACAGAACTTCTACAGCAAGATAATAAGGTATTATGTTTTTTTTTAAACAAGAAGCATCTTTATAAATTCTTATGTACTATATAGGCAATCTTACATTTATATAAATGAAAATAAACCATACCAACATAATCTCGGTTGCAAACATTATACATTATAAACCATGCCAACACAACTGTAGCTGCAAACATTATACATCACTTATAATATATCCAGTCATTGTTAGTCAACCATTACATAGCTCATTCAAATCATGCCTTTTTTTAAACCTCGTTCCTCTTCTGCATGTATTGATCCCACAGTTCCCATTTTTTTCCTATGTAATTTCCTCCTATACTTTTCTAAAGAGCCCAATTCCAGTTGTTTTATCTGTTACTATCTTTGCTACTTCTAGTAAAGTTGGTTTATACTTTAATTTCTATTTTCTAGTAATTGTTTTTTAGCAACCATCATAATTAGTCAGCAAAGCCTTACTATGTCTAGGCAATTCCAATTCTGTATCATAGCTCAAAAAATAATTTCCTTAGTTACACCAATTTGCTCACCTAGCATCTCCAACAGAGCAGTCTGCAGGAAATCTTTAGAAGTCTGTCATGTCATTACACTCCCAGAAAATATGTTCCCAGTTACATCTTTCTTCCCCTTCAACCCTCCAACATTTGTTGTCTACCTTAGGAAAAATTATTTTGAGTCCACTTGAGGTATAAAAATACCTGTGTAAACACTTCCAAACAAAGATCCTAAAATCTTCTAGACTTTGTTGCATAGCTGGGAGACATACATGTATCCCACATTGTTTGTGAATTGTTTATCCAATCTCTCTTCCCAATTCTTTTTTAATGTCTGTGATTAATTCTTATAGTTATCAGGTAATATTTTATATGCTCTACTAATTATTCCTTTCTTAATGGCAACTTCTGTTCTAGATTCTACCAAAAACTCTACCAGTGCCGGTCTTTCATTTTGACCCCCCCCCCCCCATTGCCTTCTCTTTGACTATACTCTGATATCAATCCTTGATAGGGAAGATAGTCTCTAACATACTGTCCAAATAAGGTCTTGGCATCTTCCCATTCTATTACCTTTCCCTCTCTAGTTATTTGCTCCCAATACCTTGGTTCTTTTGCCAGTTTTCCAATAGATTCCAGCACCCTCTTGCCTACTGTCTGTATCCATAACTGCAGTCATCCCTATCAGCAGAATCTCCTTTCTCCATTTCTGTATTGGCTTAGTTCTTGGAATACTTTTTGCTACTTTATGAATATAATATTCTCTATGATTACTGTTACTCTCCTTAAAGGTCTGCATCCAAAATCCCATTATCTCCTGGTTTCTTGAGCTTCCTGTTTCATTATCATCTCTTTCCTCTCTGAATTATAGGTTTCTGAATGTGATATGTACAAGAGCCTTAACTGCAAATCAGGTAATACCAATCCGCTCTGTTCTATTGGAAGAATAAGCTTATCCCACTTGACTTTTGCCATCTTTCCCTCCCAGATAAAATCCTTCAGCTCTTTTTTAACTGCTATTCACATCTTCTTCTGTGGTTGATAAAAATATGCCTGTCCTGTGTATAAGACTAAAGGAATTAAAAACATTTTAACTGCTTCTATCTTACTATCGATATCTATATAACAGAGCTTCCACTTTCTCAATTTTTGTATTATCTTTTGTTTAGTCTCTTCCCACATATCCTTAGCTGCCACACCAGAATAATTTTTAATCCATACTCCTAAATACCTCATTTTATCGTGTCCACATAAATATGGATATTGCTGAACTAATTTGTATATAGGTACATAATTTACCGCTATTGCCTTTGTTTTAGCTTCATTAATTTTGTATCCCAAAAAAATCTGAAACTGTCTCAGTATGTTCCACACCACTGTAATGTCCCTTTCTGTTTTTTTCAGGTATAAAATAACGTGATCTGCAAATAAAACCAGCTTTTCTTGACTACCATACAAATGATATCCTTGAATTTCTGAGTCCCTTATTTTCTTTGCCAATGGTTCTCCATAAAATGCAAATAACAAATGGGAGAGAGGACACCCCCGCCAGGTTCCTTTGCTCAAGCAGAGATGATCAGAGAGGACCCTACTTACTTTAATTTTTACCTCCGATCCCTCATATATCCTCCCAATCAACCTTATAATTTTTCAGGGAATGCAAATGCTTCCACTGCTCTGCTCATAAAAGTCCCAGCTAACTCTGTCAAATGCTTTCTCTGCATCAAGACCCACCAAAAACAGTGGTATTTTCTTACATTCTGCTTCCCTCTCGATCATCAGTGTTCTGTTAATGCTGTCAAATGTTTGCCTCTCCTCCACAAAACCACATTGATCTATTCAAATGTCGATTTGTTTTGGTTGGCCCATCTGTATAGCTCAAAGGTAAGATAGATAGGACTTCAGCGTTAGGATTTGGGTTAAGGTAAGTGTATAGATAGGTAATGTATGTAAGGTTTAGTGTAGTGTTAGATGTAGGGTTATTTTAAGTGTATGTATGTGTACTGTTTATTTTGTTTGGGTGTATGTCTGTAGGGGAAGTGTGGAAGAAGCTTAGGGTTAGGGAGTGATTAAGAATAGTGCATAGATAGTTGTGTATGTGGGGTTTAGTGTAGTGTTGGAGGTAGGGTTTTGTTAAATGTATGCATGTGGATTATTTATTTTGTTTGGGTGTATGTGTGTAGGGGACGTGTAGTTATGGACCTTAGGGTCAGGAGGGATAAGGATAGTGCATAGTTAGTTGTGTATGTGAGGTTTAGTGTAGGGTTAGAGGTAGGGTTTTGGTTCTTTACCTTAGGTTAGAAGTAGGGTTTGGTTAGTGTATCTGTGTGGTTTATTTATTTTCTTTGGGTAGGTAGTATGTAGCGGGTGGTGGGGTTGGCCGACTATGACAGTTTGATTTTTTTTTGCGGTTTAGTGCGTTCGGGATTTTCATGGTTCGCGGTATAGGTGTCAACGTTTAGGTATTCGGGAATAGGGGGTTTTGCTTTGGTAATATAGACCCATTAGTATTTACCACTGCACCTTTATTCAGGTCTTGATTTTTATTTTATTATATTGTCAGTTTGAACCGAGATCACACCTTTGGGGTGACAGTCCTGGAAGGCCTGCAACACAGAGGACCACTCATCTCCAAGACGTTGATGTTAAGGTTAGCCTCAGTTGTGGACCAGGTCCCTTGGACAGTCCTCTCTTTGAAATCCCCCCCCCCCACCTTAGAAGAGAGGTGTTGATTGTGACTTTGCCCGGTAAGGGGGGATGGGACAAACGGTCTCCCAGTGAACAACAGGGGAGTCTCCAACCACCACCTGCTTTAATCTGGACACACATTTGTCAACATGATGGGAAACTCCATCAAATGGGTTAAGTAAGGCCGCTGCACTACAAGTGTCCACTGCAGAGCCCTCATGTGGTACCTCACCAGGAGAACTAAGCAGATGGCAGCAGATATGTGCCCTGAGAGATTGAGAGCAAGGGATGCTGGTGGCTTTTTGTAAGACTGCAAGGAAAGTGCTTGACAATGAAAGGTAACTACTCTGGAAGCTGGACATCTTGCAATTTCAGAGAATTTGTCCAAGTGACAACCTAGGAAATATAGCATCTAAACAGTGTGAAGACTGTACTTTTGATAGTTGATCATGATCCCCCAGGAAGTGTACAGCTGGAGTAAAGTGTCCCTGCCCCTTAGTAAAGATGCTCTCATACAGGCAGTTAGGAGCCAATCATCCAAGTAAGGGAAGACCTGGAACTCTTGCAGTTTGAGCCAGGATGGCTCAACTGCCATGCACTTGGGGAACACCCAGGGGAGGGTGGTGGTGAGTCCAAAGGGCAGCACTCTGAACTGATAATGATTGGCTCCCAGACAGAAGTGCAGAAACCTTCTGGATCACTTTGCTATCTTTACATCATGGTAGATGTCCTTGTTGATCAAGCGCAGCGAGTCGTCCTTCCTCAACAGAAGCAGAATGAACTGTCCTGTGACCATCCAGAACTTGGTCTGTTTGACAAAGTGGTTTATTTTGCTCAAATTCAAAACTCACCTAAGGCCCTTGTTTTTCTTCTTTGGAACCAGAAAGAACCTGAATATATCCCAGATCTGCATTGGTCTGGCAGGATCTGTTGGATGACTTGATTTACTAACATCTTCTGAATTTTGATGGCTGCATCACTTCTACAGGTTGTCAATTCTAGATGATGTTTGGGATTTATCAAATTCTATAAAAATGAAATCATGTAACCTCTGGATATGACTAACACCCATGTATCTGTGGTGACGGCCTCCCAAACTTCTATGTGAAAAGCCAAATGACCCCAACTGTCTCCAGAGTCAGGCAGTTAGGCAACCCATGAGGGTCACTGTAAGGGCCCTTCCAGAGAAACTTCTGCAGAAGCTCTAGTTCTGCGGAGCACCCCTGACATGTGAGCAGCACCCATTGTGGTTACTCCCCACCACCACAAGGTGAACCCTCAGAAGGAGACTGCTGCAAAAGGCTGCTGTGCTTTTCTGAATAGACATTTCCCCCTTCTGGTTCTGAGAGAAGGTTCATTGAGGGATACAAAATGTACTCCAACTGCAGACAGTGTCTTTCTGTTCTGCTTACTTCTGGTCAAAGTGTCTCTAATCTTAGGCCCAAAAAGTGAAGAGCCATCATAGGGTACATTAATAAAGAATGTGCTGAAACAGTCTGCAAAATTCCATAACTTCATCCAAGCATGGTGCACCAGGCAATGCCGGTGCCAGCGGCTCGGAACGTGCCATCAGCCACATTTGAAAGTAGACACATGGATACACTGCCAATAGACTACAAGGTGGACAGCTGAGTCTCCTGAGTCTTTTGAGATTCTGGTGTCTGCTGAGTATTAACTACCCTTCACATTTCTGACACATTGTCTCACTAAAGTCTTCTCAAGTGAGTCAGTTAGTTTTAGTTCTCAGTGTGAATGTGGCTGACATGTAGGAGTGCTTCCCTAACCGGTCCAACATCCAAGACTTTGTATTCAGTGGATGAACTAATGAACAATCTTCCCAGATATCCTTTTTAGTGGCTGCCACCACCATAATAGCATGAAGGGCAGGACCTTACTCCAGTATTGTGGGTCCTTGGGTCGGGCCAGAATCTTGTCCAGTTTATTTGAAATTAGTTCCACTGTGTCTAGCTCCTTCCATGTTCTCTGGGACACCAGGTCAATAAGCGCATCTGGAGGGGGAACAACCTGAAACCAGAAAAGGATAAAACAGGTGGTTCAAATGAAGGAGAATTGTTAAAGGGGAGCAGTATGTAGGGATTTAGGTGTGTATGCAAAGAATGCAAGATGATGCTTACAGAGTGTCATGTAAACTACTAAAGAAACAAAGGATGTTGAAATAAAGAAGTCTTGATACAAAGAGGAAAGAGTGTTTAGAGTGTGCTTTATGTAAGACAGTAATCACAACAGTGAAGGTATGCATGAGATGTGAGGGTTAGCAGTGACACAGGAGGAAGGCACAGGATGTGTGTGTGTGTGTGTGTGTGTGGGGGTGTTAATTTCAACAGGGGAGGACGGCACAAAAGGGTTAGCCAGATCAAATTTGACAGTTCTTGTTAATGATGGTAATGAGAGATGAAGGCAATGGATCAGAAAACACTTGGTCATAATGACTGGAAATGTGTGAGATTTGGGAAAGATTAGGTATGTCAGTTATAGTACAAGGAGTTCTAGCTTATTAGGCAAAATAAGCTAGTTAACAGAGACTCAGTATGAGCTTGAAGTCAAAAATGAATTACGAGACTGGTATGGTACAGTTTAGGCAGACATAATTCAATATAAGCTATAGTAGTACAGAACTTCTACAGCAAGATAATAAGGTATTATGTTTTTTTTTAAACAAGAAGCATCTTTATAAATTCTTATGTACTATATAGGCAATCTTACATTTATATAAATGAAAATAAACCATACCAACATAATCTCGGTTGCAAACATTATACATTATAAACCATGCCAACACAACTGTAGCTGCAAACATTATACGTCACTTATAATATATCCAGTCATTGTTAGTCAACCATTACATAGCTCATTCAAATCATGCCTTTTTTTAAACCTCGTTCCTCTTCTGCATGTATTGATCCCACAGTTCCCATTTTTTTCCTATGTAATTTCCTCCTATACTTTTCTAAAGAGCCCAATTCCAGTTGTTTTATCTGTTACTATCTTTGCTACTTCTAGTAAAGTTGGTTTATACTTTAATTTCTATTTTCTAGTAATTGTTTTTTAGCAACCATCATAATTAGTCAGCAAAGCCTTACTATGTCTAGGCAATTCCAATTCTGTATCATAGCTCAAAAAATAATTTCCTTAGTTACACCAATTTGCTCACCTAGCATCTCCAACAGAGCAGTCTGCAGGAAATCTTTAGAAGTCTGTCATGTCATTACACTCCCAGAAAATATGTTCCCAGTTACATCTTTCTTCCCCTTCAACCCTCCAACATTTGTTGTCTACCTTAGGAAAAATTATTTTGAGTCCACTTGAGGTATAAAAATACCTGTGTAAACACTTCCAAACAAAGATCCTAAAATCTTCTAGACTTTGTTGCATAGCTGGGAGACATACATGTATCCCACATTGTTTGTGAATTGTTTATCCAATCTCTCTTCCCAATTCTTTTTTAATGTCTCTGATTAATTCTTATAGTTATCATGTAATATTTTATATGCGTTACTAATTATTCATTTCTTAATGGCAACTTCTGTTCTAGATTCTACCAAAAACTCTACCAGTGCCGGTCTTTCATTTTGACCCCTCCCCCATTTCATTCTCTTTGACTATACTCTGATATCAATCCTTGATAGGGAAGATAGTCTCTAACATACAGTCCAAATAAGGTCTTGGCATCTTCCCATTCTATTACCTTTCCCTTTCTAGATATTTGCTCCCAATACCTTGGTTCATTTGCCAGTTTTCCAATAGATTCCAGCACCCTCTTGCCTACTGTCTGTATCCATAACTGCAGTCATCCCTATCAGCAGAATCTCCTTTCTCCATTTCTGTATTGGCTTAGTTCTTGGAATACTTTTTGCTACTTTATGAATATAATATTCTCTATGATTACTGTTACTCTCCTTAAAGGTCTGCATCCAAAATCCCATTATCTCCTGGTTTCTTGAGCTTCCCGTTTCATTATCATCTCTTTCCTCCCTGAATTATAGGTTTCTGAATGTGATATGTATAAGAGCCTTTACTGCAAATCGGGTAATACCAATCCGCTCTGTTCTATTGGAAGAATAAGCTTATCCCACTTGACTTTTGCCATCTTTCCCTCCCAGATAAAATCCTTCAGCTCTTTTTTAACTGCGATTCACATCTTCTGCTGTGGTTGATAAAAATATGCCTGACCTGTGTATAAGAGTAAAGGGATTAAAAACATTTTAACTGCTTCTATCTTACTATCGATATCTATATAACAGAGCTTCCACTTTCTCAATTTTTGTATTATTTTTTGTTTAGTCTCTTCCCACATATCCTTAGCTGCCACACCAGAATAATTTTTAATCCATGCTCCTAAATACCTCATTTTATCGTGTCCCCATAAATATGGATATTGCTGAACTAATTTGTATATAGGTACATAATTTACCGCTATTGCCTTTGTTTTAGCTTCATTAACTTTGTATCCCCAAAAAAATCTGAAACTGTCTCAGTATGTTCCACAACACTGTAATGTCCCTTTCTGGTTTTGTCAGGTATAAAATAACGTGATCTGCAAATAAAGCCAGCTTTTCTTGACTACCATACAAATGATATCCTTGAATTTCTGAGTCCCTTATTTTCTTTGCCAATGGTTCTCCATAAAATGCAAATAACAAAGGGGAGAGAGGACACCCCCGCCAGGTTCCTTTGCTCAAGCAGAGATTATCAGAGAGGACCCTACTTACTTTAATTTTTACCTCCGATCCCTCATATATCCTCCCAATCAACCTTATAATTTTTTCAGGGAATGCAAATGCTTCCACTGCTCTGCTCATAAAAGTCCCAGCTAACTCTGTCAAATGCTTTCTCTGCATCAAGACCCACCAAAAACAGTGGTATTTTCTTACATTCTGCTTCCCTCTCGATCATCAGTGTTCTGTTAATGCTGTCAAATGTTTGCCTCTCCTCCACAAAACCACATTGATCTACATCTATCAATCTTGGCATCACTTTTGCCATTATAGACAAAGACTTTATAATCATGGTTTAGTATTGAAATGGGCCTGTATAAAAGCTGGATCTGATGGATCTTAACCCTCTTTAAATACTACAGCTACCACCACTTTCTTCCAGGATGTTAGTGCTTCGCCTCCTCTTAAAATACCATTAAACAAAACCTTCCATAACTTTATCTTTTTTTCCCTCCTAGCTTCCACCTATTCCTGGGGACTTTTCCATAGATTGGTTATGCATCACCATTTTTATCTTATTTCCTCCTATTCTAACTGTTAGAAACTGAGCCTCCTCTCCCTCTAACCTAGGGATATTTAATTCTTCCATAAACATTTCTATTTGCACCTTTTCTTGATTTTCATATTTCTTTGCTTTATACAGACTTTCATAGACTTTCCAAAATATTTGTAATACTCTACAGGATTCTGTTATCTTTTTTGTCACAGGCTCCTTAAGCTTGTCGACTTTCTGTTCCCTGAGTCATTGTGCTAAAAGTATTTGTGCACTAGAGTTATCAAAAAAAATGTTGCTTAACAGCAATATTTCTAAAATCATGAAGTACTCCCTTATTTTCTGTTTAACATTCTGCAGTTGCTCCTCTTGTTCTGTGAGATTCCCCGTTTCACAATACTTTAACACTTGCCAGTCCCTCTAAATAATTCTTGTTACTTCTTAACCATATCTCCCTTTCTTTTATTTCCACCCTATTTTAAACTTCACTTTAATTTTATCCCATTCCCAAGCTGTATTTTCAAAAGAAATTTCTCTCTTCTCTAATAGCACCTGAATAATTTCCACTAACCATTCCTTAAATTTGTCTCTTTTCAACAGATAGGCGGGAAAGGACCAGTGTCTCATTTTTATTTCATTACCCTGTGTTTTTATTTTAGTTATTACTGATGCATGATCTGAAATAGTTACTGGGTGCATATCAAGACCTTCAATTAAATGTACATGTTCCTGTGAAATGGAAATTCTGTCTAGTATAGCCCAGTTTTTGTATCCAGGGAATAATATGTAAAGTCACTCCGAACTCCTAGTACCAAATTCACATTGCCTTTTGCTAAAAGTATTTGTGCACTAGAGTTATCAAAAAAATTGTTGCTTAACAGCCAAAAAGGCAACCCCCCATTTCTCCGTCACCCACGTCCCCCGGATTCTTTTTAAAGTTTTTTTGTCTATCCTTCTAGCATGTCGAGGGATCAGTTGCTAGTGTCCTCTCCTGCTCAGCTGGTGAACCTGGGAATATTGAGGCAATGCTACAATTGCCTCATGTACACAGACAACCCTCTCCTCCTCCCACAAAACACAAATACATGCGAGATGCAACTATACGGCCAAACTGGAGGCTGAGCTCTCTCAACATAGGACTGGCAAGACCAGTCAGGAGGAGAAGGTTACCACACACACTATAGACCCAGTCTCACATAGTACCATTACAACCTCAAATCATACACATAAACACAAAGACATACTCGGAGGCTCTGATCAAAAACCAAAACAGCAGAGGCCACCAAAGTAGACACCCAAACAACCACCACCTCAGAACACAACAACTGCAACACATAGACCTCACAGTCAGAGTGTCAAACAGTCACAGCCAAGGCCAAACACAATGCCAGACACACTAGTCATTGGTGACTCCATAGTCAGACACACTGACGTCCCGGCCACCAGACTGAGTAAGGAGAAGGTCACAGTAAGCTGCCTGTCGGGCTAGAATCCGCCACATAACGCAAGCACTCAGGTCTCTCAACAGCAGGTACAAATATGACTCAGTCATTGTCCACGCTGGTGTAAACGACCTGAGACCCTTGGACTACATGAAAGAGACATTGAGGAGCTCTCTGATTATGTAGCCCAGGCAGGTATGACCCTGACCTTGAGCAGTATCCTACCTTCACCAAGAATGATGCCACAATACAGAGATAAGATGATCAGCTTTAACAATTGGCTTAAACACTGGTGTCATTCAAAGGGGATCCAGTGTCTGTCTGCCTGGGATGACATGCTGGACAAGCCACGCTGAGGGACGGCTTGCACCTGTCACCCTGGGATTCGGATATTGGCAAAGGCTCTTGCCACCCCCATAGTGCCTTTTTAGGCAAGGCTCAAATTCTAAACCTACCACCCTAGAACACAAAAGGAAAAAACTAAGGGTAATGCTGCTCAATGCCAGAAGTCTAAATCTCAAAATGCACGCACTCGAGGCCCTTCTCAGTATGGAGAACATCGATGTCTGTGCTGTGACAGAAACCTGGTTCAAGGCTCCTGAGAGCACCCCAGCTGTCAGGTTTTACCTCATATCATGCTCCGCCCCAAAATCCGGACAATACCAAGAAAGGAGGGTAACCATATTCATCAAGGACACCCACACCTCAAGACTGGCGGCCACGCGCGATGCAACGGAGACCATCCAGGTGCAATTAACCATAGGCAAGACTGCTCTGCAAATTGTAGCATGTTACAGGCCACCCTCACAAACTCAGGAACCTCACATGGCCTTCCTGAAAACACTAGAGGGATAAATGTATCACCAAACACCATCATACTAGATGACTTCAATTACCCTAATATAGACTGGGAACACTACTCAAGCCCAAACACCCTAGCCCAAAAGTTCCTGGAATTCATAAACTCAAATGCCATGGAACAACTAATCACCATCCCCACAAGAGGAGATAACATACTTGATCTCATCATCACGAACATGGGAGCACAATGTTCAACACCAGAAGTACACCCCTCACTGGTGAGATCAGATCACAAACTAATCGCACTGGAGTTCCTCATCCCACCCACACCTGAAATAAAAAGACCACAGTAAAGAACTTCAAAAGCCGACTTCACACTTCTAAAGACTAGTGTGGTCTCCTTTAAGGCCCCGAGCTGGCGGAAAACAGTACTCAAGCCGCTGAATCACTTACAAATGCCTTCTACCAGCACCTGCAGGACTGCATGGATAAGGCAATCCCAAGCAAAACAAAGACTCTTTGTACCAAAGGCAAGCGTCCAGTCTGGTGGACCCCAGCCATAAACAAACTCTACAACAAAAGGAGGAAGCTACTACAAGATAGAGCAAAATCCTTAAAAGGTAAGACACCCTTGATCACTATAAGTAAAAACTAAGAGCCCTCATAAAATCATCCAAAGCAAATTTCGAGAGAAAAATAGCTAAAGACTCAAAAGACAATCATAAGGCCTTCTTTAGCTATGTTAGAAACCTGGGAGGAAACTCCCAGATATGCTCAGAACTAGTTCAAAATGATGTGAAGATTACTGATCCTACAGACATTGCCAACATACTGGCTGACAGGTTCAGTGCAAACTTCTCCCCAAAAGGAGAGATATCTATACCAAACGATTGCAGCCCCCAAACATCTCCAGCGCCCAAGTGAGAACTGCTCTCTCCAAAGCAAAAACACAGCATCCATGGGACCTGATGGTGTCCCCGGCTGTGTGCTCCACGAACTCAATGAGGAATTAAACCCACAGCTAGGACAGCTGTTTAATCAAAGTCTTACCTCTGGATACATTCCAGGAGTGGCGCACTGCAACTGTGGTCCCACTTCACAAAGGCGGTGCCTCCACCGACCCTGGAAATTACCGCCCATTAGCTTGACAAGCCTTATCTGCAAAGCCATGGAGAGGATCATAATGGACCTCATAAATAAAGACATTGGGAATTTGCAGACTTTGGATCCAACCCAGTTTGGCTTTGTCAAAGGAAGATCATGCCTTTTAAACTTGGTTGACTTCTTCGAAACAGTCACCAAAGCCATTGATGAGGGAAAGGCAGTCCATACAGCCTACCTCGATCTGGCTAAGGCCTTCAATACAATACCCCACTCGGGTATCATTGAAAAACTCATCAGCTTAAATGTTAACCCATACATCACAAGATGGGTGGCAAACTGGCTGAGTGACAGAACCCACAGAGTCAGAGTTGCTGGCGCCATGTCAGACTCAAAGCCTGTCACAAGTGGTGTCCCACAGGGCTCAGTCCTGGGCCCACTCTTGTTTGGCATCTTCTTTTCCGAAGTACAAGCAAACACAGAAGGGTTATGGCTGACAAAGTTTGCAGATGACTGCAAACTCATAGTAGAAAACACATCTGACACAGATATCCTTCAGAAGGGTCTCACAGAAACAGATAACTGGTGCCAGAGCCACGGCCTACAGTTAAATGCCAAAAAATGCATAGTCATACCCTTCGGGAAAAACAAGGTTACCCCTAGCTACCAAATAGGTGGCAATCCACTGAGCACAGAAGAAGTTATCAGGGACCTGGGGACCCAGGTTGATAGTAGTCTGTCATTCGACACCCATGTAGCTAAAGTAGTTAGGAAGACCTTCTACATTGCCCACCTTATCATGAAGGGATTTTCATCTAGATCAAGGGAGGTCATAGTCTCCCTTTACTCATCACTCATCAGACCAATGATGGAGTACAATGCCCCATTGAATGTATCTGACCCGACACTTGCAGCAGCTGGAGAGGCCACAAAAGTTCCTCACCAAAAGGATAAAGGGTCTCAAAAATCGGTCCTATGCTGCCCGACTGAAAGAACTCCAGCTCTATTCAGTCGCCGCTTGCTCAGAGGTGACCTTTGCCTAACATACAAGGCCATGTCAAACCCAGATTTGATGAATATGCTTCACCTCAAAAAATCTAGATCCATCAGAGCCACAAGGGCGGGAGACTTAAACCTCGACACGGCTATTAATAGGACGTGCTGGAGGGATAGATTCATCACCCAAAGACTCCCTATGCTGTGGAACAAAATCCCGGTACATGTGAGGCAGAGCACCTCGCTGGCCTTGTTCAAGAGAAATCTTGACCAATGGATGGGAGATCGCAGATATACCCCAGGGATTACCTCAGTGTCACTGCTCGACAGAGGCACAGCAAAATAACGGGTATAGTTCCCCATACTTAAGGGGTGGCGTAAGCCACAAAACGATGGGCTAGGCTTGCAAATGCCCTCGGGCAGATAGCCTAGTATGAACCTATGAACATCTTCCATGCCAAATATTTTCATAAATTTCTTTAAAAATCTACACTCCTTTGTTATATTTTTCCTTCTGCCCCCCCAGACACATTTTCACTATTGCAAATCAAATTCCAGTCCAACTTACAAGTAATATTCCTTGCTGAAAGCTGATTATTTCTTTCATAATTTTCTTAAGCTCCATTACAGCAGTTTTCAGTGGAATATAAATACAGACCAGTGTAATCCTCCTCTGTTGCCAGTAACCCCTTAGTACTACAAATCTACCATTATGGTCTTTTTTATTCTCTTCTGTTACTACTGGAACTCCTCTTGAAATTATTGTAAGTACTCCTGTCTCCCTCTGCCCAGATATTCCACTGAATAACGATCCTGAAAACCTTTCTTTATCAAATTCACATCTTCAGTTCTTTCCAAGTGTGTCTTCTGCAACACAGCTATTTGCACTCTACATTTTTAATACAGTTCACTATTCCTTCTTTTTTGTATATACATGTCAGACCATTAATGTTTAAAGACATTACAAAGCATCACATTCTTGAGAAATTATTATTCCCACCTTTTATGTATAAAAGCTTTTTTGATAAAAGTCTTGTTTCAGCATTTGTGTTAAATGCATGAACTGTTTGGCACGTTAGTCTTTCATATAGCTGCTTCTTGTCGTCTCCATTTGAGACTATATCACATCTTACAGAGCTTTATGCTTTATCAAAAACCCTCAAACAAAAATACACACAAACACCCTCAATACTCCCCTATAACCTATTAATGTAACAACACACAAACCATGTACATCTTCAAATATTGAAGTTTTACCCTCATAATAGAAACAAATATTCCAAACTGACAGCTACACACACACACACACACACACACACACACACACACACACAGAGCCGAGCTATACTAAAAGAAATGCTATCCGTGCTAAGACACATGGTATAGCCTGTGGTTCTATTGTGCAAGCTCTGATTTTGTCTTTTCTTTATAGCTCTCTCAGCTGGGAAAACACTTTAATGCTTTCAGAAAAATTTTCTCCAAGATATTACTCTATCAGATTGTCTGCTAGA
Source organism: Protopterus annectens (assembly GCF_019279795.1). Classification (NCBI taxonomy): domain Eukaryota; kingdom Metazoa; phylum Chordata; order Ceratodontiformes; family Protopteridae; genus Protopterus; species Protopterus annectens. Next base: position 1,007,721,981 of record NC_056743.1, on the reverse strand, counting down.
GACATGAGAACCAGACACAAAACTGTTTACTAGGAAAAAATGTCTTACAATATTCAATATTCTTTCTCATTTACCTGCTTTCTCTCAAAACATGTTACTAGATTAAGATAATGGCTTTAATCCAGTCATTCCCCTATGCAAAAATGAGAATAAGCACACTAGTTTTTCTTTTGCCATGCTTTTTTACCCAGATCCTTTTTTTATTTTATGTACAATGCAGTGCCTACATTTCTCAAAACTGAACAAGGAATAAGAGAGAAGGGAGAAAGAAAAAAACAAAACAGGAGCACCTATTTACATTAGTATATACATTACACTTAAAAATAACAGAAAAAAATTATAACATGCAAAGAAAATCATGAGCTATTTAAATAGTACTATTAAAATAAAATGTGTTTTACTTATAGCTAACTTTCTCCATCTTCTACCCCTCTCCTGAGTATTTTTCCGAACATTAATGATATGAAGTAGGGCATATGCAAGTTTAACACAGTCAAAAAAAGTCCAATATTTCCAGATTTTCTTGTTCTGTCATGTTTTGCAAATATAATAACTTGTAATCCCACATCTCTCTAGTTTCAAGTTAGTGATTTTATTCTCCAAACATTAATGATGAAGTAGGGCATATGCTTTAGAGTTCCCTACAAGTTTAACAAAGTACAATATTTCCAGATTTTCTTGTTCTACTCCTGTTCATCTCTTTCTCCCAAACCCTGTGTCTGTTTCAGTTCCAACATACTTGTGATTCTTCCAGATGACTCTTGTACTTTTTTCCCCTTCTCTCAAGCATTTCCTGTTGAAACACTGGAAAAGGTTTCACTGGCACAGTCTCACTGTGGTCTTTATTACCAGAACAACAAAGAGCAGAATATCCTTCTGTTTCACAGGTCATTTGTTGTTGGACAATCTTTTGTATTTCTTCCTTAGTATAAAGTTCATCAAAAAATGATGTTGCTCTTCCATGGAAATATTTTTAAGATAGCTGGGTACATCAATTTGAATTGCATGCCTGCTCTTCAGCATTCCCTGAATAATGGGATAAATGTATTCCTCTTCTGCCTGGTGTACAATGAGTAGTCATTCTCCAAAAACTCTCTGCTGTCTCACACTTTTAGTATTTTGTCTTCTGCTATAGTTTTGTCAGAATCATGTCCTTCTGCTGGTAAGACATCTTTACTATTAAAAGTCTGGGTTATTTTCTCAAAGTCAGGTTTGGACCATACACACCATGTGCCCTTTCAAGTAACACTTCCTGTTGTGGAATACCAGTCCAGTTGCTTATTTGTGTTTTTATAAAGTTAATACAGTCTGTTCCTTCCAGCTTTTCGGGTACAGCAGAAAATCTTAGGCTTTCCTTATGTACTCTGTCCTCTAATTCTGTTATTTTTTGAAACATCTGTTCTTGTGCAGTCTCATATTCAGCCAGCCTTTTCTTCATTTCAACCTCGGAGTTTTGCAGTTTTATCACCTTATCTGAATATCTGTTTAAAATGTCTTCCATTTTTTCTAGCCTTTTATTTTTTGTTGATATACTCCATCAGTGTTTCATTTATTTTAGTCAGGTCTGTGTGCAGTGGCCTTATACTTTCCTCTAGTTTACTGGAAGTCATATCTGAAGCTTGCACTGCTTTTTGCCATACAGCTACAGTACTTTTCCCAGTCAGTGTTTTTTCATTGCCTTTTGTATCTGATTTTCCTTCATGTCCTCTGTATTTCTTTTTCCTTGGCATTCAGGCAGTGTACTTACTAGCCAGTTACTGAAATTTACCCAGAAGTCTAGGTCCACTGGCTTTTTCTGCTAAGTTTCTGTTTTCACACTGGGAGAGCTAGAATTAAGCTGTTACTCAATGTGCAGCCATCTTGGAATTCCCAATAAGGTCTTATATTTACTATATACTGAACTCTGTTGAAGAGTTAACCAGAGCCTTTTGAGTATAATTATATAATAAGATAATCTGAAATCTGTTTAGGCAATTGGATTAGTTTTGAACAGCTTAATTAATTTAAGGATAAGTATTTTTTTCCCAGGATTTTAAAAGTTTATACACAAAAGTTACTTTCTCAAACAACTTCAGTTTCAGCCTCTGTGATCCAAAACTCAGGTGTTAGATAAAGGTACTTCCAAAAAGATGTTAATCCCTAACTGTGCAGCATCAATGTGTCTGTGTAAGTAGCTCCTTACTAAAAAATTTAAGACTATGATGTTACGTTTCTGTTAACAGTGTGGCACTAACACCATATACATTATAATATAGCCTGCTACTTATGTACATTGTTTTACCTGGTTACTACCACTGCCCTAAATTTTACTCCATATCAAATCCACTGCCACTACACAGTTAACTGATGTAGTAAAAAAGTAAAAACAGCGAGAGTCCAAAATGCAGACAGGAGCAAGGGAAAAAAAAAATATTTATTAAACAAAAAATCAATAAAATTAATCAAAGAAAAACAAAAATGTGATGACAAGTAGAACAGGTATTGGATCAGGATCAGAACACATGAAGTACTTCTAACTACAACAAACAAACTTCAGAATTTGTAAGAAACTCCTCATAGTTGAGGCAGAAAGACTTGGCCTTCATGCACGTTTGTCTACAAACGCAGATTTTAAATTCCTTTCATAAATAACTGAAAACCAATTGTCAAAATTCTAATGTCAGCACAAACTACTAGTAGTACTGTAGTTTTGCACCATTTGTTGTGTTACTTTTTTTTTCTATAACAAAAGGTTGTACCGGTTGGTACAATCCCAAGTCCTTTACTCTGTAAATTTGAACTGTTTTGTGTCTTAATTAATTAACTAATTAACTTTGTGGACAGGGTAGGTGGTCTTGTCCTCAAGAATATATTCATTTGGCTTTATCAAGAGAATGACAGTGATGTTGCCTGAGGCCACCTAGAGTTATGAATCTACAGACCTTGTTTGTGGTCATCTGCAGATTATGGTGTTCTGTACGGAGTTTAATGCAAGTAATGGTAGACTATTTCTAATTTAGGCATTATCATTTGCAGTTTGAGAGATTTCATGGATTCTAATGGGAGGAAGGGTATTTATAAGCTAATCTTAATTTAGTGAGTGCAGCTTTTGTGATATTCTGTACATACTGCAAAGATGAGTTGCTGACTGAAGGTTATATCAAGGTATCTTTGTTCTTTAACACTAAGTAGTTGGGGTTAATGATGTTTAATAGGGGATGGGTTAGATTTCACTTTCTGATGTATGTCAAACAGTACATTTTTTGCAGTTTATTACAAGCTGCATGTCAATGAGGAATTTTCATAGAGAGATGAAGTCTAGTAGTTTTTCTTATAACTTGTGAGGTGAGTTATACGAAAGTAATATGATTATATTGTCAGCATAAATCATATTTTTCATGTTTGGTAAGTCAAAAAGTAAATTGTTAATGAACATGATGGAGAACATCGATGTCTGTGCTGTGACAGAAACCTGGTTCAAGGCTCCTGAGAGCACCCCAGCGCTATCAGGTTTTACCTCATATCATGCGTTCCGGCCCCAAAATCCGGACAATACCAAGAAAGGAGGGGGGGTATCCATATTCATCAAGGACACCCACACCTCAAGACTGGTGGCAACGCACGATGCATCGGAGACCATCCAGGTGCAATTAACCATAGGCAAGACTGCTCTGCAAATTGTAGCATGTTACAGGCCACCCTCACAAACTCAGGAAACTCACATGGCCTTCCTGAAAACACTAGAGGGATAAATGTATCACCAAACACCATCATACTAGGTGACTTCAATTACCCTAATATAGACTGGGAACACTACTCAAGCCCAAACACCCTAGCCCAAAAGTTCCTGGAATTCATAAACTCAAATGCCATGGAACAACTAGTCACCATCCCACAAGAGGAGATAACATACTCGATCTCATCATCACGAACATGGGAGCACAATGTTCAACACTGGAAGTATACCCCTCACTGGTGAGATCAGATCACAAACTAATCTCGCTGGAGGTCCTCATCCCACCCCACCTGAAATAAAAAGACCACAGTAAAGAACTTCTCAAAAGCCGACTTCACACTTCTAAAGACTAGTGTGGTCTCCTTTCAGGCCCCGAGCGGAAAACAATACTCAAGCCGCTGAATCACTTACAAACGCCTTCTACCAGCACCTGCAGGACTGCATGGATAAGGCAATCCCAAGCAAAACAAAGACTCTTTGTACCAAAGGCAAGCGTCCAGTCTGGTGGACCCCAGCCATAAACAAACTCTACAACAAAAGGAGGAAGCTACTACAAGATAGAGCAAAATCCTTAAAGGTAAGACACCCTTGATCACTATAAGTAAAAAACTAAGAGCTCTCATAAAATCATCCAAAGCAAATTTCGAGAGAAAAATAGCTAAAGACTCAAAAGACAATCATAAGGCCTTCTTTAGCTATGTTAGAAACCTAGGAGGAAACTCCCAGATATGTTCAGAACTAGTTCAAAATGATGTGAAGATTACTGATCCTACAGACATTGCCAACATACTGGCTGACAGGTTCAGTGCAAACTCCCCAAAAGGAGAGATATCTATACCAAATGAGTGCAGCCCCCAAACATCTCCAGCGCCCAAGTGAGAACTGCTCTCTCCAAAGCAAAAACACAGCATCCATGGGACCCGATGGTGTCCCGGCTGTGTGCTCCACGAACTCAATGAGGAATTAAACCCACAGCTAGGACAGCTGTTTAATCAAAGTCTTACCTCTGGATACGTGCCCAGGGAGTGGCGCACTGCAACTGTGGTCCCACTTCACAAAGGCGGTGCCTCCACAGACCCTGGAAATTACCCATTAGCTTGACAAGCCTTATCTGCAAAGCCATGGAGCGGATCATAATGGACCTCATAAATAAAGACATAGGGAATTTGCAGACTTTGGATCCAACCCAGTTTGGCTTTGTCAAAGGCAGATCATGCCTTTTAAACTTGGTTGACTTTTTCAAACAGTCACCAAAGCCATTGATGAGGGAAAGGCAGTCCATACAGCCTACCTCAATCTGGCTAAGGCCTTCGATACAATACCCCACTCGGGTATCATTGAAAAACTCATCAGCTTAAATGTTAACCCATACATCACAAGATGGGTTGCAAACTGGCTGAGTGACAGAACCCACAGGGTCAGAGTTGCTGGCGCCATGTCAGACTCAAAGCCTGTCACAAGTGGTGTCCCACAGGGCTCAGTCCTGGGCCCACTCTTGTTTGGCATCTACTTTTCAGTACAAGCAAACACAGGAGGGTTATGGCTGACAAAGTTTGCAGATGACTGCAAACTGAGCGCCATAGTAGAAAACACATCTGACGCAGATATCCTTCAGAAGGGTCTCACAGAAACGGATAACTGGTGCCAGAGCCACGGCCTAAAGTTAAATGCCAAAATATGCATAGTCATACCCTTCGGGAAAAACAAGGTTACCCTTAGCTACCAAATAGGTGGCAATCCACTGAGCACAGAAGAAGTTATCAGGGACCTGGGGACCCAGGTTGATAGTAGTCTGTCATTCAACACCCATGTAGCTAAAGTAGTTAGGAAGTCCTTCTACATTGCCCACCTTATCATGAAGGGATTCTCATCTAGATCAAGGGAGGTTATAGTCTCCCTTTACTCATCACTCATCAGACCAATGATTGAGTACAATGCCCCATTCGGAATGTATCTGACCCGACACTTGCAGCAGCTGGAGAGGCCACAAAAGTTCCTCACCAAAAGGATAAAGGGTCTCAAACATCTGTCCTATGCTGCCCGACTGAAAGAACTCCAGCTCTATTCAGTCGCTTACCGCTTGCTCAGAGGTGACCTTTGCCTAACATACAAGGCCATGTCAAACCCAGATTTGATGAATATGCTTCACCTCAAAAAATCTAGATCCATCAGAGCCACAAGGGCGAGAGACTTAAACATCGAGACGGCTATTAATAGGACGTGCTGGAGGGATAGATTCATCACCCAAAGACTCCCTATGCTGTGGAACAGGATCCCGGTACATGTGAGGCGGAGCACCTCGCTGGCCTTGTTCAAGAGAAATCTTGACCAATGGATGGGAGATCGCAGATATACCCCAGGAATTACCTCAGTGTCACTGCTCGACAGAGGCACAGCAAAATAATGGGTATAGTTCCCCATACTAAAGGGGTGGCGTAAGCCACAAAACAATGGGCTAGGCTTATAAATGCCCTCGGGCAGATAGCCTAGTATGAACCTATGAACCTATGAGTAGAAAATGAGTCCTTAGATTGAGCCTTTCAGTATTCTAGCTGAAAAAGTACCAGTTTTGGATGTGTTATGCCTGTGAGGGATGGTAAAAGTTCTGTTGGTTAAGGATGCAGTGATCTGCTGTATGGCACTTTCAACTATACCAAATTGAACTAGGGTTTTAAGTATTTAAGTGGAATACTGTGGTTTACTGACCTAAAAGTATGTTTCAGGTCAACAAATGGAGCTTGTGCTAGTTGGTCTTTATCCATAGTCTCAAAAATAAAGTTTGCTACTGCGAATAATGCTGCTTGTGTACTACAATTATTAGAAAATCTATGCTGTTTGCAAGCAAGTCATACTTTGTGATATGTTCTTTTACTTAGTTATACAGATGTTTTTCCATCATTTTAGCTAGTGGACATAGTATTGAGTTTGTTCTGTAGTCTGAGGCTGACTTTTCGTTTATAACTTTGGGAGTTGGCTCTATGGCTGTATGTTTCCAGCAACTCTCTATTAAAATGTTGAAATTTGCAAACATGGGCCCCAAAATGCCCCCACACAATGACCAGATGCACAGAAGAACAGCGAATATCAGACATCGTTTTCCTTTAAAATAGTTTTTTTTCCCAGGGGAACAAATTCCACACATTGTGAAACTATATATACCAGTTCTGAGAGTGTCATACTTTGGAGAAAGGGACTATTCCAAGAGGTAGCAATACTGGACTTAGTATATGTAAATCCACATTTTAGCCACTCACTCTCAATATTCCAGGACTCAAATTGACAAGTCTCAGTATTTGAAATGGTTACTGCTTTAGAAGAATGGAATTATGCAAGTGGCACTGAAGATGTGTTGCAGTGACTTGCAAATATACCTTGCTGCTATCTGAGAAAACTTTGTAAGTATTGAATATTTTAATTACTTATGTCCAAATTTTCAAGTTTATCACCTGTTTTGAGGAAACTACTTTATAGTACAATGAGAGAGTCTAAGTGGAAAATATTGTGTTATCTATTGTTTGGGCATTAAGTGCATTACATATAACAGCCTTTTTAGCAGGTCTGTGAAATTGAAGAGAGCTGTAGCCCATTTGTCATCATTCTGAGTGTTCTCCAGAACTGCTTAAAGGAGCCAATACATGAGGAATGGCTGTTGCTGATGCTTTCGCTGAGTTAAGCAATGTGGGCTTTTTTTGAGGATATATTATGCAAGTTTATTGGTTGTACTGAACTGTTCTACCTTCCAAAGTTTCCAGGCATCATCGTATTGCTTCAAGAGCATTTTGATGCCTGGAGTTATCCACGATCATTTTGTACTTCTTATTTAAATGTTCTGTTCAGGGAAGAGTCAGTTTTGTATGGGTTGCAGAATATTTAAAAGTTGACTGGGCACTCTTATTGATTGTTGTCATTAAAAATTACATTTCAGTTAATTGTTTCAAACTCAGATCTTGGTGTCTGTTTTTACTGGTTGGGGAAGAATCCTGTGGACATTATTTGAGGTATAGATTTGGATGATATGAATAACCAGATGCATGTTGTGCTATTAGAACCTACTGATGATACCACCTCCTGGTAATTTACTCTATTATTGGTCACAGTCCTAGACAGGAAGACATGGCTATTTTCTCAGGCTTATTCACAAACCCGTTCGTGCTCCTGCAAGTGCTAACATGTTATTACTAAAGCTGCATTACGACCAGAAAAAAAAAACACTAAGTATTGTCTCACTCTGTATATGTAAGTGTGTGTGTGTGTGTATATATATCTGTGTGTAGGTGTAGTAGGAAATACTGAATACACCTAATGTCAACACACTAAACACTGATGTCCTTAAGTCAAAAATGCAGATGTTGACAAGCAACTATGCATGCACCAAGAAACAGCCTCAGCTCATTCAAAAATAAACAACTGAAAAACAAATTGAAACTGTTTTTTGCAGGGGCATAAACCCCCTGCACCCTCCCATGTGAAGGGCTTCACTACCCGAACCCCCTAATTATATATACTAATTCTGGGATTGCACAAATAAGGGATGGGAATTGTTTGATTTTTGAACACCTGTTGGCCAGCTACTTAGTTAATCATAAAAGGTGGATTAAGCTGTTGACCAATCACACACATTCGATCATAAGGAGCAAACCATTATGTTGTTGGCCTGTGAAGCCCACTGTAAACTAAAAGGCGTCTATAATCTATTTGCAAGCAAGCCACTCCCACATCCTTCCCAAATCAACAGTATCCAACAGTAAAATCCCTTACATGGCCAGCCCACTGGCATTGAAGTTATGGTATTTCTTCATACCCCCAGCAAACACCCAGTTTCATCTAGATGTCTTGCTGTGGCTGGCAAGAGGTTGGGACAGAGTGGTAAGATAGCCTGCTCACTTTTCCTAGGCAGATAGTGCTGGTGTGGGCTCTAGTAACGATGACTCCAGGTAGAGAGAGGCCTTAACGGTAGTGCAGCATGCATGGAATCAAAACAAATCAGTAATCACTCCAACCACAACAGTCTTGCTTGCCCACATGAAATGTGTGTGCGTGTGTGAGAGAGAAAGTTCTGTCACGGTACTGCACATAGGAGTCAGACATAGTACAGGAACATGTAAGCAGTGGTATAATGAAGCATTAGCCCCCCAGCCATACTTCACTCCCAAAAGAAATGAAAAAGCAGCAGGCAGAATATCTGGGATCCCCAACACCTGTAGTAAGTACTGAAATTATATACATATGTTTTTTGCTCTATAGATATATTTTTTTCTGAAATGTACTTCAAGCTGACAGGCCATTTACACCATAATGCATTATAAAAACCTTACCTCTATGTGCTACACTGCCAGATTATGATGTGGTTTTACAGCAAATAAAAAAGTTGAGAATCACTGCACAGTGTAAGACTGAAGCTGTTATGTTGAAAACACACAAAGCTGACTTTAAAAGAAACATAAAAAGTGTTTTTGGACATCCAACACCCCCAAAGCCCCACATTTATACTAACTCCAAGATCACATAACCTTGGGTTCAGGAGAAACCTTCTGCAATCTCACTGAATTTAATGCATCCTTCTCTAATAAACATGAGAACTGATTAAAAATCATCACCTATTCCACTTTAACTCAGTGCAGTCAAACCTAAGTTTCCCTCTATCATCTACATCACTTCTGTGAGGCCACTTCCAAACAAAAATGGCAACAGCATCTTTGCTGTAATAACACTTCATATAATCTGCCACCACTCAGCATAACAAAAGCTTTGTTACACCATACATACCATTTACTTCCAAGGTCGGTCATTTACTGCTTTGAGCAATACTACTTTTCCTCATCTACCATCCTTATCATAGGCATACCTTAAGAAGCTGTTCTGGGTCCATTGCTCTTTACACTTTTCATTAACTTTCTCAAATCCAGTTTACTACTTCTTCAAACAATTCTGTATATATTCAGTCTAATCCTCCAGTGATTAGACTATACAACAGGTACCATTAATAACTCCCACAAAGAGGGAGCTATTAATGGTGCCTGTTGTATAGTCACCATTACTCCACTGTAGTTTAGCAAGAAACAACTAAACTGTTACTATAAAGCACCTAAAGTCATGCTGTTTAGCACTCTTAACAAGCAATTAAAAGTCAGCTCTATTACTACTTCCAAATCAAAACTCTTACTATCTTTATCTGGAATTTTGGTTCAGGTCCTCTCATATATTTTCTTAACATATGGGCAGAATTTGGGCAAAGCATATTTCTTAGTTATACTACTGTGTCTATAATTTTCTTACTCCTGAAGCTTGGTTAACTATCAGCAAAGACCACAGTACTAATAGCAATCATTAAACAGTCTCAGCAACCAATACCAGCCAACTCCAAACTTTATTACACACAATGCATACATTGCTCACTGCTTACCTGGTTAGGGTAACTCCCCATTATGGACCAGTCCCTCCAGCTTCTCATTGTTTTATGAAGTACTACATCAAGGATCTGCCACTTCTGCCTCTCTCCTGTTTTATTTTAACTCATACCCCAGATCCATTAGTTCCTCCATCACAGCATTCCTGTCCCTCAGAATCAGTTCCAGTAAACTCCTTACCAGTAACAGGTTCTTTGCAGTATCAACTCCTACAATGTGAAATAGCATCCCTCTTCATGTAATGCCTATCAAAATTTGCTTTGTCTACTCTGTCTTAAAACAGTACTATAGGTATAACTCCTAGGGTAAATATCAGAACAGTGCAACCAAATTTAGTATATTTAGTAAAGTAACAAAGTGTTTTAACTCGGGTTCAGATGAGTTTGTATTGTATATTATTTTGCCTGTACACTTTTTAACATGAGACACTGCCTTTTCTGTGCTTTTGTATTTTCATGTTAATGACTGGTACAGGTCCATTTTCAGGTTGGTTCACCTAACCCATTAATAAACAAGCATATAAATACATTTGCATAGTCAGACATTTCAACATGTCCACTCCCAAATCTCTCCCGAGTCCTACCACCTACCTGTGCATCTCCCTTCCTTCACGTTAATGGCTCAAATGTACCATTTTACAGTTGTAATAGCAAACTATAGCTATCAAACATGACATCTCTAGCTTTTCAAGTCTCTTGCCATACCCTGTAGTTTGTCCAGAATGTCCACTGTGCTGAAAGCACAGGTTTACGAGTCTTCCCCACACCTTCAACATGCCCCTAAAGCACAAGATAGGCATGAGGGCAAGCATCAGTACCAACTACTGTAGTAATTACATCACCAACCATCCCTGCATTTATATATCACAACTGGCACTCTCCTGCCCATGATACTCAGCTCTTTCTCTGCTATATACTCTTACGTAACGGGCTTCCTTCTCTCAGTCTATGTGGTTCACCAAGTTGCAGTCTCTGCACTTTCAAACTGCGTGCAATAAGAACGAGTACATGTCCCAAGTAAAAAAAGAAAAAAATGTATTAGCACTGTATATATATATATATATATATATATATATATATATATATATATATATATATATATATATACACACACACACACGCACACACACACACACCTCTCTCTCTTTCTCTGTATTCATCATATTATATTTACAAGCAAAAGCATTTTAAGACTTGAAATTTTGATGCATTTGGCTTGTTCAGTATCTTTGCAGAGATTTTTATTTTAGATGACTTGTCAATCTCTGTCAATCTCTAATACACACAGAGAATATGTGTGTCTGTGTATACATATCTAACAGACACACACACATATGTGTGTGTGTGTGTGTGTGTGTGTATAAATAGAGAGAGATGTGTATGCATTCACATGTAGCTTCCATACTGTTTGTCAAATACATAGTTAGCAAATGGCCAGCAAACATGTCAGGAATTATCATATGTACTTTATTTTGTTGACTATAATAGTTTAGTGAAAAATTCACTATGGCCATAGTTATGTGATCGTGCAGCTGGTATACTTAAGCTTGAGGCGTGGGGTTTGATTATAGTACTGACAATTGAAAACACATGCTATTTCATTGCTGATTAAATGCAACAGCATTTAATGACACAGAAAATATATTTTTTTCTGAGAGGCTTTCAACCCCCAATGCCTCTCTATGCAGAACCCCTACAACCCAAACTATGATCCTACATCAAAACCAATGCATCTTGGGGATATGAGGTATTTTCACACTGTGACAAATTTAGTTTTGGGCATTCAGGAGTGGCAAGCTGAATTTGACTGTGCTCAGCTCCAACCAGTTGTTCTATACTATACAGGAAGCATCAAGTGTTAGTAGAAAGACCAATGTTTCAAACTATACATACAAGATATCTACGTATGTGTGTGTCCCTATATTACCTTTTATACTATTATTTATTGGAACTTTTTTACCAGGTAAGTCTAACTGGGTCAAGTGTATCCATTTTCAGTGGAGGCTTGGAGGGAAAAGCTCCAGTTACATACAACACAGATTCAAACAGGCTCAAGTTACATACTATATAGATTTGTGCAAATAGAACAAGATTCATACACATAAAAAGAAAGTCTTAACAGTATCATAACATGTATACAGAAATAGACAATGCATTGTATTGAAATTTATTTGGGTTTTATATGAATTGTGAAATAAAATGGTTGTTTGAATATCCATGATATATTTGGATAAGACTATATCTATACGGAGGATTACGAAATTGCGTAGAGAGCTGAAATTTCAAAGATGAAGAGTACACACACGAGCAGGAAGCCGAGTAGTAGCACATGACAGAAAGATAACAGCAAAGATAAAAATGAAAGATCAGATGCACAGGGGGTGTAAGATGTTGGGAAGGGGGATATTACTGCTTGACATGCATGTCTCTTGAAGACCCTATATGAAAAATAATCAAAATTATACAGGAACACACTTCCGCTCATCTTTGTGGTTAGAAACTGCATTAATCTTATACTGTACTGCTAAATCCAAATACAAACAAACCAAATATTTGCTCCTAAAAAGTTCATCTAGCTGAATTGCTCTCTCAAGCTGGAAATCATAATGCAACATTATGATATGCCAGGTGTGTTCATGTCACCCCACATGCTATACCGCAATAGTCCCATTTAGGCATAAAGAACAGAGGAAGCTACGCTTGGAAATAACTCAGTATACATCTGAATGGAACATTTATGCAGATTTATATGAAATCAAGCACCTAAAAAAGCCCAGGTATATATAAATTAACTGGTTCACATTGGAGTTGATTTTTTTTCAAGTTTTTACCCAAGATATTATTAACTCTCAGTATTGTTTAGAGAATCATCTAATTACTTAAACCAACAAAATAAATCCCACGTTCCTAAAGGAATTATGTTGTGGCTAATTTATCATTTGTGAGAAGGTACTATCAAATCTCAGTCAAATTATACATGGATGTACATGAGTGTTTGTAGGTAGGAAATACAAAATATAAGCAGTTTCTGCAATACTATAAAGATGACTGTACTTTATTTCAAACACTAAACACCAGTTTATCCAAAGACCATTTCAGAAATGTGTTCTATCTAAACCCAATAAAACCTAATTTTATGGTAAAATTTCAGTGATAAAACAGAGATGCTTTCCCCAAACACATATACATACATACTCTCACACACAAAAATCTTCTTTTCAGCAAGTAATCTGGGTCAGTTAAGAAAAGGCTGCTTCATATTAAGGCATCCATCAGAGAAACCCTACTGTGACAACAGCATACTAAATGCAACATTCACTTCCCTGTGGCAACGATCCTGGCAAATGATCGCCTTTGCCTACTTTACTCACTTTTCCCTTGTTCGTGGTTAAAATGTGGAACAGGGAAGCAAAGCTTTCTGATAAAGCAATGCTCAGTTGAGAGCTTTTGCTCACTATTTTCCTGTCATTCACACACCAAGAACAAAAGAGATTACCTGGAACAGGATTAGTCTCCTCTTCAGTGAAAATAGTTTTGGGGGTAGGGGGAGGGAGAATGTTATAAATAAATAAATAAAGCTTTCCGGTTTCAGCCCTCCTTGTTAAGCTGATTCTAATTACTCTTAAGCTTACTAGACAGTGATCAGTGACAGTCAGCAAAGCAATAAAGCATTACTGTTGCTGCTCTGGGCTGAATGACTTACTCCCCTCCTGTCTTCTCAGCATCTGGAAGTGCACAGCTATGTGCAATTCCCGCCCACACTGGCTGCTTGCTTTTCTTGCTTAATGACCACTACAGAACATCATAGGTACTTATGCATCTTGCTTTCGTTGAATCTGTGCCCCTTTCTGATATCATCATGTTTCAGTGGGACATTATACCCCATTCTTAATTCTCTTCCCCTCAACTTACATCATGTTTGCATGCATATGTGTACACACCTAGAGATACACAGAAACATACATATTACTTGCAACTCTGTTAAGAACTTTCAGGTTAACAGGTGTGTTACTGGTGACACACGCATGGAATTTCTAGTGTTTCTTTCTAGAGCATTATTAAGCAGTGATGGACACTTGAGACAGTACACCATCATCTGGCATCAATGTTCCTGTATATTTTATAAAATCATCTTGACTCTGACAGGCAGACAACCCTCTACTCCCATAGATACATAGATAGATAGATGTGTGTGTGTGTGTGTGTGTGTGTATATATATACACATATATATATATATACACACACACATATATATATATATATATATATATATATATATATATATATGCGTGTATATATATATATATATATATATATATACACACATATATATATATATATATATATATATATATATATATACACATATAGTTCCCCTTTATAATCTTGAAATACTAAAATCTCGAATTTCAGTATCTCAAGACCATAAAGGCAAAACTTCAAAACAGCGAAAGTGCATAGGCGCGAATCCGAATATCTCAAATCCGTGCTTATGCATTTAAGCTACATTACGTGAAGTGTTTGGCTGGGATGGTATCTGGAATTTACGGTGAGTAAGTGTATGTGAGTGTTTTTGTAAGTTGTACATTTGGGTGAGGGTAGGGAGGTGGAAGTATGAGTGTGAGTGTTGGATGTGTTGGTATTCGTGTATGTGTGATGTGTATGTGTGTGTGTGCATGTGTGCATGTGTGAGGGACTGTAGAATGTCTGAGTGTCAGTTTTTTTTTTTCTGTTTGTGCAATCTCGGAGTTGGTATATATGAGTGGGATAGTGTGGGGGGCCTACTTACATGTAAGTGTAGAGTTGTGTAGTTTGGGTAGAATGGTGTGTGTATGTTCATGATTGTGTATTTCGTACTTTTGGTTTTGGGATTGTGAGTTGTTCACCTTTATAGTTTCGAGATACTGAAATTTGAGATTTCAGTATTTTGAGATTATAAAGGGGAACTATATATATATATATATATATATATATATATATATATATATATATATATAGATATATATATATGTGTATGCAAAGAACTGACCTTAGGATGACTGGTCATGTCTTCCTTATTTTTTCTCAAATGTCTATGCTCAGTGATCAAGAGTTTTCAAGAGTTTTAACTGTGTAAAGGACAGATACATACCATCTTAACTTAACATGATTCAACTACAATGACTAGAATGATGATGTGCAAAAGCAATTTATGCCAGGAGAAAGCTCACTATTATTTATTTATTTAGCATTTGTTTACTGAGAAAATCCGACTCGGAACAAAGCCATTTTTTCGGCAAAGGCCCAGGGAGAAACACTCCAGATGCATGTCTTTGAAACGTGGGAGGAAACTGGAGCACCCAGAGGAACACACAAATGCAGGGAGGACATACAGACTCCACACAGAAGGCACTCCAGCAAAATGTACTGCAAAAATTTTTCATTGATGCGATTTAGTCATGAATCTGCTACTCAGCTGTTATTTTGTTATCTGGATGCAGCTCTTTTAGCTAAATAACTAGCTAGATAAAAGCTTTCATTGAATAATAAAAATAGTAGCTCAGCCATGTCAGCTGTTTTTCCCTGTCAGGCTAAGATTTTCAGAAAATCACTAGTACCAAGTGACCTTTGAATCACACTTCTGGCAGAAGTATGGTAGACATGGATAGCTTCCTTATCTGCTATCAGGAATGATTTAGGAAATGTGTTCCTGTAATGCTGCAGGAGTAGCAGAGAGTTGGCAACAGACTGGCTGAATTGCAAGTGCTAATCAGACAGACAGCCCACTAGGACACAGATATCAGTTCATGACAATGACAGCCCTGTTACAGGAATCAGTCAGGCTTACTGAAGGGCTGGCTGGGATGAGCGTGTGTGTGTCAGGGGGTATCAAGACATCCTATGGGCAACTCTTCCTTCATGATGAGAAAATGAAGGTTTAGAGAGCACAACAGCAGCACACAAAGAGAGGCTTGCAGCAACTTCTGCATCAATTATGTTCAGCAAGCAAGGCTATAGCAGGCTACTTATATCAAACTACACTGGAATACACGCTCTCATACAGAAGTAGCCACTGCATGCATGCATGCCTAAGAGGAGTGAGAGCAAGTGCCTTCTTCATCTACAGAATAATGCTTGCCACTGACCCACTTTCTCTAAATGACTCCATAACATCTCTGTCCTTAAAAAGACTGGGAGACAATAATATGGCATGTACACAAACAAGGGTAAATCATGAAAAAAACAATGAGGTATCAGGAATGTAATACTGTGGGAAGCTCGGAAAATATCTTAGTTTAAGATGACACAGGAATTCCGATTTTTGTCTGTACACCTTGTCCATATATTTTGTGTCCTGTAATAAGGATTCAAAGCTGAGAATTTATGGGGCCTTAATTGGCAACATTTGAACAGGCACAGTGCAGCAGTGAATAGCAACATAATTCATTCTGTCTTCGCTGTCTAATTGAGCTGCCAACAGAAGCATCGAAACACAGCCTAAAAGGTAATGTATTATTCCTGATAAAGTGCTTATTGACTCAGAAATGGCACATAGTTTCAGGAACATAAAGAGTTGTGGACTCGCCATACTAGCTGTTCTGTGAGAAGTCCATCTGAAATGGGTAACTGCTCTGATTTACTGTACTGTTATCACCAGTTTTGCAAACATCTGAAACCCTGTAGCTCCCATATTCAGGGATCTGCCAAATACTGGCCCAGGAAGGCACTCTCAGTCCCTATCCTACTCAATTTAATCACATGGACTGATTTAGCACATCTGACAGACATATAAATATATAAAAGTATAAATATGTCCAGCTAATAAGCCATTCAAACACAGAAGGTGTCATGAAGGTTATAAGAATCACTGCAGAGAGCTTTCTCACACATCATTTAATGACAAGCACATTACCTGTTAGACTGATTTTGCAGACGAAGACCTAATGGGTAACTACTGGGAAGAATTTCAAGTAGAAAAATTTAAACTGCCCTAAGAAGCCAGAGCCAGAAGAAGGCCTTAAGGCAAGAGCTGAGAAGTCCAAGTCATGAAATTCCAATGTACCAAAGGAGGACTATCATCTCATTGAATCACCATCTAAGGAATATTTGGCAAAGGTATATTTGGCAAAGGTATGAAGTAATTACCAAGTGGCTGTTGCATATCTGCATGTGGTGAAGTTACTTCTTGAAATATGTGCTGGAAGGATCCACACAACTAGCAAAACGCCCTTTGATACTACTAACAAAGGGTGTTTGGCCACCTGATGGCAAAACATAATGTTGCTAGCTATCTAGTTGAAAGGGCTTGCTTAGCCACAGCCAGCCTTTCCTTACACCAGAGTTTTCTAAAAATATCAACCAATTGGTTGATAGTTATAGAACTACAGGTTGTATAAAAAAGATTTATAAAGCCTAGGAAATCAGAAATGATGAAGTAATTGTTTGTTTGTTGCATTTGACCCAAACTTGAGTATGGAATAATAAGATGGAAACCTTCTAAAAAACAAGCATGAGTAAACCACAAAGAATAAAGCGGAAATACACATCAAAATTAAATTATGAAAGACTAAAATATATGAACTTGTACAGTGTCTCATATAAATATTTAAGAGGAGACAAATATTGGGCATTCGGAGAGAGACAGCTACCTCTGGGAATGCCTGGGGTTATCAAAAATTAGTAGAGAATCATCAGACAACCTATGCAGAAGATTCTGTAGGAATGCGAAGTACACTAAATGGTTCTCTAAGAGAGCTGCTGATGCATGGAATACACTACCAAATTAAATTGAATCAAGTACCAGCTTAGATATTTTTAAAAATAGCCTAGACACTTATTCTAGGAACAACTGTTTTGGTATATTGGCAGGCTAGAAGGGCATTAATGCCTGTACTTGAAATATTTGTAGGTATGTATGCAAATAGACAAAAAAATTAATTTATTTTCTTATACTCATGTGTCCTTTTCGGGTAGATCCTGAGCTGATGGTTCACATTAAGGATATGCAAGATTCTTTCTTCCCTAGCTTCTGCCTCTGGAAAGGAGATATTGACCTGAATGGATTGGATTAAAGGCAGTTCTGAAACCACTTCTCAGGTTAAAAGTAGATTAGTTCTACATTTTTGTAGAAGTCCAAAAAGATTCCATACATTCAACAGACTGAATCTCTCCATGTGTTTAGCGATAATGGCCAAAAAAATCAAATCCACTAAACTCGACTATTTGATTGCATGATGAGCAAAACCCAGCCACTGGGGATGCACAAGCCAGTGCATTTCTTTGTGCCGGTCCCAAGCCCAGATAAATGGGGAGGGTTGCATCAGGGCATCCGGTGTAAAATTTTGCCAAATCATACATGCGGACAACAGTACAGATATATGTACCAGATCGGTCGAGGCCCGGGTTAACAACGACCGCCACCAGTACTGTTGGCCAACAGGGTGCTGGCGGAAATTGGGCTACTGTTGGCCAAAGGAGAAGAAGAGGGGGAAGGCATGCCCAAAGGCAGGTAAAGGCTAGGACTGTGATAGTGAGGGTCGGAACTTTGAATGTTGGCAGTATGACTGGTATAGGGAGAGAGTTAGCTGATATCATGGACCGAAGGAAGGTTGGTATATTGTGTGTGCAAGAGAACAGACGGAAGGGGAGCAAGGCTAGGTGTATGGAAGGCAGGTTCAAATTGCCTTATCATGGTATGGATGGGAGGAGATGTCGTAGGGGTTATCCTGAAAGAACAGTATGCAAAGAGTGTTTTGGAGGTGAAGAGAGTGTCAGATAGAGGGATGTTTATGAAGCTGGAAATTGATGGTGTAATGATGAATGTTGTTAGTGCATATGCTCCACAAGTTGGGTGTGCGATGGATGAGAAAGAAAAATTCTGGAGTGAGGTGGATGAAGTGGTGATGACTGTACCCAAGGGTGAGAGACTGGTGATTGGAGCAGATTTCAATGGGCATGTTGGTGAAGGGAACAGAGGGGATGAGGAAGTGATGGGTAGGTATGGTGTTAAGCAAAGAAATGCAGAAGGTCAGATGGTAGTGGATTTTGCGAAAGGATGGACATGGCTGTGGTGAATATGTATTTTAACAAGAGAGAGGAGCATAGGGTGACATACAAGAGTGGAGGAAGATGCACACAGGTGGATTATATCTTATTTAGAAGGGCCAGTCTGAAGGAGACTGGAGACTGTAAAGTGGTGGCAGGGGAAAGTGTAGTTAGGCAGCATAGGATGGTGGTTTGTAGGATGACATTGGTGATCAAGAAGAGGAGGATGAGTGTGAGGGCAGCACCAAGGATCAAATGGTGGAAATTGAAAAAGGGTAATTGTGAGGTGGAGTTCAGGGAAGAGTTAAGACAGGCACTGGGTGGCAGTGAAGAGTTACCGAATAGCTGAGTAACTACAGCAGAGCTAGTAAGAGAGATGGCTAGAAAGGTGCTTGGTGTGACATCTGGAAAGAGGAAGGACGACAAGGAGACCTGGTGGTGGAATGAAGAAGTACAGGAGAGTATACAGAGAAAGAGGTTGGTGAAGAAGAAGTGGGATTGTCAGAGAGATGAAGAAAGTAGACAAGAGTATAAGGAGATGAGGTGCATGGCAAAGAGAGAGGTGGTGAAGGCTAAGGATAAGGCGTATGAAAGGTTGGACACTAAGGAGGGAGAAAAAGACCTGTACCAATTGGCTAGATAGAGGGACAGAGCTAGTAAATATGTGCAGCAGGTAAGGGTGATAAAGGATAATGAGGGAAATGTACTCACAAGTGAAGAGAGTGTGTTGAGCAGATGGAAAGAGTACTTTGAGGGGATGATGAATGAGAGGGAGAGAAGGTTGGATGATGTGCGGATAGTGAATCATGAAGTGCAAGGAGGAAGTAAGGATAGCTATGAAGAGGATGAAGAATGGAGGTAGGAGCATAGGGTGACATACAAGAGTGGAGGAAGATGCACACAGGTGGATTATATCTTAATAGTCGGCCCAGATGACATACCTGTGGAAGCATGAAGGTGTTTAGGTGAAATGGCAGTGGAGTTTTTAACTAGATTGTTTAATGAAATCTTGGAAAGTGAGAAGATGCCTTTGGAATGGAGAAAAAGTGTTTTGGTACCGATTTTTAAGAATAAGGGTGATGTGCAGAGCTGCAGTAACTACAGAGGGATTAAATTAATCAGTCACAGCATGAAGTTATGGGAAAGAGTAGTGGAAGCTAGGTTAAGAAGGGAGGTAATATCAGCAGTATGGTTTCATGCCAGGAAACAACACTACAGATGCAATGTTTGCTCTGAGAGTGTTGATGGAGAAGTACAGAGAAGGTCAGAAGGAGTTGCATTGTGTCTTTTTGGACTTAGAGAAAGCATATGACAGGGTGCCTAGAGAGGAGTTGTGGTATTGTATGAGGAAGTCGGGAGTGTCAGAGAAGTATGTAAGAGTGATACAGGATATGTATGAGGGTAGTGTGACAGCGGTGAGGTCTGCAATGGGAGTGATGGATGTGTTTAAGGTGGGATTACATCAAAGATCAGCTCTGAGCCCTTTCTTATTTGCAATGATGATGGACAGGTTGACAGACGAGATCAGACAGGAGTCCCCATGGACTATGATGTTTGCAGATGACATTGTGATCTGTAGTGAGTAGGGAGCTTGCAATGATGATGGACAGGTTGACAGACGAGATCAGACAGGAGTCCCCATGGACTATGATGTTTGCAGATGACATTGTGATCTGTAGTGAGAGTAGGGAGCATGTGGAGGAGACCCTGGAGAGGTGGAGATATGCTTTAGAGAGAAGAAGAATGAAGGTCAGCAGGACTAAGACAGAATATATGTGTGTGAATGAGAGGGAGGATAGAGGAATGGTGAGGATGCAGGGAGTAGAGGTGGCGAAGGTGGACGAGTTTAAGTACTTGGGATCAACTGTTCAGAGTAATGGTGACTGTGGAAGAGAGGTGAAGAAGAGAGTACAGACAGGATGGAGTGGGTGGAGAAGAGTGTCAGGAGTGATTTGTGGCAGACGAGTACCAGTAAGAGTGAAAGGGAATGTCTACAAGAGGGTACTGAGAGCAGCTATGTTATATGGGTTGGCGACAGTGGCATTGACAAAAAGGCAGAAGTCAGAGCTTGACATGGCAGAGTTGAAGATGTTAAGATTTGCACTGGGAGTGACAAGGATGGACAGGATTAGGAATAAGTATATTAGAGGGTCAGCCCAGGTTGGAAGGTTTGGAGACAAAGCCAGAGAGGCAAGATTACGTTGGTTTGGACATGTGCTGAGGAGGGATGCAAAGTATATTGGGAAAAAGATGCTAAGGATGAAGCTGCCAGGTAACAGGAAGAGAGGAATGCCAAAGATAAGGTTTATGGATGTGGTGAGAGAGGACATGCAGGTGGTTGTTGTGACAGAGTACAATACAGAGAACAGGAAGAAATGGAAACAGTTGATCCGCTGTGGTGACCCCTAACAGGAGCAGCCGAAAGAAGAAGAAGATGAGCAAACTTGTCAATAATAAAGTTCATGTTTTGACAAGAATATACTTCAAAGTTGCAGAGTTCCATGACAGATTTACCTTTTATTAAATAAAAAGAAGTAAGCGCTTTTGCGATCTACCCAGATACAGTCTGAAGAAGCGATCTGGGTAGATCGCTAAAGCGCTTACTTCTTCTTGTTTAATAAAAGGTAAATCTGTCGTGGAACTCTGCAACTTCTTTATTCTACAATTTTGGTATTTTGTGTCGTTGTCAGAGTGAACTCAGTACTCAAGTCCATTTTCTTTGCAATATACTTCAAAGGCAGGCAAAGTTGCAGGACTCCTTTAAGGAACTGCTTGATAGTGCTGTGCTGGAAAGTTCAAAAAGGTAAAGCAAAAAAGTACAATTTTACTAGAGGAGAAAGAGACCCTAAGATGGAGGTATACAGGTGGAGAGGAGGTAGAAGGAAAGGGTGTTGAGGAAATGTTAGTGGAGACAGGAAGGTGAGTGAGGGTGCAATGGAGAGTTTGGATGGGAATGGTAAAAAGTGAGAGGAATAAAGGAAATTAACGTAGTGCAGATGAAGCACAAAGATAGGGTGTGTGAACAAGAAATACAGAAAGGGAAATAAAGGGTGGGGGAAGGTTTTGGAACAGCAGCAGATACTTGTTTCAACATTAAACACAAGGTTTTGTTTGAGGTCTATGATGAAGCATCATGCCCTTCCATTCAGTATAAAAGTGCAATAGATCCCTTCAACAGCAGGTATACATACAGGTTATTATCAGTTAGTAACCTCATAATATAAGAAATTAAATACAGGATTTCCATTACATATTCATATAGTCAATTAGAAGCTCCATATCAAACTCACCCCTTATCAGGAATTTACTTGCAGTTAACTAATTGTGGAAACAGATTTGCTACAGCTTTCTAATCCAAAGTACAATGTTCATTTTAAAGACTCCAAATGGAAAGGTAATCGATATATGTGTAAAGCAGCATTTAATATCAGCAGTTCACTCTAAAAACTCCAAGTAGTTATTCAGCGATTATGGTGTTTGCTTGATGGCCACCTAGTGCATCTAAAAGGTCTCACAAGTATTGGATTGTGTGTGTGTGTGTGTGTGTGTGTGTGTGTGTGTGTAGAATGGCATAAACTACCGGGTCTCTGGCATTTATATATATATTTTTTCTTCTTGCTGTGCATCTGTATAATCCTTATAGCTAGCCAGTTATACATAAAAACATACATATGTGGGAGAAATGTAGATGATCGAACAACATTCTTTTCAAATTCCTTTTGTTCAAATGAAAATTTTGTATTACTATAATGATCCATGCTGTCTCATTTTCGTCTGCTTCATCTTTTGGGTTAGAAGACAACCAGCCTGTGGCCGAAACAGCACACTACACTGAGTGAAAATAAAAACTTTAATAAAGAAAATAAATTAAGCACTTTTGTCCGTTTGTAATGCAAAACGTCATCAGAATAAAAGCCAGTTACAATGCCAAAAAACACCTCAGTGGTATCAAGGATGGACATTCCTGACTATAGTGCTACCAAAACATGAATGTGCTCTGGAATGAATGCCCAATTTGTAATGCAATACAAAGTTGTGAACTGTGGACCATGTTGCTGTGGCACAAATGTCATTTTGTGGAATGGGCTTTTGGTTTCATGTGTAGGGGTCACTATATACAAAAGAAATGCAGTTTGACCACCATTTAGAAATCATAAATTTTGATACATTTCTTCCCAATTTTAATTAGGAAGGGATACAAACAGTTGATCTGACTTTCTTATATCCTTGGTATGATATAAATAGAATCTGAGCTGTCTGAATATCTAGTGTGTGCAGCAGATATTCCTTTTTGAGAACTTGGGGAAAAAAGACTGGCAAATCAACAAATTGATTCAAATTTGCTTTGGATGTCACCTTTGGAAGTAAAGAAGAATTGTTTTTTATGGCTACTCTCTTTATGGAAAATGAGATAAGGTGGTTTTCCATGACAGTGCTTGCAATTCAGAAGTCCATTTAGTGGATGTAACTACAACCAGAAAAAATGGTCTTCCAAGAGATATAATTAAGTTCCACTACGGCTGCCGTTTTAAAAGGTTTCTGAGTTAGGGCTTGAAGCATGACTGTGAAATCCAGTAGGGGAACTGGATCCTTAATTGGTGGTCTTAGCAGGAAAGTTCCCTAGAGAAAAGTTTTGGAGATTTTAAGAGAGGCAGTGGTGGAATCAGTATGCCCTATGTGAAAATCTGAAAGGCAGTCATTTGTACTTTAATAGTAGAAAAACTAGATCCTTACTGAAAAAGGTCTGATAGAAAATCCTAGATTGATGGGATACGAGCAGAGAAAGCAGCCAAACCCCTGTATGAATCTCAGATACAAAACCTTTTCCACTTTGTTTAATAAATCTTTTTGGTTGACTGACTTTTTGAGGAAGAAATAATGTGAACTGCTGATGAGGAAAACCTGGCATTACTGGGTATTGTAAAAATTGGAGAAACCATGAGGTCAGCATTTGGACTTGCAGATATGGTAGAGGCAAACCTGGATGGGTGACTCAGAAGATCCAGGCTGGGATCCAACACCCAAGGCAGGTGTATTAAATGAGGCCAAATGAAGGGGAACAAACCTGCCAAGGCCAATATGCAGCAATGGTGATCACCTGGTCTTGTACCTTATGGTTTTCCGAATTAATTATGTCAAAAGTGGTATGGGGGGGAGGCATAAAGGAGACCTGGAGGCCAACCGTGGACTACAATAACTCTCAATGACTGTCACTGTGGAGGGATTAGGGCAAATTAACTGCTGCACTTGTTGTTCAGGTATGAAGCAAAGAGGCTGCAGTAAGGGCGGCCCCAAGTGCAGAAAATTTCTGTTGCCACTGTCTGGTTGAGAGACCACTTGCAAGGCAATATAATTGACCTGCTCAACTTGTGTGTTAGTACATTTGACATCCGGGGTATGTGCGTTGCTATCAGAAAATGATGGGAAGACATTGCACATTGCCATACTCTCAAGGACTCCCACAGTAAAGTGGGTATGATCATGTTTTCCCTTGTTTGATGTATCATACCATTGACATATTGTCTGGATGGATATCGCAGTCTTGGGCGGGAGGTCCTGAAAAGCCTGCAAATCTAGGAGACTGCTCTCATCTCCAAGATATTCATATGAAGTTTGGCTTCTACAGGTGACAAAGTACCTTGAACTGTCATCCCATCAAAACACCCCCCACCCTAGAAGAGAAGTGTCCATAGTCACTGTGGCCCCAAGGAATTGGTGGGCAAAAACATCTCCCCTTCTGTGAGTGATGGGGAGGTTATCCACCAACTGATATAATCTCTGCAAATTTGTGTGAGACAAATGTTGTCATCTAGGGAGTGTAGGCTCTGTGACTATTAGACTGAGGGTCCACTGTAACACATTCATGTGGTACCTCGCAAGTGGAACTAAAGCATACCTCTCAACCTCTTAGAGCAAGAAATCTGGACAATGTCACAAATAATTGGGGGACAAAGGCACAAAAATAGGGACACTTTTTCAAATATTGCTCTTATAAACTTAGAAATTGATAGAATAACAGGTTTTGTGGTAGCATAAATTTTCTGAAGGATAGGAAGTCTGAAAATCAAATGTCTGCAATTATTTTCTGACTTCACTCCACAATGATTTCCTGGTGATTTGCCAGAAAAGTACAATTTTTTAAGAAACAGACCAAAACTGTGAGTCAAAAATCTGGACATTCTTTGAAAATCTGGACAGTTGAGAGCTATGAACTAAAGTGATAGTACAGGCCCTCAAACCTAATAAACGGAGAATCAATCTTGCTTGAGGAAGGGGATGTCAGACTACCTAAGAGGCTGTTGGTCTTAAGAACAGCACTCTAGCCTCTGAAAGTTTGGCAATTTTTAAGAACTATGTTGATATGGCATACTGTAAACTCTGATTTACTGTGATCCATGGTAGATCTGTAAGATGGAGTACTAGTGCCTGTTGTTGTATCACTGATCCCTGGAAGTAGCAGTTAGAAGCCAATCATCTGGATATGGGAAGAACTGAATTCCTTGCAGCTGAGGTGAGCTACTACCATTCCATAATCTTGGTGAACACCTGGGAGGCTGTGGTACGACCAAAAGGTAGTACTCTGAACTGAAAATGATTGCCCCCCCAGCTGGAAATGGGGAAATCTCCTGGATTGCTTCTGTGTCTTTATATGATAGTAGGTGTCCTGGAGATCTGTAGAGCACATCCAACTGTCCTTCCTCAACAAAGGTAATATGGACTGTACCATAGGTTCATACTAGGCTATCTGCCCTAGGGCATTTATAAGCCTAGCCAGAGTATGTTTGGCTTTCGCCACCCATTTTAAATTAATTTTGCTATGCCCTTTTTCGAGGTTAGTATACTGTGCCTCTGTCTAACAGTGACACAGAAGTGATACCCGGGGTAAACCTACGATCTCCCATCCACTCATCAAGATTCCTCTTGAAGAGAGTCAATGAGGGACTCTGCCTAACCTGGACTGGGATTTTATTCCAGAGTGAAGGGAGCCTCTGGGTTATGAATCTGTCCCTCCAGCATGTCCTATTTATTTCAGAGCTGAGGTTCAAGTCTCGAGCGCGTAGCTCGATGGGATTTGGATTTTTTGAGGTGCAACATGTCCCTTAATTCAGGGTTGGACATGGCTTTATACGTCAGGCACAGATCGCCTCTGAACAGGCGGTATGCCACTCAGTAGAGCTGGAGTTTCTTTAACCGGGCAGCATATGGCATCTGTTTGAGCCCTTTGATCCTCTTGGTGAGGTACTTTTGGGGTCTTTCCAGTTGCTGCAGGTGTTTGGTAAGGTACATCCCAAAAGGGGCATTGTACTCAATTATGGGCCTGATAAGGGATGAGTAAAGAGGCACGATGACCTGCCCTGATCTAGATGTGAATCCCTTCATGATTAGGTGGGCTATATAAAATGTTTTTCTAACCGCTTTGGCCACGTGGTTGTCAAATGAGAGATTGCTATCAACTTGGGTCCCCAGGTCCCTAATTACTTCTTCTGTACTTAATGGATTACCACCTATGTGGTAATTTGTGGGCACTTTGTTTTGCCAAAGGGGATGACTATATACTTTTTGGCGTTTAGCTTGAGGCCATGGCTCTGGCACCAGTTGTCTGTTTCTATGAGGCCCTTTTGGAGGATGCTTGTGTCGGCTGGAGAGTCGATTATGGCGGCCAGTTTGCAGTCATCTGCGAACCTGGTCAGCCACAGTCCTTCCGTGTTGGCCTGTACCTCCGAGAAATATATACCGAACAAGAGAGGTCCCAGGACTGAGCCTTGTGGGACGCCACTTGTAACTGGTTTGGAGTCTGACATGGCTCCAGCAATACTAACCATGTGGGTACTGTCCTTGAGCCAGTTTGCAACCCATCTAGTGACATAGGGGTTTATATTTAAGCTGGTGAGCTTATCTATAATGCCCGAGTGGGGTATTGTATCGAAGGCTTTTGCGAGGTCCAGGTAGGCTGTGTGGACCACCTTCCCTTCGTCAATGGCCTTGGTGACGGTTTCAAAGAAGTCGACCAGGTTTAAGAGGCAGGATCTGCCCTTAACAAAGCCGAACTGGGTAGGATACAGTGTCTGTAGGTCCCCAATATCTTTATTTATGAGGTCCATGATGATCCTTTCCATAGCTTTGCAGACCAAGCTAGTCAGGCTTATGGGGCGATAGTTTCCAGGGTCTGTTGAGGTACCACCTTTGTGGAGAGGGACCACTGTTGCTGTACACCACTCTTTGGGTACATATCCTGTAGTAAGGCTGAGATTGAACAGTAGTTTTATGTTTGGGTTTAGCTCTTCTTGGAGTTCATGTAGGACGCAGCCCGGGACACCGTCTGGTCCCATTGATGCTGTGTTTTTTGCTTTGGAGAGGATGGCTCTCACCTGAGCATCTGAGATGTCAGGGGGGCAGCAATCTGCTGGGATAGATATTTGCCTTTTGGAGGGGGGGGGGGAGTTTGTGTTGAACCTGTCAGCTAGGATGTTGGCAATGTCTGTGGGTTCGGTGTATTTTTTTGTCATTTTGGACTAATTCTGCGCATATCTGGGAATTCCCACCCAGGTTCCTAACATAACTAAAGAAAGCCTTGTGGTTATCCTTAGTGTCCTGCGCAATTTTTCTCTCGAAGCTGGCCTTAGGTGATTTTATGAGTGTCCGTAGTTTTTTGCTAATACTGACCAGAGATGCCTTCCCTTTTTGGGATTTTGCTCTATCATGTAGTAGCTTCCTCCTTCTATTGTATAGTTTGTTTATGGCTGGGGTCCACCAGACAAGACGTCTGCCTTTGGAGGATTGGGTCTTGGTTTTATTTGGGATTGCATGATCCATGCATTCCTGAAGGTGTTCATAGAATGCATTTATAAAGGATTCTGCAGTCTGGGCCGTATTTTCCACAGGCCCGGGGGCTTTGAAGGATTCCACCTTGGTTTTGAGGAGTGTGAAATTTGCTTTAGAGAAGTTTTTCACTGTGGTTTTCTGGGCAAGGGGTGAGGTCGGGATGTGAATATCCAGTTGGATTAGTTTATGGTCTGATCTTACCAGTGAGGGATACACTTCTGGTCTGGAGCATAGAGTCCCCATGTTGGTGATGATCAGGTCCAGTATGTTTTCCCGTCTTGTGGGAGTGGTAACAAGTTGTTCCATAGCATTTGAGTTTATCAATTCTAGGAACCTTTGGGCTAGGGTGTTGGAGCTAGAGTAATGCTCCCAGTCTATGTTTGGGTAGTTGAAGTCACCCAATATAATGGTGTTTGGAGAGACCTTCATATTTTCTAGTGTTCTCAGGAAGGTCGAGTGGGGTTCCTGGGTTTGGGGGGGTGGTCAGTAGCAGGCTATAAACTGGAAGGCAGTTTTACCCACTGTTAGTTGCACAAGGATAGTCTCTGATGCTTTGTGCTGTGCCACCAACCTGGAGGTGTGGGTATCTTTGATGAATATTGATACTCCCCCTCCTTTTGTAGTTTGGTCCAAGTTTTGGGGCCGAAAAGCATGGTATGAGGTAAAACCTGGTAGTGCTGGGCTGCTCTCAGGAGCCCTGAACCATGACCTTCCAGAACTTTGTCTCTCACACAAATTGACTGAGGTGGCTGAAGTTCAAAACTGGCCTGAGGCGCGTTTTCTTTGGAACTTAAAATAACTTGCAATAGACTCCAGATCCTTACTGGTCTGGGGCACCTCTTAAATGGCAGTTTTTTTCTAGTAACTTTGAAACCTCTGTTGCTGCAGATTCCAACTGATTGGGTGGAATGAAAGGAATCTTTAATCTCTTTTCTGGAGGGTACAAAAAGGAAAATGGGTAGTCCCTGGGGATGATCTTTAGCACCCAGGAATACGATGTAATGTTCTTTCAGACTGGTGGGTGTAAGGTTAAGCACCCCCAGACTCTCTCTAGGGTGCAACAGTTGGGTAACTCTTCAGGAAAGCTGATAATGATTCTCAGTGTAGGGACCAAGAAAATCCTAATTATATGGTCTGCCTCTGCCCCTTGGGTGATGTCTATTTCAGTTACCTCCCCTCTGCCTGGAGGGGGGTACGTCTCCAGGGGTGTCTTGGTGATAACCCTGTGATTTGCTGAACCACATCTTCATACCACCCCTTTGGTTCCTGGAATAGGACCTCTGAGAGGTGGAAATATGGATTTCTATGGCAGACAGGGTCTTACTGTTCTGCTCACTCCTAGGAAATGCTTCTTTAACTTACAGCCTAAAGGGGGTGTAGCCATTGAATAGGGCATTAATAAAGGGTATCTTGAAGCTTTCCACAAAATCAAAGAACCACATCTAGGCATGACTACGCATGGTGACGCCCGTCCCTGCTGCTCTTGCTGTACCATCTCCCTCATTAAAAAGCAGGTGCATGGCCACATCAGAAGTAGATTGTAGGGTAGGCAGTTGGATGTCTGTTTTTTGAACATCTGGTGGAAAGTTACCTGAAAGAAACTTGGAAATCTCCTTGGTCAGGTCTGTCTGAAAACAAGTCGTATGTGCAAAGCAACTCAGTGCTCTGACTGCAAAAGTCACTGAAGCATAAGTTCATTTCCCTAGTCTGTGTAACCCCCTCGACTCCCTGTTAGGGGATGAACAGAAGAACTCTTCTCAGACGGTTCCTTTTTTGTGGCTACTGCTACTACCATGGCATCTACTAGCGGTCTCGTAGTCCAATGTTTTCTGTCTTTTGGTGCCACTAAAATTTTTTCAGGCTTTTTGGGGACAGCTTCCACTATGTCAGGGTCCTTCCATGCCCACAGTGCCACAAGATGTATGAGGTCATCCAAGGAGTACCACCCAGGATACAGATGAGCCAGTACCACAAGCTTCGAGAAACAAAGATTCATCTGGGGAAGGGGTTTCAGTGGATCAACCTCCCCCCTTCAATTCCAGGATGTCAGCAAATGTAATGTCTTTCAGGGGGAAGCTAGGGAAACGTTCACCTTCGTCCAAATCTGTGTCCCCAGTGACAGACTCAGGTGAGGAGTCTAGATGCTTCCATTTGCACGTTTTTTAGGAGGTTGTCTCTAGGATACTTCTGGAGACAAGTTTGAATCAGACTGGGAGTGTAGAGTACACTCTCAGAGCTTATGAGTACTGACTGTCCCCACTGATCAGAATGAGAGGAATGTCACAGATCCACTGGGAATCTGGACAGATCCAAACTTGTGGCTTGCACTTGCCTTCTTGGTCTAGCCAAGCCCTTTTCAACAGCCTCAAAAATGGTGCTTCAATCAGAGCCAAGGAAGTGTTTCCCCTAACCAAAGTCTCAGGAACCTTTCCCAGTCCAATCAAAGTTGGCTCAGAGTATGACCTTGAACCAAAGCTATCCAATGCTGAGGCCTTGAGAGGAACAGATGATTCCAAAAACTTCAAAGTCAACTGCACCACAAGGAATACACTAGCACTTGGCTCTGATACTCATCTCAATCCAAAAGGATTGGAGTTGAGAGAGTAAGGGATGTAGGTGACAATGAAGTTCCCTGAACTGCTGGATCTGACTGAGGTGTGCTGGAAGAGCTCAGACCCCTGGAACCAGATCTGAAGAGTGAACTGGTACCAGAGAAAAGGGTGAAGGAGTCGATGGGCCTGTACACTCTGATGGTATTGGGGGGATTCCCAGTTGGATTTGCGTCCTTAAGAAATTCTTCATCATACAGTAAACTTCCATTTCAGTAAGGCTTTTGGTGGAGTGGACCGACCTTGATGATGATGATGCCACAACGAAGACTTGGAAAATCATTTTTCTTGTAAGATATGCAAATAGAGCCAAGGGTTCACTGTCTCTGCAGAAAATCTAGCTTGAGGAGATGGAGTTTGAATCCAACTACCTAGTGGATCTGACTTGCTTGGTGTTGGACCCGAAAGATCAGTTGGATCCGGGGACCTTTTTCCTTGATTGCTTGGATCTCTTTTCCTCCAACTTTTTTCTCTTCAGACTTTCCTCTTCCTCTGTGTTTTCCCTTAGACTTATCTCTTTCTTTTTTTTTTCTGTTTTACTGCTTGGGGAAGCTGAAGCTGGCCTTGTAGCAGAAAACACAGAGAGGAAGAAGATGAAGACCCTGTCTGAGGGGGAAGCAATCCTTTTAAAATAAGTTCTTTTTTTCTAAACCAAAAAAGCTTCAGGGAGTACAGAAAAATAGTTCAGTGCTGTTTTCAGCAGAGCTATGCAGCTGAGGGTTTTGAAATTTTTCTTTTCGGCCTTGAATAGGCCTGTACCCAAAAGCAGCACAAAAGCCATAGTCAGCTTGAAGGTGGGCACTCCCTAAACAATAAACACAGACAGTGTGGGTCTTCAGGAGGAATTTTTTGTCTGCAAGATGAACACTTTTTAAACCCTTGATGTTTGCCTGACATCAGAAAATTTTGTAATAAATAAAATAAATCACAATGCCTATCCTGAGAGAAAAGTCACATCTATAACCTTGTATCTAATAAACAGCACAAAAACACTATCTAGAAAAGACGGACCAAAAACCTAACAGCTAACTTTGTTCTATTACCTTACAAATATCCTAAAATTATCTAAAAGCTATATCACACAAATATACTATTAATTACAGTAAGTATCATAAAAGGGAAAGGTGTAGTCAAAAATATCTATAATCTTTAAAAAAAAAAAAACAGTTTCACATATCATGAAAAGCAGAGTTCTTGAACACAAGTCTGGTAGATTCAGGCAGTAAATAAGATCTAAGGTAACGCAGTGGAAAGGAGGGAACTATGGGAAGAGGAGGAGTCAGGGCCTTTGACAGCTCTAGAAGAAGGTGACAAGGTTGGATCTGACAAGCCAAATGCTGAACTGGACAGAAACAGACAACATTGGATTCCATGTTATTGAATGGAAAGGTGCTAGTTTTTGAAAGATAACAGAATACTGGAGATAGGGTTTTCTCTGCTATTGTGTGATCTCAAAAGTTGGTATATTTAATTTAGTTGGGTATGGGGGTGCAGGGGGCTTGCTCCCCTGCAGAAAAAGATATTTTAATTAGTTTAATGAATAGCCACTTTCTTCGATAAGTCCATATTTTAATTTTTTCCGATATGGACTTTGGAGAAAGTGATTTACTGTGAATTACCATAAATACTCACACATACATATACAAATATCTGTGCAGGTAGGTCTAGTCATAGCAGCCACCAAGGGTATAAACTCTCAGAGGCCACAGGGGAAATGTTTATCCCTCTTCAATGTTACAGGGTACCTCTCCTGAGACAGGAGAGCTATTCAACCCTCTGATGTACTTGTCCTGCCCGCTTGGTTAGAGATCATGATATAGCTGCAGACAAAGTAAAGGCAGATATTACGTCTCATGTTCCATCATCAATCTCTCCACCCATGGTCATTTTTTATTTGTACAGTGTGCCCCTCCCCATCTTATGGCCCACACTTTCAGTTATAGCAGTGGCTATATCATTTTAGGTTTGACAGCATTTAGCTGTCCTTCCACTGGAAAAATCCTTACACCTCCTGATTGGTTGACAATTCATATGCCCCCAGTCCTTATTGGTTGGCACTTCCTTGACTACACAGTGATTCTCAATTCATCTACTGGCCAACCCAGCTCAGATTCCACCAAGTATTTTCAAGCTACCAGGTGACCTCCTTTTAACTTGGCACAATACATTTGATATTCATTAGTCCATCTGAATTTAATGTACTTTGGTTTATTTTGTTGTGCTAACAGTGCTCCATCAGAAGTTGAAGTAAAATTGTAAATCTCCTATTAAAATATCCGATAAAGGCTGGATTGCTGATCAAAGTACTCACCTTTGTTTTAAATTCAATAAAAATACCACATTTGCTCAGACCCTGATGTGCTCATGATTTTCTTTTTCACTAATCTTAATTTGATGTACTGCACTTTGCTTTTGTCAGTTTAGTTTTATATCGAACTTACACCTTATCAGGTACTGAGCAGTCAAATAAAGCTGAAGTTGTAAGACTGGAGAAGCAGCTCAACAAGTCCACCAGCATGTCCGCTCTGCAAATCAAAGGAAGCCCTGATAGTTGTTATTCCATCTGCAGCCCACTATCAAACACTGACTCTGCAAAGAGGGGTATGCCACTTTAGGCATAAAAGGATTAGTTCTCAAAAAAAACATACCTCTGTGGAAAATGAGATGGGGATGACTCACCATAACAGCTTGCAATTCAGATACCCTTCCTGGAGAGGTCAGAGCAATCAGTAAAACTGTTTTCCATGTTAAGAACCTCAACTCAGCCTATGTTAGCTGGTTCAAACAGAGCACATATTAGCATCTCTAACAAAAAAAATTAAGATCCCAAAAGAGGGGCCACCAGTTTTCTTTAATGGTCTCTTATTCATAATCTCCTTCAAAAACATTTTGACATGAGAATGTCTTGAAAGAGGAGGTTCCATACGCAAATATGCTGAAATGGCCAATTAAAGAACCTTGACACAGGAGAAATAAAGGCCAAATTATAATAACATAAATACTGCAAAACCAGAAAACAACTATCCCTGAAAGTGTGCTGGTTAAGTTGATGGCACCAACTAAAAACTCATTTCCATTTACTAATATATGATCTTCTAGTAGCAGGCTTTTTTGCCTTCACTGGTACCTGCTGTAAGTCCCCAGTAAACAGGTGCCTAAAGAGTTAAGACCCTATCATCCACACAGTCAAATGAAGTTGATTGCGGATGGGGTGCATCAAACACACCTGTTCTTGTGTGAGTAGATCCAGTCAGTGAGGAAGCTTGTGGTAACTGCCCTGGCCATTTCCAAAAGAAGAGAGAACCACTACTGCCTGGGCCAGAAAGGAGTCACCACAATGATCTTGGGGGGATTCCTTCTGAATCTTCAAAAGTACCCTGGATATCAGTGGAAAGGACATTCCTGTCAAATGACATGAAAAGGCATCTGTCTTCCAGGCCTTCTTGCATGGAGTCCTGGAGCAGAATCTTGCCAATTAATTGTTCAGAAAGGAGGCAAACAAGTCTACTTGAGGAACTCCCCATGGATCAAATCCTGTAAGATTCCCGGATCTAGTTTCTATTTGTGAGGGTCAGCCCTTGTCCTGTTCAACTTATCAAACACACAATTTTGCTCCAAGAGAATGCAGGATGCCTGTAAAGTGAGACTGTGCAACTATATCCGAGCTAACATGCCTAGTTTGCAAAGGGTATACAACCTGTTTCCCCCTTCCTTGTTAATGTACCACATGACTGTAACAGCCATTGTCCCTTCTTTTGGAGCTGGCCACTTGCAATTACCATAAGCTTTCTCACAGACTGATCTACTCACACAAGAACAGGTGAGTTTGATATACCCCAACCCCAATCAACTTCAACTGACTCCCTGGATGATAGGGTTTTAATTCCCTTTAGGAACCTGTTTATTCAGGACATGTTGCAGGTAGCAACTTAGGCAATAAAGCCTGGTACTAGAAGATGTGCCTGTAACAACTTTATAGGGTCCCAGGGACAAAAGAGGATTCATAGAGGTGAGGGCCTTGATCAGATCAAGTATCTCTTTTATATTTATGTGCTTGCATCAGTCATTGGTGTATCACATACCTTGCATATTTATCCCTCCTAAAACTGCTCCACAAGCAAATCCCAAAGCATCTGAGGTGAGTGAGTGCTTTGGAACAGGGAAGGAGAAGGGAAGATCTTTATTTAAGGATATTTGCTGTATCCACTAAATTATATTTCTTCTGACAAACCCAAGCACTGGGATTTGAAAAGACAAAGGATGTTAGTGCTGGGACCAAAGAGACTTCAGATATCACTGTATTTTTCTCATTTGGAGTTTTGCCAGAGGTATCATGAAAATCATAGAAGCCATGAGACCCAAAATCCTGACATATTCCCTCCTACTAACTGAAGTCTGAGTGGAAAACCCTAGAAATAGATCTAGATACAGATTTATTTGTTTCCTGTGGAAGAAAAGCGGTTTGAAATGTGGTGTCTAGCTGACATTCAAGAAACACAATCCCCCTTTACTCAGCTCTCATTAGATCAGTCATTGAATATTGTTGTCCACTTCGGCATGTGTCTGTCCAGACACATGCAACAACCGAAATGTCCACAGAAATACCATACTAAAAGGATACAAGGCTTAAACATGTCCCGTGTCCTACATGGAGCCCAGTCACTACACTCGATATCCTACAAACTGTTAAGAGGTGACCTGTGTCTGGCATACAAAGCATCCTATGACCCAATACTGACTGATTTACTGCACATCAGAAAGCCCAAAGTCATCAGAAAAACTCTGTCTGTGGATCCAGACCTCTTCTGCAACATGAACGGAATGATCTGGAGGAGCAGGAATATCTCATAGGATTATTGGAGGTTAATAGGCTATTGGCCCTGAGGCCTCTACAAGCCTAGCATGCTATACCCTTGTTCTCTTATGGACCAAGATATACAGTCTATGGTTATGTGTGAATCTAAGACCAGCACTGGCTGCCCCTGTCTAAGATGGACATGGGTGAAACCCCTGCTATAAATTTATGTTTTCCCATCCAGTTTGTCCAGGTTATGCTTAAATAGGGTCATTGAGGAGCTCTGTTTTACATGAACTGGGAGTTTGTTCCAGAGGAGTGGTAACCTCTGGAAGACATATCTGTCTCTCCAGCATGTCCTTTTAATGTCACAGGCTAGGTTACGATCCATAGAGTGAATCTTGTTCCGTTGGATTTACGTATGTGCAGCATCTTCATCAAGGCAGCATCTCAGACTGTTCTGTAGGTCAGGCACAAGTAGTCTCTAAACAGTCTATATAATACTGAGTAAAATGATAGGGCCTTCAGTCTGTCCCAATCGGTCATGTGTTGTAGGCCCTGAATTTTCTTGGTGAGAAACTTCTGTGGTCTCTCCAGTTGTTGCAGATGTCTGGTGAGGTAGCAAGGGAGCATTGTACTCTATTATTGGTCTGATGAGAGCAGAGTATAGGGCAGTTATAACCTCCTTAGCTTTGGATTCTATACCCTTGCTTATGAGGTGTGCAACATAGAAGAACTTTCTTACTACTGTGGACACCTGATGATCAAAATTAAGGATGCTATCAACTTGCATTTCTAAATCTCTCATGACTGGGTTTGAACTAAGGGGGATATTATTAATGTTGTAATCCGCAGGGGTTTCTCCTTTGCCAAAGGGGATGATAACGCATTTTTTTGCGTTTAGTTTAAGTCTGTGGCTTTGAAACCAATCATTTGTGTGTGTAAGCCCATTTTGTTGCATGTTGACATCTTTGGGAGATTTGATGATTGCACCCATTTTGCAGTCATCAGCAAACTTGGTAAGCCATAGGCCATCTATTTTCACCTGGACTTCTGAAAAATAGATACCAAACAGTAGGGGGCCTAGCACAGATCCCTGTGGAACACCACTGGTAACAGGTCTGCTAGTAGAGTTGCCATCCCCAATTTTGACTTTATGCGTTCTGTTTCTGAGCCAGCTGGCAACCCATCTAGTGACACAAGGGTTAATCCCCAGCTAAGTGAGTTCTCAGTGATGCCAGAGTGAGGGATTTAGGCAGTGTGAACTGTTTTACCTTCATCCAGGACCTTGGTGACATTCTTGAAGAAGTCCACCATATTTAGCAGCAAGATCTGCCATTAACGATGCCAAAATGGGTCGGGTCAAGAGTCTGAAGGTCACCTATATCCATGTTGACAAGATCCATGATGATTCTCTCCATAGACTTGCAGATAAAGTTGGTTAGGCGTGTGGGTCTATAGTTCCCGGGGTCGGTTGAGGGACCCCCTTTGTGCAAAGGGATTACAGTTGCTGCTTTCCACTCAGCTGGGACAAAGCCAGTGCTTGGACTGAGACTGAAGAACGTGCTCAGCGGTCCCGCTAACTCCTATTTTAGACCATTTAATAGTCAGCCTGGGATGTTGTCTGGTCCCACAGAAGTTGTGTTTTTGGCCTTGGAGAGTGCAGCTATGACCTGCTCTCTGGAGATACTAGGCAGAGGACTGGGGACAGGTATGTTACGGGGTATGATTGGTTGAGACAGGGGTGAAGTTTTTGCCAAACCTGTTTGTTAGCAGGTTGGCAATGTCCTCAGGTTCAAGTACCTTTGCCAGCAACCTAATACAGGCAACAGGTGAAAACCATCCCTGGCAAAGCAGTGTGGTCTGGAGACCATATCATCCATCAGATATTGGGTCCCCTTGGATGGATACCAGAAGCTTAGCCAATTGTTGAAGTCAATCATTTTTTGTTTGTACTGTGGCATCATGACCCACTGTGGTGGTGCTGCAGTAACGTTGTCGCCTCACAGTAAGACGCTGACCGGTTTGATTCTCAGCTAGAGTGTCTTCTGCATGGAGACATGTGTGAATGGGTGTAACTTTGTTGAAGGTTGTGCGTCAGGCCTGGCAAGCCGGTATGTAAAAATCAACTGCCAATCATTAGCGGACCGGAGTTCCGCTGTGGCGACCCCTAACCGAGAAAAGCCGAAAGACACAAACAAACTGTGGCATCATCCTGGGCGAGGGAAGAATGATGTTTAGGGCTAGGGACATACTTGCCTGGGACACAATCTGAAAGCTCCATCATGTCTCTCTTCATATAGTCCAGTGAGGTACGTCTGAAGTCATTCACTCCAACATGGACTATGACAGATAACAGTACTTGTTGAGAAACCTGAGTGCGTGCATGATTTGGCATATCATGGCACCAGACAGGCAGCTGACCGTGACCTTCTTGTCCAGCCTAGTGGGGGGACACCTGTCTGTCTCACTATGGACTGGCTTATGACCAAGAGATTTCACTTAGATATGCATGTGTTATGTGTCGTGGGTGCTATTGGGACTGTACTGTGTGCAGAAGGTTTGCGCTTGGGAGGTCTTTGCTCTTTTGGTACATTTCTAGTGAGTACCTCTGCATATGTGGGTTTACGTGTTGTTTGCTTGGTATGTGTGGGAGGTGGAGTGTGGGTGTTGACAACCTGCTTGGTATTTGGTTTGTTGTTACGTGAGAAAGAGCACTGATTCCAGATTCATTGTATAGTTATATGTTTCCCATATTGTATTTGCACGTTTTAGGAGTAGTAGGTTGTCTGTATACATAAGGCAATTGCTACAATGCCTCAGGATGCCCATGTCAATCAAGCTGGCTGGAAAAATGGTGAGAAACAGACATGCCATTATGCCAGGTGTATTCTGTAATAAGTGGTGGAGGGTGGGTTAGATGGACTAGGTTCTATTGTAAAATTAGTAAAATCAGCTAATCTGTGGGAGATTTAGTGGTAGAAACCTGCACTGACGCCTCAGAAAGAGCAGCTGGGTTGCTGTCTGGGCAGCAGTGCTCAACTGCATTGGGCGCCAAGAAGCAGTGAAGCTTAGGAGGGTTCCCTAGCAGTTATCTAAGAAAATTTTAAGTTTTTAAGCTTTTGCGTTTATACACTGCAGTGCTAAACCCCATTGCGCAGTACGCTACTTGCAAACTCTGTGTTTAAATATCAGCTAAGTAAAA
Source organism: Protopterus annectens (assembly GCF_019279795.1). Classification (NCBI taxonomy): domain Eukaryota; kingdom Metazoa; phylum Chordata; order Ceratodontiformes; family Protopteridae; genus Protopterus; species Protopterus annectens. Next base: position 1,007,683,403 of record NC_056743.1, on the reverse strand, counting down.
CTATTTTCAAACAATCCAACCAAAAGGAAAGCCCAAGACTGAGCCTTGTTCCAACAATCCCCAAATCAGATGAATCCTTGACTACACTCTTCTGCCACAAGGGTGCAGGAAGGCCCTCTTAATGTAAGATGTCTGGCTTTAATGCTCAGAAAATGCCAAACAGTCTAGATTCAGGAAGTCTGAATCTAGCCTATGCAATAAATTGTTCAAGTACTGCAAATAGGCAGTGCAGAAAACACAGTCACAAACAGTAAAAACAGTTTAAAGTAGGTGGCAAAACAGTTGCAAACAGTTTAAAAGTGCAAATAAGGTTATAAAAATGCCTCATATATCTCACAAAGGATACTGCTGTTCTGGAACAGACTTCTCATCTACATTAAACAAAGCTCATCCCTGTCCATATTCAAGCACACCTTAGATCTATGGATTGGAAACAGAAAGTTTACCCCTGGACTGCTCCCTGTACTACAAATGGACTGAGGCAGCTGCTCCTAAATGTGTTATCCCATGCTTGTATCCCCTTAAATTTCGTAACGTATGATCTAACTTATTCTCATTAGGGGTAATATATAATTATTGACTATAGGACAGGCAAGGCCAATCTCTAATCAAATGGGATTGGTTAATTCAAGCACAAATAGGGAAATTGGCTAGGCTTAAAATGGCCCAGAAGGGGCAGTTAGCCTTGTACTTAGCTATGAAGGGCAGGTGGAAACAAAACAGGCTGGTCTGGATGATGAGGAAATACCCCCTGGAATGGAGGGATTTCCTGCCACTGCCATCTTGATGAATGATCTTCAGAACCCAAGTGTCTGAAAAGTACAGTTGTGTACACTTACCATAAATGTAGATGTTTGAGTGTATTCACTGTTGCAATCACTACATTTGGGTAATCTGCTGGCAGGTTACCCTCAGTCGGCCTGAATTTCAAAGTCTTGGGTCCTGCATTGGTTGCTGTCTCCTCTTCCATGAAGTCAGGTCGTCAGGGGTATAAAACATGCAGCAGATGCCATTTTCTTTAGTTTTTCTTGCCCCCGATGTCAGGTGCCCCCAAAAAGGTACCAAAAATATATAAATATATATATATATATACATGCATCAATATAAACTTTACCTTCATCTACAAGCAAATACACCACATAGGTTGTAGAAGATAGAGAAGGAAAGATAAACTCCAGAGTGACAGGGGGATGGTGGGAGGGTAACCTGGACTGCAACAGTGAATACACTCGAACATCTACATTTATGGTAAGTGTACACAACTGTACTATGTTCTTCATGTTTTACTGTTGCAGTCATATTTGGGTAGAATCCCAAAGCTATGGTTGGGAGGCTGGAGCTAAACAGCATTAGGTGCAGCTATAAGACCCTGCAGCACTGCAGTGGCAAAGCCTGCCCTGGACTTAGAGTAGAGAGGCAAATGATAATGCTTTGTAAAGGTGTGAACAGAACTCCAAGTAGCAGCCTCTAGAATGTCTTTGGTTGGTACTCCTCTGAGAAAAGCTGCTGAAGTAGTAGCAGCTCTGGTGGAATGAGACCTAATGCCCTTGGGCACAGGTTTACCATAGTGTAGGTAGCAGAAACAAATGCAGTGGCTTTATCCACTTTGAAATTGTCTGCTTTGAAATAGCCTTTCCTTCTGATCCCTCAGCATATGACACTAGTAATTGCTCAGTTTTTCTTACAGCTTTAGTCCTGCTCAAGTAGAATCTTAGCTGTCTGTGTACATCCAAGGAATGCAGAATTCTCTCCCCCTTGTTCTGTGGATTTGGATAAAAGGTTGGCAGATGAACTGTTTGGTTAAGAGCCACACTGGAAACCACCTTAGGCATAAAAGTAGGATTTGTCCTCAGAGACACCCTGTCAGTGTAAAATATCATAAAAGGCCCTACAGCCATGAGAGCCTGTAGCTCTGAAACTCTTCTTGCTGAAGTAACTGTTTTCCATGATAAGAACTTTATATCAGCGGTAGCAGCTGATTCAAATGGAGGCAGGGTGAGCTTTTCCAACACATAACTGAGGTCCCATGCAGGTAATGGTGATCTTCTAGGAGGCCTTAAATTTTTGGCTCCTCTAAGATACTGCTTTAGTAAAGGGTGAGAAAAGATTGGTGGCTCTGTATTGTAATGAGCCGAAATGGCAGAGGCATGGATTTTAATTGATGAGAAAGATAGGCCTTTTCAAGCATCTCAGTTAAGTATTGTAGTATCTGAGGAATATTTGGTTCTGCTGTATCAGTTCCTTGTGCTTGATTCCAGGCACAGAATCTCTTCCATTTGTCAGCATAAGATTTTCTAGTACTAGGCCTTCTGGCTTCCAAAATGACATCCATCACATCTTTACTGAGATGTGTTGTTTGTATAACTACATGATCAGCCATGCTTCCAGGTTCAGTGTCTGCAGTTGATTGTGCAGGATCTGATTGTTATGCTGGGACAGTAGTTGAGGTCCTTGACGTAAGGTCCAAGCTGGGTATTGAGAAGTTCCTTAGGATTGGGTACCAGTACTGGTGGGGCCAGTCCGGGGCAATCAGTATCATCTTTGGTTTCTCTTGTCTGACTTTTAGGAGGACCTTGGGGAGAAGAGGCAGAGGAGGAAAGGCGTAAACTAATAGGTTTTTCCAACTGAAGGATAGGGCGTCCACTTTCCATGCTTGTCTGTGATAAGTCCTTGTGCAGAATCTTTTCAAATGATAATTTTGAAGAGAGGCAAATAGATCTATGTCTGGGCTCCCCCATTTCTCTGCTGTCATGCTGAAGACTTGTGGATTTAGTTTCCACTCATGAGGATCCATAAGGTTTCTGCTTAAATCGTCTGCCAGTGTGTTTTGTTTTCCTGGCAGGAATTGAGCTTGAAGATGTATTTGGTAGGTCAAAGCTGTGTCCCACAGTGCAAAGGCTAATCTACAAAGTGGGTACGAGTGTGTGCCCCCTTGCTTGTTTATATACCACATGATTGTGGTGTTGTCCATCTTTATCAGTAGTTGTAGCTGGATGAAGTAAGTCCTTGAAGGCTGTTAGGGCATTTTGAACAGCTAGCATCTCTTTCTGGTTGATATGTAGATGCATTTGTTTTGGGGTCCATATGCCCTGAATGCATCTTCCTGCCATGTGGGCCCCCAGGCATAATCCGAGGCATCTGTTGTTATGGTTTGGCTGGCAGGAGGGAGAGTGAAGGCCCGTCCCAAGTTTTAGTGACATGCCTTTGCCCACCATAGAAACTCCTGTTGTAGGCAGGGAATGAGAGGAATCATTGCTTCCAGACTGTGAGAATGTTGACTCCATAAATGTTTCAGGTACCAATGAAGTTTCCTCATATGCAGTCTTGCATATGGAATCAGTAGGATGCAGGGTGCCATGAAGCCCAGAGCCTGCAGAATTTGTCTTGCAGATAACTGGGTTTTTGTTGCCATCAGTTTGAAGTAAGTAGTCAGTTGCCTTTGCTTCTCTGGCCTGAGGTAAGCCATCTGGGTAGTTGTATTCAAGCTTGCACCCAGGAATGTTATCTTTTGAGAGGGCACCAGTTGTGATTTCTTTTCGTTTATTGTGTACCCTAGGCATGTTAAAAGCCTTTTCACAAACGCCAGGTGTCGAAGAAGAATGTCCTTGTTCTCTGCTTGAATGAGACAGTCGTCTAAGTAAGGATATATTTTTATACTTCTTTGTCTGCAAAATGCAATTACTGGTGCCAGGCACTTTGTAAAGACCCTGGGCGCAGTAGATAAGCCAAAGGGCAGTGCAGATAATTGGTAATGCATTAAGCCAGCCTTGAATCTGAGGCATCTTCTGCATGATTGTCTTATTGGGACATGCAGGTATGCCTCTTTAAGGTCTAATGTCACCAGCCAAGCATTCTTGCCCAGCTGGGCAGAAGCTGCTGCAAAGTCAGCATTTTGAATTTTGGAATGTCCAGGTATGTGTTCAAAATCGATAAATCCAGTATTGGCCACCAGGCCTTGTCCTTTCTGGTACCAAGAACAGTCTTGAGTAAAAACCTAGTCCTTTTTCCTGTTCTGGTACTGGCTGAATGGCCCCCATATCCATGAGGGATGTAACCTGTTTCTGTGCTTCTGCCCATTGATTTTTTGGCAGATCTGTCCAACCATTTGTCATTGGCAGAGTGTGAAAATGGAATCTGTATCCCTGTGATACTATGTTTAGTACTCACTTGTCCTGGGTTATTAACTGCCAATTTTGAGCAAAAAGTGCTAACTTTCCCCCTATGGGTGCTGCCAAAAGATGTGCTTAGAGTAGGCAGAGGGAAGTCATTGGGATTGTTTTCTGTAGGTTTGCGCTTTATCTCCTCCAGATTTGGAGGTAGAAGCGCCCCATTGCTTTGACCTGTATGAATCTTGCGCCTGGTATCTGGAACCCTTAGGGCATCTGGATTTGCCCCTGAGCTCTGTCTGACACAGGAAAGGACCAACTTTTTGTAGGCCAGTGTCTACTGAAACTTGGTGGCTGCACTTGTAAGAAGTCTTTAACAGTTTGCATAGACTTAGCTTTGTCTTCCATTTTCTTTCAAATCTCTTCTGCCTTAATACCAAACAGAGAATCATGCTGTATAGGTGCATCTAGCAATTTAGCTTTAACGTGATCAGGCAAATTTTGTTCCTTTAACGAGGCATGTCTCCTAATCACAGATCCAGTAACTGCGGCCCTGCAGGAGGCCTCTAAGGAATCAAAACCACATTGCAAAGTATGCTTTCCAACTTGTTCAGCTGCATGCAATATATCTTGCAATTCTTTATTTTTTGCACATTCTGAAATCAACATCATTTTCTGTTTCAGCAGTCCCATAACATGTTGTTGGTACTTTAGCATATGAAACTGACAGTTTAAGGCCCTGATTGCAAAGGTCGCAGATGTATAAACCTTTTTACCCCATCTGTCTAGTGCCCTTAAATCTCTGTCAGAGGGGGTAGGATTTTTTGCTGTTGAGGCCTTAACTCCCTTTGGACCTTGTGAAATAGTTTCAGGATCAGCAGCAGGGTTTCTAAACAAAAATTTATGCGAGTCAGGGACCCTGTAATACCTGCCAGGCTTACTGGGAGCCGGAGGTAAGGAATCAGGGGTCAAGCTTGACTCCGAAAACACATCATCCACAATGTCTAAAACAGGGGGAATGGCCAAAGGCTTGTGCTGAGGGAGAAGAAGGAAATCCCTGAGCCTCTTTTTTGATTCTGAGAAGTCTTGACTCTCCCAATGAAAATGCTCCCTCAAAGTATGCAAGGTTTCTCCAAATGAATAATCCTTAGGAGGAGATGCAGATGGAATAGACTCCTCAGCATCAGAATCCTCATAGGGAGGGTATTGATAATTCCTGATCAGAAGAGGAATCAGAAGAAATAGAAATCTGATCTGAAGATTCATAATCAGTGTCTTGCCTAGGCCTCTTATCTAGAGGGGGATGGGTACTCCTGATCAAGGTAATAAGGTCTTCAGCCATTTTGATCATCTGCTTTTTAGGCATAGAGGCCTGTGCACGTGGCTCATGCATCGTTTTTTTAGTTTTAGAAGTTGCTTTTGTCTTTGGTTTTGCAGCTGTCGTCAGTTTAATATACAAATGTTGAGGTCTGAATACACCCTCAGAACGGTGCCTGCTCAGCGGCTCTGGACCCATCCGAGGGAGATACATCCATCGGTCCAATACCTTGAGTATCTTGCAGCATGCCAGACTCCACATGGGTGTCGGTAGAGGCCTGAGACTCGAAGGTAGCGGGTATCAGGGGCTGCGAAAATACCTCACTGAGTACCGGCGAACTGGCGACTGGCTTAGGAGAAGCTTCGTCATTGGTTTTGGATCTCGACTGCCTTTCTTTGTCCTTTTCTTTGCGTCTTTTATGTACTCCAGTAGTAGGATAGCTATCCAACGGCATTTCTGGGTAGTTAAATCTGTTTCCAAAATACTTTGATGCAAAAATATACCGATGCTTAATAGTGCGTTGGTTAAATCTATCACAAAACCGACAGCCAGGCACGTTGTGATCAGGGCCTAGGCAAGGAATACAGTATAAATGGAAATCCTTATGAGGTATTTGCTTCCCACAAGTAATACAATTATTAACTTTTTCTGACGTCGGTAAAAAGCAAGAAAAAAGTTTCCCCAATGGGGTACTTAGCTTTAGTGAAGACTTCGGATCTGAAACTCAAACTTGAACATTTCAGTAGTCGGCCAACCGGCACTTGCGAAATGCTTCTGCTTCGGGCACCGCACGGCAAGAAAGACTAAAGAAAATGGCATCGGCTGCATGTTTTATGCCCCTGACGACCTGGAGTCATGGAAGAGGAGACAGCAACCGAAACAGGACCCAAGACTTTGGAATTCAGGTTGACTGAGGGCAACCTGCCAGCAGATTACCCAAATGTAATGACTGCAACAGTGAAACCCGAAGAACATCTATCTGCTGCCAAAAAGAAAAGTGGATATTCAGATTTTCTGGAAAAAAAAGGGTCTGTCAGAGTGGGAGAGTCTCTTAAATAGTCATTCTGACTTGCTGGACTGTCCTTGGTTATGTGAATTTCCACAATTCGCCTTGGAACCCCCTTGCCATTTCTTAAATGTCTGTTTGCCTGCATTTTGCTCAGAGTGCTTATTCTGTTTCTTACCAAAATTGGACGAGTTGTTAGAGAATCCCTTGGAAAATATGGAAAAAGCAGCGCTGGAAAATCTTAGAGACTGCCTCTATCAACTCACACATTTTGATCACCTCTGTAGCAGAGACTAAAAACTAAATTCGCTATCCAAGGGAAAACTTAAAAATCTCATTTTTAACATCATCTGTGAGGTTTTGGTAATACAGAAATGCAAACCTCCTCAACACCACTCCAGTGGCCATAGTAGTTGAAGTATTAACAGGGCTATACACACACTGTATACAATGACAGCAGCGACTTGAAAAATAGAAGAAATTAAATTATTTAAAGTGGATTTTTCCTCTTTAGAAAAAACTGCAGACAAAACATTCCTCATGCTTTCACAACCAGTTAGGACAAACATTGACATATGAGCCTGACAATTAAAAATTTTGAAAATCAAAGTTGCAGAAGCAGACACTTTTTTCCCATACTTATCAATAATCTTCTCACCCTGATCAGAAGCAGTAGGATTGAAATTAACTGTTTAGCACTAGAAAGATTAACTAATAGCGCCTGGATCAGGTTTGGGAGAATATATAAAAACTTAAAAGACTGAGTAACTTTATACATCCTATCTGCCTTTTTTAGGGGCAGCTGGCTGAATGTCAGGAAAATTAAAGGGAGTAACGCACACATCCTCCAAAGCTGACAGAACTGGAGTAATGGAAGCGGGTTCTGAAAATTCCTTCTGTAACAGCTCACAGTATTTTCTTAGGGACTGAGAAACCTCAATGTTCTCCCACTGAAATGATTGGCACATTCTACAGAACCTTGCACTGGGAGTGTTAGAAACTAAGCTCTGAGTCAGAATCAGAAATCTGAGGACAAAACCCCAAATCTGTCCCTTCATCCTCCTGTTCATATTCAGAATCTTGAATCTCTTCAGAAAGGAGGTATTCCTCTTTCTTTTACTAGAAATTACATTACAGGAAGGATCTGCAGCATGAATTAAACATTGGGTCAGCCACAGTAAACTATTTCTGTCTATGAAAATTTGAAGAGGAGTAGATACATGTTTAGTTTTCTGTTTCTTTTTGATAGGAAAAATGGAAACAATAGTGTTATTGGCAGCAGCAGCTCCCACAGGGAAGGGTACAACATTCTTACAAAACAGAAAGCTTCCGTTTCTTCTCACAGGACCAGCAAGAGTGGCTCTCCCTTGCCCACTAAGGGGACCCTGACAGCTGCAGAGGACACGGCTAACCCACAGTCTATAGTGGCTGTAGGTTCATAGGTTCATACTAGGCTATCTGCCCAAGGGCATTTATAAGCCTAGCCCATAGTTATGTGACTTTTACCACCCCTTTAGTTTGAATAAAACTATGCCTATTATTTTGCTGTGCCTCTGTCAAGCAGTGACACTGAAGTAATCCCTGGGGTATATCTGCGATCTCCCATCCATTGGTCAAGATTCCTCTTGAACAAGGCCAGCGAGGTGCTCTGCCTCACATGTACCGGGATTTTGTTCCACAGCATAGGGAGTCTCTGGGTGATGAATTTGTCCCTCCAGCACGTTCTATTAATAACCGTGTCAAGGTTTAAGTCTCCCGCCCTTGTGGTTCTGAGGGATCTAGATTTTTTTGAGGTGAAGCATATTCATCAAATCTGGGTTTGACATGGCCTTATATGTCAGGCACAGGTCACCTCTGAGCAAGCGGTATGAGACTGAATAGAGCTGGAGTTCTTTCAGTCGGGCAGCATAAGACATATTTTTGAGACCCTTTATCCTTTTGGTGAGGAACTTTTGGGGCATTTCCAGCTGCTGCAGGTGTCGGGTCAGATACATTCCGAATGGGGCATTGTACTCAATCATAGGTCTAATGAGTGATGAGTACAGGGGACGATGACCTCCCTTGATCTAGATGTGAATCCCTTCATGATCAGGTGGGCAATGTAGAAGGTTTTCCTAACTACTTTAGCAACATGAGTGTCAAGCGAAGGCTACTGTCAAGCTGGGTCCCCAGATCCCTGATGACTTCTTCTGTGCTCAGTGGATTGCCACCTATATGGTAGCTAGGGGTAACCTTGTTTTTCCCGAAGGGTATGACTATGCATTTCTTGGCGTTTAACTTTAGGCCATGGCTCTGGCACCAGTTATCCGCTTCTGTGAGGCCCTTCTGAAGGATATCTGTGTCAGATGTGTTTTCGACTACCAGTTTGCAGTCATCTGCAAACTTTGTCAGCCATAACCCTCCTGTGTTTGCTTGTACTTCAGAAAAGTAGATGCTGAACAAGAGTGGACCCAGGACTGAGCCCTGTGGGACACCACTTGTGACAGGCTTTGAGTCTGACATGGCTCCAATAACTCTGACCCTGTGGGTTCTGTCACTTAGCCAGTTTGCAACCCATCTTGTGATGTATGGGTTTACATTCAAGCTGATGAGTTTTTCGATGATACCTGAGTGGGGTATTGTGTCGAAGGCCTTTGCCAGGTCGAGGTAGGCTGTATGGACTGCCTTTCCCTCATCAATGGCCTTGGTGACTGTCTCGAAAAAGTCAACCAAGTTTAAAAGGCATGATCTGCCTTTGACAAAGCCAAACTGGGTTGGATCCAAAGTCTGCAAGTTCCCTATGTCTTTATTTATGAGTTCCATTATGATCCTCTCCATGGCTTTGCAGATGAGGCTTGTCAAGCTAATGGGACGGTAATTACCAGGGTCGGTGGAGGCACCGCCCTTGTGAAGTGGGACCACAGTCACCGTGCGCCACTCCTTGGGTACGTATCCTGAGGTGAGGCTAAGATTAAACAGCTGTCCTAACTGCGGGTTTAATTCCTCATTGAGTTGGCCAGGGACACCATCCGGTCCCATGGATGCTGTGTTTTTTGCTTTGGAGAGCAGTTCTCACCTGGGCGTTGGAGATGTTTGGGGGGCTACAATCCTTTGTTATAGATATCTCTCCTTTGGGGAGGGGGGGGAGAAGTTTGCACTGAACCTGTCAGCCAGTATGTTGGCAATGTGTGTAGGTTCAGTAATCTTCACATCATTTTGAACTAATTCTGAGCATATCTGGGAGTTTCCTCCTAGGTTTCTAACATAGCTAAAGAAGGCCTTATGATTGTCTTTTGAGTCCTTGGCGATTTTTCTCTCAAAATTTGCCTTGGATGATTTTATGAGAGCTCTTAGTTTTTTACTTATAATGATCAAAGGTGTCTTACCTCTCAAGGATTTTGCTCTATCTTGTAGTAGCTTCCTCCTTTTGTTGTAGAGCTTGTTTATGGCTGGGGTCCACCAGACTGGATGCTTGCCTTTGGTACAAAGAGTCTTAGTTTTGTTTGGGATTGCCTGATCCATGCAGTCCTGTAGGTGCTGGCAGAAGGCATTTGTAAGTGATTCAGCGGTTTGAGTAATGTTTACCACTGGCTCAGGGGCCTTAAAGGAGACCACGCTAGTTTTTAGAAGTGTGAAGTCGGCTTTTGAGAAGTTTTTCACTGTGGTCTTTTTTATTTCAGGTGGGGGCGGGATGAGGACCACCAGCGAGATTAGTTTATGATCTGATCTCACCAGTGAGGGGTATACTTCCGGTGTTGAACATTGTGATCCCATGTTCGTGATGATGAGATCAAGTATGTTTTCTCCTCTTGTGGGGATGGTGACTAGTTGTTCCATGGCATTTGAGTTTATGAACTCCAGGAACCTTTGGGCTAGAGTGTTTGGGCTTGAGTAGTGTTCCCAGTCTATATTAGGGTAGTTGAAATCACCTAGTATGATGGTGTTTGGAGATACATTTATCCCTCCAATGTTTTCAGGAAGGCCATGTGAGGTTCCTGAGTTTGAGAGGGTGGCCTGTAACATGCTACAAATTGCAGAGCAGTCTTGCCTATGGTTAATTGCACCTGGATAGTCTCCGATGCATCGTGCGTTGCCACCAACCTTGAGGTGTGGGTGTCCTTTATGAATATGGACACCCTCCTTTCTTGGTGTTGTCCAGATTTTGGGGCGGACGCATGATATGAGGTGAAACCTGATCGTGCTGGGGTGCTCTCAGGAGCCTTGAACCAGGTTTCTGTCACAGCACAGACATCGATGTTCTCCATACTGAGAAGGGCCTCGAGTCGTGCATCTTGAGATTGAGACTTCTGGCATTGAGCAGCATTACCCTTAGTTTTTTCCTTTTTGTGTTCTAGGGTGGTAGGTTTAGAATTTGAGCCTTGCCTAAAAAGGCACTATGGGGTGGCAAGAGCCTTTGCCAATATCTGGAAGCCTAGGGTGACAGGTGCAAGCCGTCCCTTGAAGCAGCGTGGCTTGTCCAGCATGTCATCCCAGGCAGACAGACATTGGATCCCCTTTGAATGACACCAGAATTTAAGCCAATTATTAAAGCTGATCATCTTATCACTGTATTGTGGCATCATTCTAGGTGAAGGTAGGATACTGCTCAAGGTCAGGGTCATACCTGCCTGGGCTACATAATCAGAGAGCTCCTCAATGTCTCTTTTCATGTAGTCCAAGGAGGTACATCTCAGGTCGTTGACACCAGCGTGGACAATGACTGAGTCGTACTTGTACCTGCTGTTGAGAGACCCGAGTGCTTGCGTTATGTGGTGGATTCTAGCGCCCGACAGGCAGCTTACTGTGACCTTCTCCTTACTCAGTCTGGTGAGCGGGATGTCAGTGTGTCTGACTATGGAGTCACCTATGACAAGTATGTTTGGTGTTGTATTTGGCCTTAAGGGCAGTGACTGCTTTGTACACTGATTTTGTTGTTTATGTGTTGTTTGTGTGGTGTATTGAGTTTGCAGTTGCTTGGGTGTCTGCACACCAAAGGGATCTAGGGCAAAAGATGAGTGGTTTGAGGTATAACAAATAGCCACAGCAAAGTCATCCACCTGTGGCTGAGGAACAATTTTACCCTGCTGAGATATCAAATAATGTTTGCTTAACTTTTTCTTTTTGTGGCTGGAAGAAGGACTGACCATGGGACCGACAAAACTGTTCCATGGTCAAGCTGAAAATGGTGTCTCTTTCCCAGGGATTACAAGCAGCAAATGCTGGTAAAATCAAAAAGCCTTTAAAAGTCACTTTTTTCATAGACAAAACAGTTAAAAGCATTTTAAAACACATTGCCAGCTCCACAAAGAGCACAATTTATCCACAGAAAAAATAGTTTTCAGTTAATTTAAATAACTTTTAGACGGACAAAAAAGTGTGCTCCTATTTAAAATTACAGTACAGTCTAACAGTCCATTAAAACAAAAACTCCTAGATTTAAAATAACATTTTTGAAGAGGAAAGTATTAATAATAAACACAATTATTACATAGAAGTTTTTTTTCCCAAACAAAACGTACCTGCTCAGCAAAGGAACAGCTAAGCCAATCACTGATCCATGAAGGCCTTGGAGGAGTGTAATCTTTAGCAACAGTAAAGCTTTGCAGGGCTTGGCCCCCAAACTTGTCTTAGTCAGCTCAGCTCGAGCTGCCTGACAGTTTTGGTGTGTGGAAGGTACCGTTTTGGAAGCTGGTCAGATGTTAAATCTTTATATATCTAAGGTTACTGCAACAGTGATCAATATGATGAACATTTTCTACTACAGTTAAGTGCAACTTACACAACTGTACTATGCTTATCTTGTCACTGCTGCAGTAGCCTTTGGCCATTTGGGCTGATTGCCAAAGCTTATCCAATTCAGTGGGATGGAGGATATGGGTCCCTGAAGAATGTTTTAGCAAAGCCAGTCCAGGACCTGGAAAAGGAATCCAGTATAATGCTTTGCAAAAGTGCATACAAAAGACTATGCAGTTGACACTAGAATGCTTCTAGAGTCCAACACTTTCTACTATGCCATCAAAGAAAACAAGGATCTATTAGAATGTGCCTTAATCCTGCCTGAAAATCTTTTTCCATGGTGGGAATCACAAGAAAAGATACAATAAGCATACAACGGGAACTGTCTGAAATGACAGATTGCCCTTTTCTGGTCCCATACTGGGAATTTCCCAGTTGTATAGCTTTTCTACAGGACTTAGTACTGACAAGATAATGCCTGAATTGTAAACACATGACCAGAGTATATAAAATCTATTCTCCCTGTCACTGAAACTCTGAGAGAAATGAGGAAGACAGATGGTTACATTCAAGGTACACTCAAAGTAGTACAGGCATATATGAGGGCTTTTTTCTACAGAAAACCCTATATGCATGGAAGAGCAAAAGGGTTAACCCACCATGAAAGGTTGATACTTTCTTCCAGATATCAGAACAATAAACCAGTTAGTCTACCATAAAAATGAACCAATAACAGCCAGAATACCAGGTCCAAATGTAGACAGAAAACTTTCCCAGCATAAAGCAAAGATCTCGACTATCACCTGAATAAAAAGTGACCTACCGTATCAACCTATTAAAACTCGTTTGTAGAACAGCTTGAACAAAGTATGAAATGAAGAAGAGGATCCTGTCAGACATGCTAAAATGGCATTCACTCCCCAAAAAGGCAGAAGACATATTAATGCCAACCCTTCATCTACAGATAAGTAATGAAAGTTATGTACTCACCATAATGAGAGATCTGTGTTGTCTGCTTCCATCCTTCCTGAATGGATGTGTCTTCGGATCAGACAATGGATGTGACTTCGGCTACTAAAGACTTTGGATCCTAAGCTCAGGCTCCTCCCCTTATCCATAATGCCTGCAAAACCCAATATTACTTCAAATCAAGTTTGCCAAGAAAAACAAGGCATTGTCAGACCTCACTCTGATGGACCTCCTGCACATCTGGAAAACAAAAGTCACTAGAATTACCCATTCTAAAGACTTAAACTTTGCCTGTGACATAAACAGGGACCTGCTGGAGAGACAGATATGTATCCCAAAGACCACCCCTTCTCTGGAACAGGCTCCACTTCCATGTAAAGCAGAGTTACTCCCTAACCCAATTCAACCGTAACTTGAACAACTGGATAGGGAACAATAAATTCATCCCTGGTTTGCTACCTATGTATCTAATGGATACAGGCAGCCTGTAAATGCTTCATCTCCCAGGCCCCTGCTTACACTTAACAAAGGTACCAGAATTTGTCTAAGATTTGAGATGCATGGCTAAAAATTGTAGCATCCTGTAATAGGCCAGTCTGGTCAACCAGGATAAAAGAACAAAGATTTCCATAATCAGGCAGGGGAATAGATAAGACGGAAGTTGAGGAGGGACTGAAGCAGACAGCACAGATCTATCATTAAGGTAAGCATATAACTTTCCTACCTGATATTGTTACTTCCATCCATTCCTCAACGGATGGGACAAAATCCCCAGTTAATATAAACCTTGGGGGGTTTCATGTGTCACTCTTATGTGCATTAACCAAACAAAAGGAGGTAACAGTGCCAAGATACAACTAAATAATCCAACAACAGCACAGAAGGAGGTGAAACAGTCACCAGGCGTTCAACCGTTTGATAAAACTGTTTATTGATCAAAATACAAACGTAAAATGCTTAACGAAACATCTCTCAATACAGACTTCATCAGACAAACATTAAAAATACAAACATACTTAATATATACTCCCATTCTATTTAAAATATCCAATAAGACCAATGAAATGCCCAAAATCTCATTAATATGTAAACATACCATTACAATTGCCGATTCAAATACTAAAAAACATGTTTTTTTCTAGGAACTCAAACGTTTCAGCTCATTGCAAAGATGAAATCATTTAATATAAAATTCAACTATCTTATAAAAAACGGATATTGAAAACTAGTATATAAATAACTCTCCATATATAAATACAACATCTTATGTATACCATTCCATAGACAATAGTGCCACCAAGTGGTCAAATGTGCAAAACAAGTAATTTCTACAACTCCAGAACATACAAAACAAGTAATTTCTAACTAAGCAAAATACTAGTAAGGCAGGATGCCTAAAACTAAAAATAACTTGATTCTAAATTTTTATATATATATATATATATATATATATATATATATATATATATATATATATATATAATTAGATGTGGAATTAATATAAATAAATATATAAATATATAAATATCTAATAAATAATTTGTTACATAGATTCATTAAAAAACATTTGTATCAAACAATAAAAACTTCATAAAATTTATTTATATGTATATAAATTTTATAATCTAGCTGCCCTCATTTTTAAAATGGGTGCAAGGGAAATACCATCATTTATTCCTGGATATCTATTAGCTTCCAATATTATTTGCCAATACAACTCACGATATTCAATCTTGGTTTCCCATGTACCACCCCTTTCATCTTTCGACACTTCTTCTAAAACAAACAACTTATATTTCGCCAAAGGGCAAGCTATACTATGTCTGAACAAGGCATTACTTTATTTCCTAATGGCGTTCATATGTTCATAAACCCTCCTTATTTTCCTCTCAGTCTTACCAACGTAAAAAGCATAACATATCTCACAAATTGCAATACATACTACACCCTGGGTATCACAAGTACTATGGGTCCTACCCATAAGCTCTCCCCCCCTGGATTCAATATATATGCAATCCTTATTAGCCATTAATGGACATTGATTACACATCCCACATGGGTATGTACCCCATTTTGTAGTCTTCTTATGGCTATCATAATGAACCATGAACAAATCCTTTATAGTCCGCCCTCTCCTATATATAACTTTAAATCAGTTAAGCTTCCAAATTTTTTCCACTCTCTTTCAAGAGTATTATAAATAACCCCTGAATCCCCACTAAAATCTGTAACAAATGCACTCCAATAAGAACTATCCTCTTTAAAATTTAATTCTTCCATATTCTCATTATTTTCCAAGGGCACCATCTCCTTACCTAAAATAGGTTCAAATTTACTTTTTCGTCCCTTGATTATTTAATTCCTTACATTATTGCAAAGCTCTACTGGGTACCCCCTTTCTATGAATAACTGGGTTAGAAATTCACACTTTCATGAAAATCTTCTTCACTAGAAGTCATTCTACAAATTCTAACGAATTGTCCCTTTACAATACTTTTTTTCTGATACAGGGTGCCTACTGCTATAATGTAAGTAGGAATTAGAATATGTTTTCTTTCTATATACTTTTGACTTAAATGTTCTCCCATCTTTTATTAATTTCACATCCAAATAATTCATTTCATTTGTCCCAATATCATAAGTAAATTTTAAAAAAATCTGTGGAATCATTTATGTATTGTATAAATTCATCTAACTTTTCCATACTATCCTGCCAAAAAATAACAATATCATCTAGAAAGCGCTTATACAGCACCCAACAATTTCTATATTCACTACTAAGAATATTCTTCTTCTCCCATGTAGTAAGAACCAAATTAGCATACAAGGAGGCACATCTGGCCCCCATCGCCACCCCACTTGTTTGATGGTAATATTCTCCTTGAAAAAATATATAATTATATTTCAAAACCATCTCCATCAGGTTCAAACATATATATATATATATATATATATATATATATATATATATATCTCTCATCATCAAGCTCACCGGGGAATCTTATTGCTTTTTCGAACCATTGTAAACCTGTATCATGAATATAGATCCAAACAGGTCAACCACATCTATTGTTACAAATATAAGATTCTCATGAAATATTTCTTGTTTAATACTTCTCAATAAATCCCAAGAATCTCTTAAAAAAGATTCACCTCTCATCATCAAATTTTTTAATTTAACATCCACATTATCTAGCCAGTGGGGAAATAACTGAACCCTCAGCTGCCACAACATGATGTGGGGGTCAAATACACTTTTATGAACCCTTGGGATTCCGAAAATTGAAGGTATCTTAGGTTTCGTATTGTGTAAAAATTCAAACATTTGCTTATCAATTAATCCTTCTAAAAATAAATCGTATAAAGCTAAATAAATCTTTCTATATCCTATATAAATCTAATTTTTAGAAATACTATCATATTTTATTTCATCTTGCAAAATTTCCAACATTTTAGCTTCATACATAATATTGTTCATCAAAACAATCCCCCTACCCTTATCAGGTTTCATAACCCTCAAATTCCTATTGCTCCTTAATTCTTGTAGTAACCCCCTTTCTGATAGGGTAAGGTTGGGTAGAAATTTATTTTTCTTTATTACTTGTCTTAATTCACTTTCCACTATATTTTCAAAGTTTTTTTAACTGTGGGTGTATAGGTGGATTCCAAACACTCCTCCTTTTTAATACATCAACCTCCACACTTGTATTTCATGTATCCTCACAAAGTAATTCTAAATGTATCTTTCTGGTAAACATTTTCAAGTCAATTATAAGCATACTAATATCACATTTTATTCTAGGGATGAAATTTAAACCCTTGGAAAACAAGTTAAAATATATATCATTAATTTCCACATCAGCATAATTAAATATATTAAAATTATCATGAGTCCAAAGAATATGTTCAATACTACTAGTACCAACATTTTCATCATTTGATTCATCACAATTTAGGATACCATTTAAACTCATCTCCTGCCTCTCCCCCTCCATCCATTCTGAGGGAAATTCCCATGTCGCTGGTTCTTTATCCTCTCGGATCTCCGGAGGGGGGGATATTCTAAAGGGTCATATCCCTTTTGCGGGCACTCATGGTAAACTTCACTATTTTCTGGACTCGTATCATCCTGCCTACCTCCATCCAACCCAGGGTGAATTTCTGTTGTATAGTTAAACATAATTATTGGTTTTGGATAATGAGTATGATTTTCATACTCAAACTTGTCCCTAACTATCTTCCTTTTCTTTCTATTAAGTATTCTAACACATTTGTTGTCTATTTGTTTTCTTACATCAAAATACTTATTTTTCTCTTCATCTACTGTAAATAAAAGGTCATTCATAATATTTCTATTAATTATATCAATTTGTTCCATCAATGCATTCATTTCATTTTCGTTATTCCTAATAATTGCTCTCATGAGGCTGCAGCCCCAACCATCAAACATTTTCTGAACAGCCTGTTGCATCCTAAAACTGTCCATACCATCAGGACCAGCACATCTGGTCTCCGCTTGACTCTTTTTGGCCATACCACCTCTTATGTGCATTAAGAAGACGTTGAGACTTGGGTGCTCGTTTAAGTAGATTATTGTATACATATACATCAGGATGGATAGCAATAACATTAAACTTAAGCAAACTGACTACATACCTGTATGCTCACACTCTGGCTGTTTACTCAAAATGGCACTTTTGCTTGCATGTGCTCAGTACTTAAACGCATGTGCAGACTCACTGAAAAGCTACTTAAAGGTATATCATACACACTGATCTACTTCACGGAAGGATACTCCAGACGACAGATGAACTAAAGGCTATACAGCTTATGCAACGCAAATCCAATTTATAATGAGATATGAAGATATGAAGGTATGAATGTTAGACCAAGTGGCTGCAGCACAAAGTTCATTGATAGATGCCCTGGAAAAGAAAGCTGTAGAGGTTACCAAAGACCTAGCAGAGTGAACTCTGACAGGCATAGTAAAAGGTAGGCCTTCTTCTTTGTATACATAAGTTATGTGAGTAAACAACCATCTGGAAGGGTCTGGAGTTCTGATACCCTCTTCCCAGATGTAACTGCCAGCAAAACAAAAGTTATGTACTCACCACAATGATGCATTTGTATTCTTTTTCCATCCTTCCTCAACCAATGGGTTTTGGATCCATTATTGGATCTGACTTCAGCCACTTTTCAGACTTAGGATCTGTAGCTCGGACTCCTCCTGTAACCCATAACCCTCTCCAAACTGTCAAATTACCTCACATCAAGTGTTCCTACTAACTATATATATATATATATATATATATATATGTGTGTGTGTGTGTGTATAAAATAAAGGGAATTAAGCAGCATCTGGAGCTGAAGCAGGGAGAACAACATTCAATATGCCCTAAATTACATACCATAAGTCTAAATAAAGCTCTTCCATGAAATGCAAGGGAGAATGGAGGGAGGGAGGTTTTGAAAGGATGGAAATAGACAACACAGATGCATCATTATGGCGAGTACATAATTTTTGTATCTGATGTTCTCTTTTCTGTCTGTCCCTCAACTGATGGGAAAGTGTCCCTAGCTACTTGAATCCCAGGGTGCTCTTCATAGAAGGATATTCTGGAAGATGACAGGACTGAAAGCCACCCTATCCCTGAAAGAAATATCCAGTTTGTAATGAGCAATAAAAGTATGGGGATTGGACCAAGTGGCAGCAGCACAAATATCGTCAATTGATGTCTTAGGCAGAAGTGGTAATCAATCTTGTTGAATGTGCTTTTGGGGTTTTTGGTAAAGTTAAGCCTTTGTTCTGATAAACTTGAGAAATGCAGCTAGCCAACCATCTAGCCAATGCAACTTATGACACAGCCTGACCCAATTTTGCTTTTGAAAAGGAGACAAATAATTGGTCTTACTTCCTGAAAGGCTATGTTCTGTGAAGGTAGAATTGCAACTATGTGCATACAACAAACAAAGCATATTCCCCTTTATCAGTGAAGTTAGGGAAGAAAAGCTGGCAAATTAATAGTTTGATTGGGTGATGCCTCTGATGCAGCCTTGGGTAGAAAGAAGGGACTGGTGGGTAAATAATCTCTGTCTTTATGAAAAATGATATATGGATGCCAACAAGACAAGGCCTGAAGTTACTCTTCTGGCTGATGTAATATCCACTATAATACTTTTCCATGACAGAAACTTTAGGTCTGCTTTGGCTGCTGGTTTGAATGGAGACTGTGCTAGTACCTGTAGAAGCACAGTAAGGTCTCAAGGAGGAATGAGGTCTCTGATAGGTGGCCTGAGAAGAAAAGTACTCTTGAGGATGGCTTTACACAACTTAAAAGAGGCCAAAGATGAATGATTCTCACCCATGTGGAAATTAGGTATCACAGCTGGCTTAACATTAATCATGGAGTAATTGGCTCCATCATGAAAAACTGAGGCAAAGAACCCTAATGCAGCGGTTGAAAAAGGAGTTAAATGTCTCTCAGAAGCCCAAGTTGAAAACCTTTTCCATTTAATTTTATAGAATTTCCTAGTTGAAGCTTTCTGAGATGTTGTGAAAATATATACTACTTTACAGGAAAGCTTGGACTGCCTAACCATAAATGGAAGCAGAGAAACCATGCGGTCAACTTGAGGGCTCGAATGTCCGGGTGAGGCATCCCAAACAGTTGACAGAAGATCTGGTTCTGGATCCAGTATCCAAGGAAGGTGTATCAAATTAAGCCAAAGGAAGGGGAACCACACCTGTCAAGACCAGAAGGGGGCAATGAGGATGGCCATGATCTTCTGTTGAGATGCTTTCTGTAGATACTTTGGAATTAGTAGGGTTGGTGGGTATGTGTAAAGTAGACTAGAGGGCCAACCATTAATCACAGCATCCCTCGCTGACTCCCCTTCTGAACAGATCACAACAAAGAACCGGTTGCATTTGGAACTGGTGGGAGAAGCAAAGAGACTTCAGTATGGTTGGCCCCATTGGTGAAAAGTCTGTTTCACTACCATTGGGTCAGGAGACCACTCATGAGGTAGTAGGATAGACCTGCTCAATACGTTGGACCTACCTGGTATATGCTTTGCTATTAGAAAGCAACTGGAAGAAATTGCCCACTGCTATACTTTCTTCACTTCATGACATAAGGGATAGAATCTTGTTCCCCCCATTTGCTGATGTACCACATATTGTCCATCTGTATGGATATCAACGTTAAGAGCACTACCCTCATCTCTAAGACACTGATGTGAAGACTGGCCTCTAAAGAATACCACGTGCCTTGGACTGTCTTCTCTATATGTCCATCTACCCCAACTGGGAAGCATCAGTGATCACCATGGCTTTGGGTAAAGGAAGAACAAAGGGATAGCCCAAAGAGACATCTAATGACTAGATCTACCAAGTTGCATTGTCTCTGCAGATTTTGGTAACATGAACTGGGAAGTTCACGAGTCAAAACATGATTGGCCATGGATCTGTTGACATCCACTGGAACACTCTCATATAGAATCTTGCCAGGGGGACAAAGTTGATAGATGTTACCATCAAACCTAGAAGCTGTAGAGTCAACCTGGCCAAGAGGGGTTGGGTGGTTCGAAAGAGAAACAGTTGTAAGGCTTGATTCCACAGTGCACACAGCCCCACTTGTGATAGCCATGATATTTGGAAAGTAGTGTCCAAGTGTGCATCTAAGAACTCTGGGACTTGTGTCTGGGATAGCAGTGACTTGTAATTCAATGTAATGCCTAGCTTACAGTAAAGTCAAAGAAGAAAATCCCTTGTGTGGACTACAAGATGCTTGGTGGGAGAGGTGAGGAGCCAGTCATCCAGATAAGGGAATACCTGGAACTCTTGCAGCCTGAGATGAGCCGCAACCACTACCATGTATTTGGTGAACACACAGGGGCCTGTGGCAAGACCAAAGGGCAGGGCCCTGAACTGGAAATGACCGTCTCCCAGCCAGCAGTGTAGAAACCTTCTGGATCGTCTATTTTGATGTGACAGTATGTATCCTGAAGGTCTATTGAGTACATTCAATCATTCTTCACTAGTAGCAGGATAATGGACTGTATTGTGACCATTCGGAACATCGACTGTTTGACAAACAGATTTAGATAACTTAGGTCTAGGATTGGCCTGAGGTTGCCCTATTTTTAGCAGTAAAAAGAACCTCAAATAAGTTCCAAACCCTGGTTGAGCTGGGTGAGACCTTCTGGATGACTCTTTCTTAGCAGCTTTTCTATTTCTAATGCTGCTACTTTTCTTTGGTGGGTTGCAATACTGGAGGATTTCTTTGTTGTTGGGTGCGGATACAGAAAACCGAAAGGATAACCTCTGCCAGTGACTGATTGTACCCAGGCATCTTTGGTGATGGACGTCCAGGTCTCTGGGTGCTGATATAAGCAGCCTCCCAGCTGCCTTCAGAGAGCTGCAGAGCAACCCTTCAGGACAGCTGATAAGGCTTTTCAGTGAAGGGATCATACTGTTCACTGTTGCAGTAACCTTAGCTATATGGGTCACCCTCGGACTGGACTTGATTCACAAGAAATGAACAATTGATCTGCAGATCTGAAAGACTTAGTTCTGTCAAGATAATACCTGTGTTGTCTGTGGACATCCAAAGTATGGAGTATCCTTTCTCCCTCATTTTTAGGTTCACAAAAGAAAACAGGGAGATAGATATTTTGGCTTAAAGTAAACACAGATATCACTTCAGGCATAAAAAAAAAGGATTAGCTCTCAAAGAAACCCTGGCCCTGTGGAAAATGAGATAGGGTTGACTAACCGTAAGAGCTTGCAACTTGGACACTCTTCTTGCAGATGTCAGAACAATCAGTAAAACTGTTTTCCATGTTAAGAACCTCAAGTAATTGAGGTTAGCTGGTTCGAATGGAGCAAGTGTTAGCTTCTCTAACTCAAAATTAAAATCCCAAGGAGGGAGCACCGGTTTACTTGGAGGCCTCTAATGCAAAATCCTTTTCAAAAAGATTTTGACATGAGACTACAATGAAAGAGGAAGGTCCACAGGGAGACATGCTGAAATGGCCAATAGATGAACCTTGACAGACGAATAAGATAGGCCATAGGATAGCAACTTACACAAATATTGTATAACCAGAGACAATACGGTTTTGTTAGTTGAACTTAACAGAACAGTAGATGTTTGAATGATCACTGCTGCAGTACATCCTGCCTCTTTCTTTTACCAGAAACTACTTTACACAGCACTTTAAAACACTTTGTCAGCTGTAAAAAAGTAAAATGAGCACAACTTCTCCACAGAAGAGACAGTTTTCGGTTACTTTACACAACTTCCAAACTGAAAGAAAAATAGTGCTCCTATTTAAAAGTACAATACAAGCTCATGACAGTCCATTCAAACACAAAACTCCTAGCTTTAAAAGAACTTTCCTGAAGAGGAAAGTGACAAAACAGAAACAGCATTTAGAAAATGGAAGTCTTTTCTTCAAAGACAACTTATCTGCACAGCAAAGAAACAGCACCATGCTACTGTCGATCCTCAAAAGCCTTAGAACTTGGCACCAAACCTGTCTTTTAGTGAGCTCAACTCAAGGTGCCCGATAATTTGGGTGCAAGAATGTGCACTGAAGCTTTGGAAGCTGGTTGCCTGTTGCATTCTTGGCAGATCAAAACCATATAGCTACAGCAACTGCAGCAGTGATGAATATGACAAACATGGACTGGTAACAGACACTGAAAGGTCAACATTTTAATTTTTATTACTTTCACAAACTAGTTGAGAAGGGAAATATATAGAAATGGTCTCTAGAAATGAAATGCTTGTTCTTTGAAACCAGAACCATTCTGCAGATGAAACCTTGGTCTAAAGGCACTAGCAGTATAACTCTACGGTAAGCATGTGTTGAAGAACTTGAGCAAAAACATGAATTTGGAGAGTAGGAAGAAATTCCCCTGAAAGAAGGTATGTGTATCCAGTCCCAGATGCAAGCCCTTCAGAACCAGAGCTAGTACTGAGGAGGAAAACACTGACAGCCAATGTATGGGACAGACTGAGATGTAGGGACATGAGGTGAATGGGGAAGGAATGCTATCACAGTCATTCTGAAGGTGTAGTCTGTGCTCCCTCCCGTTTTTTTGTTTTTTTTAAGGACCCCCTGGTTTTTCCCCTCCTGGCATCTCTTTTTGTCCCATTTACCAGAAGATGACAGAGATTTTTTTTTTTTTACAGCATAGGGTTTGCAAGAAAAATCTTAGCAACTCCCTGAATTAATTTCCTCTGTCAACAAACTGAGAACCAGAGTAGCAGCAGGTCAAAACAAACGCCACCTTGTCAAACTTTACCTCAGCAGAAAACATTTGAATTTGAACCCTGGTATATAATCTCAAAACTGTAGCAGTAGTAGTGACCCTAGACACAGTATCTGTACAAGCATACACACTCTTCAAAGCATGGTTAGATACCTGAGACAGGTTAGAAACTGTAGGATTCAAACAGGACATACCTTCTGATGAAAGTGTGGCAGAACAATCCCACAAGCAGTCAGCATCTAACAGAATAAACTGGAAGAAGGAAATTATTTAATGAAATCTAATACCTTATCTTCTTATTTGAAGGATAAAGGTTGGTATTAATGTGTGTTTTGATTTTTTTGGGGGGGACTGAAGGCTGAGGGTCAGGTCATTTCAGGCAGCATTAACACTTCCTCTAAGGCAGGCATCATAGGAGAAATGGATGTAACGTAAGATAAATCCACTTGCAGCATATCATAGTATTTCCTCAGTTTAGGAAGAACGTCTCCTTCTCATAAAAACACAATTTCTCATGGAACAAGTCTTAGAAAAAGGAAAACACCTCTAATGGAATTGCAGAGGACAAACATTGCCTGATTCTCAAGCTGCACAGTCTAACTCAGAGAAAAGAAAAAACCCTGTCTCTGTCTAAGTCAGAATCCTCTGACATATTTTCCTTAGGAATATATTGAACTAGCTTATGGATTTCTGCTCTCCAGGATATAAAGCTTGAAATAAAGGATATAAAGCTTGAAATAAACTCCTGGCTAAGGTAACAAAATCAACCTTAGGAGCAGACAAAATGTCTTTACATGAGCAATGCCTAACCCTTTGTTTCTTTGCTTCTTTTTTCCAGGAACATCCTTGGAAGGAGATTGACTGAGGGATGGCACTTCATCCCAGGGAAAAGGTCTGTTTTTCCCGACCCCTCTGAAAAGAACCTCCTGGAAAAACCCCTAGACCCAAAGATGATGATTCTCCCATGCCTGGATTGGACACTGGAACAGCTGCAGATGATGTAGTTGACTCTCTGTCGATGGTGGCAGAAGGGACAACACCACAAGAACCCAGTGAAACCAGTGAGTGGTCTGTGGAACAACAAATGGCCATTGCAGAGTCACCAAACAGCGGGTATGGCACTGTCTGAACCTACAATGTACATAATGGCTCTTGCTCTGTTTTTTTATTTTAGGTAAAGTGGGAAAAGAAGCAGCAGGATGATGCTGTAGCCAAGGAAGATACCTGATTGAGAAGGTAAGTTGTCAAACAGCTGTTCATAAGTAGCACACTTACAGTTTCCCACACATTCTCCCAAAATTCAAATGTAAAAGCATAAATGGAACACAAAATCCTGTCAGAATTCTCAAGTCCCTTTTACAGAAAGTGCACTGTCGCGAACAGTTCTGGGTTCAGTTCAAGCAGCTTTATTACACACAAACACATCAGGAAGGAGGCTTTGTAACAAACTTAAATAAATTTATAAACAGACTGACTACCACACTTATACATGTTACCACTAGGGCTGTTCTCTCAAAATGGCAATGCTACCTGCACATACTCCCTATTTATATGCATGTGCCTACATCTGGAAATACTTCTTAAAGGTACATACACGCTACTGTTCTACATCCTCCCTCTTTGAGAAATAGCTCATACATCAAATGATGTGCAATTATATAGAAATGATCTTTTGACTTGCAATTATACAGAACTAATTCTTTGACATGCAATCATACAAAATTATACACACACAAAACAATCATGTCCAGGTTGCTGTGTATTTTACACTAGTTCTAGAAATACGACTTGATCGTGTATTATAAAAGTCAGAACTGGATCTAGCAATGGGGACTGTCTTCAAGGAATGTTCAACTCTGGGGACAACTGCAACATCATCAGGAATTGAAATGGATACTGAGACATGTTCTTCGGTATGAACATTGTCAGAGTTAAGAGTCTGCATTACTGGTATGATGCTGCAATATAATTTCTGATACAGAAAGAAGATACCTGCAGTTTCTCCTGTATTCTATACCCTCAGATTCCACTAAGTAGGATCTCGGCTTGGCACATATATCTCTCACTTGACCAACTCGATCAAAGACTTTCGCCGTTCGCATCCTCACGGTCTCTCCTCCTTTTAACAGATGAAGAAATCTGCTTCTTTTACCATAGCTGGACTTCCGAGAAGAAAGTTTTTTTAAAAAAGTTGTGCTTTGATTGCTCTGTTGTTTTTAGTATTAGGCACCAACAAACTAGAATTGATAGGCAAGGTTGTTCTGGTTTGCCAAAATAGAAGTCTCTGAGCAGGAGAGCCAAGTAGGCTGTCACGGGGTATAGTTCTGACATTAAGCAAATACAAGAAGATATCAGTATTGTCATGCTTTGACCTCTCTAGTAATGGCTTTTCCACACTGTACTGCATGTTCAGCAAGGCCATTTGACTGTGGGTATTCGGGACTACTAGTAACATGGACAAAGTCCCACTCTTTTGAAAATCTCTGACGCAATTGACTGGTAAACTGGGTACCGTTGTCAAAAATAACTTTGTGCGGACTACCATGGATTGAGAAATGACGTTTAATCTTACTAATAACAGCACTGGATGTTAGATTAGGTAGCAAATCGATTTCAAACCAGTTCAAATAAGAGTCTACCAACACTAAGTAATGCTGATTTGTTGTGTCTTTTGGCTTTTCCCGGTTAGGGGTCGCCACAGCGGAACTCCAGTCCGCTAATGATTGGCAGTAGATTTTTATGTGCCGAGTTGCCAGCTCTGACGCACAACCTTCAACGAAGGTACGCCCATTCACGCATGTCTCCACACAGAAGACGCTCTATCTGAGAACTGAACAGGACAACATCTTACTGTGAGGGGACAATGCTACCGCAGCACCATCACCGCAGTTAAGCAATGCTGATTGTTCCACTCAAATATGTCAGTGGCTACTGTTGATCAAGGTAGTTCAGGAATTTGGCTTAGCTAAAGTGGCTCTTTTTGCAAATACGGTTTAGTACTGTTGCGTACTGAACAAGAAGAAAGCACTTTATCAATGTCTTCCGATAGAGAAGGCCAAAATACTAGTCCTCTCACACTTCTTTTGGTAGAGATGGAACCTGGGTGGCCACGATGCAAAATCTGAATGTATGCATGTTGTAAGGAAGCAGGAACAAACTTGGGCCCTTTGAAAATTATACCATCTTCCATCAACATCTCATCTTCTCATCTCTGTATGGAAAGCAAAGTTGCACTTCTAGTGGTGCACAGGATTGCTTTAATGGTCATCCTACAATGGTGAAGTGGTTGAGCTTTTGCAAAATGGGATCAGTCTTTGTATGATCTCTCAGCTCATCAAGTCTTGTGGTAGAAAAATTACGCAGTTCCATGACTTCAAAGATAAAACTCTCTGCATCAAGCTGTTCTGTAGTATTTCTGAGTGATCTGGATAAGGTATCAGCCAGATAAAGAAGCTTACCTTTTGTATAGAACATTTTGAAATTATACTTTTGTAATGTGAGCATCATTCTTTCTAGTCTTGCTGGAGCTGAATGCATGGACATCTTTAAAATAGTGACTAGAAGTTGATGATCATTTTCAATTTGAATAGCTCAGCCATAAATATAATCATGAAACTTCGAACATGCGAACACAATTGCCAAAAGTTCCTTCTCAATTTGAGCATACTGCATCTCAGTTTGGGTAAAAAGTCTAGATGCATAGGCAACAGGTCTGCCCTCTTGAAGAATAACTGCACCAAGACCAAACTTTGAAGCATCATAGGAAAGAATGGACATCATAGTACCTTAATGTAGGAGGGTTGGCAATTGTTTGAGGTTATCAAATGCTCTCTGGTGTTGTTCTAACCATGACCAGGCAACCTTTTTACGTATCAGCTCTCTTAAAGGCGCTGATAACTCACTAAAGTCAGGGATAAATTTGCCCAAACAGTTAACCTTACCAAGATAACACTGCAAGGCTTGGATATTGTCTGAAGCTGGCATTTCAAGAATGGCTGCTTGCTTGGAAGAGTCTGGTCATAAGCCTGTAGTGATAAATAAATGATCTACATAAGTAACTTCTGGTAGTCTGAATTTACACTTCAGAGGATTAACCTTTAAGTTCAGTTCACATGCTCCGTCCAGAACTTTCCTGGGGTTTCTGTCATGCTCTTCTTCACCACTGCCTCCAATTAGCAAATCATCAACTATTATTGCACACAGATAACCCGAAAAAAAATTCTCCATTGCACACTAAAAGACTTCACTGGCAAAATTTATTCCAAAAGGCATCCTGAGGAATCTGTATCTACCAAATGGGATACTGAATGTAGTCAGTAGTGAAGATCTGCAATCAAGCATTACTTGCCAGAATTAACTCTCTGGATCTAAGACAGAAAAAAACAGTGGCATCTGGCATGAAGGTGGCACTCTCCTGGACTGTACACATAGGATGATGAGGTCTCTCTAATGCCCTATTCAAGTTTCGCGTCAATGTGTATTCTGATTTCATCTGCATTTTTCTTATGAGCAGCTACCATGGATGACACCCACTCAGCTGGTTCTCTGTCTGAGCAAAACACATGTTGCTGCACCATTTTGTCTAACTGGACCTTGACTTTGTCCTGCATAGCTATTGGAACTCTCCTTGCTGGTCTGACCACTGGACTAACCTCTGGGTCTGCTTTCATGGAGTACACAACGAGAAGTTTGCCTAGCTTGTCATCGAAAACATCAGCGTACTCTGAGAAAATTGCATCAGGGGCATGTGCTTAAATGATGTACTTCTTTAGTAAAAGAAAGCAGTTTCATTCTTAAACTGACTCTGAGGCCTAATAATGACTGCACAGGTCTTTGGACTACATAAAATTGCAAGCTGTAACTGTTCCCAGCCGAAGAGCATGAAAGCACTACTAAACCTTTGGTTTGAATCTCTTCACCTCCATAAGCAACGAGCTTTGCACAATTAACCAAATTAAATTGCTCACCAGCTCTCACTTCAGCAAATGTTTCTGCTGAAATTACATTACACTTTGAACCAGTGTCCACTTTGAGCTCTGTGGGTTTATCATTGATCAGGGCAGTACAAAATACTTCACTCTTTGCTAGCAAATCTACTGCATTAATCGTTTTACCAACTACTGATACACCATCTACATAGAAAGTAGGGTTGCAGCTTTCTATATGATCAACTTGCTTTTTTGAGTGACCTTTCTTAATAACTGAATGAGACCTGCTTGATTTACGAAATTTTTAAAAGTGGTTCAATTTTGTACACTTGTGGCATTGCTAAGCAGTTCTCTCTTTTAGACTCATGGTTGGCTCCACAATTACGACAGTTAACAGTAAAACTTGACTTAGATTTTGCTGACTCACCCTTATACTGCACTGAGCATGTCCATTTTGCTGAGCTAGTCTTGGAACTTGCTAGAAAGTTACACTATCTCCCAGGAGAACCCGAGCTGCCATGTGCTTAGGCCTGCTTCTGCATGCTGCAAGCTGTCTACGTTTGGTCTAGAGGCTGTTGAAACCATGGACTTATCACTTATAAGCATATTTGTGTGCCTTTCTATAAACTCATGGATTTGACAAATCTGTATGGTTTTGCTCAACATTAAATCACTGTCACAAAGCAAAAATCATTCTCACTGCAGCACTGTCCTTTATTAACTCATCTTTCAAATCATCAAATTTGCAAGTTTTAGCTTTGTTTCTCAAGTCAGTGATATAAGCTGCAAAAGTTTCACCTGGCATTTGGTCTCTTGCATAAAGTAAGTGCCTCTCTAATGTAACATTTGTTGGGGGTTGCACATTTCTCAATTTACGTTTCAAGCACTCAGGGTCTTCCCTTGATTCAGCTGGTACAACAATATGGCAGTTCCCCCCTCTCCTGCATATACTTCTGGTGCATACACAAATTAATGCTCTCTTTCAATGGCCTCTGACTCAGATAAATTAAGCAAAATTAATGCCCTTGTACGTGCATCTTTGTCAGAAAAAGCTGCTTGTATGAAAATATATTCCTGCTCAAATACTCTCCAATTTTTCTGCTATATTATGATCAAACACAAGTGGACTGGGTCTGTGAAATGCCTCTGCCATATCAACGCACAGTAGTGAAGGTGTTTGGAATTATGTATGAGCATACACACACATAAATATGCCAGAACTTTATGCCAGAATTTGTAATTATGGCCAATAGCACAACAGACTCTTTGAAATAACTGCACTTTGCCAAATAAGTCTCTGTAGCACAAGAATACTTCAAAATCACCATACTTTGTGAAACCACTCCTTATCAGTGTAAGAAATACTTCAAAATAGCTGTACTTTGCAAATAAACTGTACACAGCACAGAAACTCTTCAACATGGCTGTACTTTGTGAAATAAGTCTGTACAGTGTAAGAAACACTTTGAAAAGGCGGCACTCTATGAATAAATGTACACAGCACATGAAACTTTTCGAAATGGCTGTACTTGACTGCACTTTGCAATATAGCTGTAGTTTGCACACAGCAAACTCTTTGAAATAGTTGAACCTTAATAAAGCACACACTAGAGAAACCTTGAACAACTTTAGTTACACTTTGAATAGCTTTGGTCAATGTGAAATAGTAGTTTGTGCCCAAACACGGTCTTTTACTAAAAAACATGCCGTCGCCTTGCCCTTTAAGCTTATTATACTTGTCATGCCCTTGTAATCTCTAATCATGCTCATTATACTTTTCTTGTGTTCGTTTTACTTTAAACATGCTTGTTATGCAACCCAAAGGTAATTTTGAGCCCCATATGAATATTTCTGCTGGTTTTATCAAATATCCTGGTTTCAAACATTTTAATTAATGAGTTTTGTGCTTTTTGTTTGATTAATAATGTATTTTGTGCTACTTGTTTAATTAATAATGAGTTCTGTGTCTTACAGATGCTCCGTTTCATTTTCTTTGCAAAATAAATCATATGTGCAAGTTCTGGTTACCTTAACTTCATTTCTGGCTATTTTTCCACCTTCAGCTCTGCACTTGATGGCTTGAAGAAGTTGTTCTCTTAATGTTGGTTCTGACACCATGTCGCTTGTCTGGTCAAGATAAAACAGACAAACAGTTGTGGGTTCAGTTCAAGCAGCTTTACTACATACAAACACATCAGGAATGAGGCTTTGTAATTTACACAAACTTATAAACAGACTGACTACCACACTCATACATGTTAACACTCTGGCTGTTCTCTCAAAATGGCACTTGCTGCCTGAATGTGCTCACTATTTATATGCACGTGCCTATATCAGGAAATGCTTCTTAAAGGTACATACACATGCT
The DNA here is from genome assembly GCF_019279795.1 of Protopterus annectens. Classification (NCBI taxonomy): domain Eukaryota; kingdom Metazoa; phylum Chordata; order Ceratodontiformes; family Protopteridae; genus Protopterus; species Protopterus annectens. Next base: position 1,007,652,711 of record NC_056743.1, on the reverse strand, counting down.
CTGTTCTACAATGCACTGCGAAACAAACAAATGAAGTTAAGTGTCACAAAGTGTAGACGAGCAAAAAGCAGAAAATATATTTCTAGACCCAAGATACACTTCCCAGTGCTTAAAGATAACATCAAGTAAAACATCTTAAGCAGTAAAATAATGGTGTTAAGTTGTCATCTAGTGTACACAGGCATCAAACTATTCAAAAACTGAAATATATAAAAATACCTCCCAATCCTTAAATTCTTACACCAGTCAAAATGTCTCAAAAGCAGTACATTTTTTTCACTTAACAGCCCCAATATTCAATAATAAGAATAGACCTTTAAAATAGCAGTTTCTGACAAGAAACTTCTGATATCAATAAAACTGCTGGTATTCTTCAGAAAATAAAAAAGTATATATATTTAAAAAGGTAATATTTTCTGAGTGAAATGGTACCCCTATGGGGACTTATCTACCAGAAAAAAAGACTGTAGCCAATTGCTCATGTGAAATGTCAGAACTGCTTTTCATTGAGGCAGCAAGAAAGTACTGAAGTTGTCAACACTCTGACTGCTGATATCCCTCCAAGGGGCTAGCCAATTAGCAGTCAGAGTACATGTATGGGCTGGAACAAGAGCTTTTTGAAGACTGGCAGGTTAATACAACTCGGATAGCAAAAGGCTACTGCAACAGAGAATGATGAACATTTAGAGATGTGAGGTGAGTATGAGGAAAAGTTTTGAGAGCACGGCTCTTAGTGCCACGAGTCCTCTAGAAGTTTGATAATCCTCAGTCTTGTGCACACAATGCACCCATGACTTTATGATGGCTTCCACTGTGTCTTTGAAGCACTCATGGAAATACCTAAGGATAGACACAAATGAAGCAAAAAAAAATCAATGGCTGATATGACAGACTCCCTTGCTGTGGCAGCCAGAAGCCAACTGTACATGTATGGGAAGATGCAAATCCCTGCCAACCTTAGGTGAGCTGCAATGGCTAATGTGTACTTGAACCCTTGTGGTGAGATTAAATGTCAGTGTTTGAAACTGGTAGTGACTGGCTTCCAGCCAGAAGCAGAGATACCTTCTGGACCCTTTGGCAATTTTTATGCATAGATCATCTTTCTGAAGGTAGACAGATCATATAAAGTCCACTTCCTGTAATCATGGAGGAATAACTTGCACCATCACCATCTGGAAATTTGTTTTTTTTACACAGTTGCTTGGACTGCTAAAATCTAAAATGGGCCTGAGGTTCTTGGGAACTTGACACTAGACCATCTCTGGTTTAGTGGGACTCCTGGATTGCTCTTTTCTGAAGGAGTTAAGTGATCTCCTTTGTCGCTGCCCTCCGCTGCCAGAATGATACATCTGGAAAGGGGCAGGGATGAAAATTTTGTGAATCTTATGAAGGGAATTATGTAGCCTCTGGAAATATGCTCTTCACCCAAATGGTCCAAGTGATGGCTATTTATGATTTCAGGTAAAGAAGTAGCCATCTCCAACTGGCTCTAGAGTGAAGAAATTTGGCAGGCTTCAGGGTACTGAGTTTGCTTTCCATGGGATGGGACATGGAATCCCTGATTCTGTGGACCCCCTTGGCCCCTGAGGTGACATCTATATAAGGGGGCTGCAGTTTCCCATGTCTGAAAAGGAGTAGAATGGGAAACACTGTGATGCTTTAAAAGAGAGGGTTTTGGAACTCTTCTGGATCCTACAACAGGACCTTTGAGTAATTTCAAAGCCTACTTCAAAGGCAGACAGTGTCCTTTTCCCTGCTCGCTTTTCAAGAGATTTCTTTAACTTTGGGTCCAAAAAGGGATAGCAGTGACTTGTAATTCAATGTAATGCCTAGCTTACAGTAAAGTCAAAGAAGAAAATCCCTTGTGTGGACTACAAGATGCTTGGTGGGAGAGGTGAGGAGCCAGTCATCCAGATAAGGGAATACCTGGAACTCTTGCAGCCTGAGATGAGCCGCAACCACTACCATGTATTTGGTGAACACACAGGGGCCTGTGGCAAGACCAAAGGGCAGGGCCCTGAACTGGAAATGACCGTCTCCCAGCCAGCAGTGTAGAAACCTTCTGGATCGTCTATTTTGATGTGACAGTATGTATCCTGAAGGTCTATTGAGTACATTCAATCATTCTTCACTAGTAGCAGGATAATGGACTGTATTGTGACCATTCGGAACATCGACTGTTTGACAAACAGATTTAGATAACTTAGGTCTAGGATTGGCCTGAGGTTGCCCTATTTTTAGCAGTAAAAAGAACCTCAAATAAGTTCCAAACCCTGGTTGAGCTGGGTGAGACCTTCTGGATGACTCTTTCTTAGCAGCTTTTCTATTTCTAATGCTGCTACTTTTCTTAATTGGGTTGCAATACTGGAGGATTTCTTTGTTGTTGGGTGCGGATACAGAAAACCGAAAGGATAACCTCTGCCAGTGACTGATTGTACCCAGGCATCTTTGGTGATGGACGTCCAGGTCTCTGGGTGCTGATATAAGCAGCCTCCCAGCTGCCTTCAGAGAGCTGCAGAGCAACCCTTCAGGACAGCTGATAAGGCTTTTCAGTGAAGGGATCATACTGTTCACTGTTGCAGTAACCTTAGCTATATGGGTCACCCTCGGACTGGACTTGATTCACAAGAAATGAACAATTGATCTGCAGATCTGAAAGACTTAGTTCTGTCAAGATAATACCTGTGTTGTCTGTGGACATCCAAAGTATGGAGTATCCTTTCTCCCTCATTTTTAGGTTCACAAAAGAAAACAGGGAGATAGATATTTTGGCTTAAAGTAAACACAGATATCACTTCAGGCATAAAAAAAAAGGATTAGCTCTCAAAGAAACCCTGGCCCTGTGGAAAATGAGATAGGGTTGACTAACCGTAGAGCTTGCAACTTGGACACTCTTCTTGCAGATGTCAGAACAATCAGTAAAACTGTTTTCCATGTTAAGAACCTCAAGTAATTGAGGTTAGCTGGTTCGAATGGAGCAAGTGTTAGCTTCTCTAACTCAGAATTAAAATCCCAAGGAGGGAGCACCGGTTTACTTGGAGGCCTCTAATGCAAAATCCTTTTCAAAAAGATTTTGACATGAGACTACAATGAAAGAGGAAGGTCCACAGGGAGACATGCTGAAATGGCCAATAGATGAACCTTGACAGACGAATAAGATAGGCCATAGGATAGCAACTTACACAAATATTGTATAACCAGAGACAATACGGTTTTGTTAGTTGAACTTAACAGAACAGTAGATGTTTGAATGATCACTGCTGCAGTACATCCTGCCTCTTTCTTTTACCAGAAACTACTTTACACAGCACTTTAAAACACTTTGTCAGCTGTAAAAAAGTAAAATGAGCACAACTTCTCCACAGAAGAGACAGTTTTCGGTTACTTTACACAACTTCAAACTGAAAGAAAAATAGTGCTCCTATTTAAAAGTACAATACAAGCTCATGACAGTCCATTCAAACACAAAACTCCTAGCTTTAAAAGAACTTTCCTGAAGAGGAAAGTGACAAAACAGAAACAGCATTTAGAAAATGGAAGTCTTTTCTTCAAAGACAACTTATCTGCACAGCAAAGAAACAGCACCATGCTACTGTCGATCCTCAAAAGCCTTAGAACTTGGCACCAAACCTGTCTTTTAGTGAGCTCAACTCAAGGTGCCCGATAATTTGGGTGCAAGAATGTGCACTGAAGCTTTGGAAGCTGGTTGCCTGTTGCATTCTTGGCAGATCAAAACCATATAGCTACAGCAACTGCAGCAGTGATGAATATGACAAACATTGACTGGTAACAGACACTGAAAGGTCAACATTTTAATTTTTATTACTTTCACAAACTAGTTGAGAAGGGAAATATATAGAAATGGTCTCTAGAAATGAAATGCTTGTTCTTTGAAACCAGAACCATTCTGCAGATGAAACCTTGGTCTAAAGGCACTAGCAGTATAACTCTACGGTAAGCATGTGTTGAAGAACTTGAGCAAAAACATGAATTTGGAGTAGGAAGAAATTCCCCTGAAAGAAGGTATGTGTATCCAGTCCCAGATGCAAGCCCTTCAGAACCAGAGCTAGTACTGAGGAAGAAAACACTGACAGCCAATGTATGGGACAGACTGAGATGTAGGGACATGAGGTGAATGGGGAAGGAATGCTATCACAGTCATTCTGAAGGTGTAGTCTGTGCTCCCTCCCGTTTTTTTGTTTTTTTAAGGACCCCCTGGTTTTTCCCCTCCTGGCATCTCTTTTTGTCCCATTTACCAGAAGATGACAGAGATTTTTTTTTTTACAGCATAGGGTTTGCAAGAAAAATCTTAGCAACTCCCTGAATTAATTTCCTCTGTCAACAAACTGAGAACCCGAGTAGCAGCAGGTCAAAACAAACGCCACCTTGTCAGACTTTACCTCAGCAGAAAACATTTGAATTTGAACCCTGGTATATAATCTCAAAACTGTAGCAGTAGTAGTGACCCTAGACACAGTATCTGTACAAGCATACACACTCTTCAAAGCATGGTTAGATACCTGAGACAGGTTAGAAACTGTAGGATTCAAACAGGACATACCTTCTGATGAAAGTGTGGCAGAACAATCCCACAAGCAGTCAGCATCTAACAGAATAAACTGGAAGAAGGAAATTATTTAATGAAATCTAATACCTTATCTTCTTATTTGAAGGATAAAGGTTGGCATTAATGTGTGTTTTGATTTTTTTGGGGGGGACTGAAGGCTGAGGGTCAGGTCATTTCAGGCAGCATTAACACTTCCTCTAAGGCAGGCATCATAGGAGAAATGGATGTAACGTAAGATAAATCCACTTGCAGCATATCATAGTATTTCCTCAGTTTAGGAAGAACGTCTCCTTCTCATAAAAACACAATTTCTCATGGAACAAGTCTTAGAAAAAGGAAAACACCTCTAATGGAATTGCAGAGGACAAACATTGCCTGATTCTCAAGCTGCACAGTCTAACTCAGAGAAAAGAAAAAACCCTGTCTCTGTCTAAGTCAGAATCCTCTGACATATTTTCCTTAGGAATATATTGAACTAGCTTATGGATTTCTGCTCTCCAGGATATAAAGCTTGAAATAAAGGATATAAAGCTTGAAATAAACTCCTGGCTAAGGTAACAAAATCAACCTTAGGAGCAGACAAAATGTCTTTACATGAGCAATGCCTAACCCTTTGTTTCTTTGCTTCTTTTTTCCAGGAACATCCTTGGAAGGAGATTGACTGAGGGATGGCACTTCATCCCAGGAAAAGGTCTGTTTCCCGACCCCTCTGAAAAGAACCTCCTGGAAAAACCCCTAGACCCAAAGATGATGATTCTCCCATGCCTGGATTGGACACTGGAACAGCTGCAGATGATGTAGTTGACTCTCTGTCGATGGTGGCAGAAGGGACAACACCACAAGAACCCAGTGAAACCAGTGAGTGGTCTGTGGAACAACAAATGGCCATTGCAGAGTCACCAAACAGCGGGTATGGCACTGTCTGAACCTACAATGTACATAATGGCTCTTGCTCTGTTTTTCCATTTTAGGTAAAGTGGGAAAAGAAGCAGCAGGATGATGCTGTAGCCAAGGAAGATACCTGATTGAGAAGGTAAGTTGTCAAACAGCTGTTCATAAGTAGCACACTTACAGTTTCCCACACATTCTCTCAAAATTCAAATGTAAAAGCATAAATGGTACACAAAATCCTGTCAGAATTCTCAAGTCCCTTTTACAGAAAGTGCACTGTCGCGAACAGTTCTGGGTTCAGTTCAAGCAGCTTTATTACACACAAACACATCAGGAAGGAGGCTTTGTAACAAACTTAAATAAATTTATAAACAGACTGACTACCACACTTATACATGTTACCACTAGGGCTGTTCTCTCAAAATGGCAATGCTACCTGCACATACTCCCTATTTATATGCATGTGCCTACATCTGGAAATACTTCTTAAAGGTACATACACGCTACTGTTCTACATCCTCCCTCTTTGAGAAATAGCTCATACATCAAATGATGTGCAATTATATAGAAATGATCTTTTGACTTGCAATTATACAGAACTAATTCTTTGACATGCAATCATACAAAATTATACACACACAAAACAATCATGTCCAGGTTGCTGTGTATTTTACACTGGTTCTAGAAATACGACTTGATCGTGTATTATAAAAGTCAGAACTGGATCTAGCAATGGGGACGGTCTTCAAGGAATGTTCAACTCTGGGGACAACTGCAACATCATCAGGAATTGAAATGGATACTGAGACATGTTCTTCGGTATGAACATTGTCAGAGTTAAGAGTCTGCATTACTGGTATGATGCTGCAATATAATTTCTGATACAGAAAGAAGATACCTGCAGTTTCTCCTGTATTCTATACCCTCAGATTCCACTAAGTAGGATCTCGGCTTGGCACATATATCTCTCACTTGACCAACTCGATCAAAGACTTTCGCCGTTCGCATCCTCACGGTCTCTCCTCCTTTTAACAGATGAAGAAATCTGCTTCTTTTACCACAGCTGGACTTCTGAGAAGAAAGTTTTTTTAAAAAAGTTGTGCTTTGATTGCTCTGTTGTTTTTAGTATTAGGCACCAACAAACTAGAATTGATAGGCAAGGTTGTTCTGGTTTGCCAAAATAGAAGTCTCTGAGCAGGAGAGCCAAGTAGGCTGTCACGGGGTATAGTTCTGACATTAAGCAAATACAAGAAGATATCAGTATTGTCATGCTTTGACCTCTCTAGTAATGGCTTTTCCACACTGTACTGCATGTTCAGCAAGGCCATTTGACTGTGGGTATTCGGGACTACTAGTAACATGGACAAAGTCCCACTCTTTTGAAAATCTCTGACGCAATTGACTGGTAAACTGGGTACCGTTGTCAAAAATAACTTTGTGCGGACTACCATGGATTGAGAAATGACGTTTAATCTTACTAATAACAGCACTGGATGTTAGATTAGGTAGCAAATCGATTTCAAACCAGTTCAAATAAGAGTCTACCAACACTAAGTAATGCTGATTTGTTGTGTCTTTTGGCTTTTCCCGGTTAGGGGTCGCCACAGCGGAACTCCAGTCCGCTAATGATTGGCAGTAGATTTTTATGTGCCGAGTTGCCAGCTCTGACGCACAACCTTCAACGAAGGTACGCCCATTCACGCATGTCTCCACACAGAAGACGCTCTATCTGAGAACTGAACAGGACAACGTCTTACTGTGAGGCGACAATGCTACCGCAGCACCATCACCGCAGTTAAGCAATGCTGATTGTTCCACTCAAATATGTCAGTGGCTACTGTTGATCAAGGTAGTTCAGGAATTTGGCTTAGCTAATGTGGCTCTTTTTGCAAATACGGTTTAGTACTGTTGCGTACTGAACAAGAAGAAAGCACTTTATCAATGTCTTCCGATAGAGAAGGCCAAAATACTAGTCCTCTCACACTTCTTTTGGTAGAGACGGAACCTGGGTGGCCACGATGCAAAATCTGAATGTATGCATGTTGTAAGGAAGCAGGAACAAACTTGGGCCCTTTGAAAATTATACCATCTTCCATCAACATCTCATCTTCTCATCTCTGTATGGAAAGCAAAGTTGCACTTCTAGTGGTGCACAGGATTGCTTTAATGGTCATCCTACAATGGTGAAGTGGTTGAGCTTTTGCAAAATGGGATCAGTCTTTGTATGATCTCTCAGCTCATCAAGTCTTGTGGTAGAAAAATTACGCAGTTCCATGACTTCAAAGACAAAACTCTCTGCATCAAGCTGTTCTGTAGTATTTCTGGGTGATCTGGATAAGGTATCAGCCAGATAAAGAAGCTTACCTTTTGTATAGAACATTTTGAAATTATACTTTTGTAATGTGAGCATCATTCTTTCTAGTCTTGCTGGAGCTGAATGCATGGACATCTTTAAAATAGTGACTAGAAGTTGATGATCATTTTCAATTTGAATAGCTCAGCCATAAATATAATCATGAAACTTCGAACATGCGAACACAATTGCCAAAAGTTCCTTCTCAATTTGAGCATACTGCATCTCAGTTTGGGTAAAAAGTCTAGATGCATAGGCAACAGGTCTGCCCTCTTGAAGAATAACTGCACCAAGACCAAACTTTGAAGCATCACAGGAAAGAATGGACATCACAGTACCTTAATGTAGGAGGGTTGGCAATTGTTTGAGGTTATCAAATGCTCTCTGGTGTTGTTCTAACCATGACCAGGCAACCTTTTTACGTATCAGCTCTCTTAAAGGCGCTGATAACTCACTAAAGTCAGGGATAAATTTGCCCAAACAGTTAACCTTACCAAGATAACACTGCAAGGCTTGGACATTGTCTGAAGCTGGCATTTCAAGAATGGCTGCTTGCTTGGAAGAGTCTGGTCATAAGCCTGTAGTGATAAATAAATGATCTACATAAGTAACTTCTGGTAGTCTGAATTTACACTTCAGAGGATTAACCTTTAAGTTCAGTTCACATGCTCCGTCCAGAACTTTCCTGGGGTTTCTGTCATGCTCTTCTTCACCACTGCCTCCAATTAGCAAATCATCAACTATTATTGCACACAGATAACCCGAAAAAAAAATTCTCCATTGCACACTAAAAGACTTCACTGGCAAAATTTATTCCAAAAGGCATCCTGAGGAATCTGTATCTACCAAATGGGATACTGAATGTAGTCAGTAGTGAAGATCTGCAATCAAGCATTACTTGCCAGAATTAAGTCTCTGGATCTAAGACAGAAAAAACAGTGGCATCTGGCATGAAGGTGGCACTCTCCTGGACTGTACACATAGGATGATGAGGTCTCTCTAATGCCCTATTCAAGTTTCGCATCAATGTGTATTCTGATTTCATCTGCATTTTTCTTATGAGCAGCTACCATGGATGACACCCACTCAGCTGGTTCTCTGTCTGAGCAAAACACATGTTGCTGCACCATTTTGTCTAACTGGACCTTGACTTTGTCCTGCATAGCTATTGGAACTCTCCTTGCTGGTCTGACCACTGGACTAACCTCTGGGTCTGCTTTCATGGAGTACACAACGAGAAGTTTGCCTAGCTTGTCATCGAAAACATCAGCGTACTCTGAGAAAATTGCATCAGGGGCATGTGCTTAAATGATGCACTTCTTTAGTAAAAGAAAGCAGTTTCATTCTTAAACTGACTCTGAGGCCTAATAATGACTGCACAGGTCTTTGGACTACATAAAATTGCAAGCTGTAACTGTTCCCAGCCGAAGAGCATGAAAGCACTACTAAACCTTTGGTTTGAATCTCTTCACCTCCATAAGCAACGAGCTTTGCACAATTAACCAAATTAAATTGCTCACCAGCTCTCACTTCAGCAAATGTTTCTGCTGAAATTACATTACACTTTGAACCAGTGTCCACTTTGAGCTCTGTGGGTTTATCATTGATCAGGGCAGTACAAAATACTTCACTCTTTGCTAGCAAATCTACTGCATTAATCGTTTTACCAACTACTGATACACCATCTACATAGAAAGTAGGGTTGCAGCTTTCTATATGATCAACTTGCTTTTTTGAGTGACCTTTCTTAATAACTGAATGAGACCTGCTTGATTCTGAAATTTTTAAAAGTGGTTCAATTTTGTACACTTGTGGCATTGCTAAGCAGTTCTCTCTTTTAGACTCATGGTTGGCTCCACAATTACGACAGTTAACAGTAAAACTTGACTTAGATTTTGCTGACTCACCCTTATACTGCACTGAGCATGTCCATTTTGCTGAGCTAGTCTTGGAACTTGCTAGAAAGTTACACTATCTCCCAGGAGAACCCGAGCTGCCATGTGCTTAGGCCTGCTTCTGCATGCTGCAAGCTGTCTACGTTTGGTCTAGAGGCTGTTGAAACCATGGACTTATCACTTATAAGCATATTTGTGTGCCTTTCTATAAACTCATGGATTTGACAAATCTGTATGGTTTTGCTCAACATTAAATCACTGTCACAAAGCAAAATCATTCTCACTGCAGCACTGTCCTTTATTAACTCATCTTTCAAATCATCAAATTTGCAAGTTTTAGCTTTGTTTCTCAAGTCAGTGATATAAGCTGCAAAAGTTTCACCTGGCATTTGGTCTCTTGCATAAAGTAAGTGCCTCTCTAATGTAACATTTGTTGGGGGTTGCACATTTCTCAATTTACGTTTCAAGCACTCAGGGTCTTCCCTTGATTCAGCTGGTACAACAATATGGCAGTTCCCCCCTCTCCTGCATATACTTCTGGTGCATACACAAATTAATGCTCTCTTTCAATGGCCTCTGACTCAGATAAGTTAAGCAAAATTAATGCCCTTGTACGTGCATCTTTGTCAGAAAAAGCTGCTTGTATGAAAATATATTCCTGCTCAAATACTCTCCAATTTTTCTGCTATATTATGATCAAACACAAGTGGACTGGGTCTGTGAAATGCCTCTGCCATATCAGCACAGTAGTGAAGGTGTTTGGAATTATGTATGAGCATACACACACATAAATATGCCAGAACTTTATGCCAGAATTTGTAATTATGGCCAATAGCACAACAGACTCTTTGAAATAACTGCACTTTGCCAAATAAGTCTCTGTAGCACAAGAATACTTCAAAATCATCATACTTTGTGAAACCACTCCTTATCAGTGTAAGAAATACTTCAAAATAGCTGTACTTTGCAAATAAACTGTACACAGCACAGAAACTCTTCAACATGGCTGTACTTTGTGAAATAAGTCTGTACAGTGTAAGAAACACTTTGAAAAGGCGGCACTCTATGAATAAATGTACACAGCACATGAAACTTTTCGAAATGGCTGTACTTGACTGCACTTTGCAATATAGCTGTAGTTTGCACACAGCAAACTCTTTGAAATAGTTGAACCTTAATAAAGCACACACTCGAGAAACCTTGAACAACTTTAGTTACACTTTGAATAGCTTTGGTCAATGTGAAATAGTAGTTTGTGCCCAAACACGGTCTTTTACTAAAAAACATGCCGTCGCCTTGCCCTTTAAGCTTATTATACTTGTCATGCCCTTGTAATCTCTAATCATGCTCATTATACTTTTCTTGTGTTCGTTTTACTTTAAACATGCTTGTTATGCAACCCAAAGGTAATTTTGAGCCCCATATGAATATTTCTGCTGGTTTTATCAAATATCCTGGTTTCAAACATTTTAATTAATGAGTTTTGTGCTTTTTGTTTGATTAATAATGCATTTTGTGCTACTTGTTTAATTAATAATGAGTTCTGTGTCTTACAGATGCTCCGTTTCATTTTCTTTGCAAAATAAATCATATGTGCAAGTTCTGGTTACCTTAACTTCATTTCTGGCTATTTTTCCACCTTCAGCTCTGCACTTGATGGCTTGAAGAAGTTGTTCTCTTAATGTTGGTTCTGACACCATGTCGCTTGTCTGGTCAGGATAAAACAGACAAACAGTTGTGGGTTCAGTTCAAGCAGCTTTACTACATACAAACACATCAGGAATGAGGCTTTGTAATTTACACAAACTTATAAACAGACTGACTACCACACTCATACATGTTAACACTCTGGATGTTCTCTCAAAATGGCACTTGCTGCCTGAATATGCTCACTATTTATATGCACGTGCCTATATCAGGAAATGCTTCTTAAAGGTACATACACATGCTCTGTTCTACAATGCACTGCGAAACAAACAAATGAAGTTAAGTGTCACAAAGTGTAGACGAGCAAAAAGCAGAAAATATATTTCTAGACCCAAGATACACTTCCCAGTGCTTAAAGATAACATCAAGTAAAACATCTTAAGCAGTAAAATAATGGTGTTAAGTTGTCATCTAGTGTACACAGGCATCAAACTATTCAAAAACTGAAATATATAAAAATACCTCCCAATCCTTAAATTCTTACACCAGTCAAAATGTCTCAAAAGCAGTACATTTTTTTCACTTAACAGCCCCAATATTCAATAATAAGAATAGACCTTTAAAATAGCAGTTTCTGACAAGAAACTTCTGATATCAATAAAACTGCTGGTATTCTTCAGAAAATAAAAAAGTATATATATTTAAAATGGTAATATTTTCTGAGTGAAATGGTACCCCCTATGGGGACTTATCTACCAGAAAAAAAGACTGTAGCCAATTGCTCATGTGAAATGTCAGAACTGCTTTTCATTGAGGCAGCAAGAAAGTACTGAAGTTGTCAACACTCTGACTGCTGATATCCCTCCAAGGGGCTAGCCAATTAGCAGCCAGAGTACATGTATGGGCTGGAACAAGAGCTTTTTGAAGACTGGCAGGTTAATACAACTCGGATAGCAAAAGGCTACTGCAACAGAGAATGATGAACATTTAGAGATGTGAGGTGAGTATGAGGAAAAGTTTTGAGAGCACGGCTCTTAGTGCCACGAGTCCTCTAGAAGTTTGATAATCCTCAGTCTTGTGCACACAATGCATCCATGACTTTATGATGGCTTCCACTGTGTCTTTGAAGCACTCATGGAAATACCTAAGGATAGACACAAATGAAGCAAAAAAAAATCAATGGCTGATATGACAGACTCCCTTGCTGTGGCAGCCAGAAGCCAACTGTACATGTATGGGAAGATGCAAATCCCTGCCAACCTTAGGTGAGCTGCAATGGCTAATGTGTACTTGAACCCTTGTGGTGAGATTAAATGTCAGTGTTTGAAACTGGTAGTGACTGACTTCCAGCCAGAAGCAGAGATACCTTCTGGACCCTTTGGCAATTTTTATGCATAGATCATCTTTCTGAAGGTAGACAGATCATATAAAGTCCACTTCCTGTAATCATGGAGGAATAACTTGCACCATCACCATCTGGAAATTTGTTTTTTTTACACAGTTGCTTGGACTGCTAAAATCTAAAATGGGCCTGAGGTTCTTGGGAACTTGACACTAGACCATCTCTGGTTTAGTGGGACTCCTGGATTGCTTTTTTCTGAAGGAGTTAAGTGATCTCCTTTGTCGCTGCCCTCCGCTGCCAGAATGATACATCTAGAAAGGGGCAGGGATGAAAATTTTGTGAATCTTATGAAGGGAATTATGTAGCCTCTGGAAATATGCTCTTCACCCAAATGGTCCAAGTGATGGCTATTTATGATTTCAGGTAAAGAAGTAGCCATCTCCAACTGGCTCTAGAGTGAAGAAATTTGGCAGGCTTCAGGGTACTGACTTTGCTTTCCATGGGATGGGACATGGAATCCCTGATTCTGTGGACCCCCTTGGCCCCTGAGGTGACATCTATATAAGGGGGCTGCAGTTTCCCATGTCTGAAAAGGAGTAGAATGGGAAACACTGTGATGCTTTAAAAGAGAGGGTTTTGGAACTCTTCTGGATCCTACAACAGGACCTTTGAGTAATTTCAAAGCCTACTTCAAAGGCAGACAGTGTCCTTTTCCCTGCTCGCTTTTCAAGAGATTTCTTTAACTTTGGGTCCAAAAAGGAAAGACAAATCATAAGAGACATTAATGAAGGATGTCTTAAAGTTATCTAAGAAAATCTGTATCTGCTGCACTAACAGTTTCATCAGCAGCACTATGCAACAGCCTCATGGACAGATTTAGAGATGGTCAACTTAGTGGTCACCTATGACTTGATCTGCTTGCAAATGTCAAATCTGTCAGGTTTCTCTCAAGAAGTTTATCATCTGTTCTGCTAGGTCTCTCTTTGGAATCTAGTCTTGTGAGTAAGGTAAGTCTAATGCTCAGACAGCAAAACTGCTCAAAGCATAAACCTGCTTAACGATGATGTTTATCACCCTGAACTCCATATCTGGACAATGTACCAGCAAACTCTCCCAAGGGTTTCCTCTTTGTGGCTGTTGCCACAATAATGGAATCCACAGATGATGTCACTCCCCCATGCCTGTCCTTAGGGAGTTACTACATTTTGTTGGGTATTCTTGGAAAACTCTCTGCAACCTAAGGTTTCTGCCATGTCCTTTCTGTGGCCAGGTCTGTTTTGTGGTCATCTAGGAGGTTGCGGGGCACATATGAACACTCCAACCAGAATGTTCTCAGCCATGGAAGGTGGGGATAGTGAGCCAAGTACCCCTCTGTCACATTTACTCTAAGATCTCTACAAATCTGGTGTCCACAAAGTGGACTTTAGGGAACCTTGCCCTTTATTAAGGTCAGATTTCAGAAACTGTACAGGGGAGTCTTGAGGACCTTCCCCTTTATCAAGGTATCAGGTGTCACCGACACCGTACAGGAGTCTATATGACTTTTTTTGCATGTGCAGGTATTGAAGAATGTCTGGTTGCTTAGGTGGCAAATCAGATCTAATGAAATCTGAAAGTTAGAGGGGCATATGTGCATCATAAGAGGTGGAAAGGAGCTCAAGCATTTTGAAGTAGCAGCAGTTGCCAGGTTAGATCTGCCTGACTGTGAATTCCCACAAATCAAAGTGGATGGACAGGATAAGATCAGACAGATATTAAGTTTTCAAAATCCGCAATTATAAAAAAGGACAGCTCGAGTACACTGCCATCATTTTTCACCACTTGAATATAACAATGCACTATGAAAGGTTTGCTTAGCTACTATGAGCCCCTTTCTACCTAGTCTAAAAACAATTTATCTTCTTTAACTCAGGACCCTCCATGTCTTTCGACTGATGGAAGCTTGAAAACAAAGCATTTGGGCTACGTTTTGCAGTCAGGGAACTGTATTTAAACTACAAGTACAATATTGCACTTATCTTTTAAACCAATTTTGTGTGTTGTTTGCTCTTTATATGAAGTTAAAGCTATTAATTTAAGGCATTTTTATAACATGCAGTGCTTGCTGGTTTCAGTGCTTGACTTAAGTGCTCTGACTGGGACCTCATTTTATTGTACTTTTTACTAGCTCTATTTTGAATTTGAAGCTACCTCTAAAAATTGATTTAGGTTTGTAGTCACTTTTCAAACTTAAAAACAAAAAGCCAGTCTTGGCCAAGTGTGTGAGTTGTAACTGGAGTGTGTAGTAATTAACACAGCCCCCCCCCCCCACCACACACTATTTTACATTACACAAGCAGTTAGCCATCTTATTCATGGGACTACTGGAAGCTTGGCAGCTTGAAAACAAAGCATTTGGACTACAATTTGAATTCAGGGAAGTACAGTTAAACTATATTTACAATACTGCACTTACTTTACCTTTTAAATTATTTGTATGTGTTGTGTTTGCTCTCTATCTGGCATTAAAGCTATCAAATTAAGGCATTTTTAAAGTCTGCAGTGCTTTATGGTTTCTGTCCTGGGCCCTCATTTTATTGGATTTTTACTTGCTCTCTTCTGAATGTGGTTCACCACCCACTCACCTTATTCTTGTTGTGCTTTTATACTTGGAGGCTTTTGAGCTGCCTGCCCCCACTGTATAGCTGGCTCTAGAAGCTCCTCTCAGTCTCATCTCCTATGCCCATCTTACTGAGCACTGAAAAAAAGAAACTGGTAAGGCTGTTCCTTAGACTGTTAGTGTACTTTGAAATTGCCTTAAACTGCATCTGTGTTCCTCATTCCTTGCTTGTCTGCCTTTGAATCTCCTTATAATTACTTGCAGCAAATTGTTAGATTTGCTTCTGGCATCTTTTCACTTGTGCTTCACTAAAGTGAAGACTGGAACTGCAACTCTAGTATCAAAAGAAAGGCTGCCTGGTCTGTCTTAGTTGGGATACACAAAGGTAAGCTTAAGTGAGAATTATATGTAGCTAGTTGCTTGATTTATTTCGGATAACTTCCACTTTTGTCTACAAAAGTCTGTTTTTACATAAAGGAGACTGGGAATATAATTCTAGTGCAAGGAGAAAGGTAATCTGGTCAGTCCAAAATGGAAAACACACACGGGGGGCTTAAAGTGAGATTGTTTCATCAGCCACAGGGCTTTTTATGAACTTAATAGTTCGGTGTTAATCTGCACTCAAGAGCTACTTTTGCTGTGTTTTTACATTACATTAAGTTGTTCCAGGATCATCCATCTTGTGGAAAAAAGAAGTTATGTACTCACCATAATGTTCCATCTGAGTAGTTCTACTTCATTTGTCTTCAACCTGTGGCTGCCAGATTCGAGCCAGCAATTTCACTAGCATCTTCTCCAAGCTCCTCCCCTTACCTATAACACACCTCCACTACCTTCCAACCCCCAGATCGAGTTTGCTGACACTTATACTGAGAACCCGACCTGAAAAACCACTTTACGCATCTAAAACTTTAGCCATACAGCCTGTCCATATGATGAGGCCAGGGGGAAGGAGGGAGGGAGGGATGGTTGAAGACAAACAAAGTAGAATTACTCAGCTGGAACATTGCGGTGAGTACATAACTTCTTTATCTGAAGTAGTTTACTTCATCTGATCTTCAACCTGTGGGAGAGAGTCCCTAGCTACTAAACACCTGGGTGGCCCTCATGGATGGATATTCCGGAGCACTGCGGAACCAAAGGATGCTCTCCTTTGAGAAATCAAATCCAATTTATAGTGAGAAATAAAGGTATGAGATGAGGACCAAGTAGCTGCAGAACAAATATCATCCAGTGAGACTCTCGACCAAAAGACCGCAGAAGTAGCCATTGACCTAGTCGAATGAGCTTTCACCTGACCTGGAGGAGACAAACCTTTATCCTTATAGACCTGAAGAATGCACAAGGAGATCCACCTAGTGATGGTGATCTTGGAGACAGGTTTACTCAAAAAGAGTTTAGTGAAGGATACAAACAATTGATCAGATTTGCAAAAGGTTCTAGTCCTGTGTAAACAGAATCGTACTGTCTGTGAACATCCAGCAAGTGAAGTCTGTATTCCATTTTGTTTGCAAAATTTGGAAAGAAAACAAGTAAATTAATGGTCTGATTGATGTTAACCTGTGATGCTACTTTTGGAAGAAAGGAAGGATTGGTACGAATTGAAACCCTGTCCTTATGGAAAATCATGTACGGAACTTTAACAGACAACGCTTGCAGTTCTGAAACCCTCTTAGCAGAGGTGATAGCCACTAGAAAAGCTGTTTTCCAAGACAAAAACTTAAGATCCATGGTTCCTGCAGGTTCAAATGGTGGAGCAACCAACGCTTGAAGAAAGTACAGTTGTGTACACCTACCATAAATGTAGATGTTCGAGTGTCTTCACTGTTGCAGTCATAACTGTAGGGTGATCCTGCCGGCAGGCAGCCCGAGGTCGGCCAGAATCACAAAGTCTGGGTCCGGCGTCGGCTGCACAAGCTAGTACCCTGATGTCAGTACGCTCTGGTACATAGCCCTCAGCCGACGCCATGTTCTCCAGCCTTTCTTGCCCCAGATGTCAGAAATCCCCAATAAACAAAAAATGAGTCCCACAAGGAAACACAAACACACCATAAAGTAAAAAAAGAGGGGATAGGAGGGAGGGAAACACCGACTGCAACAGTGAAGACACTCGAACATCTACATTTATGGTAGGTGTACACAACTGTACTATGCTCTTCGTGTTTCACTGTTGCAGTCATAACTGTAGGGTGGAATCCCAAAGCAGTGAAGTAAGGGAGGAGGCTTAGATAGAAGAAGGGGTAGCAAGAAGGCCCTGCAAAACAGCAGAGGGAAAACCTGCCCTGGTCTTAGAGTACAAAGGGAGAATGTAGTGCTTGGAAAAGGTATGCACAGAACTCCAAGTGGCAGCTTCCAAGATATCCTTGGTAGGGACTCCTCTGAGAAAAGCAGTAGAAGTGGCAGCAGCTCTAGTAGAATGACTTCTCACAGTACCTGGAAACTGTTTCCCATGATGAGTGTAACAAAATCTTATTCCATAGGCAATCCATTTGGAAATAGTTTGTTTGGAAATAGCCTTTCCAAGAGAACTGGAGGCAAAAGAAACAAACAATTGGTTAGATTTTCTGAATTCTTTAGTCTTGTCCAAGTAAAATCGTAACTGTCTGTGTACGTCCAATGAATGCAAAATCCTTTCCCTTTATTTTGAGGATTAGGAAAGAAGGTAGGAAGGTGAATAGTCTGATTTAAAGCAACTTTCGAAATCACCTTAGGCATGAAAGTAGGATTGGTCCTCAAAGATACTCTGTCAAGATGGAAAATTAGGTATGGCTCCACAGCCATAAGAGCTTGCAACTCTGAAACCCTTCTGGCAGAAGTCAATGCTAACAGAAGAACTGTCTTCCAGGATAAAAATTTAATATCAGAAGCCGCAGGCTCAAAAGGAGGCAAAGTGAGTTTTTCCAAAACATAGTTAAGATCCCAGGCAGGGACAGGAGGGGTCCTAGGAGGCCTCAAATTCTTAGCTCCTCTCAAGAATTGTCTCACCAATGGATGAGAAAAACAGGAGGGTCAGTATTAAAATGAGCAGATATAGCAGAAGCATGAATCTTAATGGAAGAAAAGGAAAGGCCTTTAGACAAAAGGTCTGAAAGGTAAAGCAAAATAGACGAGAGATCAGGTACAAAAGGGTTAGAGCCACGGTCCTGCATCCAAATACAAAACCTTTTCCATTTAGAGGCATAGGATTTCCTAGTGCTAGGCCGTCTGGCTTCTAGAAGAACATCCAAAACTTGTTTGGGGAGCTTAGAAGAAATCAAAGTTCCTTGAAGAGCTAAGCTGCCAGGCAAAGGGTCTTGAGATGAGGGTGTAGCATCTGACCCTGATGCTGGGACAGAAGAGAAGGGTACAGAGGAAGGATCCAAGGAGGTTCCAAGCAGAGATGTTGTAAGGTTGGATACCAAAACTGTTGAGGTCAATTTGGAGCAATCAAGATGATGAACTTGGGCTTGTCCTGTTTTATCTTCAGTAATATCCGGGGAAGAAGAGGAAGAGGAGGGAAGGCATAGCCCGAAAGGTTCCTCCAACTGAATGACAGGGCATCCACTTTCCAAGCTGTTTTGTGGAAGGACCTGGTGCAAAAGAGAGGCAGCTGATGATTGAGATGGGATGCAAACAGATCTATCTGGGGACACCCCCAAACTGCAGTTATCCTGTTGAATAAGTTGGTGTCTAGCATCCATTCGTGAGGATCCAAAATGTTTCTGCTTAGGCTGTCTGCTAAGAGATTCTGCTTTCCTGGAATGAATTGAGCCTGAAGATGCAGATTCAGACTTAGAGCTATGTCCCATAAAGCCATAGCTAGTCTGCAAAGGGGGTATGAATGAGAGCCCCCCTGCTTGTTTATGTACCACATGACTGTGGTATTGTCTATACGAATTAGAAGAGGCCCTGGTTGCAAAAGGTTCTTGAAGGCTAGAAGAGCATTTTGAACTGCCAACATTTCCTTCAGATTGATGTGCCAGTGAAGGTGATTCTTTGTCCAGGTCCCCCTGCTGGCAATTGTTTAGAAAATGTGCTCCCCAAGCATAATCCGAGGTGTCCGTGGTTATGATTTGAGAAGGTTGAGGTAGACGAAAAGGCTTCCCTTCGTTTAAAGCACACACCCTGGACCACCAAAGGAACTCCTTCTGGAGGCAGGGGATCAGAGGAATCAAAGTGTCCAGATCTTGGTAATGCTGAGACCATACACTTTTCAGGTACCATTGAAGCTTTCTCATATGAAGCCTTGCATTTGGAATTAACAGAATGCATGAAGCCATATAGCCCAGTGCCTGCAGGAATTTCCTTGCAGTGAGCTGAGTTAAGGTTGCCAAGGTTTTGAAAATTGAAGCCAGCTGTATTTGTTTTTCTGGCATAAGGAAAGCCCTTTGTAAGGTTGTATTTAGGAGGGCTCCCAAAAATATCATTTGTTGAGAAGGAACCAATTGGGACTTTTTTATGTTCACTGAAAATCCCAGGAGGAGGAAGAGACGTTGAACAAAATCCAGATGTTGAAGTAAAAGGTCCTTGCTGTCTACCTGGATAAGGCAGTCATCCAAATAGGGGTAAATCTGAATCCCCTGAAGTCTGCAATAAGCCACTACTGGGGCCAGGCACTTGGTAAAAACCCTGGGAGCAGTAGATAAACCAAAGGGCAGTACAGAGAATTGAAAGTGCCTCGAGCCTGCTTTGAATCTGAGGAATTTCCTGCGTTCCTGCCTGATGGGAATGTGTAAGTAGGCCTCCTTTAGGTCCAATGTCACCATCCAAGCGTCCTGGGAGAGTACTGGAAGCAGTTGTTGTAGAGTAAGCATTTTGAATTTTGGAATTTCCAAAAAAGTGTTTAACACTGAAAGATCCAGAATAGGTCTCCATGAGTTTTGTTTTCTTGGAACCAGAAATAGTCTTGAGTAAAAGCCTTTTCCCATTTCTGAGAGAAGAACCGGCTCTATGGCTCTCATGGCCAGTAGAGCATCCACTTGATCTAAGGCCTCTGCCCATTGATGTTTTGGCAGATCTGGCCAACCGATAACCCTTGGCAGAGTATGAAAATGGAACTTGTAGCCTCTTAAAATCACGTCCAATACCCATTTGTCCTGGGTAATACGAGTCCAATTTCTGTAAAAAAGAGAAAGCTTTCCTCCGAGAGGGGCATCCAGGTAAGGGGTCCTGAAGCCCAACCGAGAGAGTCATTGAGTCTGCTTCCTTTGAGATTGGGATCTGTCTTCTCCCCTTCTAGGTGAAGAAGCAGTCCATTGTCTGGATCTGTAAGAGGCCTGAGCTTGACCACGACCTCTGGAGCGTCTATATCTTCCCCTTTGAGGCCTGTCAGACGTGGGAAAGGACCAATTTTTGGAGGGCCAATTCCTGGAAAATCTAGGAGGCTGAACTTGTAAGAAATCTTTCACAGTCTGCATAGATTTTGCCTTTTCTTCCATCTTTTTAATAACCTCTTCAGCCTTGGATCCAAATAAAACATCATGCTGAACAGGGGCATCTAAAAGTTTAGCCTTAACCTGTTCCGGCAAACTTTGTTCTCGAAGCCAGGCATGTCTCCTAATAACAGTACCAGAAGGCTGCGGCCCTGCAAGAAGCTTCCAAAGCATCAAAACCACAATGCAAACTATGCTTGCTCACTTGTTCAGTTGCATGCAATACATCCTGCAATTCCTTATCCTCTGCACATGCCGGAGAGGTAGCAAGCTTTTGCTTCAAAACAGACAAAAGAAATTGCTGATACATAAACATATGAAAGTGGCAATTTAAAGCCCTAATAGCAAGGGTAGCAGAAGTATATACCTTTTTACCCCACCTGTCTAAGGCACGAGAATCCTTCTCGGAGGGAATAGGATTTTTGGAAGAAGCAACCTTAGCAGCCTTAGAACCCTGAGAAATAGTTTCAGGATCCGCAGAAGGGTTCTTGAATAAGAATAAATGAGAATCAGGGACCCTGTAAAATCTATCAGGCTTAGAAGGAGCAGGGGGCATGGAATCAGGATTCAAATTAGCCTCAGAAAAGGCATCATCCACAATATCAAGAACAGGAGGAATAGCTAAAGGCCTGTGTTGAGGAAGAAGAAGGAATTCCCTAAGCCTTTTCTTGGAAGCAGAATAATCCTGACCTTCCCAATGAAAATGTTCCCTCATCTCATGTAAGGTCTCCCCAAAAGAGAAATCCTCAGGCGGAGAAGCAGAGGGCAGGGAATCCTCTGCATCCGAATCCTCATAAGGAGGAAAGGAATATTCCTGATCAGAGGAAGAAACAGAAGATACAGAAGCCTGGTCAGAGGAATCCAAAGGAACATCCTGTTGAGGCCTTTTCTCTGGAGGGGGGTGAGAACCCCTAATCATTGTAAGCAAATCTTCAGCCATCCTTAGCAATTGCTTCTGTGTCTTGGGAGTAGCTTCAGAAGTAGCTGGAGCAGAAACTTTAGGTTTAACTGGAGTCTTGGACTTTGCCTTTGTCTTTGAAATGGTGATGTGAGTAGGCCTGAAAACCCCCTCAGAAGCCGGTTCCTGCACAGCGGTTCCGGACCCATCTAAGGGAGCGACGTCCGAAGGTCCTGCAGCAGATAAAACAATAGGCCTTGATGGCTCCCCATGGGAGTCCGTATCGGCCATCGGTTCAGAAGTGGCGGACGACAGGGGCTGCAAAAGCACCTCACTGACGACAGCCGAACCGGACGCTGGCTCCAGCTGCGACGAATCCTGTTTGGACCTCGGAGGCCTGTCCTTGTCTTTGCGCTTCTTTTGAATTCCGGTAGAATCCGATGACATTCTATAATTGAAGCCTCTGCCAAAATAATTTAAAGCCCAGTCGTACCGACGCTTAATAGTGCAAGAATTGAACCTGGCACAGAACCGACAACAAGAAACGTCATGGTCAGGGCCTAAGCAAGGTAGACAGTAAGAGTGGAAATCTTTATGAGGTATCTGTTTTCCACACGCTATACAATTATTAACTTTTTCTGACATCGGAGGAACAAGAAAAAGATTCCCCAACGGGGTACTTAGCTTTGAGAAGAGAAGAACGAACTTCGGACCGACAGCAATCAAATGCATAGATCGAAAATCGCCAACCAACGACTTGCGAACTGCTTTCCACCGCACGGCAAGAAAGACTGGAGAAGATGGCGTCAGCTGAGGGCTATGTACCAGAGCGTACTGACGTCAGGGTACTAGCTTGTGCAGCCGACGCCGGACCCAGACTTTGTGATTCTGGCTGACCTCGGGCTGCCTGCCGGCAGGATCACCCTACAGTTATGACTGCAACAGTGAAACACGAAGAACATCCATAGTTAGGTCCCATCAGGGAATAGGATCTTTGACTAGAGGACATAATAGGAAAGTACCTTTAATAAAATCTTTACACAGTCTGGAAGAGGCTAGAGAAGCAGAATTCTCGCCCATGTGAAAAAGAGAGATGGCAGCTAGTTGAACTTTGATAGTAGAAGAGCTAGCTCCTTGTTGAAAAATATTTGCTAGAAAATTGAGAATAGCTGAAACAGGAGCCATGAAAGGGTCTAAACACCTATGTGAAGCCCAAAAGGAAAAATGTTTCCATTTGCTACGATAAACATTCCTGGTGGAAGGTTTATGAGCTGCCACCAGAATAGACCTGACTGAAGAAGACAATCCAGGACTCCTAGCAATTAGGGGAACTGGAGCAGCCAAGCCGTGATCTTCAAACTGTCCAGACTCGGAAGAGGAACCCCCGAGGGGTGTGAAATGAGATCCTGAATGGGATCCAAGGTGGAGCCAGAAGATGAGACCAAAGGAAGGGAAACCATACCTGGCAAGGCCAAAACAGGGCAATGAGGATCAATTTGCTCCCCAGTCAGCAAGCTTTCTGTAGAAACTTCAGAATAAGGGGTACAGGAGAATAAGCATACAGAAGACCGGGAGGCCAAGCATGGACTAGAGTTGTCTCTGGGGGACTCCCCTGGCTGGGGGTTCAGAGCGAAGAATTCGCTGCACTTTGCATTGGAAGGAGATGCGAAGAGATCGCAGCAAGGCTGACCCCACTCCAGAAAGATCTGCTCCGCTACTGAAGGATTCAGGGACCACTCGTAAGGCATCAGTATAGTCCGACAATCTGTCCACTAGAATGCTAGACCATCCCGGAATGTGCATTGCTGTCAGAAAGAGACCGGTGGAGATCGCCCATTCCCAAACTCTCATAGCCTCGTGACAAAGGGGGTAAGATATGGTCCCTCCCTGTTTGTTGATATACCAGACCACTGACATGTTGTCTGATTGAATTGCAATAGTTCCCAGAGGAAGAAAGGCATGAAGGGCCTGCAACGCCAAAAGGACCGTCCTCATCTCCAAAACGTTTATATGCAAACTGGTCTCAATAGGGGACCACAAGCCTCGGACTGTCCTGCCCAAACAATGCCCCTCCTCCAAGATGGGAGGCATCCATGGTCACTGTGGCTTGGACAGGGGCTGGAACAAAAGGTCGTCCCTCCAGAATTTCCAGAGAATGCATCCACCAAAGAAGGGATGATACGCAGACTTGACTGAGGTGTATTGGATGTGACAATGGAAGATCCAACAGGGACCACTGCACCGCTAGAGTCCACTGTAGTACTCGCATGTCTAATCGGGCACATGGAAGAAGCATTATGGTCACTTCCATAGAACCTAGGGCCCTCAAAACAGATTCTGCCAAGGGAAGGTGAGAACGGTAGATGAAGGCAACATGCATTCTTAGGTTTCAAACTCTCTCTGTGGTCAGGAAGATTTTTTCTGCAGTGCGTCTATCCATGCCCCAATGTAGTCTATCACCTGGACAGGATTCAGAAGAGATTTGAATGTGTTGACTGTAATCCCTAAGTGGAGTGCAAGCTTTAGTGCGGTAAAGTAGACACTTGGTGGGAACAGTAAGGAGCCAATCATCCAGGTAAGGGTAGACCTGAATCCTCAGGTGAGCTGCTACAACTGCCATCTCTTTGGTGAACACCCTGGGGGCTGTGGTGAGACCAAAGGGTAGGGCTCAAAATTGGCAATGATTGACTCATAGCCGGAAGCGGAGGAACCTCCTGGAGCTTCTGTGCATCTTTATGTGATAGTAGGCATCCTGGAGGTTGAACGAGCACATCCAGTTGCTCTCTTGCAGGTACAGCATGATGGACTGTAAGGTGACCATCCGGAACTTTTCTTTGGCAACTGACAGGTTCAGAGTAGATAGGGCCATAATGGGCCTTAGGTTCCCCGTTTTCTTTGGCACCAAAACGAACCTGGAGTAGATGCCCGATCTGGGGGAATGGGTCTGATGGCTCATTTCTCTAGCATCTTAGAAATTTCCAGTGCTGCTGCCTCCCTTTGCACGGGTGGTACATCCAGGAGGTGTTTGAGAGGTTTGGGAGGAACCACAAACAGGATTGAGTATCCTCTGGAAATTATCTGAAGCACCCAGCGGTCTGATGTTATGAACTCCCATGCTGCCAGGTGCAACGACAAGTGACCCCCAACTGCCTCCAGAGTAGAGCAGTTGGGCAACCCCTCAGGGTTGCTGCGCAGGCCTGTCCAAGAATGGTTCTCGAGACCCAAAAGTCCCCGAACCCCCTCTGCCTCTGGGCTGAAGTCTATCCTGTCCCCCTCTGCCTCTAGGGGAAGAAGAGCCCTGAGTGTCCCGGGAATACTGAGACTTCCGGAACCATATCTTCTTTTGCCCTCGCTGATTCCAGGAAAAGGATCTTTGAGGGTTCAAGAAGCGGATTCCGATGGCAGACAGTGTCTTCCCATCTTTCTCACTCTAGACCAAGGTGTCTCAGACGGTCTTACCAAAAAGGGTAGAAGTGTCGTAAGGAGTGTTTGCAAAAGATGCCTTGAAGGGTTCTGTGAACTGAAATAATCTGAGCCAGGTTTTACACCTCATGGATGCGCCAGACCCAGCTGCCCTAGCCGCTCCTTCAGTAGCATGTGAGTGGAGTCACATGGACATGTTGGAAACTGCTGTCAAAGTGACCATCCTCGCAGAGAACGTGTCTCTATCCTCCTGCGACATGGACTCTAGGGGAGACTCAACCAGTTCCTTTACCAGGTCGTGCTGTAGTCTAGTAACGTGGGCCAGATAGCTCAGCGCCCTGATGGAAAAGGTCGCTGACGCATAAACCCACTTTCCTAAACGGTCCATCATCCTATACTCTTAGTCAGGGGGATGAACTGAGGAATTCTCCTGGGCTAGTTCCTTTTTGGTGGCTGCTGCTACCACCATAGCATCTACAGGGGACCCTTTGTTCCATGCTGGTCTGTTGGGGGGGCTCAAAATTTTGTTTGGGCATTTTGGGATAGGTTCCATAGTATCCAGCTCCTTCCAAGCCCGCAAGGTGACCAAGTCCACCAGGGGATCTGCGGGAGGGGACACCCAGGAAGTAGATGGGCCCATGCCGACAGCCTCCAGGAACACGGATTTGTCCAAGGAAGGTTTTGGGGCGGACCAACCTCCCCACTGGCGTAGGATTTCCATGATGTCTCCAAAGGAGACATCCTCGGAAGGTGATCAGGGGGAACCTTCCCCATCATCCAAATCCGTGTCCTCGGTGAGGGACTCGGGGGGGTCCAAGTGCCTCCTCATGTATGCTTGCGAGGTACGTCTCTGGTGGGCCTCTCCGGGGGTAACTCACAAGCAACTTGTTACTCAGGGGGAACCACCTGCGGCTCCTCCAGCACAGGCTGTCCCTCAGGTAAAATGATGGGATTTGCACACAAAGCGGAGGGACTTGGGGCAGAGTCCAAAGAAATTGTCAAGGGTCTCGATCCAGTGGAGAACACCCTTTCTACCATGTCAGATGCCGAGGGAGAACAAGCTTCCTGGGCCACCAGTAAGGAACCCACTCTCCCCAGATCAGATGCGAGAATCAGAGCAGGGCCCAAAGTCGACGGAGCTCCGAGGAGGGGGGGGGACTTGACCCGTCAGCGTCAGAGCCGATGGAAAAAGTTCCACTCCCTCGGATCAGACACCCAGGCTCCACCTCAAAGAGCCACTCAGATCAGAACTGGTTGGATCCGACACGCTCCAGGCAGCTGCCGGCATTGAGGAGACAGGTACAGCTGGCGCCGACCCCCTGACTAAGGCCATCCTCGGATCCATGTACTCTGAACCCTGAGGTCAGATTGGAGAAGGAAAATTGGAGTGAAGAAAGGAAGCGAGCCCCCCCCCCCCTCCAGAGGGAGAGAGGACTGGCAAGACTTCCATCTGGATTTGTGTGCGAATGAACCACCTCATCATTTTATCCATGTCGACTTAGGAAAGGCTTCGGGTGGACCACGACGAGGCCACAGACTCCGACCTGGCTGGTCAAGGAACTGACGCCCTAGATGGTGGTCGTGGCTCCTCCGGCTCCAGGGAAAATCTGGGAGATCGGAGCTGAGGGGAGTCATGGTGCCTAGACAGATTCTTGGGAGTTCCTGATGGAGCTGAAAGGTCCAGGGACCTCTTACGTTTCTCTGTCCAGTGCTCTCTCTCCTCTGCCTTTTCTGTGCTCCACTTCCACAGGCTTAGAAGTGTGAGGGAGATTCCCAGTCTGGGAGGGAGGAGAAGTAAGGGCAACAGAGGAAGGAGAGGAGGCCACAGCAACAGCTGTGACCAAAGCAGTAGAGGAGGTAGCCACCTCCGTGGTAGGTAGAATGCCTTTCAAGGCTAACTTGGCCTGTCTATCCTTAATGGCACATGGGTTGAAACCCACGCAAATGGCACAATCAGTATTTAAATGGGCTACACCCAAACACATCATGTAAAGAGCGTGGCCATCAGCAGGTGACACTTTCTGGCCACACTCAGTGCACCTCTTAAAGACCGGCTTAGGATCAGCCATGTCTCACACAAAGATGTTAAGAAGTCTAACACACAATATAGAAAACAAAACTATTTTCTACACACACCCACTCACCACACTCTCAGAAGGCACACAGAATGTTGAGGGGGGAGGAGAAGACAACTACACACTAACTAAAATTACACAAAAAACCTAAAACTCGATGCACCAGCGAGGGGAGGAAGAGAGCGAACCTACACGGACAAAACTACACTCAAAAAACACTTGAATACCCAAACTACCCAACTCACAGACTTGGAGCTCAGGATCACGATGCTTATGGCTAGCCACGGCAAGTGAGATCTGGGGGTTGGAAGGTAGTGGAGGTGTATTATGGGTAAGGGGAGGAGCTTGGAGCTCTGAGCCGATGCTAGTGAAATTGCTGGCTTGGATCCGATACAGATCTGGTACCCACAGGTTGAAGATCAAATGAAATAAACTACTTCAGATAAAATGTTTGCCTGATCTTTCTTAGCTTTCCTGGGAGCTCAAAGTGTAGTCGTTTATTAACCAGAGGGCATGGGAGTTAGTTTTCAGCTTATTTCTGTCTGCTACAAATTAGGCGCTTTTTCGGGGAGCTGTTCACCATACATTGGCAGTTAGCAGTACCCTGTATAGTAGCAAATCTATAAAACTAATACTTAGGACTTTAACCTGTAACACAGAAAGTTTTTTTTGTGAAGCAGCTATAAATTAGGACAGCTGGTTAATGCATCAAACAGCATTAATATCAGATCATAGTACTAACCACTAGCCTTGACCCTAGAGACCATCCAGGTGACCCCAGTAAAACAAAGTCCTTAAACTATAATAGCCCAACCCTAATACAGGCCCTGACTACATGGATTTGCAATTTCCCAATGTCTCTGTGGTCAAGTTGGTAGAAATGGGCATCCTGACACAATGTTGCAATTGTCTCATGTACTCAAGACACAATTTAATTCTTAAAAAAACACAGTATACAAGACATGTACATACATAACTTCCTTGAAGGCAAAAATCTTGCTTACAAACAAGGCTGTCAAGAACACACACCCTACATCCTTTACACATATTGCACACCCCACACACAGACCTTATGCTGAGGCACTTAAAAGAAGTTATGTATTCACCATAACGTCCCATTTGAATAGATAGAAATAGTTCTACTTCATTTGTCTTCAACCTGTGGGTTACGAATCCAAGCCGGCAACTTTACTAGCATCTGCTCCAAGCTCCTCCCCTTATCCATAATACACCTCCACTACCTTCCATCCCCAGACAGAGTTTGCTGAACGTTATACTGATAACCCGACCTGAAAAAAATACTTGTGACCTATAACTGCAACCCATAGGCTGTTCATATGCCAAGATCCGGGTGAAGGAGGGAGGGACGGTCGAAGACAAATGAAGTCGAACTACTCAGATAGAACGTTATGGTGAGTACATAACTTCTTTATTTTAAGAACTTTGCTTAATTTGGTCTTCAACCTGTGGGACAGAGTCCCCAGCTACTAAACTCCTGGGAGGCCCTCATGAAAGGATACTCCGGAGCACCGCTGAACCAAAGGATGCTGTCCTTCTGGAAGTCAAATCCAATTTGTAATGAGAAATAAACGTATGAGATGAGGACAAAGTAGCTGCAGAACAAATATCATCCAAAGGCACACTAGACCAAAAGTCCGCAGACATAGCCATGGATCTAGTCGAATGAGCTTTCACCTGACCTGGAGGAGGTATGCCTCTGTCCTTATAGACCTGAAGGATGCATAAAGAAATCCATCGAGCAATAGTGACATGGAGACAAGTTTCCCCAAAAAAGGTTTGTAGAAAGATACAAACAACTGATCAGATTTACGGAATTTTTTCGTCCTGTGTATACATAGAATCGTAACTGTCTATGAACTTCTAACAGGTGGAGTTTGCATTCCATCTGGTTAGAAAAATTAGGAAAAAATACAGGCAAATTGATGGTCTGATTGATATTGGCTGATGATGCCACCTTAGGAAGAAAGGATGGACTGGTTCTAGGGAAACCCTATCTTTGTGAAAAATCATGTAAGGAACTTTGATGGACAAGGCCTGTAATTCTGAAACCCTTTTGGCAGAGGTAATAGCTACCAGAAAAGCTGTTTACTAAGATAAATATTTCAGATCTGCTAATACAGCAGGGCTCAAAAGGCAGAGTGACCAAAGCTTGAAGAACCATAGTAAGGTCCCATGGGGGAACAGGATCTTTGACTGGGGGGCATAACAAAAAGGTGCCTCTAATACACAATCTGGAAGAGGCTAAACAGGCAGAATTCTCACCCACATGAAGATGAGAAATGGCAGCCAACTGAACCTTGATAGTAGAAGAACTAGCTCCGTGTTGAAAAATATAAGCTAGAAAATCAAGAATGGTGGAAATAGGAGCCGTGAAAAGGTTTAAAACTCCTGTGAGAGGCCCAAAAGGAAAAACGTTTCCACTTGCTGCAATAAACCTTCCTGATCTAAGACTTATGAGTAGCCACCAAAATAGATCTGAGGAGGATAGTCCAGGAGTCCTAGCAATCATGGGAACTGGTGCAGCCAAGCTATGAGCTTCAAACTGTCCAGATTCAGATGAGGCACCCCCGAAGGGTGTGAAATTAGATCCGGGATCCAGGATCCAAGACGGAGCCAAAAGGTGAGACCAAAGGAAGGGAAACCATACCTGGCGAGGCCAAAATGGGGCAATGAGGATCACTTTGCTCCCCAGTCGACAAGCTTTCTGTAGAAACCTCAGAATAAGAGGAACTGGCGGGTAAGCATACAGAAGACCGGGAGGCCAAGCATGAACTAGGGCATCTCTGGGGGAATCCCCTGACAGGGGGTTCAGAGCAAAAAACTCGCTGCACTTCGCGCTGCAAGGAGATGCGAAGAGACCGCAAGGTTGACCACACTCGCGGAAGATCTGTTCCGCTACTGAAAGATTCAGAGACCACTCGTAAGGCATCAGAATGGTCCGACTTAGCCTGCCCGCTAGGATGTTGGACCTTCCCGGAATGTGCATTGTGATGAGAGAAAGCGACCAGTGGAGATCGCCCATTCCCACACTCTCATGGCCTCGCGACAAAGGGGGTAAGATCTGGTCCCTCTCTGTTTGTTGATATACCAGACCACTGACATGTTGTCTGACTGAATTGCAATCATTCTCAGGGGAAGAAAAGCATGAAGAGCCTGCAACGCTAGGAGGACCACCTTCATCTCTAGGACATTTATGTGCAAGCGGTCTCTATAGGGGACCACAGGCCTTGGACTGTCCTGCCCAAACAATGCCCCCCACCCGAGTTGGGAGGTGTCACTGTGGCTTGGGCCAGGGCTAGAACAAAGGGTTTTCCCTCCAAAATGTCTGGAGAACACATCCACCATATGAGGGACGACCGGCAGACTCGACTGAATTGAACTGGATACGCCAATGGCAGTTCCAACAGGGACCATTGTACAGCTAGAGTCCACTGTAGAATTCTCATGTGTAACCGGGCACACGGAAGAAGAGCTATGGCTGCCACCATCGAGCCTAAGGCCCTCAACACCAATTCCACCATTGGAAGATGAGAGTGGTAGATCAGGGAGACATGCATTCTCAGGTTTTGTACGCTCTTTGAGGTCAGGAAGATTTTGCACTGAAGAGCATCTATCCTGGCACCACTGTAGTCTATCACCAGTACAGGGTCTAGGAGAGATTTGGATGCGTTGATTGCGATCCCCAAATGCAGGGCAAGAGTCAGGAAATAATCCCAGGTTTGGGAGAGTAGATGCCTGGTGGGAGCAGTGAGGAGCCACTCGTACAGGTACAGATAGACCTAAATCCCCTGAAGCCTCAGGTGAGCCGCTACCACTGCCATCACTTTGGTAAACACTCTGGGGGCTGTGGTGAGACCAAAGGGTAGGGCTTGAAATTGGTAATTATTGACTCCTAGCCAGAAGCGGAGGAACCTCCTGGAGCGTGTGTGCATTTTTATGTGATAGTAAGTATCCTGGAGATCTAACGAGCACATCCAGTTGCTCTCTTGCAGGTACGGCATGATGGACTGTAAAGTGACCATCCAGAACTTCTCTTTGGCAACTGACAGATTCAGGGTAGAATGGTCCAGAATAGGCCATAAGTCCCCCATTTTCTTTGGCACCAAAAAGAACCTGGAGTAGAAGCCCGATCTGGACTGATCTGGGGGGATGGTTTTGATGGCTTGTTTTTCTAGCAGCTTGGAAATTTCCTGCACTGCTGCCTCCCTTTGTGTGGGTGGTACATCCGTGAGGTGTCTGGGAGATTGGTGGGAACCAACAAAGGGGATAGAGCATCGTCTGGCTATGATCTGAAGCACCCAGCGGTCTGATGTTATGGACTCCCATACCGCTAGGTGCAAGGACAATCGTCCCCTGACTGCCTCCAGAGTAGAGCAGTCAGGCCCACCCCTCAGGGTTGCTGCCCAAGTCTGTCCGAGAAAGGTTCTCGAGACAGATAAAATTCCTCTGACCCCCTCTGCCTCTGGGCCGGCTTCCATTCTGTCCCCCTCTGCCTCTAGGGGAAGAAAAGCCCTGAGTGTCCCAGGAATACTGTGACTTCTGGAACCACTTCTCTGAGGGGTCGAGAAGCAGATCCCGATGGCAGACAGTGTCTTCCCATCCTCCTTCTCACTCTGGACTAATTTCTCTTGGATGGTCTTACTAAAGGGAGTAGAGCCGTCATAAGGGGCATTGGCAAAGGATGCCTTGAAGGGTTCTGAAAATTGACATAATTTGAGCCAGGCTTTGCACCTCATGGACACGCTGGACCCTGCCGCTCTAGCAGCTCCTTCCGCAGCACGTGAAAGGAGTCACATGGACGTACTGGAGACTGCTTTTAAAGTGACCATCCTCGCAGAGAACAAGACCCTGTCCTCCTGCGACATGGACTTCAGGGGAGACTCCTCCAGCTCCTTTACCAGGTCGCGTTGTAGTCTAGTGACATGGGCCAGGTAGTTCAGCGCCCTAATTGAAAAGGTAGCTGAAGCATAAACCCGCTTCCCTAGGCAGTCCATTATCTGCGACTCTCGGTCAGGAGGGTGAACCAAGGAACTCTCCTGGGCAAGTTCCTTCTTTGTGGCTGCTGCTACCACCATAGTGTCTACAGGGGAGCCCTTGTTCCATACTGGTCTGTCTGTGGGAGGGACTTAAGATTTTGTCGGGCCTTTTTGGAGTTGGTTCCATGTTGTCCGGCTCCTTCCATGCCCACGAGGTGAACAGATCCACCAAAGGATCCACGGGAGGGGACACCCAGGAAGTAGATGGGCCCATGCCAAAAGCCTCCAGGGACACGGACTCATCAGAAGAAGATTAGAGGGCAGACCAACCTCCCCGTTAGAGCAGGATTTCCATGATGTCTCCAAAGGAGACATCCTCGGGAGGTGACCTAGGGGAACCTTCTCCATCATCCAAGTCGATATCCTCAGTGAGGGACTCGGGGGAGTCCAAGTGCCTCTTCTTGCATGTATGCTTGCGATGCACCTCTCCGGTGGGACTCCCTGGGGGGGAACTTGCAAGCCACTTATTCCTCAGGGGGAACCGTCTGGGGCTCCTCGAGCATGGGCTGTCCCTCTGGTAAAATGATGGGGACCACAGCAAGAGCAGAGGGGGGTCTGGAGTCCTAGAGGGCAGTCAGGGGTCTTGATCCAGCAGAGAGAACCCTTTCAACCATGTCGAACACCAAAGGACAGCGAACCTCTTGAGAAACCAATAAGGAGGGTGGTCTCCCCAGATCCAACGAGAGAATCGGAGCCGGGCCCAAAGAGGACGGAGCTCAAAGGGAGGGAACTAGGCCCGACAAAGGCGGAACCGATGAAAAAAGTTCCACTCCCTCAGATCTGACACTCAGGCTCCAGCTCGGAGGAAGCAGGTACCATCGGCACCAACCCCCTGACTAAAGCCATCCTCGGATCTGAATACTCCGAACCCAATGAACGGATCGGAGAAGGAGATATCGGCTGGAAGAAAGGAAGTGAGCTCCCCTCTCCTGAGGGAGAGGGGGCTGGCAAGACCCCCCCCATTTGGATCAGAGTACAGATAAACCTCATCATTTTATCCATATCAACCTTAGACAAAGACCGGGTGGACCACGATGAGGCTACTGACTCCGACCTTGCGAGTTGGGGCACCGAGGCCCTAAAAGCTAAATGTGTCTCCTCCAGCTCCGGGGAAAAGCTTGGAGATGGGAGCCAAGGGGAGTCACAGATCCGTAGAGTTTTTACAGGAGAAGGGAGGTCCGGAGACCTCTTTCGCTTTTCCCTCACCTTCGACTCTCTCCTTGTCTCTGCCCCTTTTCCACTCTGCTTCCACAGGCTTTTGTACAGGAGGTTGAGTCCCAGTCTGGGAGGGAGGAGAAGCCAAGGGAAAAGAAGAAGGAGAGGCGGCCACAGTAGCCGCTGTGACCAAAGCCGAAGACGAGGCAACAGTCTCTGAAGGGGGAAGGTGGTCTTTCAGGGCCAACTTGGCCTTCCTATCTTTAATGGCGCGAGGGTTGAACCCCGCACATATAGAGCAGTCTACATTCATATGGGTCACGCCCAAGCACACAACAGAGTGTGGCCATCTGCAGGGGATAATTTATGGCCACACTCAGTGCATCTTTTGAAAATAGGCTTGTCAGCCATACTATCAGAAGGAGAAAATATCATTTTCTTTAAATTTTTTCTTTTCTCTCTCAGAACACACACATACACACAGAAACACTGAGGGGGAAGCAAAAATCCACACAACTATTCAAACTAAGCTAACTACCCTAAGACACTAAAATCTGACGCATCAAGAGAGGGGAGGATTCTATCACTACTTAACAATTTTTAAAGAAAAAAGATATTTTATTAGTTTTTTTACCCACTTGAAAACTTGGAGCTCAAGAGATCATGATGCATAAGCTATTTGTGGCAAACGAGATCTGGGGATGGAAGGTAGTGGAAGTGTATTATGGGTAAGGGGAGGAGCTTGGAACTCAAAGCAGATGCTAATAACGTTGCAGGCTCGGATCCAATATGGATCCATAACCCACAGGTTGAAGACCAAATGAAGTAAACTACTTTAGATCCTCTCCATACTTCAAAGGCCTCCTAACCTATCAAACGGCAACACCTATCAGCAATCACTAAAGCACATGCCAAAAGCAATGCCTAACACCATATACAAGCCTACACCCAAAGATC
The DNA here is from genome assembly GCF_019279795.1 of Protopterus annectens. Lineage (NCBI taxonomy): Eukaryota > Metazoa > Chordata > Ceratodontiformes > Protopteridae > Protopterus > Protopterus annectens. Next base: position 1,007,618,441 of record NC_056743.1, on the reverse strand, counting down.
CCCCAAGAACAAAGCTCATAAGGCAAACATTACCTAATATTCTTATCATGGGAGATTCTACTGTATGGCACACATGGATGTCCTTTTCACCAGGTTGGACGGGAGAAGATAATGTTTAGTTGCCTGTCTACTGCAAGGATCCAAAATATCATGCACACTCACTCAGCAATCACTGCCCCACTTTCCTTCTTCGTAAAAAGTTAAACATAGCCAAACCCATACTGTATAAGGAAACTAGAAATGAGCACAAGGTAAATCCACAAATTCTCAATAGTATATTACGACAATGTAATTGGCAGCCATTACATACTCTGGAACTAGACCAGGCAGTTAAACTATTCAATAGTACTTTTATGAATGTTTTGAATACAGTATCTCCATTAGAAAACTTAGAACCAAAGTAAACTATGCCCCTTGGCTGACTAGGACCACAAAAGGCTTACTACAAGCCAGAGATAATGCCTGGAAGATCTGGAAAAAGAACAATACTAGCTTAAATAGACAGAACTATGAACAACTTCGTAATCAAGCCAAAAGACAAACAAAGCTACTTCCTAAATCTCCAAAACAAACATTCTAAAAAACCCCAAAAGTTCTGGCATGCTATTAACTCCCTTCTAAAACCTGGTAAAACTACTACCCCAGCTCCCAACACAAATACCACTAATGACAGCTTAGCCTCTCAATTCAACCATCATTTCATAGACTCTATTCTATCACTATCAACTCAGCTATCTAGCAATAACCCTATATCCACCCCCACTAAGGACCATAGGAATATACCATCTTTTACTCTGTCTCCCATACCAACCTCCATAGTCAAAAAGCTACTCTCAAAACTAAAACCTACCACTCTTGCAGCTGATGGCCTACCCACTAATTTCCTAAAACTAGCAGCTGAATCTCTAGCCTACCCTGTCTCAATTCTGATTAACCGCTCCATAAAAGAAGCTTACATCCCTCAACTATGGAAGGTATCACATATTATCCCCCTACACAAAGGTGGTAACTCCTACGAGCTATCAAACTACCACCCCATTGCTATCCTATCCCCCCTGTCCAAACTCCTTGAAAAATGTATTCATACCCAAGTGATGCATTTCTTAACCTCACATAATCTCCTCTCCTCAACCCAAAATGGCTTCCGTCCAAACCACAGTACAACCACTGCTCTTCTGTCTTTCACTAACCAGGTTAACCAACTCAGAAATAACAACAACTTTGTATCTGCCATATTCTTAGATCTCTCTAAGGCATTTGACATGGTCTCACATAACCTACTACTAGACACGCTATCATCAATATCCTTTGCCCCCTCTACAACTGCTTGGTTCAAAAACTATCTCTCTGATAGGAAACAATCAGTCAAATGGCAAGGAGCACTATCACCTTTACTATCATCCACCATAGGTGTTCCACAAGGCTCAATACTAGGCCCATTACTATTCACTATTTTCACCAATAGACTACACACCTCCACACTGCATGCATCACTCATACAATATGCTGATGACTCCACCTTAAACTGCTCAGCCCCATCCCTTACCACTCTTCAAAACCTTACCCAGGAATCCTTCAACTCCTTTGAAAAATGGATTACTGATATCCAACTGATTCTTAACCCCAACAAGACAAAACTACTACTATTCACCCCAACCAAATACAAACCCACACCCCTTTTTTTCACTATTACTTCCAAAAATGGCACCACAATTTCCCCCTCCCTCCATACAAAACTCCTTGGCATTGAAATAGATAAAGATCTTCACTTCGATGTCCATATCTCTCAAACCATTAAGAAAGTACATAAAAATTAGGAACACTGTATAAACACAAACACTTCCTAACAGACCAAGCACGAATCACCCTAGCCCAAACCCACCTTCTATCTACCCTAATGTATGCATCTCCAATCCTAACCCACATTAGGAAAACAGACATGAACAAACTAGAGTCATGTTACAATAAGATTGCTAAATTGCCAATAACTCTGCTTTTCAGAGCCATCATTGCCTTGCTCTAAAAGAGCTACATTGGTTAGAACTTCCTCATTTAATTAGTTACCACCAACTTGTCCTCACCTATAACATCCTAAAGAATCCCCACAAGACTCCTGCCCTGAACCAACTACTTAACCAATACTCAGCAAACCGTCCACTCCGCTCATCCAACAAAACCCTTCTGCATATAACTCAAGCCAACAACACTGCAGGTAAAGCTCTTTTTGCTCATACCATAGCAAAGATGTGGAATAACCTCCCCCAGAATATTTCCTCAGCACCTTCTATCACACTCTTCAAAAAATCACTCAAATCACACCTCTTGCATTCCTGGCTCTGTCCTTGCATCACATAAATGCTTCCCTGCTCACCTCAAATACTTCCTACCTTACTCTATATTCTGCTTACTATCTCTATATTACAGTACTAACTTCTCATAACTGCCATACAGGGCCTTCCTGTGCTCACGCTCAAACCTGCATCAGCAAAAAGATTGTCTGTTTATACTGGCATATGTGATGTATCTGATGATTGTATTGTTACAATGAAGTCCTTTCATTAGTTTTGAACAAATCACTTTAATCATGTTTTTCTTGCATGTAATATCTTGTATTGTAAATAATATCTAGTATTGCATATATTATCACTGAACATGTAGTATAATAGTGGAGCTTTTCTCCCTGAGACTCCGCTGTAAATGGACCTCGCTCCAGTCGGACTTTCCCAGTCAACAAATGTAAAATAAAATAAATAAATAAGTCATCGTACCACAGGTACCAATACAATTCTATCATAGTCATTGTGGGTGTAAGTGGCCTGTACAATCAGAAAAGAAACATTATGGATTCCTCTAAATATGTATCACAGACAAGTACATGCCTTGTATTGAGCTGCATTCTACCTTCATCAAAGATGATGCCACAGTATGAATAGAAAATGACTGTTAGCTTATGGTGTCCCTCCTGGAGAATCCAATATTAATCAGCACGGGAGGACATGGTTAACGGACCACATTGCTTTGCCAAGGATGGTCTGCACCTATCCTGCCTGAGCTTTTGGATACTGGCTATAACCTTATCCACCCCCTTACAGCCTTTTTTTGACAATGTCAAAATAACAAAACTATCAACATAGCAAAAATCAAAGCAACCTTAAGGTGTTACTGCTCAATGCTCAGAGCCGAAACAAGAAACTCCACACCTTACAAGCTCTCCTCACTCTGGATGATGTTGACAACCATGCTGTCACCAAGTACTTAGTTTAAAGCACAGTAAGTAATTGGGCAGTAGAAGGCTACAGTACCTTCCACGCATTTAGAGCAACAGGAGCACAGACAGGGGCTAAAGTTAGAAGTGTCTCAATCGACATTAGCAACAAATATAACTTCAGGATGGTTTAATAGGATGATGCCCTGGAGCTCATCCATGTCCAAGTCTCCATAGACAGCACTCCTTACCATGTCCTGGCCAGATGTCACCCTCTATGACCCACAAAGCTCACAACTCTTACCCAGATCTACTAGAGGCACTCATCCTCCAACCAACTGCCCTGTTCACTGAAGGCTTAAACTACTCATTTCTGAGGTTGGACCACAAAGCTGTTTCCTTTGAAATAAAAATCAACCCGGATAACTCAACTAAACCTGTAACAGTTAGGAACAATTAAAACAAAATACATCACATAAAGCTGCAGCTTGTCAAAATTTACAGCTCTCCAAACCATAAGAACACAGCTATCTATGCAGAATTAGAAAAACCTTGTACATCTATGTAAATGGCTGCATTGAGACTGCCATACCTACCAGAAGTAAACCTAGATCTAACACCGAAAACAAACCTCACTGGTGGTATCCTTACCTTAACAGGGTATATAACAAAAAAAAAAAAAAAGCATTGCCAAAATCAGAAAGAGTAACTGAGATAAGAGCTCTCTAACTTTACTAAACAAAAACAGAGATTTAACTAAACAAGAAACTAATACATTTAACTAAACAAGAAACTAAGAGGTATAATAAAGTCCAACAAGGCCAGTTATAAGGTCAGGATAGCCTTCCAGGCTATGGCCAATCAAAAAGCCTTCTTCAGCTATGTCATGAACCTTAAAGGTAACATTTGGCAATACGCAGAACTGGTGGTAAGTGGCACACAACCTTCAGTGACCACGGTGAATCTACTGGCTGATAAATTTAGCTCTAACTGCAACCCTCACTATCCACGGTGAAATCCCATCTAGCATATACCCCAACTATCAACAGGGAGCAGGTCCTGGTGGTGCTTGCTAAGGCCAAAAACACTGCCTCAATGGGCCCCAACAATAAACAGGCTAAAATATGACCTAGCAAGACCACTTAAGGCCTGAAAACAGGTCACATGCCAGGTGAATGGAGGGCTGCAATGGCCATCCCTCTTCATAAGGGTGGACCATCAAATGACCCTTAGAATTACGGACCCATCAGTCTGACAAGTCTGATATGCAAAGCCATGGAATGCATCATGGAAATTATTAACAAGGACATTGACAGCCTACAGACACTGGACCTATCTCAGTTTGTCTTTGTTAAGGGAAGGTCTTGTCTACTCAACCTGGTAGACCTCTTTGAGAGGGTCACCAAGGTTATAGATGACAGGAAAATGGTGCATACTGCCTACCTTGTTCTGCCCAAGGTGTTTGATACAGTACCCTACTCAGGAACTGTGGACAAACTCGCAAAACTAGGCATAAATCCCTACGTATCTTGCTGGACGGCTCACCGACAAAACCCAAGTAGTATGAAACCGATAAGACAACCTCCACCAGGAGACCGGTCACCAGTGTAGTACCAAGGGACTTCATGTAGGGCCCTCTCCTGTCTGGCATCTACTTCTCAGAAATAAAGACCAATGTCAAAGGCGTCTGGCTCACTAACTTCACAGATGACTATAAATTGGGAGCTATCATAAATTCCTCCCATGACAGCAACATCCTAAAAGAGTGTCTAAAACAAATGACTGGTGACAAAACTAAGGATTAAAACTCAAAGTGAAAAAATGCATTACAGTACCCTTTGGGAATCATCCACCCAAGCTAATTTCTCTACTGATAAAACACCCATAAGAGTTAACCTAAAAGTTAGGATCTGGGAATATATGTAGATGGTAGTCTGGCCTTCAACCAACATATAGCCAAGACAGTAAGGAAATCATTCTATGTTCCTCAACTCATAAGCAAGGGTATGGCATCCAGGTCCAAGGAAGTTATAGCACCACTTTACTCAGCCTCATCAGACCCAACACTAAGAACAATGTTCTGTTCTGTTTGTCATGTACCTAACCAGGCAATTGCAACAACTAGAATGCCGTCAAAGGTTCCTCACCTGGAGAATCCAGGGTATGAACATCCTGTCCTATACAGATTGCCTTAAGGCTGAATGAATATCCTGTCCTATACAGATCGCCTTAAGGCTGTACCTCTGTACTCAGTCTCCTATAGGCTACTGACTGGCAATCTATGCCTAGCATAAAAGGCATCCTCAGATCCAGCTCTGATGGATCTCTTGATCATCCACAAAACAAACAGAACCGGAAATATTAGCTCCAAGGACATATACTTTGCGACAAACAGAAAATGCTGGAGTGTGTCATATATTTCAAAGGATACCTGGGCAATGAAATAAGCTCCCCATCTACGTGAAGCAGAGTTCATCCCTGACCTTATTCAAAAGAGACCTTGCTCACTGAATGGGAAATCTCAAACTCACACCCACTCTAGCCCTCAGCTCTATGATGGACAGAGGTTGACAGTAGGTAAATTATTCTTCAACAAACATACCACCATGTTGGGTGGGTTGCATGGCTAGGCTTGTAAATACCCTGGTGGTCATTAGTATAATATAACCCTATGTAAAATCTGAACTAGCAGCACATACATAAAGTAAAGAAGTCTCTCTCAAAACTGGATTCTGTCACTATTAGATGGGGATATGAATAATTTAGTGATGGTTATTAAATTAAAATTTATGTCCTCACCATAACTAGGCGTCTGTGTTATCCATTTTCATTCTTCCTTAACAAATAGCTTGGATTCAATCCTCGGATCCGGCTCAGCCGCATACTCTAGACTTTGGATCCAACTCTTGAGCTCCTCCCTAGACCCATAATGCCCTTGGGTCCAGCCTCATTACCCAAGAGCAAGTTTGTTGCCATAAAATCCCTATAAACTAGACAGAGAAGAGATAACTGAAAGAACAGGGCTCAAACCTGGAACTATAAATTCCAATAAACAATCCAACAGGTTCCTCCAGAGGATTTAAAGACAGGGGATGGATGGGAGGGAGATGAGGAAGAATGAAAATGGACAACACAGATGCCTAGTAATGGTGAGTAAATGAACATTTAAATCTGATATCCTTTTCATTCTTCCTCAGCAAATGGGACAGAGTCCCCAGCTATGCTGATTTTGGGTAGCTCTCATGGAAGGATATTCCAGAGTACCACTAAGCCAAAGGCAGCTCTACTTCTGGATATTAGATCCAATCTGTAATGAGTAACAAAGGTATGAGCATTGGACCATGTGGATGCTGCACAAATATCAACAGAGGTTCTTGGCCAAAAAGCAGATGAAGCAGCCATGGGTCTAGTTGAGTCGGCTTTAGGTGGTCTAGGTAGGGAAATGCCTTGTTCTGAATAGATCCAAGAAATGCAACATGTGACCAATTTAGCTACAGTAACTTTAGAAACTGGATAACCCAGTCTTTTTGGTGAGAAATAAACAAATAGCTGATCTGACTTTCTGATTTTCTTTGTCCTGTGTAGGTAAAAAAGTACAGTTGTGTACACTTACCATAAATGTAGGTGTTAGAGTGTATTCACTGTTGCAGTCTTCACATATGGGTTTATCCGGCTCCCAGTAGCCCTCAGTCAGCCCAAATACCAGAGTCCTTGGTATATGACGTCGGCTGCCGCTGGTTGTAAAACAGATGTCAGAACGCCAGGTATAAAGGGAGGCAGCCGACACCATTTCCTCCGTTTTACTTGCCTTAACTGTCAGGAGCTCCCAAAAGGTGGCTAACCTAGGAAGGTAGCACCTTGGACACATCATACAAAAAATAAAAAATATATAGTCTGTGCCTTAGGAAAAAAGGAGAATGGAGGGTGGGAAACCAGGACTGCAACAGTGAATACACTCAAACATCAACATTTATGTTAAGTGTACATAACTGTACTATGTTCTTTGTGTTTCACTGTTACAGTCCTCACATATGGGTTGATTCCCAAAGCCCAGGAAAAAGACAAAGGGGGGAGGAAGGTCCTGCAAAACTGCAGAGGTAAAACCAGCCCTGGATTTAAAAAACAAAGGTAGATTGTAATGCTTTGTGAAAGTACAGACAGAAGACCAAGTAGCTGCTTCTAGAATGCCCTTAGTAGGCACACCTCTTAGAAAGGCTGCAGAGGTAGAGGCTGCTCTAGTAGAATGGGTCCTAATACCCTGAGGGGGAACCTTCCCATGCTGCAGGTAACAAAAGTGAATACAATGAACAATCCATTTGGAGATGATTTGTTTTGAAATAGCTTTACCCTGAGCCCCAGGTGCAAAACTAACCAACAACTGTTCAGATTTTTAAAAGGATTTAGTCCTAAGTAAAAGCTCAGCTGTCTATATACATCAATAGAGTGCAGAATCCTTTCTCCTTTATTCTGGGGATTGTTGAAAAATGTAGGTAGGTGAATAGACTGGTTAAGGGTTAAACTGGAAACTACCTTAGGCATAAAGGAGGGATTAGTTCTCAGACAAACCCGATCTGAGTGAAAAATGATAAAAGGTTCTACTGCCATTAGAGCTTGCAGCTCAGATACCCTTCTAGATGAAGTAATAGCTAAAAGGAAAGCAGTCTTCCAGGACAGAAACTTCAAATCTGCAAAGGCAGCTGGTTCAAAGGGAGGCAGAGTAAGTTTTTCCAGGACAAAATTAAGATCGCAAGCAGGAGTAGGAGCTCTTCTGGGAGGTCTAAGATTACTAGCTCCCCTCATGAACTGTTTCATCAAGGGGTGAGAAAAAATGGGTTGCTCAAAAGAACAATGAGCCGAAATTGCTGAAGCGTGAATTTTGATTGAAGAAAAGTCCACCATTAAGCAATCCTGCTAGGTAGTAAAGAATGAGGGAAAGAGAAGGATTAGACGACTCTTCTCCTTTAGCCAGCATCCAAGAGCAAAATCTCTTCCATTTATCTGCATAGGATTTTCTGGTGCTAGGCCTCCTGGCGTCATGAAGAACTTCAACCACCTGTTGGGAAAGATTTAAAGTATTAGCCAGGCAGTTAAATGCAGAGTTTGAAGATGAGGATGAATGAACTTTCCCCCTCCCGGAACCAACAGATCTGGTACCAGGGGAAGATGCCAAGGCTGAGCCTGGGAAAGGCTGTGAAGGAGGCGATACCAATGCTGCCTGGGCCAATTTGGTGCTATTAGAATAACCTTTGGTTTTTCGTCCCTTATCTTTAGCAGCACTCTGGGAAGAAGAGGCAGAGGAGGGAATGCATAAACTGAGAGATGTGTCCATGGGAAGGACAACGTGTCCACCCTCCAAGCTTTGTTGTGAAACTCCCTGGTGCAGAAGTTTGGAAGGAGAGGTTTGGTGTGAGAGGAGAAAAGATCCACTTGTGGGGGGTGCCCCAATGATGAGTGATGTGATGGAAAATGTCCTTGTTCAGTTGCCACTCGTGAGGATCCAGAACATGTCTGCTCAAATGATCCGCCAAGGAGTTCAGCCTCCCTGGAAGATACTGGGCTATTAGATGTAAAGCCATGGATTCTGCTATGGACCATAGTCTCATGCTTTGTCTGCACAAGGGGTAAGAGCGAGTCCCCCCCTTGCTTGTTGATGTACCACATGACTGTGGTATTGTCTGTCCTGATCAGCATAGTCCCAGGGTAGAGTAGGTCCTTGAAAGCCAGCAAGGCCTGCTGCACTGCCATCAGTTCTTTTAAGTTTATGTGCAGATGAATCTGCTGGGTGTTCCAAGTCCTCTGTATGGCCCTGCCTTTCAGATGAGCCCCCCATGCAACATCTGAGGCATCTGTGGTGAGGGTCTGGCTGGCAGGCAGTGGTCAGAAAGGCAGACCCCTGTTATGAGAACAGGCTGTCACCCACCAGAGGAACTCCATTTGTAGACAGGGAATCAGGGGAAGAATCAAGTCCTGTGTGTGCTGACACAAAAGATTCTTGCAGTACCACTGAAGTTTTCTCATATGCAGCCTTGCATGTGAGATCATCAAAATACATGAAGCCATGAACCCCAGTGCTTGCAGGAATTACCTTGCAGAGAGCTGGGTCATGCTTGCCAAGTTCATGAAGTAAGCCAAAATATCTTCTTGCTTCTGTTGAGGGAGGAATACCATCTCAGTGGTTGTATTTAGACTCTCTTCCCAGGAAAACAATCACCCTTGTAGGAACCAGCTTTGACTTCTTTTCATTGAGAGCGTAACACAAAGAGGTGAGAATGTTTTTCACGAAATCCAAATCTTTTTCTAGTTGTTCTGGAGAGTTTGCTTGAATGAGACAGTCATCCAGGTAAGGATAAATTTGAATGCTTCTCTGCCTGCAAAAAGCAATGGCTGGAGCCAGGCACTTCGTAAAAACTCTGGGAGCAGTACATAAGCCAAAGGGCAATGCAGAGAATTGAAAGTGTTGCTCCCCAGCCCTGAAGCGAAGGAACTGCCTGCAACTTTCCCTTACTGGGATGAGCAGATACTTCTCCTTGAGATCCAAAGTTACCAGCCATGAATCCTTGCCCAGCACTGGCAGTAACTGTTGAAGGGTGAGCATCTTGAATTTGGGAATCACCAGTGTTTAGAATAGGCAGATCCAGAATAGGGCGCCAGGTGCCCCCTTTCTTGGGTACCAGAAAATGTCTTGAATAAAAACCTAGGCCTGCCTGATTTGCCGGAACTGGCTCTATAGCCCCCATAGTCAGTAGAGAAGAAATCTGAGTTTCTACCTCTGCCCTGAGAGTTCTGGGTATGTCTGGGTACCCTTGCAAAACAGGGAAGGTGTGAAAGTAAAATTTGTAAGCTTGGTTTACTATATTGAGCACCCATTTGTTGTCTGTGATGGTAGACCATACCTCTGCGAACCTGGCTAACCTTCCCCCCAAAGGAAACCTAAGGCCCACAGATGTAGGCACAAGAAGGCCGGAGTCATTGAGAATGCTTGCTTTGGGAAGCTGGCTTAGAACTCCCTGATTTTGCAGAAGAAGAATGCCATTGTTTAGCCTTTTGAGGGGCAGAAGCCTGCCCTCTGGAAGATCTGAAACACCTAGGCCTACAGCAATCCTGCTCACCAGGATCAGGGAAAGACCAATTCTTGGAAGGATAATGCCTATTAAACAGAGGAGGCAGAGGCTGAGGCTGAACCTGAAGGAAATCTTTCACAGCTTGCATAGATTTTGCCTTATCCTCCAACTTCTTCAGCACCTCTTCAGCCTTATCACCAAAAAGATTGTCCTTGTGCAAAGTAACATCCAGCAATTTAGATTTAACAGGTTCAGTAGAGGCTGCTCCCTGAGTCAAGCATGCCTTCTAATTATGGAACCAGTGGCTGCTGCTCTGCAGGAAGCCTCCAACGTGTCAAAACCACAATGAAATGAATGCTTATTAACTAAAGTGGCAGAATTCAGTAAGTCTTATAAATCTTTGTTCTCCGTCATGGAAGGAAAATCTCCAGGTTTAGCTTTAATAGCATTCAAAGTACGCTGCTGATACTTAATCATGTGAAAAAGACAATTCACGGATCTAATGGCAAGAGTTGCAGAGGTATAGACTTTTTTACCACACCTGTCCAAGGCCCTAGACTCCTTTATCAGAAGGCACTGTGTTTTTAGCAATAATAGCCTTAACACCCGTGGGGCCTTGAGAAATAATCTCTGGATCAGCAGTAGGGTTTTTAAAAAGGAATTGATGAGATTCAGGAACCCTATAATACCTATCCGGTTTTCTGGGTGCAGGAGGAACAGAATTAGGAGTTAAATTTTCCATGAAAACATCATCCACAACTTCCAAAACTGGAGGTATAGCCAGAGGCAAATCCAAAAATTCCCTGATTCTTTTCTTAGACTGAGGAATATCCTGACATTCCCATTTAAAGTGCTCCCTAAGAGTATTCAAAGTATCCCCAAAGGAAAAAATCTTCTGGGGGGTGGAGGAAGAAAGGCTAGAGTCTTCAGCATCAGAATCCTCAAAGGCAGAAAAAAGTTGAGAATTTCCTTCTTCACCAGCAGACATAGTGAAATTACAGAGTCTGAGACAGACAAAACATCAGGAGATAATTCCCTAGTCTTCTTTGACAGGGAAGATGAGAGCCCCTAATCAGGGAAAGAAGATCACCAGCCATCTTTACCAACTGGAACTGAGGCACAGGAGGGGAGGCTGACACCTGCTTGTGAGTAGGTTTGCGGCTGGAAGTTTACTAGCAATCCAGAGGGACTCGGGAGGCCTAGCAACTGCAGAAGTCTCAACTAAGGTAGTCCGTCTGGTTCTGGTCTCATGTCGAATAGAGGAGGCATCAGAAGCCGGTGCCTGCAAAGCGGCTCTGGACCCATCTGAGGCAGAGCCAGGTGGAGGGTCTGTAGACGAAATAGCAGCCTGCGGCATGGAGGACTCCTTAAAGGTCTCGGCAGAGGCTTGCGGCTGAAAATCTGCGGACTGCAGGGGCTGCAAAAGCGCCTCACTGACTACTGCTGTACTGATGACCAATTTCTCTGGTGCGTCGTCAGCAGATTTAACCCTAGGCCTGTCGCAGTCCTTGTCTTTGCGTTTCATAGGTATATCCGAAGTCGGGAGACCAGAAAATGCTATACCGACGAACTTAGGCCAGACTCCGAAATGCTTGTACAAAATCTTAGCTCTACGGCGTATGGTACGCGGGTTAAAGGAAGCACAGAGATCGCAGTTAGGGACGTTGTGCTCAAGGCCCAAACAAGTTATACAATAGGAATGGAAATCACGGTGCAGAATCTGTTTTCCACAGGCAAGACAGTTATTTACTTTATCTGACATTCGTTAAAGCAAGAAAAGAGGACCCCCAACGGGGTAGTTATCTGAAGGCATCTTAAACTTGGTAGTCGGAAAGCAAAATGAAGGTAAACGGCCGACCGGCAATAGTGCGAATTGCATCTGCTTCGGGCTCCGTGGCAAGAAAGACTGAGGAAATGGCGTCGGTTGCCTCCCTCTATACCTGACGTTCTGACATCAGTTTTACAACCGACGGCAGCCGACGTCATATACCAAGGACTCTGGTATTCAGCCCGACTGAGGGCTACCGGAACCGGATAACCCATATGTGAGGACTGCAACAGTGAAACACGAACAACATACACAATTGTCTGTGCACATCTAGGAGGTGTAGCATGTATTCTCCTTTATTTGAAAAAATTGGAAAGACTATTAAAGGAATGGACTGGTTAACGTTTGATTCAGAAGCTACATTATGTTAAAAAGGAAGGGTTTGCTCATAAAATAACCCTATTTTTATGGAAAATAATGTAGGGAGTCTTTGATGAAAAGCCTCACGTTCAGAAATCCTCTTCTTGCAGAAGTAATAGATACCAAGACTGTTTTCTATAAAAGAAATATTAGGTCATTTTTTTCTGAAGGTTCAAATACTTCTTGCATTAGACCTTGCAACATGAAAGTCATATTCCAAGGAGGTGAAGAATCCTTTACTGGAGGTTTAAGGAGAAAAATGCCTTTTAGAAATGCTTTACAGAATTTGGAAGAAGCCAAAGAATAATTTCTGTCTCCAGTATGAAAATTGGAAATGGTTGCCAATTGCAGTTTAATCACAGAAAAGCTAGCTCCTTCTTTAAAAAGAAGGGCCAAAAATTCAAGGACAGCATAAATTGGAACAGAAAAAGGGTCATAATTTTTCAATGCTCAAAGGGAGAATCTTTTTCATTTGCTCTTGTAAACTTTCTTGGTGGAATCTTTTTGTGAGGATAATATAATGGCACATACTGGGGAAGAAAGCTTTGGCTGTCTGACAATTACTGGAAGTGGAGAAACTATGTGGGTCAGTTTGAGGGCCTGCATATTGGGATGACTCATCCCTGAGGGCTTAAGAGAGATGATCTGGAATTGGGTCCAATATCCAAGGAGGATAACGAAGAGTAGACCAAAGAAAGGGAAACCACACCTGTCAAGGTCAGTAGGGGGCAATGAGGATGAGCTCTTCAACCGGATTGTTTTCTGTAGAAATTTGGGATTCAAGGAAAAGTGGAGACCGGCCAAACATGGACTGCAGCATCTCTCAGTGACTCCCCTCTGAGGAGAGAATCAGTGCAAAATACTGACTGCACTTGTTGTGAGGGGAGAATCAGTGCAAAATACTGACTGAACTTGTTGTGAGGGGAAGCAAAGAGGTCACAGCAAGGTTGGCCCCAATGATTGAAAATCTCTTCCCCCACAGATTGAGAGACCACTCATGAGGCATCAGAATGGACCTGCTTAATTTGTCTGCAAACATGCTGCTTTTCCTCAGAATGTGCTTTGCAACTAGAAAATGGTTTGAGGAGATTGTCCATTGCCACACTCTCAGGGTCTCTCTGCAAAAAGAGTAAGATCGGGTTCTCCCTTGTTTGTTGATGTATCAGACAACAAACCTGCTGTTGGTCTGAATCGCAACAGTCCCTACAGAAAGAGCATCTTGGAATGCCTGCAATGCTAATAGGACTGCTCTCATCTCCAGTACACTGATATGCAAATTGGTCTCTTGGGGGGAACCACATGCCTTGGACCGTTCTAACCAAGAAATGACCCCCACCCCAACTGGGAGGCATCCGTAGTCACTTGGGGAGGCATCCGTAGTCACTGTGGCCTTTGGGGGGTTAAAACAAAGAGTTGGCCTAGAAAATTGTCCGATTGGATCCATCACTGGATGTCACCTTTGCAAATTGGAGTAAGCTTGACTGGAAAGGATAGGGGTTGTTGAAGAACAGACCACTGAACAGAGTCCACTGAAGCACACACACACACACAGTTAACATGCTACTGGAAAGTAGGGCTATTGCTGCTGCCATAGACCCCAATACTTGAGGAATGAACCTGGCTGTAGGAGATGGGTGGGAAAGGATCTGATGGACCTGAGATCTGACAGTGTCTATACGATGAGTTGGTAGGGATGCAATTTGCATTGTTGTGTTCAGATGTTCACCAATAAACTCCAGGCTCTATACTGGTGCCAACTTTGATTTGGTGTAATTTATTGTTCTTTCCAATTTGTGGCAAATCTGGAGCAAACAGTCCCCAGATTGTTGAAGGCAATGCATAGAAGGGGTGGTGAGAAGCCATTCGCCTTGATATGGAAACACTCAGAATCCCTTTGAGCTGCCACCACTCACATACATTTGGTAAACACATTGGGGGATGTTGTTAGTCCAAAGGGGAGGGCTCAGAATTGGTAGTGACTGGCTGCCAGCCAAAAGTGTAAATGTCTTTGGGAGCGTCTGTCTATTTTGATGTGACAGTATGCATCCTGAAGATCTATAGAGCACATCCAAATGTTCTTGTGAAGAAAAGGTAGATTGTTTCCTGCCTGACTGTACTGTGACCATTTGAACTTTGATTTTTCCACATACTGATTTAATTTGCTCAGATCCAAAACTGGTGTGAGGTCCTCTGTCATTTTGGGTGCTAAAAAGAACCGCAAGTTCTGAATCCTATTTGATCTGGTGGGACTTCTTGGATGACTCTCTTGTCTAGCAGATTTTGAATTTCTTGTGCTGCTGCCTTCTTCTGACTGGGTGAACATCGAGAAGCTTCTTTCTTTTGCAGAAAGAGAGTTGGAAAAATGGAATGGAACAACTATTTTTAGCACTCATGAAACTTCTGTTATATTTGCCCAGGTATCTGGGTGCAAGGACAATCATCCCCCAAGTGCCTCAAGAGGCAGACAGTTGGGCAGTACTTCAGGAGCACTGGAAGAGTCTGTCTGGAAAAGAATCACAGAAACCCTGATTCTGTAGGTCTACTCTGCCTCTAGGGCTATGTCTACCATTGGAACTGCCTCCTCTGTCTCTGGAGGAGCTGTCCCCACATGAATCTTGGAAACGTCCCTAAGATTTGCAACACCACATTTTCTTACTACCTTTTTGATTCCTAGGAAAGGTTTGTTAAAGGGTAAAAAACTTGATTCCCATGGCAGACAGCATCTTCCCTTCTTGTTTGCTGCGGGTAAGCTTTTTGTTAACTGATGGACCAAATAAGGATGCATCATCAAAGGCAACACTGATGAAAGATATCTTGAAAGGCTCTGCAAAGTCACACAGCTGCATCCAGGCATGTCTCCTTACAGCAATGCCTGAAACAGCCCATGAGGTGCCTTCAGTTGCTTGAGTGATCAACCTCATGGAAGAGTTGGAAATTGACAAGAGTGGCCAGAAGAGAGGTTTGAAATCCTCTGCAGACATGCACTCACAAAGAATTTGATAGTTCCTTAGTCAAATCTCTCTGTAGTCTTGTGAAATGTGTCAGGTAATTAAGAAACTTCAAGGCAAAAGTCACCAAAGCAAAGATTCTTTCCAAATCTGTCCAGCACCCTAGACTGCTGTTCGGTGGATGGGCAGAAGAGCTCCATTCTGCCAGCTCTTATTTTAGTGGCTGCTGCCACCATATCATTTACTGGGACTCCTTTTCTCCAGTGGGGTCTATCCTTAGGATGAGCTAAGAATTTGTCAGGCTGTTTTGAAATAGGTTTGACAGTATCAGGCTCCCTCACTGCCTGGCAGGAAACAATCTATGAGTTCATCTGCTGGAGGTTAACCCAAGATGTAGATGGACCAGAACTAAAAACTTTCAAAAATACTGATTCTTCTGAAGGAGGATTATCGGAAGACCAACCACCTTTCTGCCTGAGGATCTCTAATACATCTCCAAAGGAGATTATTATCTGGTGGTGATCTGGAGGACCCTTCTCGTTCATTGAAATCAGTATCCTCCATAAGACATTCCAGCAGAGAATCTATGTGCCTTCTCTTGCACATTCTCTTCCAATGGATTTCCTACAGAAGATGTTTAGGGGAAGTATCTGAGAGGGGACTTCCTCTACAGGAACTAATTGTAAGCTAGCTGGAACTGACTGTCCCTGCGGAACAGGTCTGGTCGACTCAAAGCTTGGAACAGAGGAGGAAAAAGGGAGTGGATCCGAGGGATGAGACTGGTTCTCCAGAAAGAAATAAAGCCCCTTCCACAACCTCAAAGGCAGAGAGCCAAGAGAAGCCATGGCCACCTGCACAGTAGCAGAGACTTCTAGTACTGGTAAATCACAACTTCTACTGGATCCATACTGAGAGGATGGAACATAACCAGAGCTGTCCAGTGCAGAGGCTCTAAAAAGCAAGGATGGGTCAGATAACATCAGAGTAGATTCTGGCCCCTCTGCTCAGACTCTAACACTTCAGCTCCGGGACCTGTTCCGATCCAGCAGTATTGGAGCAGGACTAGTCAGGGATGCTGTCAGTGTCAAAATGGTGAGTTTCTTCGGATCTGACTCCAGACCTCTGGGGGCTGTTGGATCCTGGAGCTCCGAAATTGTTGAAAGGATCAGAGAAGGAGGCAGTATCATATGAGAAGTGGTTGGAAGACTAATGGATCCAACAGGAGACAGTGCAAGTATGACCCCCAATCTGGATCGGAGCTCTGAGAAATTTTTGCATCATCCTATCAACATCTGCTTCTGATAAACGTCTGAAGGATGTGGTGGACTGTGGCCTGGAATGCTTCTTGGGAGTCTGCATGAAAGGAGTGTGCAAAGTAGGAGAAATTGAATCCAGGATAAACTCTGGTGAGTGAATTATTTGCATGTGTGTGGAGCTGGGTTTCAGATCCAAAGGTCTAGGATCCAAGGTTGGAGCCATAGGGCTCACAGATATAATAGGATCAGAAGCTTTGTTATTAGATGGCTTCAGATCCGAAGATCAACGATCCGAAGATTTTTTGAATTTTAGCTGGCAATTCCGAAATCCTAGTGGACTTTGGTGGAAACCATTTTTGATGCTAAAAAGGAGATTTAGTAATTCTGCCAGGGAGAACAGACCCAGAAGCAGGAATTCACCCTTTTAAAATAAGTTTGCGGAGTCTGTCAGCCAAAATCATGAAATTGAAAAGCAGCGCAAATATTGCAGTTATTTGCCAGATGAGTGGCTCTGAGACAATAAATGTACTCCTTGTGGGCTCTGAGATAGGGATTTTATGGCCGCAAGAAGTACAATTTTTGAATCATGTCAGTTTGTCAGCCATGACAGGAGAGGAATAATGTCGTACTATAAAAGTACAGAAGAAATATGAAGAGAAAACTTTCTTTAAAAAAAAGGGAAGGAAGAAAGATTACCAGCAATGGTAATCAAGAAAATACCCTGTATTATAGGGTAAGGTAGAGAATACCAACTATGGTAAAAAAGGAAAAGTTTTATTAAATATGGTAAGGAACCAGATGCTGTAGTGAAACACTAACAGGGTGAGAAACAAGACACAGAGAATTATTATTTAGGCAAAGAGAAAAAATCACTTATGAATCATTAAAATGATCGCTCGAAAGTCCCTGAGTCTGAGCACTATGGTGGCAATCAAGATCTGAGGTTTTGAGGGTGGACAAGGACACTATGGGTTGAGGGAGGAGCTCAAGAGTTGGATTCAAAGTCTACAGCATGCAACGGAGTCAGATCCAAGGATTGGATCGGAACCCATTTGTTGAGGAAGAATGAAATTGGATAACACAGATGCGTACTTATGGTGAGTACATAACTTTTAAATCTTTCACGGTAAAAAAAAAAAGCTATGTACTCACCATTCCGTTCTACCTCTGTTGTTCAGTTTTCTTCTTCTTCAACAGATGGGTTTGGATCAGATACTCAGATCCAACTTGGCCACTATCGTTGAATACTTGAACTCTCAAGCTCATTCCTTTACCCTTAAATCTCCACCAACCTAACATACCTCAGATCTAGTTTGCTGTCCATAAATTTATAGAACAGTGGCAATTAAAAAAGTAGTGAAAACTGGATCTCAAGCAAGCAATACTCTTCGATCTCTTCAGGAGTAAAACAAGAAAGGGGGGGGGGTCGATGGATGGGAAGTTAAGGAAGAATGAAAATGGGCAACACTGATAGAACATAACTTTTATCTGATGTCATTTTCATTCATTCCTCAACAGCTGGGACAGAGTCCCCAGCTACCTAAATCCCAGGAGAACCCTAAGGAAGGATATTCCAGAGCACAGCTGAGCCAAAGGCTGCTCTTCCCCTAGAGACAGGACCCAATCTGTAATAACAATAAAGGTATAAAGATTAGCCCAACTTGCAGCTCCATAAATATCAGCCAAGGAATTTCTAGACAAAAAGCCTGACAAAGTCATCACAGATGTCCTAGAATGGGCTCTTGGAGGTTTGGGTAAAGGCAAACCCACTTTCTCATAAACAAAGCTAACACAGTCAGTCAACTATTTGGCCAAAATCACTTTAGATACTGGTTTGTCTAGTTCTGAATCAGAAAAGGAAACAAACAATTGTTCAGATTTTCTCAAATCTTTGGTTTTGTGAAGGAAGAAACATAACTGCCTGTGGACATCCAAAAGATGCAACATACATTCTCCTTTGTATGAAAAATTAGGAAAGGAAGACTGGGAGATTGATGACCTGATTAATATTTGATTCTGAGACCACCTCTGGTAAAAAGGAAGGACTGGTCTGTAAAGAAACCCTATCCTTGGAAAAATTAAATAAGGAGGTTTAGATGACAGCACTTGAAGTTCAGACACTCTTCTGGCAGAAGTGATAGCAACTAGGAAAAGTTTTCCAGGTCAAAATCTTCAGATCAGATTTAATCAATGTTCAAAGTGGGGTTGAGTCAAAGCATGAAGAACAATATTTAAATACCGAGGGGGTAGCAGGATCCTTCAAAGGAGATCTAAGTATGTAGGTTCCTCCTGGAATGGTTTTACAAAGCTTGGAGAAAGCTAAAGTAGAATTATTTACTCCTGTATGAAAGTTGGAAATGGCTAACTGTACACTGATAGTTGAAGAGCCGGCACCTTCACTGAAAACTGTAGCTAAAACATCAGGAACCCTTGAAATCAGTGCTGAAAAGGGGGCTAAAATTTGTTTTGTGGGCTGAAAATATGAACCTTTTCCATTTATTTTTGTAATTTTTTTCTAGTGGAAGCTTTATGGGAAGATAAGATATGATGGATGAGAGAAGAGAGCCTGGGCTGTCGAGCAATCAGTAGAACTGGAGAAACCATGCAGTCAACTTGAGGCCTGAAATGTCCAGATGAGTTATGCTTGTCGGATGAGACAGGCAGTCTGGAGTTAGATCCAGAATCCCAGGTGGATGCAGAAGATGATGCCAAAGGAAGGGAAACAAGATCTGATGATGCCAGAAAAAGGCAATGAGGGTAACCATGCTCTTCAACTGAGTTGCTTTCTAGAGAAATTTGGGAATGAGGGATAATGGGGCTATGCATAAAGGAGACCAGAGGGCCAAGCATGAAGTAGAGGATCCCTCAGGGACTTCCACAAGGGGGAGGGGGATCACGGCAAAGAACCTGCTGCACTTGTTGGGGAGGGGGTGCAAAAAGGACACAGCATGGTTGGCCCTACTGATGAAAAATTATCTCCACCATGCTGACACTGACAGACCACGCATGAGGTATCAGAATGGACCAGCTTAACTTGTCTGCATCATGCTGGACTACCCTGGGATGTGCTTTGTTAACAAAAGCAACTTGAGGAGATTGCCCACTGCCATACTCTCATAGCTTCTTGACAAAGAGGGTAGGATTTGGTTTCCCCTTGTTTGTTGATGTACCAGACTACTGACAATGTCAGTCTGAAATGCGATATTCCCAGATGGGTCAGTGTCTTGAAAGGCCTGAATGTTAGGACGACAGCTGTAATTTCCAGGATGTTGATATGTGTGTTGACCCCTTCAGGGCCAGTTGTGATAGGCAGATGTGGTCACTGTGGTCTTGGGTTGAGGGAGAACAAAGGGACAGCCTTCTTGTATCTGAATGGAGTGAATCCACCAGAGAAGGCAATTCTTGCAAGCTTGAATTACTTGATCGGCCTGTATAATGGGTGCTGGAGAATAGACTATTGAGTTGCAAGTGTCCTTTGCAAGCTTCTGATATGGAACCTGGCTACCGGTACAAGAGTAATTGTTGCTGACATGGATCCCCAATGCTTGGAGTATCAGACGCAGTGAAGAGAAGAATTCTGAATAATCCTTTTGACATGGAATTGAATGGTTTGAATCAGAGACAGAGGGGAGAGAAGCTATTTGACTTGCTGTATTGAAATGAGCAACAATGAATTCCATTATTAGAGTTGGATAGAGTTGATCTTTGTTGTAAATGACAGATATCCCCAGATGAGAGCACAGCTGGACTATGTAGTCCCTTGCTTTAATTAGTTGATGCTTGGCTGGAACAGTCAGGAGCCAGTCGTCCAGGTATGGAAACACCTCAAATGCCAGCAGTCTCAGGTGAGCTGCTGCTACTACTGCCATGCACTTGGCGAACACACGAGAGCTGTGGTGAGATGAAAGGGCAGTGCTCTGAACTGGTAATGATGGACTTCCAGCTAGAAGCATTGATATTTTCTGGAACACCTGTTCATTTTGATATGACAGATCTTCAGGATGAGTACTATCAAGCACATCCAGTCGTCCTTGTGCAGAAGCAGTAGAAAGTACAGTTTTGTACCTATCATAAATGTAGATGTCCGAGAGGTATGCATCTGCAGTCCTAACAAATGGGTTGCCATGGCCTCAGGCAGCCCCTCGGTCGGCCGGATTCCAAAGTCTGGGTCTGGCCTCGGCTGGTGTCGCACTTCACCCGACGTCATAGCTGCAGTTCTTCGGGTATAAAGGCATCAGCCAATGCCATTTTCCTCAGTGTTTCTTGCCCCAGATGCCAGATGCCCTCTAGGAAGGCTAAATTTGGATAAATGCAAATGTTTCCAAACAACAGAGAGCAAATAGAAATAAGCATGTATATACATATATACAAACAAATACACCATAACAGATTCCCCCAGCTAGCTACAAGATGGGCAAATACCCTAGGAGTACCACAGAGGGGAAAGGAGGGTGGGTAATCCTGACTGCAGATGCATACCTCTCGGACATCTACATTTATGGTAGGTACAAAACTGTACTATGTCCTTCAAGGATGCATCTGCAGTCCTAACAAATGGGTAGAATACCATAGCCAAACTGGGGGAGGAGGCCCTAACAAGATTATGGTGTAGTTAAGATCCCTTGCAAAACAGCAGTGGCAAAACCTGCTCGGGATCTGGAGTATAAGGGTAGATTATAATGCTTGGCAAATGTATGCACGGAGCTCCAAGTAGCAGCCTCTAAAATGTCTTTTGTAGCCACTCCTCGTAAAAATGCTGTAGTAGTGGCTGTAGCCCTTGTGGAGTGAGGTCTGATATTTTCTGGAGTTGCCTTTCCATGATAAGAATAACAAAATCTAATGCAATTTCCTATCCATTTTGAGATTGTCTGTTTTGAAATTGCTTTTCCTTCCATTCCTGTGGCATATGCTACCAGAAGCTGGTCAGTTTTCTATTGTTCTTGGTTCTGTCCAGGTAGTAGCGCAATTGCCTATGCACATCCAAGGTATGCAGCAGTCTTTCTCCCTGTTCTGTGGGTTGGGGAAGAATGTAGGTAGGTGGATTGCTTGGTTTAAAGATACCATGGAGACCACCTTTGGCATAAAGGTAGGATTAGTTCTCATGGACACTCTATCCTGATGGAAGATAAGGAAGGGTTGCACTGCCATTAATGCCTGTAATTCAGAAACCCTTCTTGCTGAAGTGATTGCAAGCAGGAAAGCAGTTTTCCATGATAAGTACTGTAATTCTGCTGTTGCTGCTGGTTCAAAAGGGGGAAGTGTCAACTTTTCTAGCACAAAGTTCACGTCCCATGTAGGCAATGGTGGCTTCCTTGGTGGCTTTACATTTTTGATTCCTCTTAGAAACTGCCTGAGTAGAGGATGAGAGAAGACTGGAGGATCCATGTTGTATTCTGCTGAAATAGCTGACGCATGAATCTTAATGGAAGAGTAAGACAGGCCTTTGTGGAAAAGCTCTGCTAAGTATTCCAGGATGTTAGCTATGTTTACCAGTGCTACATTTGCCCTTGTGCTGCACTCCAAAGAGAAATCTTTTCCATTTCGCTGAGTAAGTTTTTCTTGTTGAGGGTCTGCGAGCCTCCAAGATAATGTCTTTAACCCTTTGAGATATATCCGCGTTATTTTCTCTTATCGAATGCTCCAAGCAGCTAGCTGCAGTGTTTTCACGTTCGATGCAGGGTTTTGAAGTTGTTCTGTGTTAGCAGTAAAGGAACCAGGGGTAGAGGCCATGGGAGTTCCCGAGACATACTCCTCAGTAGTGGGTACCAGTGCTGCCTCGGCCAGTCTGGAGCTATCAGGATGATCCTTGGGTGGTCTTCTTTGATCTTCAATAGCACCTTGTGCATCAAAGGAAGAGGTGGGAATGCATATGCTGTCAGGTTTTCCCAACTGAAAGATAGGGAGTCCACCTTCCAAGCTAGTGGGTGGTATGTCCTTGTGCAGAATTTTTCAATTGGCGATTGTGTGGGGATGCGAATAAGTCTATTTCTGGTTGTCCCCATTTCCTTGTGATGGATTTGAAGATGTCTGGATGCAGCATCCATTCGTGGGCATCCGTGGTAGTCCTGCTTAAGATGTCTGCTAGTATGTTTTCTTTTCCTGGCACAAATATTGCCTTGAGCTGTATGTTGAGGCTTAGGGCCACATTCCAGAGATCCATTGCCATCCGGCATAGAGGATATGAGTGCGTGCCTCCCTGTTTGTTGATATACCACATAACTGTGGTGTTGTCCGTCCTTATCAGCAATTGTCCCTGTTGGAGAAACTGTCTGAATGCCTGAATTGCCAGTTTTACTGCCAGCATCTCTTTTTGGTTTATGTGTAGGTTTAGCTGGTCTTGAGTCCATAAGCCTTGTATGCACTTGTCCAGCATGTGTGCCCCCCAACCGAGGTCTGAGGCATCTGTGGTGATAGTCTGGCTTGGTTGAGGGCTGTGGAAGGTCAGTCCTTTGTTCAATTGACAGGCCTGAGCCCACCATCGGAATTCTTGTTTCAGGCATGGAATTATTGGAATTTGGGTTTCTAGGCTGTGTTTGTGCTGAGACCATAAATTCTTGAGGTACCATTGCAACTTCCTCATATGTAGTCTGGCATGTGGGATCAATGTTATGCAGGATGCCATGTAACCCAGGGCTTGCAGGACTTTCCTTGCTGTAAGCTGGTTCTGCGTTGTTAATGCCATGAAGTAGAGTGGAAGGTGCTTTTGTTTTTCTGCTGTGAGGGATGCCATTTGATTTGATGTGTCCAGTTCTGCACCCAAGAAAGTTATCCTTTGGGATGGCAACAGCCTTGACTTTTTTATATTGACTGTGTATCCCAAGGCTTGCAGTAGATGAATGACCCTTTTCAAGTCTTTTGTTAATTTGTTTTTGTTGTCCGCTTGTAACAAGTCGTCCAGGTAAGGGTAAATTTGAATTCCCTGAAGCCTGCAATGAGCAATTACTGATGCCAGGCATTTCGTGAATACTCTGGGCACAGTAGATAAGCCAAAAGGCAATGCTGAGAATTGATAATGCTCTGATCCTGCAAGAAATCTGAGGTATCTTCTGCAATTTGGTCGTATGGGGACGTGCAGGTATGCCTCCTTGTGATCTAGAGTTACCAGCCAAGACTCCTTTACCAGCATGGGAAGAAGCTGCTGTAGAGTCAGCATTTTGAATTTTGGGACAATGAGGTATGTGTTCAGTGCGGACAGGTCTAGAATAGGTCTCCATTGATTTTCCTTCCTTGGCACCAGGAAAAGTCTGGAGTAAAATCCTTGCCCTTGTTCCATAGGTGGTACCTTTTCTATAGCTCTCATCCTTTTTAAGTTGTCTATTTGTTCTAGAGCATTTGCCATTTGATTTGGAGGTAGGTTTGGCATTCCTCTCTTCCTTGGTAGAGTATGGAAGTGAAACCTGTTAACCTTTGTCTATTGTCTGTAAAATCCATTTGTCTCCTGTAATGCAATGCCAGTTTACTGAAAATAAGGCTAGCTTTCCGCCTAAGGGTGCTTCTAGTTGTTCCCTGGTAGGCGGCTTCAGAGCCAAGTCACTGTGATTGTCCTGTGGAAGTGGTAGTGGCTGGATCTGCAGCAGTATTTCGCTGGTTGTTAGGCTGCCACTGACATCCCCTGTAGGCACCTCTGGATTGACCTCTGCCTCTTGTGCGCCTATTCCTGCCTCTCTGTGCTCTGTTGGTGTCTGGAAAGGACCAATTCTTGGAAGGCCAGTTCCTACTAAACCTTGGAGGCTGGACCTGTAAGAAATCCTTGACTGTCTGGACAGATTTTGCTTTCTCTTCCACCTTCTTCAGCACTTGCTGTGCAGGAGAGCCAAACAAATTGTGTTTATCCATGGGAGCATCTAGGAGCTTTGATTTTACATGGTCTGGTAAGGACTGCTCTTTTAACCATGCATGCCTTCTGATCACTGTACCAGTCATAGCTGATCTAAAGGAGGCTTCCAGTGCATCATAGCCGCATTTTAAGGAATGATTACTGACCTGCTGTATGTTATGTACCATATCCTGAAGAGACTTTCGGTCTAAAGGTTCAGGTGAGGACAGCTTTTTAGATAACTGATCTAACATAAATTCCTGATACTGAATCATGTGGAATTGACAGTTTAAGGCCCTAGCCGAAAGAGTAGCAGAAGTATAAACTTTTTTACCCCATCTCTCCAAGGCCCTAGATTCCCTTTCAGAGGAGTGGGTTTTGGCAGAGGTAGCTGCTACAGCCTTGGGGCCCTGCGAAATAGTTTCAGGATCTGCAAAAGGAGCCTTATACAAGTGATTATGTGTGTGCGGAACCCTGTAGTATCTGTCGGGCTTAGCAGGGGCCGGAGGGAGTGAATCAGGAGCAGTACAAGCATCATTAAATGCATCATCCACAACTGTAAGTACTGGAGGAATGGCTAAAGGCCTATGCTGTGGCAAATGCAAAAAAGTCCTAAGCCTTTTCCTAGAGTCTGAAAAATCCTGACCCTGCCATTGAAATTGTTCCCTCATAGCATGCAATGTTTCCCCAAAAGAAAATTCCTCAGGAGGAGAGGCAGAAGGAATGGAGTCTTCTGCATCAGAGTCCTCATATGGAGAATAAGGGCCCTCAGGAGGGTTTGTATTTTCTGATTCATCTGAGGAGTAATCAGTAGAAACTGGCTCAGGGGGTTCTGCTCTAGGCCTCTTCTCTGGAGGGGGTTGAGAGGCCCTATCAGGGTGAGACTGGGATCCCCTGATCAAAGAAATGAGATCCTCTGCTAGACTAAGCATTTGAGTACTAGAGCTAGGCCTGTGAGAGGGGGCTTTAGTAGGCACGGCCTTGGAAGATTTAGCTGCTTTAGCCCTGGCAAAGGCCTTAATTGACATGGATGCAGGGGGCCTAGCAGCTCCACGTGCAGGAGTAGATACATCTAGGGGAATAGTATGTGATAAATCCTGAGAAACTGTAAGAGCAGGTGGTATTTCAGTAGCAAATTCAGCCATGCTGGAAGCGGCCTTGGTAGTAGGAGGCATGCTTTCGGCCGAAGGAAGAACCGCAGACTCGGTTTCAGCCGAAACCGAGACACTCATGTTGGCTTAACCGCGGTTTCGGCGAGACCGCGGACCACGAGTGTCGGTCCTTTCCTTACGCTTTTAGCTAAATGTGAAGTCGGAGTCTCCGGCGGCATGATATAAGCAAATGCGGGCGAAAAACTCCTCTGCAAACTCCGACCGACGTCTAAGCGTCCGTCGGTTGAAGGAAGCACAGGCTAAACAAGCTGCTACGTCGTGGTCTGGGCCTAAACAAGGTAGGCAGTACGAGTGGAAGTCTTTATGAGGTATTTGTTTCCCACAAGTTAAACAGTTATTCACTTTTTCTGACATCGGCTGAGGCAAGAAAGAGTCCCCAACAGGGTACTTAGCTTTTTAGAAGTCTTCGGTAGTAGTAATCTCTGGATCTGACAGACCGGCACTTGCGAACAGCTTCTGCTTCGGGCGCCACGCGGCAAGAAAGACTGAGGAAAATGGCGTCGGCTGATGCCTTTATACCCTAAGAACTGCAGCTATGACGTCGGGTGAAGTGCGACACCAGCCGAGGACAGACCCAGACTTTGGAATCCGGCCGACCGAGGGGCTGCCTGAGGCCAGGACAACCCATTTGTTATGACTGCAGATGCATCCTTGAAGGACATCGGACTGAACCATGATCATCTGGAACTTTGTATACTAAACCAATTGATTTAATTTACTGAGATCCAGTCTTTTTTTGTATTAAAAAAGAATCTTGGGTTAAGTTCCGGACTGTCTCTGGGCTTGGGGAGACCTCTTGGATGACTCTTTCCTAGCAGCTTTTTTATTACTAGTGCTGCTGCTTTCCCCTGCCTGGTGGAACACTGGGAATTTTAAAGACAAAAAGCAAAAGCAGAGTCCAAAGGACAACAACACAGCCAAACTTAATATTCAAACCACGTTTAATACAATGCAAGCGCTTTTGTTTTTAAACTTTAAAAACTTCTTCAGACATAGTTCTAAACACAGAGTGCTTCTTAAATATCAAAGAGAGACAAGTCATGTGACCACTAGCCCCAGATGAAAAATTTAAAGACATATCCACATACTATGTATATGCTTAAACAGTCTATGTTTAAAAATTGTAAGCAATAATAAATAATGCAAAGATCAACACCATAAACTTAAAAAAATTCAGATGGCTTATATAGGTTGGCTAAATACTTTAAAAATACATTCCTAGCTAAATATATGTATTCTACTCATGAGGTTAAAATTATAATTTTTTTCTCTCTCTCAAAAGCTTTTAACTTTAACATGGGGGCTATGGTAAAATACAGTTTTGTACCTACCATAAATGTAGATGTCCGATAGATATGCAACTGCAGTCATAACATATGGGTTGTCCTGCCTCAGGCAGCCCTCGGTCGGCCGGATTCCAAAGTCTGGGTCCGACGTCGGCTGATGTCGCATTTCTCTCCGACGTCAGAGCGGCTGGAGTATATAAGCATCAGCCGGCGCCATCTTCTTCAGTGTTTCTTGCCCCAGATGCCAGGTGCCCTCCAATGAAGGCTGTAATCAAATTGGAAGACAAAAATAGGTTTCCAGACAATAAATAAGCAATAAACAGATACACCATAACAGATATCCCCAGCTAAGGATAATAGGGAGAGGAGTGGACCCAAGGCATAGAGGGAAGGAGGGAGGAAAACCTGACTGCAGTTGCATATCTATCGGACATCTACATTTATGGTAGGTACAAAACTGTACTATGTCCTTCAAGAATGCAACTGCAGTCATAACATATGGGTTGAATACCATAGCTTAGCTGGGGGAGGTGGTATGCTCTAGGAAAAGGATGGTGTAGCTATCAATCCCTGCAGGACTGCCGAAGCAAAGCCTGCTCTGGATCTGGAATATAAAGGGAGGTTGTAGTGTTTGGAAAATGTATGCATGGAGCTCCATGTAGCAGCTTCTAGAATGTCTTTTGTAGGCACCCCTCTTAAAAAGGCTGTAAAGGTGGCCGTAGCTCTGGTGGAGTGTGGTCTGACATTGGCTGGCGCACACTTTCCATGGAAGGAATAACAGAATCTGATGCAATGTCCAATCCATTTTGAAATTGTCTGTTTGGAAATTGCTTTTCCTTGTACTCCAGGGGCGTAAGCCACAAAAAGTTGATCAGACTTCCTACTGGTCTTGGTTCTGTCTAGGTAGTAGCGAAGTTGTCTGTGTATGTCCAAGGTATGTAACAGTCTTTCCCCTTTGTTCTTAGGATTGGGAAAGAAAGTAGGCAGGTGAATTGCTTGATTTAAAGAAACCCTGGATACCACTTTTGGCAGAAAAGTAGGGTTGGTTCGTAGAGAGACCCTGTCTCTGTGAAAAGTTATGAACGGTGGTATTGCCATTAAGGCCTGTAATTCCGAAACCCTTCTTGCTGAGGTTATGGCCAGCAGGAAAGCTGTCTTCCAGGAAAGAAAATTGTAAATCCACAGAAGCTGCTGGCTCGAAGGGAGGTAGAGTCAATTTTTCTAGGACAAAAATGAGGTCCCAAGCTGGAACTGGTGCCTTTCTTGGGGGCTTTATATTCTTGATTCCTCTAAGAAATTGCCTTAGCAAAGGATGTGAAAACACAGGTGGATCAGTGTTGTATCTAGCTGAGATAGCTGAAGCATGTATTTTTATGGAAGAGTATGAGAGTCCGTTATGTAACATATCTGCCAAGTATTCCAGAATGAGTGGAATGCTCAAAAGTGATGCATCCTGACCCTTGTTGGTATTCCAAATGCTGAATCTCTTCCATTTGGCTGAGTAAGCCTTTCTGGTGGATGGTCTGCGGGCTTCTGTTAGTATCCGCTGAACTTCCTTGGAGAGAGGTAAATTGAGGTTATTTATGGGATTTCCCAAGCTGTTAGCTGTAGAGTCTGGATGTTGGGATGAACAGTCCTGAAGTTGTGTTGAGTCAATAGTTGGGGCCATTGTGGAAGGGCCCACGTTTTGTTGTGACATATGCTCCGTAGTAGTGGGTACCAGTGTTGTCTTGGCCAGTCTGGAGCTATTAGGATCCCCTTTGGATGCTCTGCCTTGATCTTTAATAACACTGTGGTCATCAGTGGCAGGGGTGGAAATCCATAAATTAGGGAGCTCCAGTTGAATGAGAGGGCATCTGCTTTCCATGCTTGTGGATATGTCCTTGAGCAGAACTTTTGTAAGTGATGATTGAGGTGGGAGGCAAATAGGTCCACGTCCGACCTGCCCCATGTCGAGGTGAGTCGTATAAAGATGTCTGGATGTAGCCTCCATTCGTGGGGGTCTAGGAAATTCCTGCTTAGACTGTCCACCAGAACATTGTCTTTGCCTGGAACAATCTGGGATTGTAGCTGTATGTTTAGACCCAGTGATTTTTCCCAAAGATTCATTGTCAGTCTGCAAAGGGGGTAAGAATGAGTGCCCCCCCTGCTTGTTTATGTACCACATCACAGTGGTGTTGTCTGTCCGTATTAGTAGGTGGCCTTGTTGAAGTTGTTGTCCATAGGCCTCGATGGCATGCATTACTGCTAGCATTTCTTTTTGGTTGATATGCAGATGTGTTTCCTTTGGGGACCATTGCCCTTGAATACATCTGCCCTCCATGTGTGCACCCCCATCCAAGGTCTGAGGCGTCTGTGGTCATTGTGTTATCTGAGGTTTTTTGAACGACATGCCTGTGTTTAACTGACTTACTGTGGCCTACCATAGAAATTCCTTTTGAAGACATGGAATGAGTGGAATAGTTTCTTCTAGGTTGTTGCTGTGTTGAGACCATACGCTTTTTAAGTACCATTGAAGCTTTCTCATGTGTAGTCTTGCTAGTGGGACCAAGATAATGCAAGATGCCATGTAACCCAGGGCCTGTAGGAAACTCCTTGCAGTCATCTGGGTGAGCTTTGCTAAACTTTTGAAGTAATGAGTTAACTTCTTTTGCTTGTCTTCTGTCAGGTAAGCCATTTGAGAGGCTGTGTCTAGTTTGGCTCCTAAGAAGGTTATTTGCTGGGATGGCTGAAGTCTTGACTTTTGAAAGTTGACTGTGTATCCCAGAGCCTGTAGCAAGTGTATGACATAATTCAAGTTTTTTGTCAAGGTTAGTTTGTTGTCCGCTTGTATGAGGCAATCGTCCAGGTACGGGTAGATTTGAATCCCCTGGAGCCTGCAATGAGCAATTACTGATGCCAGGCATTTCATGAATACTCTGGGTGCAGTAGATAAGCCAAATGGCAATGCTGAGAATAGATAATGCTCTGGCCCTGCAAGAAATCTGAGGTATCTTCTGCAGCTGTGTCTGATAGGGACATGCAGGTATGCCTCCTTGAGGTCCAGAGTAATCAGCCAAGACCCCTTGCCCAGCATGGGAAGGAGTTGCTGTAAAGTCAGCATTTTGAACTTTGGTACTATGAGAAAAGTGTTTAGAGCGGACAAGTCCAGTATTGGTCTCCATTGAGTTTCTTCTCTTGGAACAAGGAACAGTCTTGAATAAAACCCCTGACCTTGTTCTTGTTGTGGAACTTTTTCTATTGCTTTGATCTGAGCAAGCAGAGAAATTTGCTTGATAGCCTCTGCCCTCTGATTTTGTGGAAGGTTTGGCATGCCTTGTTTTCTTGGCAAGGTATGAAAGTGGAACCTGTAACCGTGGTCTATAATGTCCAAAATCCATTTGTCTTTTGTCAGTTTGTGCCAATTTTTTGAAAACAGAGATAACTTTCCGCCCAAAGGAGCTTCTGTTTGCTCCTTGGTCAGCGGAAGTAGAGGAAAGTCATTGAGATTGTCCCTGCGGGGCAGGAGAAACCCGTGTCACTTCTTTGGTTTGCTGGTTGCCATTGTCGTCCCCTGTAGGATCCTCTGTATTGCCCTCTTCCTCAGGCATGCCTGTTTTTGCCCCTTTGAAATCTTTCAGGATTAGGAAAGGACCATTTTTTTGAAGGCCAGTTCCTGCTGAATCTGGGTGGCTGAACCTGGAGGAAATCTTTGACTGTCTGAACTGACTTGGCTTTTTCCTCAATGGACTTAACACATCTTTAGCATTAGCACCAAAAAGCTTGTTCTTTTCCAAGGGTGCATCAAGAAGTTTTGCCTTAACATGATCTGGTAAAGGTTGTTCTTTTAACCATGCATGTCTACGAATGACCGCCCCTGTCATAGCTGCCCTACATGAAGCCTCCAATGCATCATATCCACACTGTAAAAAAATGATTGCTAACCTGCTGAGAGTTATGCACAGCCTCCTGCAAAGACTTCCTATCTAAAGGTTCAGGAGAGGCCAATCTTTTCTGTAAATCATCTAACAGGAAATCCTGATATTGAAACATGTGAAAGAGACAATTGAGAGCTCTCATAGATAAAGTAGTAGAGGTGTAGACCTTCTTCCCCCATCTCTCAAAGGACCTTGCTTCCCTGTCGGAAGGCAAAGGATTTTTGGAGGTGGTAGCTGAAACCCCTTTAGGCCCCTGGGAAATTGTTTCTAAATCAACAGCATGGGCCCTAAATAAATGAGAATGGGTTTCTGGGACCCTATAGTATATCTGTCAGGCTTGACAGGAGCAGGAGGAAGAGTATCAGGGGTAACACTGGAGTCAGAGTATAAGTCATCCAAAACATCAAGCACAGGAGGTATAGCTAAGGGTCTGTGTTGAGGCTTTTTGAGGAAGGTTCGAAGGCACTTTCTGGAATCAGAAAATTCCTGGCCTTGCCACTTAAAATGCTCCCTCATGGAATGCAGAACTTCCCCAAAAGAAATATCCTCAGGAGGAGGCCGAGGGAATGGAGTCCTCTGCATCTGAATCCTCATAGGTCTGGAAGGGCTCTTCCTGGCTTTCGGAGTGAACAGAGTCCTCAGAATCTTCATCTGAAGGCAGAGGGTCAGAGGGTTCAACCCTGGGCCTCTTATCAGGAGGAGGCTGGGATCCTCTCTCAGGATGGGCCTGGGAACCTCTGATCAGGGAAATTAAATCTGCGGCCATGGACATGATTTGAGTTTCAGGAGTAGGCTGAGGTAAGGTTTTAGCAGTAAGATGCTTGGACTTGCTGGCTGCCTTGGCACGTGTGTAGGCCTTAATAGACATGGAAGGCCTAGCCGCTCCACGTGCAGGAGTGACCTTATCGTTCGGTATCCGGAGGAAAATCAATAACTGGTATCGGAGGTATTGGTAATGCGGTGTCTTCGGTTCGGAGCGGTGGAATAACCGCCTCAGAGGGAACCGGGGCACTCGCGGTTAGTTTTGGCGTGGTGTCGGTGGAAGACGCGGGCCGAGGAGGTCGGTCCCGGTCTTTTCGTTTCTTAGGAGTCTGCGTTGTCGGTTGTTCCGACGGCATTGTATAATCAAATTTTTCGCCGAAAAAGTCTTCAGCGAACCCCGCCCGGCGCCTGAGAGTGCGCTTGTTGAAGCGAGCACAGGCCGAGACGTCGTGGTCTGGGCCAAGGCAAGGGAGGCAGTAAGAATGGAAATCCTTATGAGGTATTTGTTTACCACAAGACAAACAATTATTTACTTTTTCAGTAATTTCTGAAATCGGCTGAGGCAAGAAAAGGTCCCCAACGGGGTACTTAGCTTTTTTGATGACTTCGGTTACGAAGAATACAGGAGCTGACCAACCAGCACTTGCGAACTGCTTCTGCTTCGGGCACTGCGCGGCAAGAAAGACTGAAGAAGATGGCGTCAGCTGATGCTTATATAGTCCAGCCGCTCTGACGGAGAGAAATGCGACATCAGCCGATGTCGGACCCAGACTTTGGAATCTGGCCGACCGAGGGCTGCCTGAGGCAGGACAACCCATATGTTATGACTGCAGTTGCATTCTTGAAGGACATCTTCATTAAGTCCTGGGTGCCTATAGGCTTCAAGTCGCAAATGCCATATTACCTCCTGTCTCTCCAAATATACTGACCAAGGACCTCCCCTCAGATTCCTCTCCACCTTTTCTAACACACTAAATTAAAAACAACAAAAAAAAAAAAACTATGTCTGAAGAAGTTTTTAAAGTTTAAAAATGAAAGTACTTACATCGTATTAAACGTGGTTTGAATATTAAGTCCGGCTGTACTGTTGTCCTCTGGATTCAGCTTTTGCTTTTTGTCTTTACATTCAGTTTTTATTTCGTGTGTTTTGAGTTTGTATTCATCATGGCAACCGGGGCAGAGATCTCTTCACAGCCGCTTTTCTCTGGGACTAATGATGTTAATCTCATGGTTGAAGTTTCAGCATTACAACAAACTGTTGGGAATTTGAAATTAATTGTACAGCAGTTGTCGCAATGAGTGGAAGGTTTACTTTTGCAAGGACCTGCATCTAACACTGTTTACAACAGTGTTCAACAGAACAGTCACAGAGTTGTTTCATCACAAACTGCTAGCATTAACACTGTAAATGACAATATTACAGTAAATGGTAGTGCTAGTACCCATACACTAGGAAATGATCAAAATGGTGGGTTAAGAGTAGCTGTTATTAAACGTGGACACTTGTCAGCGTAGAATGACTTACAGGAGTGGATACAGAATGGTGTGGGGTTTGTTCACATGGTTCCTGGGCAAGGAAACGTGGATATGAACAGCAAGCTGGAACAATTAGATCATAAGCTGTTCAAATTAAAAAAACTACAACAGGAGAACTTTTATCTTGCTGAGAATGTAAAGGTCAAAGGGATTTCAGCAGTGGAGATACCCAACCGGGCTAGAAAAGGACTTACAGTTGCATAGAGACGTACTCTCCTTGTTCGACAAGCAAGGCTGTGAATTTATGGAGCTGATCATAAAACACAATGTGAAGGTTTATCGATAACCTGGCCATGGAGGTTACTTCACTTAATCACAGTATTTTGAGGGATAGCAGTTACGCTAATTTTGAAGTGGAACACGGGCAAATATTTTGTAGTATTGATCAAAGAATTGCCAAGGCAAAAGGATACAAGATGAAAAAGTTTGAAAGGGACAGGAGGGAGTATGAAAATGGAGCTGCTTACCCCCTCCTCCCTGAATCTCAAAGTTGGGGGAATCGAGAGCCTGGCAATTATTATGAGGAAAGAGTGGAACCCACGAATGGATATCCTTCGGGGGTACAACTACAATGGGAAGAGAACAGTGATGGGCAGCACAACGTGATGGAAGATGAAAACAAGGAGTATGATCGGCATTTTCCCCAACTGAAGAGGTCGGACCGCATCAGGAATCAGCAGAGGGTGTTTTATCCCAATCAGGAGCAGGGCAGGGGATCTCGCAGAATTTATGGGAGGAGTATTTATCGAGCCAATGGTCCATCTTATGCAGGGAGATCTTAGAGCATGATCAATTTAACTACGGGCAGGAATATGAGACGTCATCTTATGAGGTTTATCCATCGAGAAATAAACCTGATATTTACAACACAGAAGGAGATTTTAAACGGTTTAACTTTATGGACTTGAATACTATGTTTGCCAATTTCTTCTCCCAAGGTATGAACTTTGTCCCCATGAAAGATGCAAATTTTCCTGACTTAAAAATGTATGTGCGTAAATCTTTAACATCTTGTTTAAAGACAACAACTCTGTGTTAGACCCGCTTAGGGTAAGTAGCTTGTACAACCCACCCCCCCATTGCACCCTATATTGTATGCATTTGAAAAGCTCTGTGAAATTGACTTGTGAGCCATGCTGAAAAACAATAAAAGAAAATTTGATGAACAGGAATGTGAAGAAAATGAAATTTTAAGTTACATTCAAAACAACAACTAAAAGCTATGAAACCGGACAAGAGGTGTATTGTTATGACAGGATGATTATAACATTCGTATAAACACTATATTGCAGAGTGATGCTTATGAATTGGTCAGTGTTTCGGAATTAAACAGAGCATATGTCAACATTAACAACCAATTAAGAGACATGTTCATAGAGGGGAGAATTTCAGCAGATGAGTTTAAATACTTAAATACCTTAGCCCCTAGAACACCCATGATGTTTGGGGTCCAGAAAATTCATAAATCCATAGAAAATCCACCACTTAGACCAAAATAGTGGATGGGAGAGGATCACTAATGGTGGTGTGCGCCCAATACATAGACAGTAAGTTTAAATATTTACTTGGGAAGGAAATGTACCTGTGGAGGGACTCCTGGGTCTTCTTGAACAAGATGAATGATGTCCGTTATAATGATGATTTTATGGTGACTACAGATGTATGGGATCTTTATACTGTCATTCCACACAATACAGCTTTAGAATGGACACAAGATTACTTACAAAGAAATGGAACTGAACAAGGGAACATCAATAATGCTATCAAATTATTAGAGATGGTCTTAAAGAATAACTTTATATACTGTGAGAATATATTCAAACAAAAAGAAGTGGTAGCAATGGGGTTCCTGGTGGGTTCATTCTTAGCAAATGTTGTCTTGCTGGAATGGGAGTGCAGGTATGTCTTTAGTAGTCAGCATAACAGTGCTATAAAGTTTTATTTAAGTTACCTGTGTGACATCTTCCTTATTTGCAGTAAAGGGGTCCCTGAATTAATGAAATGTATTCACTACATTAATGCAAGTACAGACTTCCTGGCTTTCACATATTCTTATAATCAGGAGAGTATGCCATACATGGATGTTCTGATAGAGAAAAAAAAAGGGACATAGGAAGATACACTGCTAGTGTGTACCGGAAGCCCACATATTTGAACATGTTGCTACATTTCTCAAGCTGCCACCCGTTCAAACAGAAAAAGGCAGTGGTAAAGAGGCAGCTTGTCAGTGCTGCCCGTATGAGTAGTTTGGACAAAGATTTTTAAAGGAATGTGAAACATTAGCGAGCATGTTCAACAGGAGGGGTTATCCCCATCTAATGGTATATGAATTGACTAGGTTCGTTTTAAAAGGGAGACAGGGTATTACAAACCTATATTGGTAGGACAGGGGGTAGTTGACAGAACAACTGCTGACCAGAACAGTGATTTAAAGAACTATACAAGTGCACTGGTAACTGAATTTAGTACAGATAGTTCTAAAATTAAGTGGATAATGCAAAAAAAAAACAAAAAAAAACTGGAATATCTTTTGTGAGAATATTAGTATATTAAATGTTCGAGTAAGTGGATGAACATGAACATGGTGGAAAGAAAAGTCACCAAAAAGGTCATTCATCCAAGAATGACAGTGTGAGCGATGTAGTATGTGTTGAAATGTTTTGGAGGGTGACAGCATAATAATTAAAGGGAAGGTTATCAAAGTTCAAGGGAGTTATAACTGTGACAGTATGGGGTGATTTATGGGGCTCAATGCCTAAACTGTGAAGGTTTTATGTAGGAAAAACTGAAGATTGTATAAAAAGAAGTTATGTACTCACCATAACGTTCCATGTGATTTGTTCTCTCTCGCCTTCATTCATCACTGATGGGTTCGGAGTCGATCCCTCGGCTACGACACAGCCGTTAGCAAGCTCGAGGTTTACCAAAAGCTAGAGACCTAGCCCCTTATCCCATGATGCACTGCCTGGGATACCTCAGATCTTGTGTATTACTTTTGTCAGACAATTATTCCAACAAAAAATAAAAAAGAATGCATAACCAGGATGAAGCTAGATTCAAGGTCAACTGACAGCCAGGTGGGGGATGGAGGGAGGGACGTGAGAATGAAGGCGAGATAGAACG
This sequence comes from Protopterus annectens, assembly GCF_019279795.1. NCBI lineage: Eukaryota > Metazoa > Chordata > Ceratodontiformes > Protopteridae > Protopterus > Protopterus annectens. Next base: position 1,007,582,171 of record NC_056743.1, on the reverse strand, counting down.
TACATGGAACGTTAAGGTGAGTACATAACTTCTTTATGTGACGTTGTTCAATCTCGCCGTTCATTCATCACTGATGGGTAGTGTCCCTAGCACCCCAAATCTTGGGTGGCTCATGGAAGTATATTTCTCAGGACAGTGGACCCAAAAGAGGCCCTGTCCCTGGAGGCCTTATCCACTTTGTAATGAGTGATAAAGGTATGAGGTTTAGACCAAGTGGCTGCCGCACAAATATTATCTAAAGGCACTTTGGCTTGAAAAGCAGCAGATGTAGATACTGCACTGGTAGAATGAGCTTTAATCTTATGAGGCAAAGGCATATTGACAGCTGAATGAACAAAGGCAATACAATCCGATAACCATTTAGATAAGAGTTGTTTTAGCCACTGGCCTACCTTTTATGGTTTCTGAAAAGGACAAAGAGTTGGTCTGATTTCCTAATATCTTTAGTTTTGTGCAGATAAAATCTGAGCTGTCTGTGAACATCAAGTTTGTGTAGCATATACTCCATTTTGTTAGAATGATTGGGAAAGAAGACTGGTAACTCAATGACTTGATTAATATTAGTTTCGGAACAAACTTTAGGCAAAAAGGAAGGATTTGTTCTGAGTGATACTCTATCAGGGTGAGAAATCAAATAAGGTGGTCTGATAAGGCTTGAAGCTCTGACACTCTATGGGCAGATGTAATGGCCACTAGAAACAGAGTTTTCCACGATAAGAACTTCATTTCACAGGATGATGCTGGTTCAAAGGGAGGAAGAATAATCTGGGACAACAGTAAGTTCAGATTCCACGGTGCACAAAGAACTTTCACTGGGGGTCTGATGTGGAAGGTCCCTTTGAGAAAGGTTCTAGACAGCTTATGGGCCATAATGTTAAATCCGTCTACTCCTAGGTGAAAGTTAGCAATGTTAGCCATTTGAACTCGTACTGTAGCTGCTGCTGAACCTTTGTTGAAAATCATGGTAAGGAATTCTAAGATGGAGGACATGCGTGCTTTAAAAGGGTCAATGTTCTGTTTGGAGGCCCATAAAGAAAATCTTTTCCATTTGCTGAGGTATAATCTTCTGGTGGAAGGCTTTTGGGAAGACAAGGTGCGTCTCGTCTCATGAGAAATATCACACGCCTGGCTATGAGGGGAACTGGAGCAGTCAAGCTGTGAGCTGCAGACACTATAGAGAAGGATGGAGGTTCCCTGACAGATGTGTCAGCAGGTCTGGAACCGGGTCCAGAGTCCATGGTTCCTCCACAAGGTTCTGAAGTAGGAATGGGAACCAAATCTGCAGAGGCCAATGAGAGGCTATTAGAATCATAGTCCTCCTTAGCAACAAAGCTTTCTGTAGAACCTTTGAAATCAGAAGGATTGGTGGAAATGCATACAGAAGACCCGGGGGTCAATCGTGTACAAGTGAATCCCTTGGGGACTCCCCCGGAGGGGGAATCAGGGCAAAATAGCTTCTGCATTTGGTGTTTAGATGACTGGCAAAAAGATTGCAGCAAGGCTGGCCCCATTTGTGTAAAATCCTGTCCGCTATCTCTTGTTTGAGGGACCACTCGTGAGGCAATAAAATTGCCCTGCTCAGTTTGTCTGCTATCACGTTGGATCTTCCCAGGATGTGCGTTGCCAACAGAAAATGCTGGGAGGATACAGCCCACTGCCAAACTCTGAAGGCTTCTCGGCATAAGGGGTAAGATCTGGTCCCGCCTTGTTTGTTCAAATACCAGACCACTGACATGTTGTCTGTCTGAATTGCAATGGTCCCGTGAGGAAGAGAGTCTTGGAAGTACTGCAACGCCAAAAGTACTGCTCTCATCTCCAGGATGTTGATATGCAAATGTAACTCCTGCTCCATCCATGTGTCTTGGACAGTCCTCTCCTGATAATGCCCCCCCCCACCCTATCAGGGAGACGTCTGTGGTCACAGTGGCTATTGGAAGGCGGAAATACAAATGGGCGACTTACATAGAGACGTAAACCACCACTGAAAGTCCTTCTTGCATGAGTTTGTGATCAATATTGTGTGACTCATGGAAAGCTCCTGGTAAGACCATTGAGAGAAAAGTAACCATTGAAGTATTCTCATATGCATTCCCGCTAGAGAAATGGCTATGATTGCAGCAGCCATCAGAACCAAAATTTTTTAACACTTCTGATGCTGGTGCTTTCGTCTTTGATACTAGAGAGCTGAGCTGATGCAGCAGAGCGATTCTTTCTAATGGTAGCCTTAAAGTGATGGTTGAGGTGTCTACCTCTGCTCCTATAAAGTTTATATGCTGCGATGGTGATAAGGCAGACTTTTCGAAGTTGATGGTAATGCCCAACTGATTGCAGAGAGTCAGAGTGTGGTCTCTTGATTGAACTAGTTGATGCCTGGTGGTGGCGGAAAGGAGCCAATCGTCTAAATACGGAAACACCTGGAATCCAAGATGCCTCAGGTGAGCCGTTACCACTGCCATGCATTTGAACACTCTGGGGGGCTGAAGTGAGACCAAACAGCAGGGCTCGAAATTGATAATGACTGGCTCCCAGATGGAAATGCAGGTGCTCTCTGGATGCCCTGTCCATTTTTATGTGGTAATAAGCATCCTTGAGATCTATCGAGCACATCCAATTGTTTTTCCTAAAAAGGGAAGAATAGATTGAAGAGTGACCATCTGGAACTTCTCCTCCTTTACAAACTGGCTGAGTCTGCTGAGGTCCAATATAGGTCTCCAATCTCCTGTTTTCTTTGGTACTAAAAAGAACCTTAAGTAAGTTCCGGATCCTGTTTGGTCTGCTGAGACTGGCTAGATGACTTTTTCTAGCATCTTTTGGACCTCTGAAGTTGCTTGTTCCCTGTAATGGGGTGGTAACATCCGGGATTTTCCTTAGGGTTTTTGGGAAGGAGGTGAATGGTATGATATATCCTCTGGAAATTATTCTCTGTACCCATTTGTCATTGGAGATTTTTAGCCAGGTGTAGGGATACAGGGATAAGCGACCCCCTGACTGCCTCCAGAGTAGGACAGATGGGCTTCCCTTCAGGGACACTGGTAAGGTTGACCAGAGAACTGATCTCTGTCACCTTGATGCTGCGGGTCCCCTCTGCTGCGAGAGAGGAGTCTTCCGTTATTATCCCCTCTTCTGCCTCTAAAGGGAGTATCACCACGGGTGTCTGGAAAGGCTGTGTGAGATTTTTGGAACCACATCTTGCCTCCCTTAATACCTTTGGGATAAGGCCACATAGAGATGACAAAACAGACTCAGACGACAGTCTTCCCATCTTGCTCACTCCTGGTGAGTTTCCTTCACTTTAGACCCGAAGAGAGCGGTGCCATGGAATGGGGCATTGATGAAAGAAGACTTGTGGGGATCCACTAAGGAACATAGGCGCATCCGGGACTGTCTATGTAAGGCGATTCCTGAACCTGCAGCTCTACTGGAACCCTCGGCTGCATACGAAATGAGCCTCATGGATGAGTTTATTATGGAGTTAAGGGCAGAAAGCTGGGTGGTCACTGTCAGCAACTCCCATAGCTACAGAAAGTACAGTTGTGTACACTTACCATAAATGGAGATGTTGAGTGTATTCACTGTTGCAGTCATTACATTTGGGTAATCTGCTGGCAGATTGCCCTCAGTCGGCCTGATTAACAAAGTCTTGGGTCCTGTATCAGTTGCTGTCCCTTCTTCCATAACATCAGGGGTATAAAACATGCAGCAGATGCCATTACATCAATTTTTCTTGCCCCAGATGTCAGGTGCCCCCCCCTAATGGGGAGCAAACACAAAAACACAAAAGTATACCTCCAACCAAAAGCAAATGCACCGAAAAAGCTTTTAAACATAGTAAAGGAAAGTAGAGGTATAGCCAGAAAAAACTAGGGGGCTGGAGGGAGGGTAACCAGGACTGCAACAGTGAATACACTCTAACATCTTAAGTGTACACAACTGTAATATGTTTTTCACGTTTCACTGTTGCAGTCATTACATTTGGGTAGATTCCCAAAGCTATGGCTGGGAGGGGGAGTTTATACAGCATTAGGGCCAGCTATACTGCCCTGCAAGACAGCAGTGGCAAAGCCAGCTCTGGATTTAGAGAAAATTGGTAAATGACAATGCTTGGTGAAAGTATGTACAGAACTCCAGGTAGCAGCTTCTAGAATACCCTGTAGGAACACCTCTGAGAAAGGCTGCAGATGTAGATGCAGCCCTGGTGGAGTGAGATCTGATACCCTGGGGGATAGGTTTTCCACTGTGCTTATAGCAGAAATGAATGCAATGGCTTATCCATTTAGAAACGGCTTGTTTTGAAATAGTCTTCCCCTCTGCCCCTGCAGCAAATGCTACCAGCAATTCTTCAGATTTTCTTCGTGATTTAGTCCTGTCCAAGTAGAATCTAAGTTGCCTGTGCACATCCAAGGAATGCAGAATCCATTCCCCTTTGTTCTGTGGATTGGGAAAGAAGGTTGGCAAATGAATGGACTGATTAAGAGCCACACTGGAAACCACCTTGGGCATGAAGGATGGATTGGTCCTGAGAGATACCCTGTCGACATGAAAGATGATGAAAGGCAACACTGCCATACGGGGGGCCTATAATTCAGATATCCTTCTAGCTGAAGTGATTGCTAAAAGGAAGGCTGTTTTCCAAGAAAGAAATTTTAAGTCTGCAGTAGCAGCTGGCTGGAAAGGAGGTTGAGTGAGTTTCTCCAAAACAAAGTTAAGGTCCCAGGCAGGGGTAGGAGCACTTCCGAGTGGTCTCTTTTTTGCCCCTCTGAGATACTGCTTGAGCAGAGGATGAGAGAAGAGGGGTGGTTCTGTATTATAGTGAGCTGAAATAGCTGAGGCGTGGATTTTAATGGAGGAAAATGACAGGCCCTTGTGAAGCATCACAGTTAAGTACTGCAAAATCTGAGATAAATTGGGTGCTGCTGTGCTCATCCCTAAAGATTGGTTCCAGGCACAGAATCTTTTCCATTTGTCAGCATAAGATTTTCTAGTACTAGGTCTCCTCGCCTCCAAGATGATATCCATCACAGGTTTGCTGAGGGATGATAAGGGTGAATTTAAGTGATTAGCCAGGCTACAAGGTTCAATGTTGGAAGCTGAGGGTGCAGAATTTGGTTCTCCTGCTGAGACAGCAGGGAAGGGGTCTGAGGCAGGTGTCATGGAGATAGTTGCGACACACTGCGCAGGAGGGGGTACCAGTGTTGGCGCGGCCAGTCTCGAGCAATCAAAATCATCCTTGGTTTGTCCTGTTTGACTTTTAGTAGAACTTTGGAGAACAGAGACAGAGGGGGAAAGGCGTAGACTGATCGTTTTTTCCAGCTGAAGGACAGAGCATCCACTTTCCAGGCTTGTTTGTGGGGAGTCCTTGTGCAAAACTTGCCCAACTGGTAGTTCTGGGGGGAGGCAAATAGATCTATGTCTGGGCTCCCCCATTTGCATGTCAACATGTTGAAAATCCGTGGTTCCAGTTTCCACTTGTGTAGGTCCATGAGGTTTCTGCTTAGTCTGTCTGCCAGTGTATTCAATTTTCCTAGCAGGAATTGAGCTTGTAGGTGCACTTGGTAGCTCAAGGCTGTGTTCCACAATGCCATGGCTAGTCTGCAGAGGGGGGTAGGAATGTGTACCTCCCCTTGCTTATGTACCACATAACCGTGGTGTTGTCTGTTATATTAGTTGCCCTGGAAGAATGTAGTCCTTGAAGGCTATCACAGCATTCTCTACAGCTAACATTTCTTTTTGATTGATATGTAGGTGCATTTGATTTGGGTTCCATTTGCCCTGAATGCACTTCCTTGCCAGGTGATCCCCCCCATGCATAGTCTGATGCATCTGTAGTTAGGGTTTGGGTGGCATGGGGTAGTATGAATGGTAGTCCCTTGTTTTGGTGGCAGGCCTCTGCCCACCATAGGAACTTCAGGCACAGGCAAGGTATGATAGGAATCATTGTTTCCAGGCTGTGACAATGTTGACTCCATAGACTTTTTAGATACCACTGTAGTTTCCTCATATGCAGTCTTGCATATGGAATTAAAAGAATGCAGGAGGCCATGAACCCCAAGGCTTGCAGTATTTGTCTTGCAGATAGCAGGGTTTTTGTGGCCTCTTGTTTGAAGTAAGTTACCGAGTGAATTTGCTTTTTTAGTGTAAGGAAAGCCATCTGGGGCAGTTGTATCAAGCTTGCAATCTGTTGACAGGGTATCAGTTGTGATTTTTTTTTTCGTTTATGGTGTACCCCAGACAAGTTAGAACCCTTTTTACAAACGCCAGAAGATTTAAAAGTATGCCCTGGTTTTCTGCCGGAATTAAACAATTGTCCAGGTATGGATATATTTGAATATTTCTTTGCCTGCAAAATGCAATAACTGGAGCCAGGCACTTAGTGAATACCCTGGGTGCAGTAGACAAGCCAAAGGGCAGTGCAGAGAACTGATAATGCAAGTAGCCTGTTTTGAAGCGTAGGTATCTTCTGCAAGATTCCCTGATTGGGATGTGCAGGTACGCTTCTTTTAAATCTAGAGTTGCCAACCAGGCGTCTTTGCCTAGCATAGGAAGTAACTGGTGAAGAGTCAGCATCTTGAATTTTGGAACCTTCAGAAAGGTGTTTAGAGCAGACAGGTCCAGGATTGGACACCATAATTTGTTTTTTCTGGGTATCAGAAAAATCCTGGAATAGAAACCTTGTCCCTTTTCCTCTTCTGGTACTAGTTGAATAGCCTCCATGCTTAAGAGGGAAAGTACTTGTTTTTGAGCCTCTGCCCACTGATCTTGGGGCAGGTATGGCTACCTGTTTGGTGTTGGCAACGTGTGGAAATGAAATCTGTATCCCTAGGACACTATATTTAAAACCCATTTGTCCTGGGTTATGAGTCCCCAGTTCTTTGCATGAAGAGCACTCTTTCCCCCCAAAGGGGCGGTTAAAAGGTAAATACTTGGGAATTTTAAAAGGAAGTCATTGATACTGTTTACCATGGGGGGTGTCTTGTTATTTCCAGATTTGGAAGTGGAGGACCCCCCCCACTGCTTAGTTCTGAGAGTCCCCTAGGACTGAAACCTGGGGTTTTTGCTGTGTCTGGGTTTGGCTTGAGAGGATCTGGAAGGGGCTGGAAAGGACCAATTCTTAGTAGGCCAGTGCCTACTAAATCTTGGAGGTTGCACTTATAAAAAAATCTTTAACAGTTTGCATAGATTTAGCTTTATTTCCATCTTTTTAAGAACTTTAGTCTTATTGCCAAACAGACGGGCCTGATTTAAAGGAGCATCCAGCAATTTAGCTTTAACATGATCAGGCAAAAATTTCTCCTTAAGCCAAGCATGCCTTCTTGGCACAGACCCAGTAACAGCAGCCCTGCAAGAGGCCTCTAAAGAATCAAAACCACATTGCAAAGTATGTTTTCCAACTTGTTCAGCAGAATTCATTAAATCCTGTAAATCTTTATTTTCCACACGGCCAGGAATCAACATAATTTTCTGTTTAAGCAGTCCAATAATATGCTGTTAATATTTTAACATATGAAATTGGCAGTTTAAAGCTCTGATTGCCAAGGATGCAGAAGTATAAACCTTTTTACCCCATCTATCCAGTGTCCTGGAGTCTCTCTCAGAAGGGGTAGGATTTTTAGCAGTAGAAGCCTTAATTGCCCTTGGGCCCCTGAGAAATAGTTTCTGGATCTGCAACAGGATTTTTGAAAAGGAACTTGTGGGACTCGGGAACCCTGTACTGTCTGGTTTACTAGGAGCCGGAGGCAGGGAATCAGGGGCCAAACTGGATTCCAAGAACACATCATCAACAATGTCTAGTACAGTAGGTATAGCCAAAGGCCTATGCTGAGGTAGATAAAGGAAATCCCCAAGCCTCTTTTTTGAATCAGAAAATTCCTGGCTTTCCCAGTGGAAATGCTCCCTTAAAGTATGCATAGTTTCCCCAAAAGAAAAATTCTCAGGAGGGGAAGCAGAGGGAATGGAACCCTCTGCATCAGAATCCTCATAAGTAGGTATGGACAAATCCAGGTCATTAGAAGAGTCAGAAGAAACAGAATCCTGATCAGAAGATTCATAATCAAGCTCAGCCCTAGGCCTCTTGGGGGGGGGGGGCTGACTACCCCGATTAGAGTAATTAGATCTTCAGCCATTTTTATAATTTGTTTTTTTTAGGCATACGGGCCTGAACATGTGGCCTGGGCGTCAGTTTTTTAGACATGGATCGAGATTTAGGCCTTAGTAATGGAGGCAGTGTCGATTTAATATGCAAGTCTGTAGGCCTGAATACACCCTTAGAAGCCGATGCCTGCACAGCGGCTCCGGACCCATCCAAGGTAGAGACATCGGCAGGTTTCATACGTGAAGTATGTCGCGGCATACCGGACTCCAAATTGGTCTCAGTAGAGGCCTGCGAATCAGAAGTAGCGGGTATCAGGGGCTTCGAAAGCGCCTCACTAAGTAACAGCGAACTGGCGACTGGCTTAGGAGAAGCGTTGTCGGCAGTTTTGGATCTCAGCGGGCTGTCTCCGTCTTTATCTTTGCATTTTTTTCGGAATCCCGGTAGTCGGATGTCTAACCGACGACATTTCTAGATAATTAAACAGAGAACCGAAATGTTTAGAGGCAAAAATGTACTGACGACAGATAGTGCGTTAATTAAATAAAGCACAAAACCGGTAGCAAGGTACATCATGGTCAAGGCCTAGGCAAGGAATACAATAAGAATGAAAATCTTTATGAGGTATTTGCTTTCCACAAGTAATGCAATTATTAACTTTTATTGACATCTGTAAGGAGCAAGAAAAAGTTTCCCCAAAAGGGGACTTAGCTTTAAGCTGAAGACTTCGGTTCTGAAACTCGAAAATGAAATTTCAGGAGGTGGCTGACCGGCACTTGCAAACTGCTTCTGCTTCGGGTACCGCACGGCAAGAAATACTGACGTAATGGCGTCGGCTGCATGTTTTATACCCCTGACGACCTGATGTCATGGAAGAAGGGACAACAACTGACGCAGGACCCAAAACTTTGTTAATCAGGCCGACTGAGGGCAACCTGCCAGCAGATTACAAAATGTAATGACTGCAACAGTGAAACATGAAGAACATCACTGGAGAGCATCTCCTAACTCCTTGAGGAGATCTCTCTGTAGTCTAGTAAAGTGAGTCAGGTGGTTCAGCAATCGCAATGAAAATGTCGCTGAACTGAAGATGAGTTTCCCGTATCAGTCCATAACCCTAGAATCTCTGTTAGAGGAGGGTGGACCGATGAAAAAGTCTCGGATAATTCCTTCTTGGTGGCTGCTGCCACCACCATGGCCATCAACAGGCACTCCTTTAGTCAGATACTGCTTATCCGCGGGGCAGAGATGAATTTATTAGGCCTCCGGGGAACAGGCTCAGTCACATCCGGTGACTCCCATGCCGTACGAGAGATCAGCTGCATGAGCTCATCGTAGGGCGGAGACACCCAAGAGGTGGAAGATTGAGACCCGAAAGCCTTCAGTAGCACTGACTCATCCTCAGTAGGGCTTCTGGACTGCCAATCCCCCCTCTGCCTAAGGATTTCAAGCATCTCCGCAAAGGAGATCTTCAGAGGAGGATCGTGGGGACCCTTCTGACTCATCTAAGTCTATGTCTGATGTCAAAGACTCCTGTGGGGAGTCTTAAGTGTCTCCTCTTACACACCCTCTTCCTGGGAATCTCTTCAGTAGGGATTTCTGGAGAGGTCTCGGAAGAGCAAGGAACACCTTGTGGGATTACCCGAGGCTCAGGGTCTCGACGCTGGGCTGGGATGATGGGAACAGAAGCAGACCCAGGAGCTATAGGGGAAGAAGAGGCTAGACCTGAAGTTGAGATCATCATTGTGGCAAAGCTCTCCTCTTGGTTCCGATAGCCTCACGACTCCGACAGGTTCAAGTCCCCAAAGGAACTGCCAGCTCCCTCTGCACAGAGGCCGCAGGCTCTGAACCAGAGGTAGGAGCTGAGGACCCGAGAGGCAGAGTCGGCACCAAGTAAGTGTGACTGCCTCCTCCGGAGCAGACTGGAGAGTGTGGGCTCCTAGACTCCATGGTCGGTGCCGATGAAGTCAGAGCAGATGGAGCAGATACCGCAGAAGCAAGCCTCGGCTCCACAGGCTCTACAAGAATCAGGTCTGCCCCCCCTCCAGCTCCGAAGTACCGGTGTGGCTTGGAGGAGGAGTAGAAACATCCATAACAGTGGTCTTCGGTTCCGACGCAACGGTCGGAGCCGACAACAATTTGGGAAGTCCTGGAGCCTTCAGCTGCTTCTGCACCAGTCGATCCATGTCTGAATCATAAAGGCTGACAGAAGACCTAGAAGATTTTACAGAAGGCAAAGATTGAAGAAGGGGAGAAGCAGGAGTCTCGGATATCGGCTCCAGGGACATAAGCTGGCACCGAACAATAGAAACAGTCGACTCCGAAGGCATTGGGGCCAATGTTCCAGCAGATTCTCCCAACTTTGCAGTCTTATGCTTCGATGACTTAGAACTAGAAGCCAACAAAGATTTTGAAGATATAGGGGACTGACCAGCCCCCCATCCTGGTTAGACAAAACCTCATCAAAAGAATGAGCAGGCTTCTATCTTATTTTCTTTTTCTCTCAAGCAAAACCCACGAAGGAAAAATTTGACATATTCTACAAGACTCCCGAAGATGATGTGAGCCGAAACAATATACGCATTGCGTATGTCCATCGGTGATGGACATTCTTTGAAGCCTGATTTAGGCCATTTGTCCTTGTTCTGTGACATCATTCAAATTATAGAGTAAACTAAAAACATTTTAAAGAAGTTGTTACTGCACAACTAAAATAAAGACAACTGCTGTTAACTATAGACTTAGTTAATTCACAACTACGCCTTGACAAGTAGGCCCAGGGGGCACTTTAACAAAAAACTACACTTTCCTAATACAAATGATAAGACGGGAAAAGGGGTAAACAGTAAACAACAATAAATAAAAATTAGTTATTTGAAAGAAAGAATTTAACTTGCGTAAATCCTATTTTTCTCCAAAAAGAAATTGAGCTCTGGAAACACACGAGATCTGTGCTGCGGCAAACTAGATCTGTGGTATTCCAGGCAGTGAATCATGGGATAAGGGGCTAGGTCTCGGGATTTTGGTAAACCTCCAGCTTTATAACGGCCGTGCCGGAGCAGAGGGATCGGCTCTGAACCCATCAATGATAGATGAACGGTGAGATTGAACAACTTCACATCTGGATTTATGAGCATATTTATGAGCAAAGAAGAAAGACAACTAATGCTCTTTTTAGACACTTGGAGAAAGTACAGTTGTGTACCTACCATAAATGTAGATGTTCAAGTGTATTCACTGTTGCAGTCATTACAATTGGGTTATCCTGCTGGCAGGCTACCCGCAGTCGGCCTGAATTCCAAAGTCTAGGTCCGGTGTCGGTTGCTGTCGCCTCCTCCCTGACGTCAGTGCGCCAGGGGTATAAAAGATGCAGCCGATGCCATTTTCTTCAGTTTTTCTTGCCCCAGATGTCAGGTGCTCCCAAAAGGGTAGGCTAAAAATTTGTCTATAAAGCATGCATGTCACAAGTAACAAGTTTCCTTCATCTACAAGCAAATACACCACATTAGGTTGTAAAGAATAGTGAAGTACAGATATGGTCCAGCAAAGAAAAGGGGGGTGGAGGGTGGGTAACCTGGACTGCAACAGTGAATACACTCTAACATCTTCATCGTGTTTCACTGTTGCAGTCATTACAATTGGGTTGAATCCCAAAGCAAAGGTTGGGAGGCTGGAACTAAATAGAATTAGGAGCGGATATGAGGCCCTGCAGGACTGCAGTGGCAAAGCCTGCCCTGGATTTGGAGTAGAGTGGTAAGTGGTAGTGTTTTGTAAAAGTATGCACTGAACTCCAGGTTGCAGCCTCTAAAATGTCTTTGGTTGGCACTCCTCTGAGGAAGGCTGCTGAAGTGGCTGCTGCTCTGGTTGAATGTGGCCTAATGCCCTTAGGCACTGATTTGCCATGTTGAAAATAGCATAAACGAATGCAGTGACCTAGCCACTTGGAAATAGTCTGCTTTGAGATAGGCTTTCCTTGTGATCCTGCAGCATACGCTACCAGTAATGGCTCAGTCTTTCTGAAAGTTTGGTTCTGTCCAAGTAGAAGCGCAGTTGTCTGTGTATGTCCAAAGAATGCAAAAGTTTCTCACCCTTATTCTGCGGGTTTGGATAAAAAGTAGGCAAATGAACAGTTTGGTTGAGGGCCACACTGGACACTACCTTAGGCATAAATGTGGGGTTTGTCCTTAGAGAAACCCTATCTGGATGAAAAATGATAAAAGGTTCCACAGCCATGAGTGCCTGTAGCTCTGAGACTCATCTTGCAGAGGCTATTGCTAGGAGCAGAGCTGTTTTCCCGGATAAAAATTTTATGTCAGCTGTAGCGGCTAGCTCAAAAGGAGGCAGAGTGAGTTTTTCCAAGACATAATTGAGGTCCCACGCAGGTATTGGTGATCTCCTTGGAGGCCGTAAGTTTTTGGCTCCTCTGAGGTACTGCCTTAATAAAGGATGAGAAAAACTAGGTGGCTCTGTATTGCAATGAGCTGAAATGGCAGAGGGATGAATCTTAATTGATGAAAAGGATAGGCCTTTGTCCAACATCTCAGTTAAGTATTGTAAAATCTGAGGGATATTTGGAACAGTCATGTTAATGCCTTGTGCCTGGTTCCAAGCACAGAATCTCTTCCATTTTTCTGCATAAGATTTTCTTGTACTGGGTCTCCTGGCCTCCAAAATAACATCCATCACCGCTTTAGTGAGAGGCATGTTTTGAAAAGCTACATTATCTGCCACGCTGCCAGATTTAAGGTCCTGCGTTGGCTGTGTAGGATCTGATTGTTTTGTTGGGTCAGTAAGTGAGGAATTTGAGGTAATGCCCATGCTGGGCATTGAGTCAAGTTCCATAGGATTGGGTACCAGTGCTGGCAGGGCCAGTTGGGGGCAATCAATATCATTTTTGGCTTCTCTTGTCTGACCTTTAGGAGTACCTTGGGGAGGAGAGGCAGTGGGGGAAAGGCATATACTGTTAAGTTTTTTCAGCTGAAAGATAGAGCAGCCACTTTCCATGCTTGCTTGTGATAAGTCCTTGTGCAGAATCTCTGTAGTTGGCAGTTGTGAGGGGAGGCAAATAGATGTCCGGGCATCCCCAATTCCTTGTTATCATGTTGAAGACATGTGGATCCAATTTCCACTCGTGGGGATCCATGAGTTTTCTGCTTAATTCGTTTGCCAGAGTATTTATCCTTCCTGGCAGGAATTGTGCTTGCAGATGTACCTGGTAAGTCAATGCTGTGTCCCACAGAGTCATGGCTAGTCTGCAAAGCGGGTAGGAATGTGTGCCTCCCTGCTTGTTTATGTACCACATAACTGTAGTGTTGTCCGTCCTTATCAGTAGTTGTCCAGGATGAAGTAGGTCCTTGAAGGCTGTCAGGGCATTTTGAACTGCTAGCACCTCTTTTTGGTTGATATGTAGATGCATTTGGTTTGTGGACCATGAGCCCTGAATACATCTTCCTGCCATGTGGGCCCCCCAGGCATAATCCGATGCATCTGTTGTCAATGTCTGCCTGGCTGCGGGTATGGTGAATGGCTGCCCCTTGTTGTAGTGACAGGCCTTTGCCCACCATCAAAACTGCAGGCAGGGAATGAGTGTAATTATTGTTTCCAGGCTGTGGCAATGTTGAATCCAAACACTTTTTAGATACCATTTTAATTTCCTCATATACAGTCTTGCATATGGAATTAGCAGAATGCAGAATGCCATGAAGCTCAAAGCCTGCAGAATTTTTCTTGCAGTTAACTGGGTGTTTGTTGCCAACTTTTTGAAATAAGTAGTCAGTTGCCTTTGTCTGGCATGAGATAAGCCATCTGGGCAGTTGTATTTAAGCTTGCACCCAGGAATATTATCTCTTGAGAGGGCACAAGTTTTGATTTCTTTTCGTTTACTGTGTACCCTAGGCATGTTAATAATCTTTTTACAAACTCCAGATGCTGTAATAGTATGTCCTTGTTCTCTGCTTGAATAAGGCAGTCGTCCAAGTAAGGATATATTAGTATTCCTCTGTCTGCAAAAAGCAATTACTGGTGTCAGGCATTTTGTGAAGACCCTGGGCGCAGTAGATAAGCCAAAGGGCAGTGCAGAGAATTGGTAGTGCATTGAGCCAGCTATAAATCTGAGGTATCTTCTGCATGATTGTCTGATTGGAACGTGCAGGTATGCCTCTTTCAGGTCTAAAGTTACAAGCCAAGCCTTCTTGCCCAGCATGGGCAGAAGCTGCTGCAGAGTCAACATTTTGAATTTTGGAATAACCAGGTATGTGTTTAGAATAGATAGGTCCAGTATTGGCCTCCAGGCTTTGTCCTTTCTGGGCACCAAGAAAATCTTGAGTAAAATCCTTGTCCCTGCTCTTGTTGTGGTACTTGCTGAATGGCCCTCATGTCCATGATGGATGAAACTTGTTTTTGTGCCTCTGCCCATTGATTTTTTGGCGTCCGGCATACCGTTTGCTCTTGGCATGGTGTGAAAGTGGAACCTGTAACCTTGTGACACTATGTTCAAGACCCATTTGTCCTGGGTGATTAGATGCCAGTTTTGAGAAAAAAGTGCTAGTTTTCCACCTAAAGGAGCTGCCAGAAGATAAGTGCTTGGTGCTGGCAGGGGGAAGTCATTGGGACTGCTTTCTGTATGGCTGTGATTTGTCTTCTTCGCTTTTGGAGGTATTAGCACCCCATTGTTTAGACCTGTATGAGCCTTGGGGCTGGGATCTGCCTCTAGGGCATCTGTGTATGCCTCTTTGTGGCCTGTCTGACACTGGAAAGGACCAATTCTTTGTAGGCTGTGTCTGCTAAACCTTGGAGGCTGTACCTGTAAGAAATCCTTGACTGCATAGATTTGGCTTTGTCCTCCATTTTCTTGCTTTAACACCAAACAAGGTATCATGCTGTAATGCAGCATCTAATAATTTTGCTTTAACATGATCAAGCAGATTCTGTTCCTTTAACCAAGCATGTCTCCTAATGACAGAACCTGTAACAGCGGCTCTGCAGGAGGCTTCCAAAGATTCAAAACCACATTGTAAAGTATGCTTTCCAACTTGTTCAGCTGCATGCAATAAATCCTGCATCTTTATTTTCTGCACATTCAGAATTTGTCAACATTTTCTGTTTAAGCAGTGACATAAGGTATTGCTATTTAAGCATGTGAAACTGACAATTTAAAGCCCTTATAGCCAACGTAGCAGAAGTTTAAATCTTTTTTCCCCATCTGTCCAGTGCCCTGGAATCTCTGTCAGAGGGGGTAGAGTTTTTTGCAGTGGAAGCCTTGAGTCCCTTGGGACCCTGAGAGAGAGTTTCTGGGTCAGCAGCAGGGTTTTTAAAAAGAAATTTGTGGGAGTATGGGACCCTACAGTATCTGTCTGGCTTAACAGGAGCTGGAGGTAAGGAGTCTAGAGTCAGACTGGACTCTGAAAATACATCATCTACAATGTCTAGTACAGGTGAAATAGCCAGGGGCCTATGCTGAGGCAGGATAAGAAAGTCTCTGAGCCTTTTCTTAGATTCTGAATAATCTTGGCTCTCCCAGTGGAAATGCTCCCTCATGGTATGTAGTGTTTCCCCAAAAGAATAATCCTCAGGAGAAGAAGCTGAGGGGATAGATTCTTCTGCATCAGAATCCTCATAAGGAGGAAGAGAGTATTCCTGATCAGAAGAGGAATTAGATGAAATGGAAACCTGATCTGAAGATACATATTCTACCTCTTGCCTAGGCCTCTTGTCAGGAGGGGGATGAGAACCCCTGATCAAAGTAATTAGGTCTTCGGCCATTTTGAGCATCTGTTTTTTAGGCATAGAGGCCTGTCCATGGGGCTGTTGTACTTGTTTCTTTGTCTTTAAAGCTGCTTCAGTCTTTGCCTTTGTAGCTGAAGTAGTTTTGCCATAATTGTGTAGGTCTGAAAACACCCTCAGAAGCCGATGCTTGCTCAGAGGCTCAGGACCCATCTGAGGGAATGGTTTCTGAAGGTCCAATACCTTGAGTTTCTGCAGGCCTGGTTGACTCCACGTGGGTATCAGCCTGTGACTCGAAAGTAGCAGTCATCAGGGGCTGCGAAAGCGCCTTACTGAGAACCGGTGACTGGCCTAGAAGAAGCCTCATCGGTTTTGCACCTCGGATGCCTGTCCTTCTCTGTTTCCTTGTGCTTTTTGTAAATTCCGGTAGTCGGCGGTTCCGACGCCATTATATAATTAAATCTTCTGCCAAAGTAATGAAATGCAAAATCGCACTGACACTTAATAGTGCGTTGGTTAAATCTAGCACAAAACCGACAACTTGCAACGTCGTGGTCAGGGCCTAGGCAAGGAATTCAGTAAGAATGAAAATCCTTATGAGGTATTTGATTCCCACAAGAAATAAAATTAACTTTTTCTGACATCGGTCTGGTGCAAGAAAAAAGTTTATCCAACGGGATACTTAGCTTTTAATGAAGACTTCGGATCTGAAATTCGAATTTGAAAATCTCAGGAGTCGGCCGACCGGCACTTGCGAACTGCTTTTGCTTCAGGCACTGCGTAGCAAGAAAGACTGAAGAAAATGGCGTCGGCTGCATCTTTTATACCCCTGGTGCACTGACGTCAGGGAGGAGGCGACAGCAACCGACACTGGACCTAGACTCTGGAATTCAGGCAGACTGCGGGTAGCCTGCCAGCAGGATAACCCAATTGTAAGGACTGCAACAGTGAAACACGATGAACATCTTCCCTGAATACAGTTTTAAACAGTGTGTTAGAAAAGGTGGAGAGGAATCCGAGGGGAGGTCCTTGGTCAGTATATTTGAGAGACAGGAGGTAATATGGGAATTGCGACTTGAAGCCTATAGGCACTCCAGACTTAAAGAAGCAGTTAGCATAGCCCCAAAGTTAAAAGCTTTTGACAGGGAAATAAACATTCAAAGGTTTTCATTTTTTTTACCTTATGAGTAGAATCCATGTATTTAATAGGAATGTATTTTTAGAGGATTTAGACAACCTATATAGGCTGAATTTTTTTAGGTTTATGGTGTTGACCTTTGCATTATTTATTATTGCTTGCAATTTTTAAAGAAACTGTTTAAGCATATACATAGTATATGGGTAAGTCTTTAAATTTTTCATCTGGGGCTAGTGATCAAATGACTTGCCTCTCTTGAATATTTAAGTACTCTGTATTTAGAACTATGTCTGAAGAAGTTTTTAAAGTTTAAATAAAAACGCTTGCATCGTATTAAACAAAGTTTGAATATTAAGTTCAGCTATGTTGTTTTCCTTTGGACTCTGCTTTTGCTTTTTGTCTTTATATTCAGTTTTTATTTTGTGTTTAACATTGGGGATTTTCTTTGAAACTGATGGGGGGGGAGGGAATGGTACGATACGTCTGTATATTGTTCTCCATACACATGAATCTTTTGTGATTTCTAGCTCCCTGGTGCAGGGATAGATGACCCCTGACTGCCTCCAGAGATGGACAGTTGGGCCTCCTTTCAGGAATGCTGACAGGATCTGTTTGAGAAGGAATCTCTAGAACCCTGATTATGTGGACCACCTCTGCAGCTGGGGCTGCATCCTCTATTTGAATCCCCCCACTGCCTCTGTGGGAAATCTCTATTTGTGCATCTTTGAAAGGGACCCTGAGGTTTCCTGAACAACATCTTTCTACCATCTCATTCATTTCTAGAAAAGGATTGCCAAGGATTAGAAAAATGTACACCCACAGATAGCGTTTTCTCTTCTTGTTCAAACCTAGAGAGTATGTCTTTCACTCTGTGGCCAAACAAAGAGGTTCTGTCAAAGTGTGCATTGAAGAAAGAAGATGATTTGAAGGGTTCTGCAAAATCACACAAGCGCATCCGGGCATGTCTCCTAATGTAAATGCCTGAACCTGCCCACCTGTGAGATGCCTTCAGCAGCATGAGAAATAAGCATCATGGACAAATTAGAAAAAGACTGAAGGGTAGACAAACTGCTTGGAAAAGGTACTCCCTTCCCCAGAAGATATTGTCCCAGAGAGAGATTTAGTAAGCTCCTTGATCAAATCTCTCTGAAGCCTTGTGAAATGTGCCAAATAATTCAATGACCTAAAAATAAAGGTTGCTGAAGCATAGGCATGCTTTCCAAATCCATCCAGCACCCTAGACTCCCTGTTAGGAGGGGTGGACAGAGAAACTCTGTTCTGCTAGTTCTTTTCTAGTGGCTGCTGCAACAACCATGGCATCAACCGGTACTCCTTTACTTCAGTAATGTCAGTATTTAGTGGCACAAGGATCTTGTCTGGTTTCTTGGGTACAGGCTCAACAGTGTCTGATTCCTTTCACACCTGTTGAGAGACAATCTCTGAGCTAATCGGTGGGCAGTGTCACCCAGGAGGTAAACGGGCCAGACCCAAAGGCCTCCAGAAACCCAGATTCCTCTTGGGAAGGGTTATCAAGGGGGCCAACCACCTCTTTGTTTGAGGAGCTCCTAGAGGTCTCCAAATCATACATCAGGTGGTGATCTGGGGGACCCTTCCTCCTCATCAAAATCAGTGTCTTCAAGTGACAGATTTTTGGAGAGTCTAAGTGCTTCCTTTTGCTTCAGAGGAACCTCCTCGATGGGATGCGCCTGGGAGGTACGGGAAAAGATAACGATACCCCTGCTGGGTGGCCCAGAGACTGGTTCGGGCTGGCTGTCCTGGTTGGAATGGATGAATGAGGCTCTGGACGCAAAATAGAATGAGACAGGGAAGTCGGACCTTAAGTGGTCAAAGCTATCTGACCTCTAGGTATGGAGAATACTCTCTCCAATACCTCAAGAGCAGACTGCCTGGGAGAAGCATAAACCAACATATCTGACAAAGCAGGCTTGCAGATAGTCTGCTCCCACTGTCATGCAGGAAAACCAACCAAGGAGAGAGTTGGAGCCGAGCTAACACTAATGCTCAGAGGTCAAGAGATGGCTCCAACACCTCACAGCAGGCACTGACACCGTCTCAGAGAGTCATCCTGCTCCGAGGTACTCTGGGCTGAACAGCTCAGAAAAACATCTGCGAAGAAACCAATATCTTTGGATCAGAAGATGATGACCCCAAGGCTTTTGGATCAGATGGCTCCAAAACCAATGCATGGATCGGAGAAGGAGCTATGATAGGTGGCGTGGCTCAATGGAGGGTGTCTGAACCCAATGGGGTTGGAGCAG
This sequence comes from Protopterus annectens, assembly GCF_019279795.1. Taxonomy (NCBI): domain Eukaryota; kingdom Metazoa; phylum Chordata; order Ceratodontiformes; family Protopteridae; genus Protopterus; species Protopterus annectens. Next base: position 1,007,562,946 of record NC_056743.1, on the reverse strand, counting down.
AAAGGACTCGCATTTGAATCTGCACCCTGAGGAACTTCCTTATCATCCTATCCACATCTGCCTTGGACAGGCTCCTGGAAGACCAAAGAGATAAAGCAGAAGGAGGTGGCTGTGAATGACATTCTGGGAGACTCTTCAAGAAAAGGTGAAGGCAGCCAAGGATGTGGTCGGCTCTGAGATCAAAGGTGGAAAATGGATCTTTCAGACTGGAACTTCGGATTTGGTACACTCGGATCGGATTTCCTTACAATTTTAGTCAGAGGCTTCAAAGATGGAGCTGAATTCGAAGTCAAAGCAGAAGGATGATCTGGGGATCTCTTACAAGAATCTCTGGCCACAGAGTTGCCCCTATCTTGTCTCTTGGGGGTTGTTTGAACCTCAGCAGCTGTACAGGAATGTTTAGAGGGAAGTAAGCCCCTAAGAATTAATTTGTCCTTCTGTCTATAACAGCATGGGAGTTGAACCCTTTGCTCACACACAACATCTAGGTGTTTAGGGCCTAGACAGCATACATACAGTGTGGGCATCCAAACTGGGTATTTTATCCTCACACACCACACATTTCTTAAAGCTGGATGGCTTATCTGATATACTGAACAAGTAAGGTAAGCCAAATAGAAAGCAAAAAAAAAAATAGAAAAGATTTTTTTTGTAAGGAAAGAAAGGGCAAGAAAAAATTACCGACTATGGCAAAAAAAAGTACTTGAACAGAGAAGGAACTACTAGCAATGGTATTATCAGTACTCAAGAGTATGAAAAAATATATATCTACATATACATATATATATATCACACACACACACACACACACACACACACACACAGAGCTAAAGGAAGAAATGAGTAGTAACTAAGAAAATAAAAGGGATATTTGCAGAAAGTGTGAATCTTACTGACCAGTGAGAACTAGTTGAAAGTCGAGAACTTGCAATCTATGTCTGAACGAAACGGCGACAAACGAGATCTGAGGTATATTAGATTGGTGGGGGATTATGAGTAGAGGGAGCAGCTCAAGAGTTCTCAAGTATTCTATGACCTGGAAGAAGTGGCTGAGTTAGACCTGAACCAAACTGTTGAGGAATGAATGAAAATAACATCAGATCATTACTTAGTCTTATAGGAAATCAAATCCTTATAAAAACAATGTAGTAGTCCCCTAAAAATAATAGCCTGTAGCTCAGACATTCCATGAGCACTGAAGTGATAGCCACAAAGAAAAGCATCTTCCAGGTGATGGAAGTTCAGAACCAATGAAAAGGCTGCTTCAAATGAAAGACATGTCCATCAGCCATGATGTTCAAATCAGAAGCAGAAGAGTTCAACTGACCATTATGAGAAATCATGTCCACAAACTACTGCATTTTTGCTGTTTGCATATACAGGTCTGTATCACCAAAATGGTTTCATGGTTAACATTTTCAAGGCAATGGGATAATTGCTTACTAAATATCCTCAAGACTGTGCTCCTAGCTTCAAAGTCGAAGCAGCAGCCTTTTCTTGAATTTTAACTAAACTGTCCATTGAAATGACTTAAAAAGAAATGTCATGTGCATTCAGAATTGGCATAGGTTCATAGATTAGTACTAAGCTAAATGCCCTTGTGAGCCATTTTAAGCCTAGCCATTTATCCCTTGTGAGACTCAAACCCTGCACCTTGTACTTGCATGGCAAACACCTTAACCATTAGGCCACCCTCCCAACCCTATAGCTGAAACACCTGCGGTTCATAAGTCATTTGCAAATATCCCATGTGCCTCTGATACAAGAGGTTTGAGAGGTCACTCAGTGGAAGTTCTAGCTTGGCTTGAGCTTTCATTTAGTTTTTACTGAATTTTAACAAAAGAAAATGAGCAAATGTCAGATTTGGGGGTTTACAGTACCTGCTCACTCCCCCTTTCCTGCACACAAGTGACCACATTTATTACTCCACAAGGGTGAGAACCTTATTCATTATCTAGTCGAGACTACAGCTGGGTGTAAGAGGACAGTCTGTCAAGTCTTGTGGACTGTCCTACCCCACTCCCTTGGTAGTCTGTGTACTTCACAACTGCTGCTCTCGGGAGGTGCATGCACACAGCTACAGAAGTAAAACCCTCTTAGCCAAGTGGTGCACAAATATACAGAATGGGCATGACAGGATCATTGTTGCTGGTGTTGCCAATGCAGCAAGGCAAGCTGCCCCACTCCAGGATGAGCAAGCTGGTATTGGCCTTTTACTCCTATCCTCCCTCATCCATCCAGCACACATGCTACTAACTGAACATGTCATTTGGGGCACAGTCAGGGCTTTATCCCTCTGCACAACAGGGGCAGGCTTTTTACTGTTATCTTGTGTCACAATTAAAAAGAATGAAAAGTCACTTTCATACAGAAAACAAAAGTCTTCATAGTGGTGATGTTGAAATACTATAAAGCTGGTTTGATTTGTTTTTCTTTGTTTAGTAGCTGTGGTGAAAATAACTAAAAATTTTATTTTTAAGTGAAATGTGCTACAATTTCTAATAATCATTTTCACTTTAAACCGACCCTACTTGTATCAATTTCAATTCTGCCTTCATATTTTGTTACAAACGTTCTAGGGAAAAATATATGAAAAGTCATTCAGCAGGCTGCAGTTGATGCTGCTAACACCTGGTGATAACAGGGGTTCAAATGACTGGCTGACAGTCTGTAGTTGAATAAAGCACTTAAGCAAACAATGTCCAACATGGTGAGCATTACTGGACCTAAATAAATAAAATTACAGGCTATTTATTTTGAATATACACAAGTTATGTACTTAATGGAACATTAGATTTCTATGGTCTCTATCTAGACTTTGAAAAAGCAAGACTAGTGCCCTCGTGATGACAAACTCCTCAGAAGCTTGAGCTCTTCCCTGCCCATAATCTCCCTTTCCGTAACTCCTCCAGATTGCAAATCCCTACAAGTAAGACCAGAAAGTATCCTGACCCTAAACACATCACCAGTAGACATAATCCATAGATATCTGTGGCCAGGACAATTTGAAGACGGATAGTGGATAGGTAAGTTCTACTGTCTGGACAGAGACCAGAAAAATCCAACATTCCAGTAAAGTACAGTTTTGTACCTACCATAAATGTAGATGTTAGAGTGTATACACTGCTGCAGTCATTACACTTGGGTTATCCTGCCATCAAGAGGTTCCCCAGTCGGCCTGAGTTCCAAAGTCTTGGTCCGGCGTCGGTTGCTGTTGCCTCCTCCGACGTCAATGCGACAGGGGTATAGAAGATGCAGCAGATGCCATTTTCTTTAGTTTTTCTTGCCCCAGATGTCAGGTGCCTCTAAATAGGTACGCAATTCCAATTGCTAATAAAACATACACAAGAAAATCAAAAAACAACTTACAGCTACCAGCAAATACTCCCCATAGGTAGTAAGGTTAGAAGACCTAGGTACGTAACAGCCAGTAAGAGGGGAAGAAGGGAGGGTAACCTGGACTGCAGCAGTGTATACAGTCGAACATCTACATTTATGGTAGGTACAAGACTGTACTATGTTCGTGTTACACTGCTGCAGTCATTACACTTGGGAAGAATCCCAAAGCTGAGGAAGGGTGGCTGGTTCTGTAAGGCATTAGGAGTGGCTATAAGGCCCTGCAGCACTGGCGAAGCCAGCTCTGGATTTACAGTATGGAGGCAGATGGTAATGCTTGGTGAAGGTATGTACAGAGCTCCAAGTTGCTGCTTCCAAAATATCCTTGGCAGGTACTCCCCTGAGGTAGGCAGTTGAAGTGGCTGTTGCCCTGGTGGAGTGAGATCTAATGCTGCTAGGTACAGGTTTTCCATGGTATGTGTAGCAGAAATGTATACAATGTCCTATCCATTTTGAAATAGTCTGTTTTGAAATGGCTTTTCCCTGTGCTCCTGCAGCATATGCTACCAATAATTGCTCAGATTTTCTGAAAGCTTTGGTTTTGTCCAAGTAGAAGTGTAACTGCCTGCGAATGTCTAAAGAGTGCAGTAGTCTCTCCCCTTTATTCTGTGGTTTAGGATAAAAAGTTGGTAGGTGAATAGTTTGGTTTAGAGCCACACTGGATACCACCTTTGGCATAAAAGTAGGGTTAGCTCTTAAAGACACCCTGTCCTGGTGGAAAATGAGGAAAGGTTCCACTGCCATTAGTGCCTGCAATTCTGAAACTCTTCATGCTGATGTTATTGCCAGGAGCAGAGCAGTTTTCCAAGAGATATATTTTAATTCTGCTGTGTTGGCTGGCTCAAAAGGAGGTAAAGTTAGCTTCTCCAAAACAAAGTTGAGGTCCCAAGTTGGAGTAGGTGCTCTACAGGGCGGTCTTATGTTTTTAGCCCCTCTGAGGTACTGTTTTAACAGAGGATTAGAGAAAATTGGTGGATCCGTGTTGTAATGAGCAGAGATGGCAGAGGCGTGGATCTTGATGGAGGAGGAGAGTCCTTTGTCCAGCATCTCAGTTAAGTATTGCAGTATCTGAGGAATGTTTGGGACAAGAGGGTCAAGGCTGTGAGCTTGGTTCCAGGCACATAATCTGTTCCATTTATCCGAATAGGCTTTCATGGTACTAGGCCTTCTGGCCTCCAGAATGACATCCATAACAGCTTTGGAGAGAGGCATTGCTTGCTTGACTAAGGAATCTTCCATGCAGCTAGGATTAAGGTCTTTAGCTGGCTTTGTAGTATTTGTTTGTTGTGCTGAGTCAGCAGATGTGGGATTTGAGGCAAAATCCAGGGTGGTTCTTGTGCTAAGCTCCTTAAGATTGGGTACCAGTGCTGGCGTGGCCAGTCTGGTGCAATCAGGATCATCTTTGGCTCTTCCTGCCTGGCTTTTATGAGTACCTTTGGCAGGAGAGGTAGTGGTGGGAAAGCGTATACTTGTAGGTTCTCCCAGCTGAATGAGAGGGCATCCACTTTCCATGCTTGTGGATGGTAACTCCTTGTGCAGAATTTTTGTAGCTGGCAGTTTATTGGGGATGTAAATAGATCTATGTTCGGGCGCCACCATTTCTGTTATTATTCTGAATATTTGTGGATTCAACTCCCATTCGTGGGGATCCATGATGTTTCTGCTTAAGTCGTCTGCCAGTGTGTTTTTCTCTCCTGGCAGGAATTGTGCTTGCAGATGAACTTGAAGGTTTATAGCTGTGTTCCACAAGGTCACAGCTTGTCTGCATAGGGGGTAGGAGTGAGTGCCCCCTTGCTTGTTTATGTACCACATAACTGTGGTATTGTCCGTCTTTAGTAGTAGTTGTCCTGGATGCAGCAGGTCCTTGAAAGCTATAAGCGCATTTTGTACAGCTAGCATCTCTTTTTGATTGATGTGAAGATGCCTTTGTTCTGCGGGCCACATGCCCTGAATACATTTGCCTGCCATGTGTGCTCCCCAGGCGTAATCCGATGCATCTGTTGTCAGTGTTTGCCTGGCTGTGAGTTGTGTAAAAGGCTGTCCCTTGTTGAGGTGACAAGCTTGAGCCCACCATTGAAACTCCTGTTGAAGGCAAGGAATTAGTGGTATAACTGTTTCCAAACTTTGACAGTGTTGAGACCATACATTCTTTAGGTACCATTGTAGTTTCCTCATATGCAGTCTGGCATATGGAATTAGTAGTATGCAGGATGCCACGTAACCCAAGGCCTGCAGAATTTTTCTTGCAGGGAGTTGGGTCTTTGTTGCCATCAATTGAAAATATTGAGTCAGTTGTCCTTGTTTTTCTGGCGTGAGATAAGCCATCTGGGCCCGTTGTGTTCAAGCTGGCACCCAGGAATATAATCTCTTGTGAGGGCACTAGTTTTGATCTTTTCGATTACTGTGTACCCCAGGCAACTTAACTTTTTTACAAACGCCAGATGCTTTAGAATAATGTCCTTGCTCTCTGCTTGAATCAGGCAGGCGTCCATGTACGGATACATTTGAATTCCTTTCTGTCTGCAAAATGCAATTACTGGTGCTAGGCACTTTGTGAAGACCCTGGGTGCAGTAGATAAGCCCAGTGCAGAGAATTGGTAGTGCATTGAACCAGCTATGAATCTGAGGTATCTTCTGCAGTTTTGTCTGATAGGAACATGCAGGTATGCCTCTTTGAGGTCCAAAGTCACGAGCCAAGCTTTCTTGCCCAGCATGGGAAGAAGCTGCTGTAATGTCAACATTTTGAATTTCGGAACATCCAGTTAAGTGTTTAGGGATGAAAGATCCAGAATGGGCCTCCAGGCTTTGTCCTTTCTGGGTACCAGAAAAAGTCTTGAGTAAAATCCTTGTCCTTGCTCCTGTGATGGTACCTTTTGAATAGCTCTCATATCCATGAGTGCTGTAATTTGTTTTTGAGCCTCTGCCCATTGATTTGGTGGCAGATTTGGCATTCCTTTTAACCTTGGCAGAGTGTGAAAGTGGCACCTGTAATCTTGAAATACAATGTTGAGAATCCATTTGTCTTTGGTGATCATTTGCCAATTGTGGTAGAAGAGTGCCAGTTTTCCTCCCCAGGGGGCTGCCAAGAAGGATTTGTTTGGCAGCTGTAGTGAGAAGTCATTGGAGCTGCTTTTTATATTGTTGGGGCCCGTCTTCCCTTTCTTTCCGGCCTGATGCAACCCATTGTCGAGGCCTGTAAGGACCTTGTGTTTGACCTCTACCTCTTGGACGTCTGTATCTTCCCCTTTGAGGTCTGTCTAATTGGAAAGGACCAATTCTTAGTTGGCCAGTTTCTGCTAAATCTAGGAGGCTGAACCTGTAAGAAATCCTTCACCGTTTGCATAGATTTTGCCTTATCCTCCATTTTCTTTAATACCTCTTCTGCCTTAACTCCAAATAACACATCCTGCTGCAAAGGTGCATCCAATAATTTTGCTTTAATATGATCTGGTAACGTATATTCTTTTAACCAAGCATGTCTTCTAATGACAGAGCCTGTAACTGCTGCTCTGCAGGAGGCCTCTAGAGAATCAAAACCACATTGCAAAGTATGCTTTCCCACTTGTTCTGCTGCATGCAATAAGTCCTGCATTTCTTTAAAATTAGGAGGATCTGATTCTGGAAGCATTTTTGTTTTAACTGAGACAGTAAACATTGCTGATATTTTTTCATGTGAAACCGGCAATTTAAGGCTCTCAATGCTAAAGTTGCAGATGTATATATTTTCTTTCCCCCATCTGTCTAATGCTCTGGAATCTGTCAGAGGGAACTGGATTCTTGGCTGATGAGGCCTTAACTCCTTTGGGTCCCTGAGAAATAGTTTCAGGATCAGCTACAGGGCTTTATACAGAAATGTATGCGAGTCAAAGACTCTGTAGTATCTGTCAGGTTTAACAGGGGCTGGAGGTAAGGAATCAGGGTTTAAGCTGGATTCAGTATACACATCATCCACAATATCTAACCCTGGTAGAATAGCAAGGGGTCTGTGTTGAGGTAATAAAAGGAAGTCTCTGAGCCTTTTCTTGGATTCTGAATAATCCTGGCCTTCCCAGTGGAACTGCTCCCTCATGGTATGTAGGGTTTCCCCAAAGGAGTAGTCCTCAGGCGGTGAGGCTGATGGAATAGATTCCTCAGCATCAGAATCCTCATAAGGGGGTAAAGAGTATCCTAGGTCTGAGGATGAATCAGAAGAGATGGACACCTGGTCGGATGAGTCAGTCTACATCCTGTCTAGGCCTTTTATCAGGAGGGGGATGGGACCCCCCTGATCAGAGTGATTAGGTCTTTGGCCATTTTGAGCATTTGTTTCTTAGGCATGAGGCCTGTCCTGGAGAATGCTGTATTTGTTTCTTTGACTTTAAAGGAGGCTTAGACTTAACTGAGGGTTTAATGCTTAACTGAATAGGTCTGAAGACACCCTCTGTAGCTGTGGGTTGCTCAGCTACTCCGGATCCCTCTGAAAGGTTAGTCTCGGTAGGCTGAAGAACTTGTGCATCCGAAGGCCCAGCCATCTCCATGTGGGAGTCCGAGGCGGTTTGTGGTTCTACAGACGCGGTCGTCAGGGGCTGCAAAGGCGCCTCGCTGAAAACTGGAGAACCGGCGACTGGCCTAGAAGAGGCTTCGTCGTCAGTTTTCGGCCTCGGATGCCTATCCTTGTCTTTGTGCTTTTTGTGTATTCCGGTCGTCGGAAGTTCCAACGGCATGGTATAATTTAATTTTCTACCAAAATAATGTCGGGCAAAATCAGACAGACGTTTAATAGTGCGCTTGCTAAACCTAGCACAAAACCAACAACCAGTGACGTCGTGGTCAGGGCCTAGGCATGGGATACAATAGGAATGGAAATCCTTATGAGGTATTTGCTTCCCACAAGAAAGTACAGTGTCGTACCTACCATTAATGTAGATGTTAGAGTGTTCACCCTGCTGCAGTCATCACACTTGGGTTATCCTGCCATCAGGCGGTCCCACAGTTGGCCTGGATTCCAAAGTCTTGGTCCGGCGTCGGTTGCTGTCGCTTCCTCCTTGACGTCAGAGTGCCAGGGGTATACAAGAGGCATCCGACACCATTTTCTTCAGTTTTTCTTACCCCAGATGTGTCAGGTGCCCCCAATAGGTAGGCAAAATATATATATATATATATATATATATATATATATATCTATATAGAGCTAGATAAAAATAAAAATACCTTTAGGCACAAGCAAATACACCACAGAGGTAGTATAGGATAGAGTGGTATAGCTAAGTTCAGCTAGTTCAGAGAGGATGGAGGGAGGGTAACCTGGACTGCAGCAGGGTGAACACTAACATCTACATTTATGGCAGGTACAAAACTGTACTATGTTCATCGTGTTACCCTGCTGCAGTCATCACACTTGGGTCGAATCCCAAAGCTAAGGATGGGAGGTGGAGTTAAACAGGGTTAGAAGAAGCTAGTAGGCCCTGCAAAAAGTACAGTTTTGTACCTACCATAAATGTAGATGTCCGATAGGTATGCATCTGCAGTCATCACATATGGGTTGTCCTGCCTCAGGCAGCCCTTCGGTCGGCCGGATGCCAAAGTCTGGGTCCGGCGTTGGCTGATGTCGCCCCTTCCCCGATGTCAGAGCGCCTGGGGTATAAAAGCGTCAGCCGACGCCATCTTCCTCAGTTTTTCTTGCCCCAGATGCCAGGTGCCCTCTAAGGAAGGCTACATTCGGAGAAATGCAATAAATTCCAAACATGCATAAAAATATATATACATATATAAAAACAAATACACCATAATAGATAACCCCAGCTAGCTATGAGAGGGGAATGTACCCAAGAAATACCACAGAGGGGAAGGAGGGAGGTTAAATCTGACTGCAGATGCATACCTATCGGACATCTACATTTATGGTAGGTACAAAACTGTACTATGTCCTTCAAGGATGCATCTGCAGTCATCACATATGGGTAGAATACCATAGCCAATCTGGCGGTGGAGGATCTATGTAAAGGATGGTGTAGCTAAAATGCCCTGCAGGACTGCCGTAGCAAAGCCTGCTCTGGATCTGGAATATAAAGGTAAGTTGTAATGCTTGGAAAATGTATGCACGGAGCTCCATGTAGCAGCTTCTAAAATGTCCTTGGTAGCCACCACTCTTACGAAGGCTGTGGAGGTGGCTGTGGCTCTGGTCGAATGAGGTCTAATGTTAGCTGGCATAGTTTTTCCATGAAAGGAGTAACAGAAACAAATGCAATTCCCTATCCATTTTGAAATTGTCTGTTTTGAAATTGCTTTTCCTTGTGCACCAGCAGCATATGCTACAAACAACTGGTCAGTTTTTCTGTAATTTTTAGTTCTGTCCAAGTAGTAGCGCAACTGTGCATGTCCAAGGTGTGCAGAAGCTTTTCCCCTTTGTTTTGTGGATTTGGAAAGAAGGTAGGCAGGTGAATAGCTTGGTTTAATGAGACCCTAGATACCACCTTTGGCATAAATGAAGGATTGGTTCTCAATGAGACTCTGTCTTGATGAAAAATAAGAAATGGCTGTACTGCCATGACGGCCTGTAACTCAGATACTCTTCTTGCTGAGGTTATGGCCAGAAGGAAGGCAGTCTTCCAAGAGAGAAACTGTAGTTCTGCAGATGCTGCTGGTTCAAAGGGAGGCAGTGTTAGTTTTTCCAACACGAAGTTAAGGTCCCAAGTAGGCAGTGGTGGTTTTCTTGGAGGATTGATGTTTTTAATTCCTCTTAGAAACTGTCTTGGCAGAGGATGAGAGAAGACAGGTGGATCAGTGTTGTACTCTGCTGAAATTGCTGAAGCATGAATTTTAATGGAAGAGTAAGACAGGCCATTGTGGAGCATTTCTGCTAAATATTCCAGGATATGAGCCATGTTCATAACTGTTGCATCTAGGCCCTTTGAGGTGCTCCAGGTGTGAAATCTTTTCCATTTTGCTGAGTATGCCTTCCGTGTGGAAGGCCTGCGAGCTTCCATGATATCCTTCACTCTCTTGGATAGCTTATCCTGGTGATGAGTCAAGGTATTTTCCAGGCAGCTAGCTGTAATGTTTGCAGGTTGGAATGCAGAGTTTTGTAATTGTGCTGTGTCAGGAGAAGCGGCCATTGTGGCAGAAGCCATGGTTTTGTCCGTGACATGCTCTTTAGCAATGGGTACCAGTGCTGTCCTGGCCAGTCCAGAGCTATCAGAATCACTCTTGGCTGCTCTGCCCTGATCTTCAGTAAGACCTTGGTCATTAATGGAAGAGGTGGGAATGCATACACTGTTAGAGCTCTCCAGCTGAAAGAGAGGGCGTCCACTTTCCATGCTTGTGGGTGGTATGTCCTTGTGCAGAATTTGTCCAGCTGATGATTGTGTGGGGAGGCAAAGAGGTCTATGTCTGGTCTCCCCCATGATTGTGTTATCTGATGGAAGATGTCTGTGTGCAGCATCCATTCATGTGCATCCATGATGTTCCTGCTTAAGCTGTCCGCCAGTATGTTGTCCTTTCCTGGTACAAACTGGGATTGCAGCTGTATATTGAGAGTCAGGGAAAGTTCCCATAGATTCATTGTCAGTCTGCAAAGAGGGTAGGAATGGGTGCCTCCTTGCTTATGTACCACATAACTGTAGTGTTGTCTGTCCTTATTAGCAGGTGGCCTTGATGTAGAAATAACTTGAAGGCCTCGATTGCATGTAACACTGCCAGCATTTCCTTTTGGTTTATGTGCATGCGTAGCTCTTTTTGTGACCATAGTCCCTGAATGCATCTTCCTTCCATGTGCGCTCCCCATCCGTGGTCTGAAGCGTCTGTTGTAATGGTTTGGCTGGCTATTGGTTTGCTGAAGGGCAGACCCCTGTTTGACTGGCTTGCTTGAGCCCACCACAGAAATTCCCTTTGAAGGCATGGGATGAGTGGTATCAAAGTTTCCAAGCTGTGACTGTGCTGAGTCCATAAACTCCTTGGGTACCATTGGAGTTTCCTCATATGTAGCCTTGCTTGAGGAATCAGAATAATGCAAGAAGCCATGTAACCCAGGGCCTGCAGGATTTTCCTTGCAGTCAGCTGAGTTTGTCTTGACAGGTTTTTGAAGTAATCCGGTAGTTGGTTTTGTTTTTCTTCTGTGAGGAAAGCCATTTGGGTGGTTGTGTCTAGATCCACACCCAGAAATGTTATTCTTTGGGATGGTACAAGTCTTGACTTGTGAATGTTGACTGTATATCCCAAGGCCTGAAGAAGATAGATGGCATAATTCAAGTGTTTTACCAAAATTTGTTTGCTGTCCACTTGTATAAGGCAGTCGTCCAGATACGGGTATATTTGCATCCCCTGAAGTCTGCAGTGTGCAATTACTGATGCCAGGCATTTCGTGAATACTCTGGGCGCAGTAGATAAGCCAAAGGGCAATGCTGAGAATTGATAATGCTCTGAACCTGCAAGAAATCTGAGGTGTCTTCTGCAGCTTTGTCTGCTAGGGACATGCAGGTATGCCTCCTTGAGGTCCAGAGTTACCAGCCAAGACCCCTTGCCCAGCATGGGAAGGAGTTGCTGTAGAGTTAGCATTTTGAATTTTGGCACAATGAGATAAGTATTTAGTGCGAACAGTCGAGAATAGGCCTCCATAGCTTTTCTTGGAACAAGGAAGAGTCTGGAATAAAATCCTTGGCCTTGTTCTGCGAGAAGAACCTTTTCTATTGCTTTCATTTTCATTAAGTTGGAGATTTGTTTCATAGCCTCTGCCCTTTGATTTGGTGGCAGGTCTGGCATGCCTTTTCTTTTCGGTAATGTGTGGAAATGGAACCTGTATCCTTTGTCTATTTGTAGTGTCCATTTGTCCCTTGTAATAATGTGCCAATTTTCTGAAAATAAGGAAAGCTTTCCGCCCAAAGGTGCTTCCAACTGAGCCCTGGTTGGCAGTGTCAAGGTAAAGTCATTGAGTCTGTCCTTGTGCAGCAGTTGTAGGCCCTGCACTACCTCTCTGGTTGGGATGCTGCCATTGACGTCCTCTGTAGGAGCCTCTAGCTTGCCCTCTACCTCTGGCACGCCTGTTCTTGCCTCTGAAATCTGTCTGCGTCTGGAAAGGACCAGTTCTTGGAAGGCCACTTTCTGCTGAATCTTGGTGGTTGGACTTGCATAAAATCTTTGACTGTTTGTACAGATTTTGCCTTTTCTTCAAATTTCTTTAGGACGTCCTGAGCAGTGGAGCCAAATAACTTTTGCTTTTCCAGTGGAGCATCCAGAAGCTTTGCTTTAACATGGTCTGGCAGAGATTGTTCCTTCAGCCAAGCATGCCTACGTATGACTGCACCTGTCATAGCTGACCTACATGAAGCTTCCAATGCATCATAACCACACTGCAAGAAATGGTTGCTAACCTGTTGAGAGTTATGTACCAGATCCTGAAGTGATTTGCGATCTAGGGTTTCAGGAGAAGACAGCTTTTTATGCAATTCATCTAACAAATATTCTTGGTACTGTATCATATGAAATTGACAGTTTAAAGCCCTCATAGAAAGGGTAGCAGAAGTATACACTTTTTTACCCCATCGCTCTAAAGCCCTGGACTCCCTTTCAGAGGGGAGTGGATTTTTTGTAGTGACAGCTGCAACCCCTTTAGGGCACTGGGAGATAGTTTCTGGATCAGCAGAGTGGGCTTTGTAAAGGAAAAGGTGCAATTCCGGGACCCTGTAGTACCTATCGAGTTTGGCAGGAGCCGGAGGGAGAGTGTCAGGGGTTGTGCTAGATTCAGAGTACACATCATCAATGACATTCAAAACAGGGGGAATAGCCAAAGGTCTATGCTGAGGCAAATGCAAGAAGGTCCTTAATCTCTTCCTGGAATCAGAGAATTCCTGGCCCTGCCATTGGAAATGCTCCCTTATAGTGTGCAGAGTTTCCCCAAAGGACAGTTCTTCAGGAGGGGAGGCCGAAGGGATAGATTCCTCTGCATCTGAATCCTCGTAGGCCGGAAAAGCCTCCTCCTGGTAGTCCGAGAGAGCAGAGCCATCAGAGGCCTCATCTGAGGAGAGGAGAGGGGAGAGGGCTCAACCCTGGGCCTTTTTTCTGTAGGAGGTTGAGAGCCCCTAATTAATGAAATAAGGTCCTCTGCTAGACTAAGGATCTGAGAACCTGTAGTGGGTCCCTGAGGGATAACCCTGGGAGGCATAGATTTTGAGTGTTTAACAGATTTAGCCCTAGAAAATGCCTTAATAGACATGGATGCAGGAGGCCTGGCTGCACCACGTGCTGGTGTAGTTTTGTCTAAGGGAATGGTGTCGGAAGGTTCCTGGACAACAGATTCCAATGGAGATTCAACAACCGATACAGTAGTGGCCTCCGGGGCCGAGGTTGTCGGTTGTACGGTTTCGGTGGACGGTAGTACCAAGGACTCTTTCAGCCGAGACAGAGACACTCGTGGTAGGCCTGGCCGTGGTTTCAGCCGAAACCGCGGACCGCGTGTGTCGGTCCTTGTCCTTCCGTTTCTGTATTAAATGTGAAGTCTTGAGTCTCCAACAGCATTTTGTAAGCAAAACTAGTCCCAAAAAATTCCTCTGCAAACTCCGACCGACGTCTTAGAGTGCGTCGGTTGAAGGAAGCACAGGCGGAACAGGCCGAGACGTCGTGGTCTGGGCCTAGGCAAGGTAGGCAGTAAGAGTGGAAATCCTTATGAGGTATTTGTTTCCCACAAGTTAAGCAATTATTCATTTTACCTGACATCTGCTGAGGCAAGAAAGAGTCCCCAATGGGGTACTTAGCTTTTGAAGTCTTCAGTTTAGCTGAATTACAGGAGCTGGCCGATCGGCACTTGCGAACTGCTTCTGCTTCGGGCACCACACGGCAAGAAAGACTGGGGAAGATGGCGTCGGCTGACACTTTTATACCCCAGGTGCTCTGACGTCGGGGAAGGGGCGACATCAGCCGACGCCGGACCCAGACTTTGGAATCCGGCCGACCGAAGGGCTGCCTGAGGCAGGACAACCCATATGTGATGACTGCAGATGCATCCTTGAAGAACATCTGCAGTGGCAAAACCAGCTCTAGTCTTAGAATATAGAGGTAAGTGATAGTGTTTGGTGAAGGTGTGCACTGAACTCCAAGTTGCAACTTCCAGAATATCCTTGGTTGGCACTTCCCTGAGAAAGGCTGCTGATGTAGCTGTTGCCCTGGTGGAGTGGGATCTAATGTTAGCAGGTACCAGTTTCCCATGATGCGTGTAGCAGAGACGTTTGCAAAGTCCTATCCATTTAGAAATGGCCTGTTTTGAGATAGCTCTTCCTTGTGATCCTGTAGCATAGGCTACAAAGAGCTGGTCAGTTTTTCTGAAAGCCTTAGTTTTATCCAAGTAGTAACGTAATTGCCTGTGAATGTCCAAAGAGTGCAGGAGTCTTTCCCCTTTGCTCTGGGGATTTTGGAAAAAGGTGGGCAAATGAATGGTTTGGTTTAGGGCCACACTGGATACCACCTTTGGCATAAAGGAAGGGTTAGTTTGTAGAGAGACTGTCTTGATGAAAAATGAGGAAAGGCTCCACTGCCATTAGTGCCTGTAGCTCTGAGACTCTTCTAGCTGAGGTTATTGCTAGTAGCAGGGCAGTTTTCCATGAAAGAAATTTTAAATCAGCTGAAAAAGCTGGTTCAAAGGGTGGCAGTGTAAGCTTTTCCAGAACAAAGGTGAAATCCCAAGTAGGTGTTGGTGCTCTCCTTGGTGGTTTTATGTTCTTAGCCCCTCTGGGGTACTGTCTTAGGAGTGGATGTGAGAATAAAGGAGGATCTGTGATGTAATGAGCTGAAATTGCTGAGGCGTGGATCTTAATAGATGAAAAGGAAAGTCCTTTGTGCAACATCTCAGTTAAATATTGTAGAATCTGAGGAATGTTTGGATCAAGGGGATTTTGCCTGGCTCCAGGCGCAAAATCTTTTCCATTTGTCCGAATAGGTTTTCCTGGTGCTGGGCCCCCTGGCCTCCAGAATGACATCCATAACAGCTTTGGATAGAGGTATTGGCTGGTTGTTTAAGTAATTTGCCATGCAGCCAGGTTTAAAGTCTTGAGCTGGCTGTGTAGTATCCGATTGTCTCACTGGGTGAGCAGGTGAGGAATTTGTGGTAAAATCCATGGTGGGCCGTGGTCCATGTTCCTTAGAATTGGATGCCAATGCTGGCGTGGGCAGTCTGGTGCAACAAGTATAATTTGTGGCCTCTCTAATCTGACTTTCAGCAGTACCTTTGCTAGAAGAGGCAGTGGAGGAAAGGCATACACTGTTAATGTTTTCCAACTGAATGAGAGGGCGTCCACTTTCCAAGCTTGTGGATGGAATGTCCTTCTGCAAAATTTTTGAAGTTGGTAGTTGTGGGGGCTTGCAAACAGATTTATTTTGAGCAATCATTGCAAATACTTGTGGATCTATTTTCCACTCGTGTGGATCCATGATGTTTCTGCTTAGGTCGTCTGCCAATGTGTTTTTCTTTCCTAGCAGGAATTGTGCTTGTAATTGAACCTGGTAAGACAGTGCAGTGTTCCACAAGATCATTGCTTGCCTGCATAGAGGGTAGGAATGTGTGCCCCCTTGCTTATGTACCATATTACTGTGGTATTGACCATCTTTATTATTAGTTGTCCTGGGTGTAAGAGGTCCTTGAAAGCTGTTAGGGCATTCTGTACTGCTAGCATTTTGATTGATATGCAGATGCCTCTGATCTGTAGTCCATTTGCCCTGAATGCACTGTCCTGCCATGTGTGCTCCCCAGGCATAGTCCAATGCATCTGTTGTCATAGTTTGCCTGGCTGTGGGTAAGGTGAAAGCTGACCCTTGTTGAGGTGACATGCCTGTGCCCACCATAGAAACTCCTGTTGAAGGCAGGGAATGAGTGGTATCATTGTTTCCAAACTGTGGCTGTGCTGAGTCCATACGCTTTTCAGGTACCATTGTAATTTCCTCATATGCAGTTTTGCAAATGGTATTAGTAGTATGCAAGATGCCATGAATCCCAAGGCCTGCAGAATTTTTCTTGCAGGGAGTTGGGTCTTTGTTGCCATTGTCAGCTGTTGTTGCTTGTCTGGTGTGAGATAAGCCATCTGGGCCGTTGTATTCAAGTTGGCACCCAGGAATATTATGTTTTGTGAGGGCACTAGTTTTGATTTCTTTTCGTTTACTGTGTACCCTAGGTAACTTAGAAGATGTTTGACAAATGCCAGATGCTTTAAAAGAATGTCCTTACTTTCTGCTTGAATAAGGCAGTCGTCCAGGTATGGGCATATTTGAATTCCTCTTTGTCTGCAGTATGCAATTACTGGTGCCAGGCATTAAGACCCTGGATGCAGTAGATAAGCCAAAGGGCAGTGCAGAGAATTGATAATGCATTGAACCTGCAATGAAGCGGAGGTATCTTCTGCAATTTTGTCTGATACGGACATGCAGGTATGCCTCCTTGAGGTCCAACGTTACTAGCCAAGCATTCTTGCCCAGCATGGGAAGAAGCTGCTGTAGTGTTAGCATCTTGAATTTTGGTACTTGCAGATAGGTGTTCAGAATTGAAAGATCCAGAATGGGTCTCCATGCTTTGTCCTTTCTAATCCTTGTCCTTGCTCCTGTGTAGGTACCTGCTGAATGGCTCTCATGTCCATGAGAGCTGTAATTTGTTTTTGTGCCTCTGCCCATTGATTTGGTGGCAGGTTTGGCATTCCTTTTATCCTTGGTAAGGTATGAAAGTGGAGTCTGTATCCTTGAGAGAATGTTTAGGACCCATTTGTCTTTTGTGATGATGTGCCAGTTGTCTGCAAATAATCCTTGACCGTCTGCATAGACTTTGCCTTATCCTCCATTTTCTTTAAAACCTCTTCTGCTTTGACACCAAATACATCCTGCTTTAAAGGTGCATCCATTAATTTTGCTTTAACATGATCAGGAAAGGTTTGTTCTTTTAACCAAGCATGTCTACGTATGACAGAGCCAGTAACAGCTGCTCTACAAGAAGCTTCCAATGAATCAAATCCGCATTGTAAAGTATGTTTGCCCACCTCTTCAGCTGCATGCAACAGATCCTGCATTTCCTTGAATTCAGACTGTTCAGTGTGTTCATTTTTTTGTTTTAATTGAGACATTAGGAATTGTTGATATTTCAGCATGTGAAACTGACAATTTAATGCTGTCATAGCCAGAGTTGCTGAGGTGTATATTTTCTTTCCCCATCTATCTAGGGCTCTGGAGTCCCTTTCAGAGGGCACAGGATTTTCAGCCATAGAAGCTTTAGCTCCCTTAGGACCCTGGGAAATTGTTTCTGGGTCAGCCACAGGGCTTTTATAAAGGAATTTGTGCAAGTCAGGTACTCTGTAGTATCTGTCTGGTTTGGCTGGAGCAGGAGGTAGAGAGTCTGGATTTAAACTAGACTCCAAGTAAACATCATCCATAATATCTAAAACTGGAGGGATAGCAAGAGGTCTGTGCTGGGGTAGTAAAAGGAACTCTCGGAGCCTTTTCTTAGAATCAGAGTAGTCCTGGCCTTCCCAATGGAAATGTTCCCTCATGGTATGTAAAGTTTCTCCAAAGGAGTAGTCTTTCAGGGGGAGATGCTGAGGGAATAGAGTCTTCAGCATCAGAGTCTTCATAAGGTGGAAAAGTGTAATCCTGTTCCATAGAAGAATCTGAGGAAATTGAAACCTGGTCAGAGGAAGCGTAATCCCCCTCTTGTCTTGGTCTGTAATCAGGAGGGGGATGGGAACCCCTGATTAGGGTAATCAAATCTTCAGCCATCTTAAGCATCTGTTTCTTAGGCATGGGGCCTTGACCTGTAGACTGATGTACAGTCTTCTTAGGTTTCACAGGAGTTTTAAGCTTAGCATAAGATTTAATGGTGAGTGTAGTCTGTCTGAAGACACCTTCTGCAACTGAAGATGTTTCCACTGCACCGGGGTCTATTTCTGCTCCGGTGACGGAAGATGGCTGCGTCGGCCTAGTAGACTCCTCTTGAGAATCCGCAGCTGTCTGGGGTTCCAGTTCTGCGGTCATCAGGGGCTGCACAGGCACCTCACTGAAAACCGGAGAACCGGCGACAGGCCCAGCAGAGGCCTCTGGCTTGTTCCTAGGCTGCCTGTCCTTATCCTTGCGTTTATGTATGCCAGTTGTCGGCTGCTCTGACGACATGATATAATAAAATTTCCTACCAAAGTAATGTTGTGTGAAGTCAAAACGGCGTTTGATAGTTCGTTTATTAAACCTAGCACAAAACCGACAACCTGTGACATCGTGGTCTGGGCCTAGGCAAGGAATACAATAGGAATGGAAGTCCTTATGAGGCATTTGCTTTCCACAAGAAATGCAATTGTTAACTTTTTCTGACATCGGAATAAGGCAAGAAAATGTTTCCCAACGGGGTACTTTAGCTTTATTGAAGACTTTGAACTGAAATTAGAATCAAAAATCTCAGGTGTCGGCCGACCGGCACTTGCGAACTGCTTCAGGCACCGCGCGGCAAGAAAGACTAAAGAAAATGGCGTCGGATGCCTCATATACCTCTGACGTCAGGGAAGAGGCAACAGCAACTGATGCCGGACCAAGACTTTGGAATTCAGGCTGACTGCGGGACCGCCTGATGGCAGGATAACCCAAGTGTGATGACTGCAACAGGGTAACACGATGAACATATACAGTTATTAACTTTTACTGACATCGGTCTGAGGCAAGAAAAAGTTTCCCCAACGGGGTACTTAGCGCTTTGTAGAATACTTTGGTTCTGGATTTGGAATGAAAATCTCAGGAGACGGCTGACTGGCACTTGCAAACTGCTTTTGCTTCGAGCACCGCGCGGCAAGAAAGACTGAAGAAAATGGCATCGGCTGCATCTTGTATACCACTGTTGCATTGACGTCAGGGAGGAGGTGACAGCAACCGACGTCGGACCAAGACTTTGGAACTCAGGCTGACTGGGGAACCGCCTGACGGCAGGATAACCCAAGTGCAATGACTGCAGCAGTGTAACATGAAGAACATCTAAATAATTCATGTATTTCTCATGTCTTGCCCAGACACTGGAACAGCAGGACAGAATTACGTCCGAACTTGGTCTGTGCCAGTAAGCCTTTCAAAATTGTCACCCCAAAGGAAGCCCTGACTCTAGAAAATTAAGTCTAGGCTATAATGTTTAGCAAAGGTATGGAAGGAGGACCAAGTAACTGCTGCCAGAATATCGTACTGTGGAAGAAAGGTTGTGGACGTGTCTTGAGCCCTGACTGAATGTGCTGTGGGATGCACAAGCAAACTCAATTACATGCTCATAAGAAGAAATACAATCAGAGATCCATTTAGCCAATGTAATTTTGGAAATTTTGAAATCACTTGGCTGGCAAAAAACAGCTGCTAGTCTTTCCTGAATACTCCAATGCAGTCCTGGTAGAAATGCAACTGTCTGCAAACATCTAGGCAGTGCAGTAAATACTCCCCTGTATAAAAGAAAGACAGTAAATGAATATATTGAACTAGGTTTGTCAGGGAGGCCACTTTTTCAAAAAGGAAGGCTTCATTCTAACAGAGACCATTTTTACAGAAGACAATATATAGAAACTGTGATGACAAAGTTTGCAATTCAGAAACTCAGCTTGCTGAAGTGATCGCCGTTAGGAAAGCGGTTTTTGAGTAAAGAAACTTAACATCTGCTAAACTTGCCGATTCAAAAGGTCTCAAGTTAAAGATTCTAAAACACAATTTAGGTTCCAATGAGGTGCTGGTCTAGTTAATGGAGGCTTCAAATGGAAAACCTCCCTGAGGAAGGCTTTGCAAGACCTATGTGCTGCCAGTAAATGATTTACAAACCCGTCATGAAAGGAAGAGATGGCGGACGAATTTAACAGACCAGTAACTGGAGCTCTTGTTATAAAGCTCCATCAAAAATTCCCCCAGTGACACCTGAGGTGGGGAAATATGCTTATTCTGAGCCCATAAAGCACACTCCTATTTGCCCTTGTAAGTCCTTTTGGTAGGACTCTTCTGAGAGGCTCCAAAAAAATTAGCTACTTCTGAATGGAACAGATGGTCCCTGGCCATCATGGGAATTAGAGAAGTCAAGCAGTGAGAATGAGGGAGAGAATATCCACGTGAGGGAGACTGGACAGCTGAGACAACAGAGTGGAGCTCTTAAGAGGATAGTGGTCCTGTCTTTAGAGGAGGCCACAGCAGAGGAAACAATGTCTGGCAAGCCCAGAAAAGTGCTACGAGAATGAAATTGGCGTTGCATTCCTTGGCTTTCTGTATAAATCTCAATCAGGGAGGACAAGGGAAAGGCATAACTCGTTCAACTCCACTGGCGCTCAGGAAGTTTGCACTGTAACTTCCAAAGGGCAGAGCCTATGCCTTTTGACAGAATCAAATTATGTCCTCATATTTCAAACAAATGCTCATATCTCTGGAACCATAGGGGTTATGAAAGAAGTATAAATGGAAAACTCTTCAGGACAAACTATTTTTATAGTGGTAGTATTTTAGGTTCTAAATCATAAACAGAATTTTATAAGTTGCAGTAAACACTAACATTACATTTGTAATATTTTGTAAACAACTTGTATCTCAGCAACCACTCAAGTTATACACACACTATCAGCAGCATTTTATTCATCTAGCCGAGAGCTTTCATGTGAGGCTAAGGAGCTCTGTCTGTGTTACATGGTTAAGACATTTAGACAAATGTGAAAATTACATCTATATAAATTAATATCATAAAAACAAGTTAGTATCTATTTATCTGCAGTAGACATAGGTCAAATATTAATACAGTTGTTTGCCATCGTGTAACCTTTAAGGTTTAAAATCTTGTACATAACATGGTTTTGGAATTATTGATGCAAATATGAGCAAACAATATTTGACACCTACAGGCATCAGAAGAAGCTAACTGCAGAGGCACCTGAAGGCATTACTTGGATGTAATGAGATAAAGGACACCGGGGGGCAGTCATGGGAGAGGAAAATGCAACCCCGGGTGACTGTCCTACTGGAGGAATTATGCTGAAAAAGATGGGGCATTTGCTGTGGATTGGCAAAGTAAAAAGATCGCAACAGGGTTTTTCCCATTTGTTGAATATACACTTTTTACTACTTTGGTTTTAAGGGACCACCGGCAAGGTATCAATATTTTTCTGCTCATTTTGTCTGCAATCATGTTGGATGTCCCTGGCATATGTGGTGCCACTAGAAATAGATGACAGCCCAGCACCCACTCCCACACTCCCAGCTTCTTAACACAGGAGATAGGATTGGGCTCCCCTTGCTTGCTAATGTACTATACCATGGTCAGACTGCATGGCAACTGCAAGTCCTGGAATACCTGCAAAGCTAGGACTGCTCTCATTTTGAGAGCAGTGATACCTTTTCCATACTCTACAAACCTTGAACCATTCTGTTCATGAAATGTTCCCCACCCAAGGGGAGATATATCGATGGCGACTGTATTTTTAAGAATCAGTTTGGTAAAGGGAGCCCTAACTGACAGATTTTGAGGGTCTGCCCATTACTGTAGTCTCAACTTGACAGTGCTCAAACAGGTGATTGTGTGCACAAGCTGTTGTAAAGCTTCATCTCACTGCATCCAAATTGTCCACTGCAGAATCCTCATCCTAAGCCTAGCACCATTTGGATGGAGGTGGCCATCAAACTAGCACCTTTAAAACAGTCGTTACTGAAGGTTTGCCCTGTGATATCAATTAAGTTACACCCTGTGTTATGGCAGAAACACTCTCCTGAAGAAGTACTGCCGCTACTGTAAAGGGTTTATGTGACAGATTATAAATGCCAAGTCCTGGTTAGGCTGAAGGCTGGACTTGGACAGGTTGATCACAATCTCCAAGGACTGCCAGATCTGGAGCAAGTACTGCCCTGCATCCACTGATCACTCTTGTGAAGTGGCTGCTAGCAGCCGATCAGTAAATATGAAAAAATGTCAATTCTTAGAAGTCACATTCACGTTGTGACTGGAGCCATGCATTTGGTGAACATCCAAGGCAGCAGTAGAAAGTCTGAAAGGAAGGGCTTGAAATACCTCCTGGAAGCTAGGCCTAGGCCTATTTGAATACTATTTCTCCTTAACCATAAATCTGACATGATAGTCAACCATGCTGGGACATGCAAGAAGATGCATCCCCTGACTGCCTCCAGAGGGGAGCAGTCAGGCAACCCCTGAGGGATCACAGGATCAAAATCCCAAAAAGGATCCCCTAGTTCTGGACTGGTGATCAGTCTGAAACTCTTACTGCTAGTGTTCCTAATTTGGTTACTATCTTGACAAAGCTGTTGGGACTTTCAGAATCACATATTCTTAGCCTTTTTTGGTTGTGTTGAAAGGTTCTTTGAAGGCTGTGAATTTAATCCCAACCACTGTGAGCATTTTGCCTCCTTGTTCACAGGTGGGTTAGCCTATAAATTTGTTGCCCAAACAGTGAAAAACCCTTGAATGGAGCATTAACAAATGACACTAAAGTGGTCTGGGAAGTCTGCCAATCACAGCTAGGTCTGACCCTGCTGCCCTACCTGCTCCATCTGTTGCATTACGAATAAGATGCATGGGACAGGGAAGAAATGGTACTTACCACTGCCACCTGGCTTTCTAGCTAGGAGCACAAATTACCCATTGGTAGCCGTTTCAAGGTGTCCACTGTCTTCTATGCAAAGTCTATTTGAAACCTGATCATATGCTCCATGTAGTTTAAAGCTTAAACTGAATATGTACTTGATGCACAGACACATTTCCCTAACTGGTCCACCATCCTAGACTCCTTATTGGAAAAACAGAGGCAATTCAGAAGACTCAAGTGAAGTCTGGCAACTCACCTGTGACCCAGAAGGTGACAGGACTAACACTAAACAAAAAAAAAAAAACACCAAGATTAATACAGATAAAATCATTTTAGCTAGCAGAGCTAGGAGACTGATATCATCCCTGTCGAAGGAATTGAGAATACTTGCCCATCCACCTACTTAACTGAATAAACTAGAAACTTCATCAAGAAGTCTTTATTCCTCCCACAGGAAGAGTCTCCTAGATCTGCTCGTTAAAGTGATTTATCTTAACTAATCCTTTAGACTCCTTATTGGGTGGATGAAGGGATTGAGCATCTTCATGGCTGTCCTTTTTTGGTAACTGCAGCCACAGCAATACAGTCCATAGGGGGACATTTGCTCCAAAATGGTCTGCTTTGGGTGTACAGAGATTCCTATCTGGTTTTCTGGGGATGGGCTAAGCCACATCTGGCTCTTTCTACACCTTAGAACAAACCATGTTGTCAAGTTTATTTGGAGGAGGCATTAGCTGTGCAAAACAGGGAGAGGAGTTGTAGGCCTCCTGTAAAACTTGTTCCTCAGCAGAGAGAGAGAGTTAGGCCATGAGCCCCTCTGCTCCTCATCTCTAAAATTTCACTAAAGGATCGATCTTACGAAAGGGATCTGAAATAACCTCTCCCATATTCAGATCTGTACTTGGGGTGGGGGACTCCAAAGGAGAGCTTAAACGCTTCCTCAGAACTATGAGGGAGAGGAAACCCCGGATCTTACCAGTGCCAGCCTATGCATCCTCTTGTCCTGTGGAAACAACTGAGATACCTACTCAAGCACCCAGAACAGTGCTGCTGCAGCAATAGTACCCTTCTGCACCAATTAATCTGCTGGAATACCTGGACTCGCTGGAACCAGTGCCGATGGCAGTAAGTATGGAACATAAGTAGCACAACCAGTTCCTACCATCTGCACCGAGTCTTCTAGGGCCAAAGTCAAGCCAGAGACCTTCACTCCACAGGAATCAAAAGCAGACACCAAAAAAGGATACTCGACAGTATTGGTGCCAAGGTCTCAGTGCCAGTCCAAGAGGACCCAATTAACCATGGACACCAACAAAATCATTGTTGAGGTTATCACTGCAGAAGTACTCTGCATCAGAGATGTATGATCAGTCCTCACCAATCTTACTGGCACTACAGTTGGTGCCATTCCAGAAAATGCTGGAGCCAGAACAGAAGGCATACTGAGGGATCTGGGTCAAACCACAGCCCATGGTATGAACTGATAGAGCTGTAATGACACTGATCTGAATCTATGCCTTGACAAAGACGGACAGGATCCCAGTCCAGCTGTTTAGGGATCCTCACAGAACCATTGGACAGATTGGACAGATCAAAACTGGTGGAGAGAGACCTAGAGGAGACTAACCTAGCAAACTCTTTCAGATGACAAACTTTATGCCGGAAGAATCCTGGCACAAAGGAGAGGACGATCAGAGAGAGAAAAGCCCGAATATGGAAAGGCAGAACTTAGGACATGAGATCCTGGTCTGAGGTGGGTGGAGGGGGCATCTTAGCTAGAAGAGGAGTAGCCACCCTAGGTGTCTTGACTGAAGAAAGCTGGTCAAACACTGAAGAATTCCTCTAGTTTTGCTTAACTTTTTCTTGCTGCCGACAGTGCCCTAATGCAGCCATCAATACAACCTTGGCAAGGAGAATTCCTTTAATTACAAGTTTGTTACACCTATCCTCAAGAATCCTAATGCTAAAACCACTGCAGATAATAGCAGTCCATATCCAAATGTAGTGTCCCCAAGCAAACCAGACTTAGATCTTGGGGCAGCAACTTCTGCCCACACGGCCTGCACTTGCAGAATTCTTGTTTGATTTCCTTTTCCATTTCCAACAGCTATAACCCTACAGAGCAGGTTGCTAAAAAGTAATGTAAACAATGGTGGCCATTTTTTTTCCAGCCTGTGCTTCAAAAGCTGCAGCTTCCATAAAGTAGCAGACTTTTTTTTTTTTTTAACCGGGCAGTATCGGTACATTAATTCCCTGTTGAAATTGGGTAGCTTGGGATTCTACAGTTGAATTGGACAGATATGTTGAACTGGATACAGAAATTATGTACTTTAACACTGAATCCTTTTCATCTCTAGTCCATCCAGTTCAATATCCCAACTCATGTTTCCTATCCCAAATGTCACTGCTTTTGTCAGATACACATATTTGGCCTAATTTGAACCTGTCCTCTTTCTTGCAACTTGCTCTGTAATCCTTCATTTCCCTTCAACTACTAATCAGCAGCAAACTCAATCTGATACAGGGTGGAGACCACTGCATTGTCAGAATAAAGCAGCAGCTTGAGGTGGGTGCACTTATCAAGGAGTTTCTGGATCGAATCCACAAAGTGGCCAAATCTCAACAGTTGAATTGTACATACCTGGGTTGAGAAACATCTAGTGCTATGGCACATAATTTATTTTTGTGTTGTTGTACCACCA
The DNA here is from genome assembly GCF_019279795.1 of Protopterus annectens. NCBI lineage: Eukaryota > Metazoa > Chordata > Ceratodontiformes > Protopteridae > Protopterus > Protopterus annectens. The sequence goes on along the minus strand of NC_056743.1, from coordinate 1,007,537,328 downwards.
GAACTAAAACAGTTAATTGTCTTTTCAAAGTAATGTTTTTGAGAATTTAAAATAATCATACAAGACATATATTCACGTACCGACATTTATGAATTAGTACTCAGGAAATCAAGATTCAAGAATTTACCTTTGCACCAAGAACCACTAGAATATCCAGATTTGTTGTTCAAAACTTCAAAGGAAGCAGGCTTTTTAAGAAAAGAGGGCCTATTGACCTATGGAATCCTGTCCCAATTTATCCTGAAATCTCCCTTTATTAGCTCTTTTCCCCTTTTGGGGTTGTTTTTGCTGTCTCCTAACTTAAGGATCAGCTTTTGGAAGACAGTTTGTCTGGAACTCTGCGACAAAAAGGAAAATCTGCTTAAAATCTTGGATCACTTTTCCCTTACTCTGTAGGGTCATCAAAAGTTCAGCAGCTGCAGATCCAAAACAAATAATGCACGTCCAGAGGACAATCCAACAATTTGGCCTTGACATCCTCTGGTAGAGACTGAAGTCTTAGCAATTATCTATGAAGGACTGACACAGATGTAGCCACTCCAAAAGATGTGGCTGCAGCATTAGAACTGCACTTGATAAAATGTCTGGCCACAACAGTTTAGTAGACTTATCCAGAGAGAGAAATCACAGAAGGATCAGAAGAGTTTTTATATAGGAATTATGGACTTTATAAATCCTACCAGGTTTCTTACAGGAAGGGAGCAGAGATTCAGGATTCAGGGAAACATTAGTAAAGTTATCAAGAAGAGTTTCCACAACAGGGAAATAGTAGAGGGCTTACTGGGTGTCCATCTGCAACATCTCCTCCTCCGAGGAAGAGTTCCTCATACCTTTTAAGGGTAAACAGAAGAATATAAAAGCAGGCAAGCCTCCGAGTAGACAAGGGAACCAACTAAAGTAGATTAATAATAGTAAAAATAAAAACAGAAGTGAATGTTATTCGCTAAAGAGCTTACTTTTTGCAATGAATTTCTTCTGCAATAATTTCCTGCCATATGGAACCACTTCTGCTTTTATTTTTACTAAGTAGAAGAATAATTAGTAACAGCAGAAAGTGGAGAGTGAAAGTACTGAGGGGCTTAATGGACATAATGGCTTTAAACAGTCCTGGAGTAAAGTCTTGCCATACTTTTTGAGGATCTCCAAGTGGGAGGAGAATGATTCTTTTTCTGCCTTTTCTTGGTTGGGATGTCTGCCTGCACAAATCTAGGACTCAAGCCCTGACAAACTTAAATTAAGGAACCAGGCACCTCTTCTCTGAAGAATCTGGGGGATGCCCCCCCAGTCCCTTAGAAATAACCAGCATCTGCAACAGACATCAGATCAATTCCAGTGGACATGTGAATGACTTGTTCTGTATCAGGCTCCAGAGTTGGAGCAAGCAAGGGCCAGCATAAGAACCACAAGGTTCAAGATTTCACCATTGGACACGATGGGTATGTCCAGGAAGGGCTGGACAGTCAAAGCTTTTGGTTTACGTTTCTTAGGCTTCTTAGGAAGAGACTGGACCCGGGGGGGGGGGGTACCTCAGATGACATCATGCCTTGTGAGCTGAGTCTTTAGCTCTTCATGTAAACAGATTGAGAGACTGACTCTACTTGCCATAAATGCAGATGTTAGTGTGTCTTCACTGCTGTAGTACCAACAATGTGAGTAATCCTTGCAGTGGTAAGCCCTAGGCTGGCTTAAATACTAGAGGCATTCGGCACTCCTCCTGAAATCAGGATGCCAGGGTAAAGGGTCTTGAGGCAAGACTGTCTTATAGGTCTTTCTTGCTCCCAGATGAGACACAAGGTTACAGCTCCAAGCCAGAAACAAAAGTACTGATGAACTACTAAGCAGCATACAGACCTGAAGAGGAAGGAGGGAGGGGAGGTAAGGTAAGTGAGAGAAGAGGATAGGAAAAGGGGTGCCCACCCCAACCACAAAGGATCAGAAAGGAGGAGGGAGTGAAGACGAACTTCTACATTTATGATAAGTAGACACAACTGTACTAGGTTATTCATGTTTTTCTGTTCCAGTACTATGTGGTAAGATTCTCAAAGCTACAGAAAATGGGGAGATTGGACAACAATTGGGCTGAAATGCCCTGCAGAAAATACAGTTGTGTACACTTACCATAAATGTAGATGTTGGAGTGTATTCACTGTTGCAGTCATTACAATTGGGTTATCCTGCTGGCAGGCTACCCTCAGTCGGCCTGAATTCCAAAAGTCTAGGTCCGGCGTTGGTTGCTGTCGCCTCTTCCCTGACTTCAGTGCGCCAGGGGTATAAAAGATGCAGCCAATGCAATTTCTCAGTTTTTCTTGGCCCAGATGTCAGGTACCCCCAAACTGAGAGGCTAAAAAGTCAATAAAACATGCATGCACCAAAGAAATACTTTTTCTTCATCTACAAGCAAATACACCACATTGGTTGTATAGAATAGAAAAGTACAGATAAGATCCAGCAAAGAAATGGGGGATGGCGGGTAACCTGGACTGCAACAGTGAATACACTCGAACATCTACATTTATGGTAAGTGTACACAACTGTACTATGTTCTTCGTGTTTCACTGTTGCAGTCATTACAATTGGGTTGAATCCCAAAGCTAAGGTTGGGAGGTTGGAGCTAAATAGCATTAGGAGCAGCCATTACGCCCTGCAGAACTGCAGTGGCAAAGCCTGCCCTGGATTTAGAGTAGAGTGGTAAGTGATAGTGCTTTGTGAAGGTGTGCACTGAACTCCAAGTAGCAGCCTCTAAAATATCTTTGTTTGGTACTCTCCTCAGGAAGGCTGCTGAAGTGGCTGTTGCTCTGGTTGAATGTGGCCTAATGCCCTTAGGTACTGGCTTGCCATGTTGTGAATAGCAGAAACTAATGCAGTGGCCTATCCACTTTGAAATAGTCTGCTTTGTGATAGCCTTTCCTTGTGATCCTGCAGCATATGCCACAAGTAACTGCTCTGTCTTTCTGAAAGCTTTGGTTCTGTTCAAATAGAAGCGTAGCTGTCTGTGCATGTCCAAAGAATGCAGAATTCTCTCTCCCTTATTCTGTGGGTTTGGATAAAAAGTAGGCAGATTAATAGTTTGGTTAAGGGCCACATTCAGGGTTTGTCCTCAGAGAAACCCTGTCTGGATAAAAATGATAAAAGGTTCCACAGCCATGAGTGCCTGTAGCTCTGAGACTCGTTTTGCAGAAGTTATTGCTAGGAGCAGAGCTGTTTTCCAAGAGAAAAACTTTATATTAGCTGTAGCTGCTGGCTCAAAAGGAGGCAGGGTGAGGTTTTCTAAGACATAATTGAGGTCCCATGCAGGTATTGGTGATGATCTTGGAGGCCTTAAATTTTTGGCCGCTCTGAGGTACTGCCTTAACGGATGAGAAAAGATTGGTGGCTCTGTATTGTAATGAGCCGAAATGGCAGTGGCATGAATTTTTATAGATGAAAAGGATAGGCCTTTGTCCAGCATCTCAGTCAAGTATTGCAAAATCTGAGGACGAGTTGGTACAGCCATGTCAATTTCTTGTGCCTGGTTCCAAGCACAGAATCTCTTCCCATTTTCCAGCATATGATTTTCTAGTACTAGGCCTCCTGGCCTCCTAAATGACATCCATCACCGCTTTAGTGAGAGGTGTGTTTTGTACGACTACATTATTCACCATGCTGCCAGATTTAAGGTCTTGAGTTGGCTGTGCAGGATCCGATTGTTCTGCTGGGACAGTAGATGCGGCACTTGAGGCAGGGTCCAGGCTGGGCATTAAGACAAGTTCCTTAGGATTGGATACCACTAGTGGTGTGGTCTGTCTGAGGCAATCAGTATCATTTTTGGCTTCTCCTGTCTGACCTTTAGGAGTACCTTGGGGAAGAGAGGCAGAGGAGGAAAGGCATATACTGTTACATTTTTTCAACTTGAAAGATAAGGCATCCACTTTCCATGGTTGTCTGTGATAAGTCCTTGTGCAGAATCTCTTTAGTTGGCAGTTGTGAGGCGAGGCAAAGATCTATGTCCGGACATCCCCATTTCCTTATCATGCTGAAGACTTGTGGATCCAATTTCCACTCGTGGGGATCCATGAGGTTTCTGCTTAGTTCATCTGCCAGAGTATTTATCTTTCCTGGCAGGAATTGTGCCTGCAGATGTACTTGGCAAGTCAATGCTGTGTCCCACAAAGCCATGGCCAGTCTGCAAAGGGGGGTAAGAATGAGTGCCTCCCTGTTTGTTTATATACCACATAACCATGGTATTGTCTGTATTAATCAGTAGTGGTCTTGGATTTAGTAGGTCCATGAAGGCTGTCAGGGCATTTTGAACAGCTAGCATCTCTTTTTGATTGATATGTAGATGCATTTGGTTTGCAGACCATGTGCCTTGAATACATCTTCCTGCCATGTGGGCTCCCCAGGCATAATCCGATGCATCCGTTGTTAATGTCTTTTGGCTGGGGGTACAGTGAATGGCTGTCCCTTGTTTTGGTGACAGGCCTTCGCCTACCATCGAAACTCCTGTTGCAGGCAGGGAATGAGAGTAACTATAGTTTCCAGGCTGTGGCAATGTTGAGTCCAACACTTTTCAGGTACCATTGAAGTTTCCTCATATGCAGTCTTGCATATGGAATTAGTAGAATGCAAGATGCCATGAAGCCAAACGCATGCAGAATTTTTCTTGCAGATAACTGGGCCTTTATTGCCAACATTTTAAAATAGGTAGTCAGTTGCCTTTGTCTGGCGTGAGATAAGCCATCTGAGCAGTTGTATTTAAGCTTGCACCCAGGAATATTATCTCTTGAGAGGATACTAGTTTTGATTTCTGTTCGTTGAATGTGTACCCTAGGCATGGTAGTAATCTCTTTACAAACGCCAGATGCTGTAAGTAGAATGTCCTTGTTCTCTGCTTGAATGAGGCAGTCGTCCAAGTAAGGATATATTTGTATTCCTCTGTCTGCAGAATGCAATTACTGGTGCCAGGCACTTTGTGAAGACCCTGGGCGCAGTAGATAAGCCAAAGGGCAGTGCAGAGAATTGGTAGTGCATTGAGCCAGCTTTGAATCGGAGGTATCTTCTGCATTTTTGTCTGATTAGATCTGAAAGAGGCATACCTGCATGTTCCAAAGTCTGAAGCCAAGCCTTCTTGCCCAACACGGGTAGAAGCTGCTGTAGAGTCAACATTTTGAATTTTGGAATATCCAGATGTGTTTAGAATAGATAGGTCCAGTATTGGTCTCCAGGCTTTGTCCTTTCTGGGTACCAAGAACAGTCTTGAATAGAATCCTTGTCCCTACTCTTGCTCTGGTACTTGTTGAATGACCCTCATGTCCATGAGGGATGAGACTTGTTTTTGTGCCTCTGCCCATTGATGTTTTGGCAGGTCTGGCCAACCGTTCGCCCTTAGCAGGGTATGGAAGTGAAACTTGTAGCCTTGTGACACTATGTTTAAGACCCATTTGTCCTGGGTTATGTGCCAATTTTGACAAAAAAGTGCTAGCTTTCCCCCTAAAGGTGCTGCCAGAAGATAAGTGCTTGGCACAGGCAGGGGAAGTCATTGGGACTGTTTCCTGTATGGCTGTGATTTGTCTTCTCCAGTTTTGGGGGTAGAAGCACCCCATTGTTTAGACCTGTACGAACCTTGGGGCTGGGATCTCCCTCTATGGCATCTATCTGCCCCTTTGTGGCCCGTCTGACACTTGAAAGGACCAATTCTTTGTAGGCCAGTGTCTGCTAAGTCTTGGTGGCTGTACCTGTAAGAAATCCTTGACTGTTTGCATAGATTTAGCTTTGTCCTTCATTTTCTTTAACACTTCTTCTGCTTTAACACCAAACAAAGCATCATGCTGTAATGGAGCATCTAATAATTTTGCCTCAACATGATCAGGTAGATTTTGTTTCTTTAACCAAGCATGCCTCCTAATGACAGAACCCGTAACTGCGGCCCTGCAGGAGGCCTCCAGAGAATCAAAACCACATTGCAAAGTATGCTTTCCAACATGTTCAGCAGCATGCAATAAATCCTGCATTTCTTTGTTTTCTGCACATTCAGAATTTATCAACATTTTCTGTTTAAGCAGTGACATAATATATTGCTGATATTTGAGCATATGAAACTGACAACTTAAAGCCCTTACAGCCAAAGTAGCAGAAGTGTAAATCTTTTTTCCCAGTCTGTCCAGTGCCCTAGAATCCCAGTCAGAGGGAGTAGGGTTTTTTGCAGTGGAAGCCTTGATCCCTTTGGGACCCTGAGAGATAGTTTCTGGGTCAGCAGCAGGGTTTTTGAAAAGGAATTTATGTGAATCAGGAACCCTGTAGTATCTCTGTCTGGCTTAACAGGAGCTGGAGGTAGAGAGTCAGGAGTCAGACTGGACTCTGAAAATACATCTACAATGTCTAACACTGGTGGAATAGTTAGGGGCCTGTGCTGAGGTAGTAAAGGGAAGTCTGAGCCTTTTCTTAGATTCTGAATAATCTTCGCTCTCCCAGTGGAAATGCTCCCTCATGGTATGCAGAGTTTCCCCAAAAGAATAATCCTCAGGAGAAGAGGCTGAAGGGATAGATTCTTCAGCATCAGAATCCTCATAGGGAGGAAGAGAGTATTCCTGATCAGAAGAATGGAAACCTGATCTGAAGATTCATATTCTAACTCTTGCCTAGGCCTATTATCAGGAGGGGGATGGGAACCCCTGATCAAAGTAATTAGGTATTCGGCCATTTTGAGCATCTGTTTTTTTAGGCATGGAGGCCTGTCCATGGGGCTATTGTACTCGTTTCTTTGTCTTTAAAGGTGCTTTAGTCTTTGCCTTTGAAGCTGAAGTAGTTTTAACATAATTGTGTAGGCCTGAATACACACTCAGAAGCCGATGCCTGCTCAGCGGCTCTGGACCCATCTGAGGGAATAGTTTCCGAGGTTCGAATACCATGAGTTTCTAGCAGCCTAGTAGGCTCCACGTGGGAGTTGGAAGTGGCCTGCGGCTCTAAAGTAGCGGGCATCAGGGGCTGCGAAAGTGCCTCAGAGAACCAGCGACTAGCTTAGAAGAAGCCTAGTCAGTCGTCAGTTCTGGACCTCGGATGCCTATCCTTTTCTTTGCGTTTCTTGTGCATTCCGGTAGTCTGATGGCTATCAGACGACACTGTATAGTTAAATCTTCTGCCAAAATAGTGAAATGTAAAATTGTACCGACGCTTAATACTGCATTGGTTAAATCTAGCACAAAACAGACAACTAGAAACGTCATGGTCAGGGCCTAGGCAAAAAATACAGTAAAAGAATGAAAGTTCTTATGAGGTGTTTGCTTCCCACAAGAAATACAATTATTAACTTTTTCTGACATCGGTCTGGAGAAAGAAAAAAGTTTCCCCAACGGGGTACTTGGCTTTTTAGGGAAGACTTCGGATCTGAAATTCGAACACTAAAATCTCAGGAGTCGGCCGACCGGCACTTGCAAACTGCTTTTGCTTCGGGCAACGTGCAGCAAGAAAGACAGAGGAAAATGGTGTCAGCTGCATCTTTTATACCCCTGGCGCACTGACGTCAGGAAAAAGGCGACAGCAACCGATGCCGGACCTAGACTTTGGAATTCAGGCCGACTGAGGGGAGCCTGCCAGCAGGATAACTCAATTGTAATGACTGCAACAGTGAAACACGAAGAACATCTGTAGAAGCAAAACCAGGTCTGGTTCTGGAAAAGACTAACTGTAATGTTTAGTACATGTGTGAAGAGAGGACCAAGTAGCAAAATGTCTCTGGTAGGAACTCCTCTTAAGACAGCATTAATAGAGGTGTACCTCTGGTAGAATAGAGTCCTAATATTATCAGAAGCCCATTTTTTGATGACCGATATAGCAAAAGGCAGTCCAGCCAGAAATCATTTAGAAATGGTCCATTTTCTGATAGGACGTCCCAATTTGTTGCTTGCAAAAGCTACAAAACGACTGGTTTTCCTAAAGGTCTTAGTCCTACTATGGTAGAACCTGACCTGGCTGTGAACATCCAAGGAAGGAAGTATATACTCCCCTCTATTCTATGGATGAGGAAAAAGGCAGGAAGATGCATAGACTGATTTAAGGACATTTCAATGACCTTAGGCATGAATGAGGGATTAGTCCTATGAACGACTCTTGGTGAAAGATAGGAAATGGTTCACTGCAAAGGAGGGCTTGTAGTTCCTGAGACCATACTAGCAGAAGAAACAGCAACTAGAAAATATGTTTTTCATTACAGAAACATTATACCAGCTTTGTCAGCAGGCTCAAAAGTAGGCAATTACATTTTCTAAAATAAAGTTGAGGTCTCAGGGTAGTGATGGAGCTCTTCTAGGTAGTCTGATGAGCAGCACCCTTTGGAAACTTTTACAAGAGGTTGTGAAAAAAGTGGTGGCTGCATAGGAAGGCAGACAGAAACGGCTCGTGTGCATATATTAATGGAATAACAAGATAAACCAGACATAAGTCAGTAAGATAAGCAGCTGGGGATCTTTGTGAACCTAGGAATGAAGACCTTTTGTTGACACCAGATAGAAAACATTTTTCATTTTGATATACAAGTTTTCTGGTGGTTGGTTTCCTAGCTTTCTTTAAAATTGCTTGCCTTTGTCCAAATTTCCTTGAGGGTTGGTCAGAATATTAACCATGGTGTCAGCCTCAAGGTGGAGAGACTGGAGTGTATGGTGGTCCCCTGTTGAGTCAATAGGTTCACCTTTTGAAGTAGCAACAATGTTTTTTTCCTTGCTCAGTCTGAGTAAAGGAAACCAATGCTGTCTCAAGCAAAAGGGTGCAAGAGGAATAACCTTTGGCACTTCCTCCCTCCCTCCCTGATCTTCAGAACCACCATGGAGATGACCAGAACAGGACAGAATGCGTAATGAAACAGACTTGTTATGGAAAGGAGAAGGAATCCATCCCCCAGGCATTGGGATCTGAGACCAGTGCTCAAAAAAATTTCCAGCGGTTTCACAATGAAACAAAAAAGTACATTTCTGACACAACCCTTGATTGGCTGAGAAGTCTGAAAATGTATTTGTTTAGGGTCCAGTCATGAAGATTTACCTCTGACCTACTGAAGCAGTCTAAATGGCCATTTTCCCCTGGCAGGTACTTGGCCAATGACTGAAGACCCATGGATTAAGCAGAGTTCCACAGTAACAAGCGACAGTGTGCAGAAGTGAGTTCCCCTGTTCTTGTTTATGTACAGTTTTGTCTATTCAATAATAAGGCAACTGGTTTCCATACATGTTTGAATGCCAAAATGCCTTGCTTTTAACTCTTTAGTCCATTTTCCTCATACTTGGAGTTAGTCTAAGGGCTACCACAGCAAGGATAAAGTACAGTTATGTACCTACCATAAATGTAGATGTTAAGAGTCTATTCACTATTACAGTCATTACACTTGGGTTATCCTGCTGGCAGGCTACACGCAGTCGGCCTGAATTCCAAAGTCCTGGTCCAGCGTCGGTTGCTGTCACCTCTTCCCTGATGTCAGTGCACCAGGGGTATAAAAGATACAGCAGACGCCATTTTCTTTAGTTTTTCTTGCCCCAGATGTCAGGTGCCCCCAAAAGGGTAGGCTAAAAATTCTGCTCATAAAAAAGCATGCACTAACATCAACATTACCTTCATCTACAAGCAAATACACCACATAGGTTGTATAGAATAGAGAAGTACAGATAAGTCCCAGAAATAAAAGGGGGATGGTGGGAGGGTAACCTGGACTGCAACAGTGAATACACTCGAACATCTACATTTATGGTAGGTACACAACTGTACTATGTTCATTGTGTTTCACTGTTGCAGTCATTACACTTAGGTTGAATCCCAAAGCTGAGGTTGGGTGGCTAGGCCTAAATAGGAGTGGCTATGAGGCCCTGCAGAACTGCAGTGGCAAAGCCTGCTCTGGATTTAGAGTAAAGAGGTAAGTGGTAGTGCTTTGTAAAAGTGTGCACCAAAGTCCAAGCTGCAGCCTCCAAAATGTCCTTGGTTGCTACTCCTCTGAGGAAGGCTGCTGAAGTGGCTGTTGCTCTGGCTGAATGCGGCCTAATGCCCTTAGGCATGGACTTGCCATGTTGTGAATAGCAGAAACGAATGCAGTGGCCTATCCATTTAGAAATAGTCTGCTTGGAAATAGCTTTTCCGTGCGATCCTGCAGCATATGCCACTAAGAGTTGCTCAGTCTTTCTGAAAGCTTTAGTTTTGTCCAGGTAGAAGCATAGCTGTCTGTCCAAAAAATGCAGAAGTCTCTCCCCCTTATTCTGTGGGTTTGGATAAAAGGTAGGCAAATGAATGGTTTGGTTAAGAGCCACACTGGACACTACCTTAGGCATAAATGTTGAGTTTGTCCTTGGAGAAACCCTGTCCGCATGGAAAATAATAAAAGGTTCCACAGCCATTAGTGCCTGTAACAGACTTTTCTTGCTGAAGTTATTGCTAGGAGCAGAACGGTTTTCCACAAGTATTTTATCTCAGCTGTATTGGCTGGCTCAAAAGGAGGCAGTGTGAGCTTTTCCAAGACAAAATTGTGGTCCCATGCAGGTATTGGAGCTCTCCTTGGAAGTCTTATGTTTTTGGCCCCTCTGAGGTACTGCTTTAAGCAGTGGATGTGAAAAAATAGGTGGGTCCGTATTGTAATGAGATGAAATGGCAGAGGCATGATCTTAATTAATAAGGATAGGCCTTTGTCCAGCATTCTCAGTTAGGTATTGTAAAATCTGAGGGATATTTGGTACAAGTGTGTCCATTCCTTGTGCCCGGTTCCAAGCACAGAATCTCTTCCATTTTTCTGCATAAGATTTTCTGGTGCTGGGCCTCCAAAATAACATCCATAAAATTAGTTGTGTACCTACCATAAATGTAGATGTTAGAGTGTATTCACTGTTGCAGTCATTACTCTTGGGTTATCCTGCTGGCAGGCTACCCGCAGTCTGCCAGAATTCCAAAGTCTAGGTCGGGTGTTGGTTGCAGTCACCTCTTCCCTGACACCAGTGCACCAGGGGTATAAAAGATGCAGCAGACGCCAGCACCATTTTCTTCAGTTTTTCTTGCCCCAGATGTCAGGTGCCCCAAATAGGTAGGCTGAAAAATATATAAATAAGAAATGCATACACAAAAATAACATTTCCTACATCTACAAGCAAATGCACCAAAAAGTTGTATAGGATAGAGAAGTGCAGATAAGTCACAGCAAAGAAAAGGGGGATGGTGGGTGGGTAACCTGGACTGCAACAGTGAATACACTCTAACATCTACATTTATGGTAGGTACACAACTGTACTATGTTCATGTTTCACTGTTGCAGTTATTACTCTTGGGTTGAATCCCAAAGCTGAAGGGTGGCTGGGCTAAATAGGATTAGGAGAGGCTATGAGGCCCTGCAGAACTGCAGTGGCAAAGCCTGCTCTGGACTTAGAGTAAGGAGGTACGTGGTACTGCTTTGTGAAGGTGTGCACTGAATTCCAGGTTGCAGCCTCCAAGATATCGTTGGTTGGTACTCCTCTGAGGAAGGCTGCTGAAGTGGCTGCTGCTCTGGTGGAATGAGGCCTAATGCCCTTAGGCACTGATTTGCCATGTTGAGAATAGCAGAAACGGATACAATGGCCTTTCCATTTAGAAATGTCTGTTTTGAGATGGCCTTTCCTTGTGATCCTGTAGCATAGAAGTTGCTCAGTCTTTCTGAAAGCTTTAGTTCTGTCCAAAGTAGAAGCGTAACTGCCTGTGTATGTCCAAAGAATGCAGAATTTTCTCACCCTTGTTCTGTGAATTTGGATAAAAGGTAGGCAAGTGAATGGTTTGGTTGAGGGCCACACTGGACACCACCTTAGGCATAAATGTAGGGTTTGTCCTCAGAGAAACCCTGTCTGGATGAAAAATGATGAAAGGTTCCACAGCCATGAGTGCTTGTAACTCAGAGACTCGCCTTGCAGAGGTTATTCCTAGGAGAAGAGTGGTTTTACAGGATAAGAATTTTATATCTGCTGCTGATGCTGGCTCGAAAGGAGGCAGTGTGAGTTTTTCCAAAACATAATTGAGGTCCCAGGCCGGAATTGGTGCTGTCCTTGGATGCCTAATGTTTTTGGCCCCTCTGAGGTACTGCCTTAAAGGATGAGAAAAGATAGGTGGTTCCGTATTGTAATGGGCTGAAATGGCAGAGGCATGAATCTTAATGGATGAGAAAGAAAGGCCTTTGTTCAGCATCTCAGTTAGGTATTGTAAAATCTGAGGGATATTTGGTACACACGTGTCAATGCCTTGTTCCTGGTTCCAAGCACAGAATCTCTTCCATTTTTCTGCATAAGATTTTCTGGTACTGGGCCTCCTGGCCTCCAAGATAACATCCATAACAGCTTTTGAAAGAGTGTTCTGAATGGCTACATTATCCGCCATGCTGCCAGATTTAAGTCCCAAGTTGGCTGTGCAGGATCGGATTGTTTTGTTGGGTCAGCAAGTGAGAAGTTTGAGGCAATATCCATGCTGGACCTTGAGATAAGCTCTTTAGGATTGGGTACCAGTGCTGGCGTGGCCAGTCTGGTGCAATAAGTATAATTTTTGGCTTCTCTTGTCTGACCTTTAGGAGTACCCAGAGAAGGAGAGGCAGTGGAGGAAAGGCATATACTGTTAGATTTTTCCAGCTGAAGGATAGGGCGTCCACTTTCCATGCTTGCTTGTGATAAATCCTTGTGCAAAATCTCTGCAATTGGCAGTTGTGAGGGGAGGCAAACAGAGCTACGTCTGGGCATCCCCATTTCCTTATTATCATGCTGAAGACTTGTGGATCCAGTTTCCATTCGTGGGGATCCATGAGGTTTCTGCTTAGTCTGTGAGTATTTGTTTTTCCTGGCAGGAATTGTGCTGGTAGGTGAACTTGAAAAGCCAATGCCGTGTCCCATAAGGTCATTGCTTGTCTGCAGAGGGGGTAGGAGTGTGTACCTCCCTGCTTATGTACCACATGGCCGTAGTGTTGTCTGTCTTTATCAGTAACTGTCCTGGATGAAGCAGGTCCTTGAAAGCTGTCAGGGCATTTTGAACAGCTAGCATCTTTTTGATTGATGTGAAGATGCATCTGGTTTGCAGACCATGTGCCCTGAATACATTTTCCTGCCATATGCCCAGGCATAATCTGATGCATCCGTTGTCAGTGTCTGTCTGGCTGTGGGTAAACTGAATGGCAGACCCTTGTTGTGGTGACAGGCTTCTGCCCATCGAAACTCCTGTTGCAGACAGGGAATTAGTGCAATTACTGTCTCCAGGCTGTGGCAATGCAGAGTCCAAACACTTTTTAGATACCATTGTAGTTTCCTCACATGCAGTCTGGCATATGGAATTAGTACAATGCAGGATGCCATGAAACCCAAGGCCTGCAGGATTTTCCTTGCAGATAAGTGTTTTTTTGTTGCCAATTTCTTGAAGTATTCAGTTGCTTTTGTTTGTCTAGCGTGAGATAAGTCATCTGGGCAGTTGTATTTAAGCTTGCACCCAGGAATATTATCTCTTGAGGGCACTAGTTTTGATTTATTTTCGTTTACTGTGTACCCTAGGCCAATTAGTAATCTTTTTACAAACGCCAGATGCTTTAGAAGAATGTCTTTGTTCTCTGCTTGAATTAGGCAGTCGTCCAAGTAGGGATACATTTGAATTCTTTTTTGTCTGCAAAACGCAATTACTGGTGCCAGGCATTTTGTGAAGACCCTGGGCGCAGTAGATAAGCCAAAGGGCAGTGCAGAGAATTGGTAATGCATTGAGTCAGCTATGAATCTGTGGTATCTTCTGCAAGATTGTCTGACTGGGACATGCAGGTATGCCTCTTTTAGGTCCAAAGTTACGAGCCAAGCCTTCGTGCCCAGCATGGGCAGTAGCTGCTGCAGAGTCAACATCTTGAATTTTGGAACTTCCAGAAACGTATTTAGTATAGACAGGTCCAGTATTGATCTCCAGGTTTTGTCCTTTCTGGATAAAATCCTTGCCCCTGCTCTTGTTGTGGTACCTGCTGAATGGCCCTCATGTCCATGTGGGTTGTAATTTGTTTTTGTGCCTCTGCCCATTGATTGCGTGGCAGGTCTGGCATACCTTTTGACCTTGGTAGAGTGTGAAAATGGAAGCTGTAGCCTTGGGACACTATGTTCAGGACCCATTTGTCTTTGGTAACCATTCGCCAATTTGATGAAAAAAGTGCTAGTTTCCCCCCTAAGGGGGCTGCCAAAAGAAAAGTGCGTGGATATGGTAGAGGAAAATCATTGGGACCGTTTCCTGTAAGGCTGTGATTTGTCTTCTCCGCTTCTGGAGGTAAGAGCACCCCATTGTTTAGGCCTTTATGAGCCTTGGGGCTGAGATCTGCCTCTGGGACGCCTGTATCTGCCTCTCTGTGGTCTGACACTGGAAAGGACCAATTTTTAGAAGGCCAGTTCCTGCTAAACCTGGGTGGCTGTACCTGTAAGAAATCCTTGACTGCCTGCATGGATTTTGCTTTATCCACCATTTGTTTCAACACCTCTTCTGCTTTAGTACCAAAGTATCATGTTGTAATGGTGCATCTAATAATTTTTCTTTAACATGATCAGGCAGATTCTGTTCCTTTAACCAAGCATGCCTTCTAATGACAGCACCCGTAACAGCGGCTCTGCAAGATGCCTCCAGTGAATCAAAACCACATTGCAAAGTATGCTTTCCCACTTGTTCAGCTGCATGCAATAAATCCTGTATTTCCTTGTTATCAGAACATTCAGTATTTGTCAACAATCTCTGTTTAAGCAGTGACATTAGGTATTGCTGATATTTAAGCATATGAAACGGACAATTTAAAGCCCTTACAGCCAAGGTAGCAGAAGTGTAAACTTTTTTCCCCCATCTGTCCAGTGCCCTAGAATCCCTATCAGAGGGGACAGGGTTTTTTGCAGTGGAAGCCTTGACCCCTTTGGGACACAGATACAGTTTCTGGGTCAGCAGCAGGGTTTTTATATAGAAATTTATGAGAGTCTGGAACCCTGTAGTATCTGTCTGGCTTAGCCAGGAGCAGGGGGTAGAGTCAGGAGACAGGCCGGACTCTGAAAATACATCTATAATGTCTAGAACAGGTGGAATAGCAAGAGGTCTGTACTGAGGTAGTAAAAGAAAGTCTCTGAGCCTTTTCCTATATTCCGAGTAATCTTGGCTCTCCCAATGAAAATGCTCCCTCATGGTATGCAGGGTTTCCCCAAAAGAATAATCCACAGGAGGAGAGGCTGAAGGAATAGATTCTTCAGCATCAGAATCCTCATTGGGAGGAAAAGAGTATCCCTGTTCAGAAGAGGAATCAGAAGAAATTGAAATCTGATCAGAAGAGTCATATTCTGTCTCTTGCCTAGGCCTCCTATCAGGAGGGGGATGGGAACCCCTGATCAAAGTAATTAGGTCTTCGGCCATTTTAAGCATCTTTTTCTTAGGCATGGAAGTCTGTCCAGGAGAATGCTGTACTTGTTTGTCTTTAGAGCTGTTTTAGTCTTTGAAGCTGAGGTTGGCTTGACATAATTGTGTAGGTCTGAAAACACCCTCAGAAGCAGATGCCTGCTCAGCGGGGCTCCAGACCCATCTGAGGGAATAGTTTCCGAGAGTCTAATACCTTGAGTATCAGAGGCCTAGTCGGCTCCATGTGGGAGTCTGAAGTGGCCTGTGGCTCTGAGGTAGCGGGCGTCGGGGGCTGCGAAAGCACCTCACTGAGAACCGGCGACTGGCCTAGCGGAGGCCTAGTCGGTTTTGGACCTCGGATGCCGGTCCTTTTCCTTGCGCTTTTTATAAACTCCGGTCGTCGGCTGTTCTGACGGCATTATATAATTAAACCTTCGGCCAAAGTAATGAAAGGCAAAAATCATACCGATGCTTAATAGTGCATTAGTTAAATCTAGCACAAAACCGACAGCTAGAAACTTCGTGATCAAGGCCTAGGCAAGGAATACTGTAAATAAAAATCCTTACGAGGTATTTGCTTCCCACAAGAAATACAATTGTTAGCTTTTTCTGACATCGGTCTGGAGCAAGAAAAAAGTTTCCCCAACGGGGTACTTAGCTTTAATGAAGACTTCGGGTCTGAAATTCGATTTTGAAAATCTCAGGAGTTGGCTGACCGTCACTTGCGAACTGCTTTTGCTTCCGGCAACGCACGGCAAGAAAGACCGAAGAAAATGGCGTCGGCTGCATCTTTTATACTCCTGGCGCACTGACGTCAGGGAAGAGGAGACAGCAACAGACGCCGGACCAGGACTTTGGAATTCAGAGACTGCGGGTAGCCTGCTAGCAAGATAACCGAGAGTAATGACTGCAACAGTGAAACATGATGAACATCCAGTGCTGCCTTAGCCAGTTGGGAGTCACCAGCAAGATTTTTGGCGAGTCCTGCTGAATTTTCAGTAGGACACTCTAGATCAGAGGGAAGGGGGGTGTACAGGAATCTCTCCTTTCAAGACATTAAGAAGGCATCTGTTTGCAGTGGCTTTGGGTTGAAAGCTCTGGAGCAGTAGCTCCGGAGTTGCCTGTTTGTGGAGGAGGTGAACAGGTCTATCTGTGGAATACTAGTAAGCAGAAAGGCACTAAAGGGCTGAAGATGCCCATGAGGGTGAAAGCTCTTAGTAACGGTTGCTGTATACACATTTTTATTTTTGGACAATAAAGGTTCTGTGATTTTATCTGGTTTGTTGCCTTTAGTGCTCTTCTGCTTACTAGTATTTCACTATTTTGGAGCTATCTGTGGAATACCCCACCTGTGGATCAAATCTAGGAAAACATCTCTTGACAACATCCATTTGTGACTGTCTGAGGTGGTTCTTGGGGAGTCTGCCTGACAATTGTGTTGTGATGGGATGTAGGCTGCCTGGAGAAAGATCCCCTGGGAGATGGCTAGATCCCATACCTATAGAGCTAGCCTGCAGAGGAGGTAGGACTTCGTCCTTCCTTGCTTGTTCAAGTACCACATCGCTGTGGTATTGTCTGTAAAGATCTTTAGTGTGCCCTGTCTGAGGAAAGTCTGAGGAAAGGCTGGAAGGGCTGCAGGTCAAAAAGAATGGCTAACAGTGCCTTGATTTTGATGTGCCAGTGTTTCTGTTCACAAACCTTGCACTATTCTTGTGTCCAGAGTTGCTCCTCAGCCCAGATCCGATGCATCTGTGTGCATGATTTGGGAAGAGGAGGGCATTTGCAGAGGAAGGCCTGGATTCTGGGCAACCTGGGTCAGCCACTTCAGTTCTTGGAGGCAGGGGAGGAGTGGGATCTTGAACTCGAAGGGGTGTGAGTGCTGGGTCCATACAGAGTACAGATACTATTTCATTTTCATGTGTAGCCTTGCCAGGGGTAGCATGGGAATAGTGGCTACCATGTACCCGATGAGCCTGAGGAACTCCCTCACAGTCAGGATGGGTGAAAGGAGAGCAGACTGTAGATGGTGGCTCAAGGAAAGTACTTTTTCCTCCGGTAGGAAGGCCATTCTGAGGTCTGTCCTGATTCTGCATCCTAGGAAAACGGTAGGAAGGCCATCCTGAGGTCTGTCCTGATTCTGCATCCTAGGAAAACAATGTCTTGTGTAGGACTTGCTTGGGATTTGGGGAAGTTTATGAGGAACCCTAGAGACTGCAGCAGGAGTAGGAGCTCCACTATGTGGGCAAGGAAGTTTCGTCTGCTGCTTGAATGAGAAGGTCTAGGTATGGGAAATTTGCATTCCCCTTGTCCTGCAGTAAGCTATGACTGGGGCTAGGCATTTTGTAATACCCTTGGTGCAGTGCAGAGACCAAAAGGCAAGGCACAGAATTGAAAATGAAAGAAGCCTGCTTTGAATACGAGGAATTTCCTGGAGGACGGTTTTATGGGAATGTGCAGATAGGTCTCTATGTCCAGGGTCAACATGAAGGCCTGTGGAATGAGGAGGGGAAGAGAATAGGAAGTGTTATCATCCTGAAGGAGGGGACCTTCAAGAAGAGGTTCAGACAGGAAAAATCTAGGATGCGTCTCCATGCTCCTTCCTTCCTAGGTACCAGAAAGATTAGAGTAGAAACCTTTCCCTAGAGCTGAGGGGGGACTGGTTCTATGGTGCCTTGGAGTAACAGCAGCTTGCTTAGGACCTCAGGTAGGAGGGATCATTAAGAGGGGGGGAGGGATAGGTAGTCTTGGAGGAGAGATCAAGACATGAAGTAACCCTCCTTCAGGATTGTCAAAACCCATTTGTCAGATGTCACTAAGGTCCATGCAGGGAGGCAGTGAGAGACGGGAAGACAGATGTATGGTGTGAGGAGGTGGGGGAAGAAAGGGAGGCAGGCAGTCAGACACTGCCTGCCCTTTCTGGAAAGGGAGGTCTCTGGGCAGTTGTCTGAGGAGTCCTAGACTGAGTAGACTGTCTCCTGTGGGGTTGTCTAGACCTGGAGGGGGCAGAGGGCCTAGAAGTTTTCCTTATGAACTGTCTTAGCCAGGTAGTTTCTCTGGAACTTTGGGATTGGAGAGTCTAGGAGATGCTTGAAGTCTTGGAGTTCTTTCCCTTTTTGTTGGAGTGACTTGAAAAGGTCAGCCACTTTAGTGCCAAAAAGGGCAGAGTGATCCAAGGGTGCATCCAAGAGTTTGGCCTTCATGTCATCCAGGAGGGGTTGTAGACACAGCCAGGACCATCTCCTCAACACAGAAGCAGATGTAGCTGACCTGGCAGAGGCCTCAGGTGCATCATAGGCACACCTGAGAGTGCTTATTAACCCGAGAGATGAGTCTGAGCAAGGAAGACAGGGATGCCTTTACAGCACAGTCAGGGATATCACTAAGATCTTTAGAGGCTTTGTCTAGTAAAGCCAGGAGTGTTTTGGCCATGTGTGATTGGTAATTCGTAGCCCTAAAAGCCAGGGTAGCAGAAGTGCACATCTTTCCCCACCTCCCCACGGCCTTGCTGTCTTTTATCTGCGGGCAGGACAGTGGTAGTAGGGAAAAGTTTGGTTGCCCTATCAGTAGCAATAGAAATAGCAGCAGGGTCTGCTGGGGGGTACTTGAATAGGAATGTCTCTGCATCAGGTACCCTGCATAATCTGTCTGCCCTTCTAAGAGCAGGTGGCTGGGAATCTGGATTCAAGCATACTCTAGCAAAAGCATCCAGGAAGGCAGGCTTGACAGGTGGAATAGCAGCCAGGTTAGGAGATTCCATTTGGATCAAGCCATTGAATAGTTTTTGGGCCTCAAGACATGTCTGAGCAATCCCATTTAAAATTTTCTTTCATAAGGTTGATTGTGTCACCGAAGGCAAGGTCTTCCCACAGGGGAGTCAGGTTCTGCAGCAGCTTCTTCCGGGGATTCCTACCCCAGAGGGGAAGAAATCTGTGAAGAGTAGGACAAGGAGCCTCTGAAGAGTGACATTTCCTCCTCTGCAGGGTGGCTAGGTGTTCTCAGGCAAGAGAGGCCTTGGGCTGAGAAGAGGTGGAGCAGCCGAAGGAAGGTCTGCAGTAGGCCTCTAAGGGCAAGGAAGGCATTATAGAGGCTCTGGCTAAAGGCCTGCCAGTCGGACAAGGCTTCCGGGGTGTGCGGAATATACCTCGTCTTTTGTTTCTTCTTGGTAGGCCTAGCCGGAGTCCGGCTGGTGGTAGGCCTGGAAGTCACAGAAGGAACGGTGGAGGCCTGGTCCGAAGCACCCATCTCTGTTACTGGTTCCCCCTGGCATCAGAGTCAGGCGCCGGAATATCCTCCGCAGATGTGTCATCTGCTCTGGATTGTGCGGCCTCCTGATAGGTACCCGCTTTACCCGATGCGGCGGATGCCAGTTCCTCAGCTAAGTTGACGACTGCTACAGGCTGAGAATCAGTGGAGGGAGGAGCAGTGAAAGTAGACGGCCGCGTTGGGCTTGGCCCTCTTCCTGGGTGGTTTGGATGGGGAGCCGTAGGCAGCTTCCATATGGAGAGTGATCTGTCTAAGGTGTTGGTTTTCAAGGTACAAGTCTAGGGCCTGAAGTTGGCGACGAAGGATCTTACGAACAAACGACTTACGAATGGTGCAGTTTTTGTAATCGTGATTCCTTCAAAAAAAAAAAAAAAAAACTGGTCATGGGTAGCTTTACGGGGAATTTGGCAACCACAGTTGCACTTGCTCTTACCAGACATTAACAGACTATAGTACTACAAAGGATGACTGAAATAATCCCCAACGGGGTACTTATCTTGATGCGAAACTGATCCGATATTCGCGAGTAAACACCCGGCGTATGGCTGGCGGCTGAAAAGTTCCGAGAGCCATTGTGCACAGACGTCACATTTATGGCCCCACGTACCTGCCAACACGTCAGACATCCAAAGCACCTTCTGGTACTGGAAAAGCTTTGGACACCTGGCTGGACAAGCTGATCGGAAGAAGGGTAAACCCACTAGTGAATACTGCAATATTGGAATAGAAGGACATCAGGAACCTAGCCTGGCACTTAGTGGAGCAAGATAGCGACTAATCCTGAACAGAGCACCAATCCATCAGCAGAACTTTTAGTTATGTACTTACCATAACTTTAGATGTATGGGATCCATCTCGCCTACATTCTGTACTGATGGGTTCGGAGCCGATCCTCGGCTCAGACTCGGCACGCTATACTATAGAACGAAGTCTCTTATTGGCTGAGCTATCCCACATCCCAGGATGCACCACCACTGCTTCTCCAGATCTTGTTTGTCCGCACACATGCACACACACAGACTGTTGATATAATATTGCCAGGTGTTTCAAGATGAAACAGCTGAACTCGAACAGTCCGGTCTCTTCTGATCTCCAAGGCAGGGGGAAGGAGGGTGGGTTTATTAGGAATGTAGGCGAGATGGATCCCATACATCTAAAGTTATGGTAAGTACATAACTAAAAGATGTAACGTGATCCTATCTCGCCTACATTCTGTACTGATGGGACAGTGTCCCTAGCACTTGATTCCTGGGTGGCTCACTGGAAAACACTCCTGAGAACTGTGGAACCGAAGGAAGCTTGCCCCAGAGATGCCACGTCCAATTTGTAATGAGAAATGAAGGTGTGAGGAGAAGACCACGTAGCCGCAGCACAAATGTCACTAATGGCAAGCTTAGAATGAAAAGCTGCCGAAGTAGCCATAGCCCTGGTAGAATGAGCTTTCACTGTAGTTGTAAGCTCTTTATTAGAAATGAAGTAAGTATGACTGATAGTGTCTCTGATCCACTTGGCAATAGTGACTTTCGTGATGGCTTTGCCCAATTTATTGTCCGAAAAGGACACAAACAACTGATCTGTTTTCCGTGTTTGGTGCATCCTATCCAAATAGAAGCGCAATTGTCTGTGAACATCCAAGGTGTGAAAGATGTATTCCGCTCTGTTTGAGTACTTTGGGAAGAAAACTGGAAGTTCCAATGACTGTTGCAGACAAAAACTAAAACAAACCTTAGGAACAAAGGATGGATTCGGTCTGAGGGATACTCTATCCTTGTGGAAAACCAGGTATGGTGGTTTGACACACAGGGCTTGAAGTTCCGAAACTCTTCTGGCTGATGTAACTGCAACTAATAAAGCAGTCTTCCAAGAAAGAAATTTCAAGTCACAAGTTGCTGCCGGTTCAAAGGGGGAAGAGGTCAAAGCACCTAACACCACATTAAGGTCCCACGGTGGAGCGGGATGAGATATCGGGGGCCGTAGCAGCCCAGCACCTTTCATGAAGGCTTTACACAACTTGTTGCTCATCAAAGGTGGTTCTATGCTCTCATGAAAATTGGAAATAGCTGCCAATTGAACCTTGATGGTAGAGACAGAAGAACCTTGATTGAACAGAGAAGCTAAAAACTTCAGAACCTCTGACACCAGGACAGTTATGAGATCTAATCCCCGGAGTTGGCCCAAATAGCAAATCTCTTCCATTTGCTGTTATACATTTTCTTAGTAGAAGTCTTGTGGGCCGAGGACAAGATATGTATGACTTCCGGGTCCAAAGCATGGTTCCTGACTATGGTCGGAAGAGGAGGAGCCAAGCTGTTAACCTCAACAAGTGGAGGGACTGATGAAGCTGTCCCGACTGATGGGTCAAGAGATCCGGAACTTGGTCCAGGAACCATGGACCGTCCAAGTGCATATTTCCGAAGGGAAACCAGACTTGACGAGGCCAGTATGGGGCAACTAAAATCATTTTGCTCTCCAAGCGAATTGCCTTCTGGATCACCTTGGGAAAAAGGGGAACCGGTGGAAAACCGTATAGCAGGCCGGTGGGCCAAGCTTGGACTAGGGCATCCTTGGGAATCTCCCCCGGAACTGGGTGAGAGATGTTGAGGGGGGGTTGCGAAAAGGTCGCAACAAGGAGTTCCCCATCTTCTGAAAATCTGAGTTGCCACTCTGTCGTTCAGAGACCACTCGTGAGGGGAGAGAATAGTTCTGCTCAGTCTGTCGGCTATCACATTGGATCTCCCTGGAATGTATGTTGCTACCAGAAAACGTTTGGTTGCAATCGCCCAATCCCATACTTTCATGGCCTCTCTGCAAAGGGGGTAGGATCTGGTCCCTCCCTGCTTGTTCAGGTACCAGCCTACTGACATGTTGTCGGACTGAATGGCAATCATGCCCGGGGGAGGTAATAGTGTAGTGCTTGCAGCGATAGAAGCACCGCCCTCATTTCTAGTATGTTGATGTGGAGGAGACTCTCGTCGGAATGCCACTTGCCTTGGACTGACCTGCCCAGGTAATGTCCCCCCCACCCCGTCCGGGAGGTGTCCGTAGTCAATGTGGCCACTGGAGGTGGTGGAACGAAGGGTCGCCCCTGATCCAGGTTGGAGGAAAGAAGCCACCAACGAAGGTCCTGTTTGCACGTCTCTGTGATCAGAATGAGGTGACAGAGGGAGATCCTGATAAGACCACTGGACTGACAAGAGCCACTGGAGAATCCTTGTATGTAACCTTGCCAAGGGGACTAGGAGAACGGTGGCCGACATGGAACCTAACAGTTGTAGGACCATCCTGGCTGGGGCTCGGCATTTGAGGAGCAAGGCTCGAACTTGAGACTGTAATGTTTCTATCCTCTGTAGGAAAATAGACCCGCATTTGCTTTGAGTCTATCTCTACACCGATAAACCGTATGCGCCGAGATGGCAGCAACACAGACTTTGCTCAAATGAAGGTGATTCCTAGGGAGTTGCCTAGAGATATAGTGGCTGCTAGGTTTTGTAAGAGTAGACGCCTGGAGGTGGCAGTTAGGAGCCAGTCTAGGTATGGAAACACCTGGAATCCTAGACTTCTCAGGTGAACAGTCACCACCGCCAAACATTTGAACACCCTGGGGGCTGTGGTGAGACCAAAGGGCAGTGCACGTGTCTCCCAGGCTGAAGCGCAAGCGTCTCCTGGACGCCTGATCAGGATGTGATAATAGGCGTCCTTGAGATCTATGGAGCACATCCAAACACCTTTCTCCAGCAGCGGGAGAATGTATTGCAAGGTGACCATCTGGAACTTGGACTTCTTGACTGATCGATTTAGCTTGCTGAGATTCAAAATGGGCCTCAAGTCCCCGGTCTTTTTTGGCACTAAAAAGAATCTTGAGTAAGTCCCTAATCCGGTCTGGCCTGCGGGGACCAGTTGGATGACTCCTTTTTGAAGCAGCTTTGAGATTTCAATGGCTGCAAGATCCGGTTGACTGGGTGGCGGGTCCGGGATTTTTCGGGATGGAGGGGGGGGTTGAGAAAAGGGGATGGTGTAACCTCCGGCGATGATCCGGAGCACCCATCGGTCCTGAGTGATACTCTCCCAGGCCTTTAGGTGCTTCGAAAAGCGACCCCCGACTGGCTCCGGAGCTGCACAGTCGGGCAATCCTTCAGGGATGCTGGAAGGTTGAGGAGCCACGAAAGGACTCGCGGTCTCCAGTGTTGCGGGGGCCTCAGCCGCCTCTGGGACGGCGTCTTCCTGAAAAATTTCACCCTCCTCTGCCTCTAGAAGGGGGATCGCCCTGCTGTGAGGATTAAGTCTTTTGAGATTTATGGAACCACATTTTCCCCCCTCTTCTAGCCTTGGGATAAGGCCTGAAGGGAGTGGAAAACCGTGCCCCTACGGCAGTCAAAGTCTTACCCTCTTGTTCACAGCGAGTCAAGGTGTCCTTTACCTTGGGTCCAAACAGAGAGGACCCATCGAAGGGAGCGTCGGCAAAGGAAGACTTGAAGGCTTCCACAAAATGACACAAGCCAGGCTTGTCTCCGAGAGCAACACCTGTTCCCGCCACTCTGCTCGCCCCTCGGCTGCAGATGAAATGAGCCTCATGGACGAGTTCGATAACGATGATAGGGTAGCCAGCTGAGAGCTAACCGTCTGGGCCAACTGCTCAGGTAGGTTACCAGAGAGGGTATCTGAAAGTTCCTTGACCAGATCCCTCTGAAGTCTGGTGAAGTCGTCAGATAATTCAGAGACCTTAAAGTAAAGGTTGCTGAAGTAAGGTGCGCTTCCTGCCGATCCATGCTCCTGGACTCTATTAGGAGGATGGACGGACGTTGAAGCCTCTGCCACATCTTGTTGGGTAGCAGATGCCACCACCAGGGCATCTACAGCCACACCTTTGGAGGGAAAATCCTTTTCGGGGGGGCTGAAAGAAATTTATTGGGGCGAGCTGGCACCGGTTCCACAGAATCCGGGTGCTCCCACGCCCTTCGAGAGATCAAATCCAGGAGCTCATCGAAGGGCGGAGACACCCAGGAGGCGGAGGGCTGAGCCCCGAAGGACTTGAGGAATACCAACTCCTCAGCAGAAGGGGGTTTGGACTGCCAGTCGCCTCGTTGCTTCAGGATTTCCAAAATGTCCGCAAAGGAGACATCATCCCAGGACGACTTTGGGGACCCCTCCGCATCATCGAGGTCGGTGTCCGAGGTGAGAGACTCATCAGGGGAGTCGACGTGCTTCCTCTTGCACTCTCTTCCTTGGAGGTTCCTCCTAAGACGCTTCGGAGGGACCTTCAGGAAGGAGGGAACCCCCAATGGGGGTGACCTCAGGCCCCAGGGCTCCGCTGTCTTGAGACAGGGGGACTACAAAGGAACCAGTCTCCGTGCCAAGGGAAGGTGCTGGTGAGACGGTGGAGGTGGCCAAAGAAGATTTGGCCAAAGCACTCCTCATGGCCCTGAAGGCGGGACCCCCAGAGTCCTGGGAAGGTTCGACCCCCGAGGCCACAACAGTAGACTGCACTCCCACAGCCGACGCACCGAGAGGGAGGCTCGGAATCGAAAACATTGGTCCCGAAGAGTCACCCCCGGGGCAGACAGAGGAGGTCCGTGTACCGAACTCCGATCCAAAGGGCGGGGTTGGAGTAAGGGTCGGAGCCGACCAGAAAACCTCCACCGGCTCCACCAGCACAGACTCCAACGGTGCCGAGGCTGTTGGAGGAGGAACCAAGACAACAGGGTGGGCAACCGGCTCCGGAGCAGACTGGGCTGGAGCCGAAACCAACTTTTGGAAGACTGGAGACTGAAACAGCCTTTGAAGTACCCTGTCTGTCTGGATCCGACATTCTGGAAGACCGAGAAGAGATCGAACGAGTTCGAGTCGACTTCTCCACCGGTTCCGAAGGACTGGGGGACCGGCTCCGAATAGTCTCGATAAATATCGGTGCCGAGGGAGACTCCACAACCATTGCAATTTCCCTCTGAGCCGAAGTGGACTTCGGCGCCGAAGGGGAAGAGTCTGAGCAGGCAACTCTCATCGGCTCCGAAGACAGTGGAGCCGATGAAGGTGACCCACCTCTTGAAGCTCTAGCAGTCTGCTCCGAAGCCAGAGTAGTCTAGGCTGGAGGCATCGAGGCAGAGCGTTCCGCCCTCAGCTCCGAAGTCCGTGGAACAGATGGAGAAGCCTGCCGAGATTTCTTTGTGGCCGGTTCCGACGGGCTGGTCGGAGCAGACTATTTCTTTTTCTTAGAAGGTGAAGAGGAAGAAGATAAAGCCTCCTCAAAAGAAGGGGTAATAAGCCCTTTTAAAATCAATTTGTTTTTCCTCTCTTGGAGGACCCGGGAGGAAAAAGCGTGACAAACGCTGCATGACTCCTGAAGATGTTTAGGGCCTAAACAATACACACACAGAGTGATCGTCCGTTATGGACATTTTGTAACTGCATTTAGAGCATTTTTTGAACCCAGATGGTCTGTGCTCTTTCGACATGTTGAGACACAATCACCACCACAGAAAAGAAACTTTTTTCAAATTTTTCTTAAAGAAAATGTGAATGAGGACAAGACCCCTCTAACAGAAACGGGATTACTTGACCAACTAGACTACAATACTACAAGACAAATTTTACCACAAAAATAACTCAAACTCAAGTCACACAACAACAACGGCTGTTAAAAGAGCTTTTGGGTAGATTAGCCAAAAATTCCTGACAGAATTTTTTTTAAGAAATAATCACTTAGCTCAGCCAAGTCCGAGACCATGTCTTTGCTGTAAAGCGGCAAACGAGATCTGGGGAAGCAGTAGTGGTGCATCCTGGGATGTGGGATAGCTCAGCCAATAATAGACTTCGTTCTATAGTATAGCGTGCCGAGTCGGAGCCGAGGATCGGCTCTGAACCCATCAGTACAGAATGTAGGCGAGATAGGATCACATTACATCCCACAGGCTCACATGAAAAGCCAAGACCAATGTGCATCTTGCAGAATGCATGATAAACCTACGTCGATTCTTTGGGATTTGGAATGAAACCTGAGCATGCATTCTGAAAAGCTACCTTGACACAAGGAGGACATGGACATGCTGCAGAGATTTTAACAAATAAGCACCCCTCAAAGACTTACAAAGCCACACAACACACCCTGCTTGTTAACAGTGAAACACACACTTAGACTGCTCACCTCCACAAATCCCATGTTCAATTTATTCAACAGTCTTTTTACCCCACTTGCAATGCCCTTGACCTTATCCTCTGGCAGGCAAGTAACAGTGACCTGTTGTGTTCTAAGGCCAGGCAACTAATATCAGTTTTCCTGACCTTTGAGTGGTCAGTGACTAAAACAATTCCGGCATAGAGAGGCTCATAAATCTGGTTAGATTTAAAGCTATTGCTAAGTCCCCAGTTCTAGCACCCTAAGAGTCTTTCTTTTACCCTGAGGAGAACGTCTACTACTGAAGGCACAGAATATCCATCAAAGTCTATACTCATCCTGTTCTAATGAAGACAAGGCTAAGGCTTGTGTGTGGAAGCAACAGGTTTTATGGCCTTTTTCTCCCAAAGCTTCTACACATCTAAGAGTGGCTTTATTATGTGATGTTCACAGGTGCACCTCTACTTTTACCTCTTAGACTTGTGTTGTCGAAATGTAGTTACAATCTTTAAGAACATATGGCAGCTGCACACTGCCTTAAGTAACTGTCTCCTAGTAGATCTGCAAAACAGACTGTGTAATACTCACATGCCAAGAAAAATAGTTTATCTGCACAGTATACATGTGTTAATGAAAACATACACATTTGGATGGAAAGTCTATCAGAAGTTTATATGTAACCAAGTCACCTGAACTACCCTGTGCTAATTTATTTAGTCAGACAAACCTCAGTTGATGCCCCCATCATATACTAATCAAAATAGCTTTAGAAAACAAATCTTAAATAACACTGCAATAAAGGAATAAGCAAGAAAAAATGTTCATAACAAAAAACAAACCAACTGGATTATTACAACTCAGAGACCACACAGGATAAGGTACATAAAACATATTTAATATTTAGTCAGGGTTTAAATTGTGTGAGTTTGCGCACCACTTAAAGAGCAACGGTAGAGATTAAACATACAGTGTATATTCCAACAAAACTGATCCAGCACTAAAAACGGTCAAAAAGTCACAACATAGAAAATTGAATGAGTTTCAAACAGCAGAATATGTACTCCGTAAAACCATTCAAAATTATTAAAAAAATGGAATGACCCATCAAAAATAAAAGTGCAATAAAAAAGTGCAAAGGCCACATAAAATAAATACCCCTTCTACTTCTCAAACAGGACACTGGCAAAATGACTCAGTGTCTTTCAGTACACAGCTCTACACATTCCCACTTTTGCGGATTACTACCCCCAGTATGTATAAATACTAACCTCAAATAGTGGCATACAACAGAAGTCCATCAACCTACCCTGTGGCCAAGCAGGCTTCTTCTGCAATAACAGATCTTGAAGGAATCAAAAAATCCAAGTCCTGGTTTACTTCAGTGGTTGCTAAAATTGTGCGTTACACATACAGTGTTAGCCAATACTTTAAAAGGATCAGTGCTGCCAGCCCAGAGGAGTACCTCTCCCTATTTCCGGCCAGGAACAAACTGAAGGAATTGGAATCCAGGAAAGGACCTAAAGACAGGAGGAAAACATCAACTAACTGATATTACAGACTAACCACCCCACAACTAACCCAATCAACATGGGGCAGACTATAAGCAGTCTTCGCCAATGACACACACACACACACACACACACACACACACACACACACACACACACACACACACACACACACACACACACACACACACACAAAATCAGAAGCCAATTTGGGACTGGAAAGAACAGAACATACTAGCTATAACAACTGTAATCTAGTTCTCTTGTTTTTTTCACCTTACAATGTTTTTCCCAGAATTCTTTATTTTAGTACTTGACATTTTTAAAAATCCCCCTAGCCCCTTACCCACAAGCAAGTGACCTGTAAAACCTGCTTCTGGTTCATAAAACACAAAAGCTGTTGCAATAAATAATACATTTACCAGTGTTTATAAGCCTGCTCTGCAGACTCTTGTAGCATGCTGTGCATTCCAAAACAAGCAAACCATGAAGTTTCCCCGAAAGCAAAGTAAAAGAAACTGATCCAGTATTAGTAACAAAACTGAAATCATACCACTTTCATGTTCCCAAGCAAATGGCTGGTGCTGTGCACTGCACATTTACACCATAGCTGCCTTAAAGACAATGTTTTCCCCAAAGATACCAATACATAACCTATACTACAGATCTGACCAATACTCTGGTTGCAGTTCCCTTGTCGACTTGCACAAGCCAGTAAATTAAAAACATACCCTCTTTCAGTGAGGTAAAAAAAATGTTCTGGTCCCAAAGCTTAGTGAATGCAGACTTGCACCAGGGACTACAGCACACTATTGCACATAAGAATCACATTAGAATACTGGAGGTGTAGGGGAGGGACCAGTGCTCTCTCCACCATCACGCTCCTTAACATACAGATTTAAACTCAACTTAGCATCAATAAGGGATGTGCACCTTTAACTAACGAAACCTGAAACATCACACCCAAGAGAGACAACTAATCAAGAAGGGGAAAACAATAATAAAGATAAAATAAAAATAAAATAAATAAACACAAGCCAGATGACTGGATGGAAAAAGTTGGCAGAGTGATCACCGCGCTCATCCAGATGCACGCTCCTTGTCACCAACTCTCTAAGTGCTGCATCACTTCTTGTTCTTGAGCTGGTTGGCGAGCCAGTCCAGACCTTCATAGAGGCCATCTCCACTTGTAGCACAGGTTGCTTGGATGTACCAGCTTCGGTGACGCAGAGAGTGAAGACCCAGCTTATCAGTGATCTCCGCCGCATTCATGGCATTTGGGAGATCCTATAAAACAAGAAACACCACCATCAGGAGAAAGTCATAGAAGCAACAAATCAAAACATATACAAATACTTACGATGGCTTACTTCTGTGCATTACATACTTCCAAAGTTCAGTTAATTTAAACAACTGGTCATTTCATAAGTACAAGCTGACAAAAGCTACATCTATCAAACATTCACCAACTTTTTACAAAAATGCAACTCTAGAAATTGAGAAATTCTAGTAGAGCACATTAAATCTATAACAGCAAACAAAAAAAAGTTTCATTGCAGAAGTGCCACTGACTTGTCCACAATCATAACCAGAACTGAACTGTGTACTTTGGAACAAGGATTACTGCAAATTCCTGCTCTGCAGAATGATAATAAAAGTTCTGCATGAACAGGAGCAGCTGAACCCTCTAATCCTGAAGAATCAACATTTTATTTGACGAAAACACCATGAGATTCAAGACATCTGCCAGGCCTTGCTGAAAAGATTCTTGGAGTACATCTAATATACACATTCATGGTACAGACATTAAAGTTTGTAGGAAAATAAAGACCCTTTACAGATGTGTATTTGTGTATTTTTTTTGGGGGGGGGGGGGGGGCTTTCTCACACCCTTTCCTGGAATTCAGTTCTCCTCTATTCATAATTCACAGTATTATATCTGTTCACTCAAACTCCTGAAAAGATTCATTAACCATACCTATGGCAAATCTAGCTAACCTGTGCCATTATTAACAGCAGAAAAGTTTACACATCCTTTCTGAACATTCCACTTAACTTACTGCCAAGTATCCATGTCTACTTGCTATAGACACAGCAAGTAATGTTAACTATTTCTGGTCAATCTTACACATTCCACAAACATTGTTTTCCATCACATTTAACCCTCTTCTGTTCCTAGAAAGCCGTAATATTGGAAATTAGTAAGAAATGTGTTTAATATTCCAAGAACCTTCTAATACAAAACCAAAAATACACACAGACTACAAATTAGTTACACAAGACTACTAAAAGATGGGTATGCACTGGAAATGTGGGAAAAAGCAGTGGTCAAAAAGGAAGCCCTTCTCAACAACAAAGGGGGTGTATGGAATTGTTTGGATCTTGATAATTGCCAACCTACTAGTTTTAATATCTACTCTTTGTAAAACAATGGATGGTGACTTGAGAACACGTCATTGCTTATTTTTTGTAACGGATCTAAAGTCATGACCAATGTAAATTTTTGAAGGGAAGGTCCTGCTTTCTGAACATCATGGCATTCTCCAAGTAAACGCTGCAGTAAAAAAAAAAAAAAAAGGTTTGACAGCATGTCCGAAATTAGCAAAAGTTTAACACAATCCAGAAAACAAATACATGTCAGAAATAACTTAATATCAGATTCCATACTGGTTACTTAATGGAACACACAGTTGATAAGGTGGGGGGAATACACTGAAGACGTAGTACATATGACCACTGGAGAACAGGGTTCCATGTCAGGCAGTTTGCTCCTTTGAGAAGGTAAAAGTGACAAATATAGGTGACAACATACAGATAAAACTGCAAGCTGGGAAGCACTCTTACCTCAACAATAAAGAGGGATTAGTAACTTGGGAAATTTTAGATGACAAACTAATTGAAATCCTGAAGCTCCAAGTCCTGGCTGAAGAAGAAAAATATCATTATTCCAAATATGGTCTACTCTTCTAGGATTTTCAACTCCTCCACCATGAACTAGCACCTACTTTTAATGTAACTGGCATACTCCATCACATTAACACTGGTGCTTCTGTAACTACTTTACTGGCATTTCATTATTTTTCTTGTTTATAGCTTCATTCTCAGGTTATGCTTTTCTCCAACAGCTTACTTGGAAGTGGAGTTCAGACATCAAACTCTGCATTACACTGCATCTCTGCTAGAAACCTCTGTAATGCCAGTTTGTCATTTGGGGTTGGAATTTGTACACTTGCTCTTTCTGCATCGGGTTTCATCCCGTCAGAATATGTCTTGCATATTTCAAACTTAACACTTACCTTATGCTTGCAATTTACTTAACTTGAAATGATGTCCCAATTTATCTGATGCATCAGTCTCATGTTACTGTATTGGGCTCTACAACAGAAAAATCAATTGTGCTCACATTCACAGCAACTTCCAAGCCTTGAACTAGGTGTGGAAAAAAATAAGTTATGCACTCACCATAATTTTCCATCTGAGTACGTAACTCCATTTGTCAACAACATGTAGGTATCGGATCCGAGCCGGCAGCTTTCCAAGCTAAAGATCTGAGCTCCAAGCTCCTCCCCCTTACCGATAACACCCTGTTACCTCCCTTCCAGCCCTCAGCTCACGTTTGCCCATTATACAATTTCACAAAGACAAAACAACCTAAAAAAAAACATCCTAACCTAGCGAATACCAAAAGGCTGAATCACTGTAAGATTCAGATAACCAAAGAACCAGGTTAGGGGGAAGGAGGGGGGGGGTCGGTTGCTGACAAATGAAGTTACCTACTCAGATGGAACGTTATGGTGAATACATAACTTCTTTATCTGAAGTAGTTAACTTCATTTGATCAGCAACCTGTGAGACAGAGTCCCCAGCTACCAAACACTTGGGAGGTCCTTAAGGAAGGATATTCCAGAACACTGCAGAGCCAAAAGCTGCCCTTCCTCTGGATATTAAATCCAATTTATAATGAGAGATAAAGGTATGAGAGGAAGCCCAAGTAGCCGCAGAACAAATGTCATCCAAGGACACTTGACCAGAATGCAGCAGAAGTAGCCATAGAACAGGTGGAATGAGCATGAACCCCTAAGGGCTCTGGCCGACCAGATATCTTATGTGAGCAAAATGCATTGAGAAATCCATCTAGCTAAAGTCACCCTCGACACTGGCTAACCCAAGAAGGGCTTTGCAAAGGAAACAAAGAGCTGCTCCGACTTGTAAAACGCAGCTGTTCTGTGCAGGTAAAAACGCAATTGTCTATGAACATCTAACAAATGAAGTTGGTATTCCCCTTTATTCTGATAGTTAGGGAAGAAAACAGGTAGATTAATGGACTGACTGATGTTCGCCTCGAAAACCACTTTAGGTAAGAAGGTAGGGTTAGTCCTGAGAGAGACTATGTCCTTATGGAAAAAGGACAGTTGTGTTCCTACCATAAATGTAGATGTTAGAGTGTATTCACTGTTGCAGCCATTACTCTTGGGTTATCCTGCTGGCAGGCTACCTGCAGTCGGCCTGAATTCCAAAATCTTGGTCCGATGTTGGTTGCTGTCACCTCTTCCCTGACATCAGTGTGCCAGGGGTATAAAAGATGCAGCCAACGCCATTTTCGTCAATTTTTCTTGCCCCAGATGTCAGGTGCCCCCAACAGGGTAGGCTAAATAGACTATGCCAAAAAGACATGCATGCACTAAGGCAAACATTTCCTTCATCTACAAGCAAATACACCACATAGGTTGTATAGAATAGAGAAGTACAGATAAGGCCCAGCAAATGAAAGGGGGATGGGTGGGAGGGTAACCTGGACTGCAACAGTGAATACACTCTAACATCTACATTTATGGTAGGTACACAACTGTACTATGTTCATTGTGTTTCACTGTTGCAGTCATTACTCTTGGGTTGAATCCCAAAGCTGAGGATGGGTGGCTTGGCTAAATAGGATTAGGAGAAGCTATGAGGCCCTGCAGAACTGCAGTGGCAAAGCCTGCTCTGGATTTAGAGTAGAGTAGAGAGGTAAGTGGTAGTGCTTTCCTCTGAGGAAGGCTGCTGAAGTGGCTGCTGCTCTGGTAGAATGTGGCCTAATGCCCTTAGGCACTGACTTGCCATGTTGTTAGTAGCAGAAACGAATGCAATGGCCTATCCATTTTGAAATTGTCTGTTTTGAGATGGGCTTTCCTTGTGATCCTGCAGCATATGCCACTAAAAGTTGCTCAGTCTTTCTGAAAGCTTTAGTTCTGTCCAAGTAGAAGCGTAGCTGTGTATGGCCAAAGAATGCTGAAGTCTCTCACCCTTGTTCTGTGGGTTTGGGTAAAAGGTAGGCAAGTGAATAGTTTGGTTAAGGGCCACACTGGACACCACCTTAGGCATAAATGTAGGGTTCGTCCTCAGAGAAACCCTATCTGGATGGAAAATGATAAAAGGTTCCACAGCCATGAGTGCCTGTAACTCAGAGACTCTTCTTGCAGAGGTTATTGCTAGGAGTAGGGCTGTTTTCCAGGATAAGAATTTAATATCCGCTGTTGAGGCTGGCTCAAAAGGAGGCAGTGTGAGTTTTTCCAAGACATAATTTAGGTCCCATGCAGGAACTGGTGCTCTACTTGGGGGGGGTCTTATGTTTTTGGCCCCTCTGAGGTACTGCCTTATTAAAGGATGAGAAAAGATAGGTGGGTTCCGTATTGTAATGAGCTGAAATGGCAGAGGCATAAATCTTAATTGATGAAAAGGGCTAGGCCTCTGTCCAGCATCTCCGTTAAATATTGTAAAATCTGAGGAATATTTGGTACAAATGTGTCAATTCCTTGTTCCAAGCACAGAATCTCTTCCATTTTTCTGCATAAGATTTTCTGGTACTGGGCCTTCTGGCCTCCAAGATAACATCCATTACAGCTTTGGAGAGTGGAGTGTTCTGAATGGCTACATTATCTGCCATGCTGCCAGATTTAAGGTACTGATGTGGCTGTGCAGGATCTGATTGTGTTGGGTCAGTAAGTCAGAAGTTTGAGGCAGTGTCCAGGCTGGTCCTGGAGACAAGTTCTTTAGGATTGGGTACCAGTGCTGGCGTGGCCAGTCTGGGGCAATCAGTATCATTTTTGGCTTCTCTTGTCTGACCTTTAGGAGTACCTTGGGGAGGAGAGGCAGTGGAGGAAAGGCATATACTGTTAGGTTTTTCCAGCTGAAGGATAGGGCATCCACTTTCCATGCTTGCTTGTGGTAAATCCTTGTGCAGAACTTCTGTAGTTGGCAGTTGTGAGGGGAGGGAAATATATCTATGTCCGGGCATCCCCATTTCCTTATCATGCTGAAGACTTGTGGATCCAGTTTCCATTTGTGGGGATCCATGATCTTTCTGCTTAATTCGTCTGCCAGAGTATTTATTTTTCCTGGCAGGAATTGCACTTGCAGGTGTACTTGATAAGTCAATGCTGTGTCCCACAAAGTCATGGCTTGTCTGCAGAGGGGGTAGGAATGTGTGCCTCCCTGCTTGTTTATGTACCACATGGCTGTAGTATTGTCCGTCTTTATTAGTAGCTGTCCTGGATGAAGTATAACCTTGAAAGCTGTCAGGGCATTCTGAACAGCTAGCATCTTTTTGATCGATATGAAGATGCATCTGGCTTGCGGGCCATGTGCCTTGAATACATTTTCCTGACATGTGGGACCCCAGGCATAATCTGATGCATCTGTTAGTGTCTGCCTAGCTGTGGGTAAAGTGAATGGCTGTCCCTTGTTGTGGTGACAGGCTTGTGCCCACCATCGAAACTCCTGTTGCAGGCAGGGAATGAAGGTAGTTAATGTTTCCAGGCTGTGGTTATGTTGAGCCCAAACACTTTTTACATACCACTGCAGTTTCCTCATATGCAGTCTGGCATGTGGAATTAGTAGAATGCAGGATGCCATGAAGCCCAAAGCCTGCAGAATTTTTCTTGCAGATAACTGGGGTTTTTGTTGCCAACATTTTGAAGAAAGAAGTCAGTTGTCTTTGGCGTGAGATAAGCCATCTGGGAAGTTGTATTTAAGCTTGCACTCGGGAATATTATCTCTTGAGAGGGTACTAGTTTTGATTTCTTTTCATTTACTGTGTACCCTAGGCAAATTAGTAATCTTTTCACAAATGCCAGATGCTGTAGTAGAATGTCTGTTCTCTGCTTGAATAAGACAGTCGTCCAAGTAAGGATATATTTGAATTCCTCTTTGCCTGCAAAATGCAATTACTGGTGCCAGGCATTTGAAGACCCTGGGCACAATAGACAAGCCAAAGGGCAGTGCAAAGAATTGGTAGTGCATTGAGCCAGCTACGAATCTGAGGTATCTTCTGCAAGATTGTCTGATTGGGACATGCAGGTATGCCTCTTTGGTCAAAAGTAACGAGCCAAGCCTTCTTGTCCAGCATGGGCAGTAGCTACTGCAGAGACATTTTGAATTTTGGAACGTCCAGAAATGTGTTTAAAATAGACAGGTCCAGTATTGGTCTCCAGGCTTTGTCTTTTCTGGGTACCAGGAAAAGTTGCGAGTAAAATCCTTGACACTGCTGTTGTTGTGGTCCTTGCTGAATGGCCCTATGTCCCATGAGGGATGAAACTTGCTTTTGTGCCTCTGCCCATTGATTGTGTGGCAGGTCTGGCATACCTTTAGTCCTTGGCAGGGTGTAAAAGTGGAACCTGTAGCCCTGAGACACTATGTTCAAGACCCATTTGTCCTGGGTAATCATGTGCCAATTTGGTGAAAAAAGTGCTAGTTTTCCCCCTAAGGGGGCTGTCAAAAAGATAAGTGCTTGGTTCTGGCAGAGGAAAGTCATTGGGACTGTTTCCTGTATGGATGTGATTTGTCCTCTCCGCTTTTGGAGGTAGAAGTACCCCATTGTTTAGGTCTGTATGAGCCTTGGGGCTGGGATCTGCCTCTGGCGCGTCTGTATCTGCCTCTTTGTGGCCTGTCTGACACTGGAAAGGATCAATTCTTTGTAGGCCAGTTCCTGCTAAATCTGGGTGGCTGTACCTATAGGAAATCCTTAACTGTCTGCATGGATTTCGCTTTATCCTCTATTTTCTTCAACACCTCTTCTGCTTTAACACCAAACAAAGTATCATGCTGTAATGGAGCATCCAATAATTTTGCTTTAACATGATCAGGAAGATACTGTTCCTTTAACCAAGCCTGCCTTCTAATGACAGAACCCGTAACTGCAGCCCTGCAAGAGGCCTCCAGTGAATCAAAACCACACTGCAAAGTATGTTTTCCCACTTGTTCAGCTGCATGCAATAAGTCCTGCATTTCCTTATCAGAACATTCAGAATTTGTTAACATTTTCTGTTTAAGCAGTGACATTAAGTATTGCGGATATTTACAGCCAAGGTAGCAGAAGTGTAAACTTATTCCCCCCCATCTGTCCAGTGCCCTAGAATCTCTATCAGAGGAGACAGGCTTTTTGCAGTGGAAGCCTTGACCCCTTTGGGACCCCGAGATATAGTTTCTGGGTCAGCAGCAGGGTTTTTATATAGAAATTTATGAGAGTCTGGAACCATGTAGTATCTGTCTGGCTTAGCAGGTGCAGGGGTTAGAGTCAGGAGACAGGCTGGACTCTGAAAATACATCTAAAACGTCTAGAACAGGTGGAATAGCAAGAGGTCATTGCTGAGGTAGTAAAAGAAAATCTCCGAGCCTTTTCTTAGATTCTGAATAATCTTGGCTCTCCCAGTGGAAATGCTCCCACATGGTATGCAGGGTTTCCCCAAAAGAATAATCCTCAGGAAGAGGGGCTGAAGGAATAGTTTCTTCAGCATCAGAATCCTCATAGGGAGGAAAAGAGTATCCCTGTTCAGAAGAGGAGTCAGTGGAAATTGAAACCTGATCAGAAGAGTCATATTCTGTCTCTTGCCCAGGCCTCTTATCAGGAAGGGGATGGGAAACCCTGATCAAAGTAGGTCATCGGCCATTTTAAGCATCTGTTTCTTAGGCATGGAAGTCTGTCCAGGAGAATGCTGTACTTGTTTCTTTGCCTTTAGAGCAGTCTTAATCTTTGAAGCTGAGGTAGGCTTGAAATAATTGTGTAGGTCTGAAAACACCCTCAGAAGCAGATGCCTGTTCAGCGGCTAGAGGGTCCAATACCTTGAGTACCCAGAGGCCTAGTCTGCTCCACATGGGAGTCGGAAGCGGCCTGTGGCTGAGGTAGCGGGCATCAGGGATGCCTGTCCTTTTCCTTACTTTTTGTAAACTCCGGTCGGTTGTTGCGACTGCATTATATAATTAAACCTTTGGCCAAAGTAATGAAAGGCAAAATCGTACCAACGCTTAATAGTGCGTTGGTTAAATCTAGCACAAAACAGACAGCTAGCAACGTCGTGATCAGGGCCTAGGGCAAGGAATACAGTAAGAATAAAAATCCTTATGGGGCAAGAAAAACTGAAGAAAATGGTGTCTGCTGCATCTTTTATACCCCTGGCGCACTGACGTCAGGGAAGAGGCGACAGCAACCGATGCCGGACCAAGACTTTGGAATTCAGGCAGACTCTGGGTAGCCTGCCAGCAAGATAACCCAAGAGTAATGACTGCAACAGTGAAACACGAACATCAAGATATGGGGGGCTAGTATAAAGGGCCTGGAACTCTGAAACCCCTCTAGCTGAGGTAATAGCTAATAGGAAAGCAGTTTTCCAACATAAGAATTTTAAATCAACAGAAGCTGCGGGCTCAAAGGGTGGTCCAGTTAGAGCCTGAAGAACCAAAGTTAGGTCCCATGGGGGAACAGCGTTCCTAGAAAGAGGTCTCAAAAGGAAGGTGCCTTTCAAGAATGTCTTACAAATCTTAGTGGAAGCTAAAGGACTAGGATTGTCTCCAATGTGAAAATTGGAAATGGCAGCCATTTGAACCTTTACAGTAGAAGAACTGGCCCCTTGCTGAAAAAAATGAGATAGGAAATCAAGCACTGCTGGAATGGGAGCAGTGAAAGTATCCAAATTCCTATGCGAGGCCCAAATGGAAAACCGTTTCCATTTGCTGTTGTAAACCTTCCAGGTAGAAGGCTTACGCGCCGCTACCAGGATGGATCTAACTGCAGACGAGAAACCGCGAGTCCTGGCAACTAATGGAACTGGATCAACCAAGCTGAGAGCTTGAGGTAGTCCAGATTCGGAGTTTCTAATCCCGAAGGATGAGAAATCAGATCCGGGATGGGATCTAAGATACAAAGAGGAGCTACAAGATGAGACCGTAGGTACGGGAACCAGGTTTGACGAGGCCAGAATAGGGCTAGGAGGATAATCCTGTTCCCCAACCGAAGAGCTTTCTGTAAAAACGCTGTCATTAACGGAACAGGAGGATAAGCATAAAGAAGACCGGATGGCCAACCATGGACTAGAGCATCTCTGGGGCTTCCCCCTGAGGGGGGGGGGGGATTAGAGCGAAAAACTCACTGCACTTCACGTATGAAGGCGATGCGAAGAGATCGCAGCAAGGCTGACCCCACTTGCAGAAGATCTGTTTCGCTACTAAGGGGTTCAGAGACTACTTGTAAGGTGAGAGGATAGTTCGACTCAGCTTGTCCGCTAGGATGTTGGACCAATCCGGAATGTGCGTTGCTAACAGAAAACGGTTGTTGGATATTGCCCAATCCCAAACTCTCATGGCCTCTTGGCAAAGGGCAAGAC